>NC_063173.1:8864851-10064851 GCF_023159225.1 Perognathus longimembris pacificus | reverse complement strand
GAGGATCACGGTTTGATGCCAGCCCTGGCAGGAAAGTCAAGGAGACTCTTATCTCCAATGAACAACACCAAAACCAAAAGCAGAGCTGTGGCTCGAGTGGTACAGCTCTAGCTTTAATCCAAAATGCTCGAGGATAGTACCCAGGTTCAAGCCCTTTACGGATGAGCACAAAACAAACAAAATGATTTGGTTAGCATGCCTCACTAAAGAGGGTTCATGGAGTAACATCCAGGAGGGGATGAAACTTTTCAACGTTTCTTCTTTTGCCAGTCTGTGAATGCTTTCAGAAAGCAGTCCATCTGTGTTCCGCCATGAACCACCTTGCGCTATGAGCTTTGTCTTTGGGCTGTAAAGTCTTCCTCAGATCGCTGTAGGGAAAATATTCATAAACAATTGCAAAGTGGTTAAAGTAGACATAAGATCCTAAATGGAATTTAGAAAGAGAGTGAACTGATCTTAGGAGGAATACAAAAAGGCTTTGGCAAATAGATACTATTTGAACAATGAACTGAGGAATGAGCTGAGGTTCCTGATAAAATGGAAATTCTTAGATTTATCACCAGATACTCTTTTTTACTTTTGGCAAATACCTTAGGTTAGTCTTATATACAAGATTTTCAAGTCACTGGTCTGATTCTTCTTTGCATCTAAACTGTAACTTGAGTCACTAATCCTTTTACATTACTGGGGTTTGAGCTTGCGCCTTCATGTTTTTCTTGTGGCCTTAGTTTATTTACTTGAACCATGCCAACAACACTTTAAGAGGAGTGTATTTTGGGGACAACAGCTCACTTTTGCCTGGGCCATCCCAGACTATGATCTTTCTATTTGTGTTTTCTGCTCTAATACTGCATATCTAAAGCAGAAATGTGGAGCTGGTACTCTAAAAATGCTTGCTGAAATGATCTTAAAATCAGTGAGTCCTTAGCATTACTTAGTTGTGCTTTTATGTTTCCTTACCCTTGTTCTAAAAGAGGATTTAAGATGGCTTTTAAAGGTGCAAGTAAAATCTCTCTTCATTTCCCACCCAGGACAAGGTTCAATTATGCAAAAATCCAGGAGTATCAGCAGTTCTGCCTGACCCCTAGATAAATTCTAATTCTAAATCAGCACCATTCACCTTACAGAGAAACATACAACTTTTATCCATTCATAAAGATTATCGTCCTGGAGAGGCAATGCAAAAATCATACACCTTGAAGGCAGATAGACCTAAATCTTCGTGGAATACCTGAACTCCATCAGGTCCGATATGCACAATGCTCAGATCATAGTAACCTGGAGAAGACATGGAACTCTCCTTACTATTAATTCAACTTCATTGATTTGAAATTTCACACAATTTATTGAGTTTTGAGTGTGTGGTAGGTTACATGTAAGCCCTTGGGGAGCAAAACAGACAACAAGCATTCCCTCATGACACTTTTTTTTTTTTGCAATGTATAATTAGACATATTTCAGAGATTCTTTGAAGCTGAAACACTAAATAAATGTTAATTCCAATACCTTTTCCAAAACTTCTAGGCTGAATAAAAATAAAGCAAAGATTAAAATCTATAACAATCTCCTGGACTGTACTTAGACCTTCTTCCATGAAACTATTGGAATTCCAAGTTTCAGGTGGAGTGTTCATGTTGGCTCATCCTAGGGAGAAGACACCTTCCGGACTCTAAAGCAGCTGTACTGCAGAGAAACATACACACATTATAAGAAACACACAGGGCTGGAGGAGGGGCGCATATGGTAGAGTGCTAGCCAATGAACAAAAGGTCAGATACTAAGATTGAGTCCTAGCTTCATACCAAGATAGAAAGGGGGGAAAGAGAAGGAGAGAGAGAGAGAGAGAGAGAGAGAGAGAGAGAGAGAGAGAGGATGAAAAAAGGAGAAGGAGGAGGAGGAAGGGGAGGAGAAGAAGAAGAAGAAAGAAGAGGAGGAAGAAGAAGGAGGAGGAGGAAGAAGAGGTGGAGGGAGAAGAGGAAGGAGAAGAAGAAAAGAAAGAAAGAAAATAAGTAAATACACATACATACATGCATACATACATACATACATACATACATACATACATACATACATGTGGGGTTCAGCCAGTGACTGGTCACTCATGCCTGTAATCCTAGCTATTCAGGAGACTGAGATCTCAGAATCATGGTAGCCTGGGCAGGAAAGTCGGTGAGACTCCTATCTCCAATAAAACACCAAAAAGCCCAAAGTGGAGCTGTGATTCAAGTAGTAAAGTCCTAGCCTTGAGCTAGGAGTCAAAATTGCAGGGACAGTGCCCAGGCCCTGAGTTGAAGCCACAGGACCAGCACCATAAAATTAAAAGAGAAGAGTGAGGGGAAATAGAATCGCTATGAAGCTCCATTGCACAGATAGATGCAGGGATCTCACTTGCCCACAATACAGACAAGTTCAAACTGCACATGTCAAAGAATGGAGCATACTGATAGTGATTTATAAAACTGGCCATGAATTTAACACTACTTGGTGTTAGCATTTCCCTAGCCTCAGGTCCTCAGCTCCTCCCACTAGCCCCCAGATCCACCCATGATCCACTAATAAGCCATACCTACTCACTACTTAACTACTTCCCCTTTAGCCCCAGAGAGAAGCTGCCACCTGGATAAGGTGCAGAAGCCATGTTGCTCCCTCTCCCTTGGGAACTATGGCCCCACTAATAAACCTCCTTATGAACCTTCTTCTCCTGTCTGTGATTATCTCCGCATGGTCCTCTGGGATGGCTGGGACATATCCTTTCACTTGGTCCAATGTGTGGGTTATATAATAAATTCTTGATATCCATTAATACTTTACAGAATATCTCCATCACAATACACGTCCCTTCATTTTTACTCTGAAGGGTCATAGTGTGTCTGAAGACAAGACAGTTGATATATGTTGCAGCAGGCCCGATGCCTGGCCAAGATGTAACCTACAATAATCCACCACTCCCCTCCTCTATGTATTTCTGACTTTGGAAATGCTTTACTGCAATATGTGTGTGTGTGTGTGTGTGTGTGTGTGTGTGTGTGTGCGCGCACGCACACAGTTTTAGGGTTTGAACCAAGGTTGTGAGTGCTTTCCCATAGTGTTTTCACTTAAAATTGGTGTTCTACCCCTTCAACAACACTTTCACTTCTGACTTTTTGGTAGGTAACTGGACTTTCCCGCCTGGGCTGCCTTCAAACTGTGATCCTCCGATGTAAGCCTCCTGAGTAGCCGGAATTATCGTTTACCGCATTCTTGAGATTCTACTTTCTCCACTCTGTTCACCCAAATGGTAGCTACTAGCAAATTCTTAAAACCCAGTCCCTACCCTGATTTCTGCAGCCTTCTATGGTTGACTATAGTTTTCCCACTTCCAGAGTTCCTACAAAACTTTATTCTTAATGCAACTCTGTTACCAGTTAACTTACCTTCAAAATGAAACTTTTTAGAAGTCTCTAAAATATGAAATATCTTTGAAAAGAGATAGGAACTCAATTTTATGTTCTCTGCACAAAAAACCTACCTCTTTTAAATCTAAAAAAATAACTTTGATAAGTTAATTATAATCCGTTGCACTCACAAATCTTAAAATTCAAGTGTCAATCTTCTTCCTGAATTGTCTTTCAAAAACCCTCTGCTTTCAGCAGAAAGAAAAAGTACTGTTTTCTTAACTTTTAAAGAGAACTGTCAAAAATTTGGGGAAATTCTAGACATGCTTAATTTTTTTCCTGCAGTGTTCTCATCATTGGGATTTAAGAATGAAGCCAAGTCTTAAAGTACTTCTTCATTAGGGAATGCCTAAGACAAGGTGACCTTGCTTCCAGGATGGACAGAAACGTCCCTGTCTCCCATGCAGAGAAAGGTTACCAAGTTCCTGGGACACCTCCGGCATCATATTGATGTAGACCATCCTACCCCCTACCATGTGTGTGCAATGATAACATTTGCAGCCCAGGAGGGTAACAGAATGTAATAAAAGAAGTTAGGAAAGACCCTCCAGTTCTCCCAGCTTCTCTCTGTCAGTATGCAGCTTATTTTCCCAAACAATAACCAAAAAAGCCACCATTCAGGAGTTCTTATCTGATATGTATCATGCTCAAAGCTTTATAATTACCATCCTATCTTCAACCTTAAATAACAGAAAAAAATCTTTATTTCTATTTACACATAACAAAACAGAGGGTTAGAGTCTGGCACTATTGGCCCATGCCTATAATATTGTCTATTAAGAAGACTGACATCTGGAGATTCATGGTTTGATGTTAGATTGGGAATGATCATTTGCTAGGCTCTTCCTTCAAAATAAGTAGCAAAAAGCAAAGCCAGGGGTATGATTCAAGTTGTAGAGTGCCAACTGAGCAAACACAAAGCCTTGACTAACCTTAATACAACCAAACCCTAATAAAACCAAAAACAAAAATTGTAAAGAAAAGTTCTTTTGCAAAGCTCCCTGGTGGAAGTAGTGTGTGTGTGTGTGTGTGTGTGTGTGTGTGTGTGTGTGTGTGTGTGTGTGTTTGCCAGTCCTGGGGCCTGAGCACTGTCCCTGACTTCTTTTTGCTCAAGACTAGTACTCTACCACTTGAGCCACAGCTCCACTTCTGCCTTTTTCTGTGTATGTGGTGCTGAGGAATCCAAACTTCACGAATGCTTGGCAAGCACTCTACCACTAAGCCACATTCCCAGCCCTGGAAGTAGGTATTTTTATTAATATTTATTTAGACATCCTTTTGCTAGCAGAGCACTGAGCTCTTAATCAATACTCAATACATGTTTGTGATTTTGACTGATTTTTCCAAGTAAATGAGAAGTACAGTATAGTCCTATGGATTTTAGAATACAATAGCAAGCTGTGAATGCTTGCAAATGTTGCTATAATCTATGAAGATCTTTCCAGATCCAGAAAAAAAGAAGTCCTTTATTATGATGATGGTGATTACCTTTAAATAGTTGTCCAAAGGGATTTCAATTCAAAATATCATTTTATGAGCACAAGACTTCTTGATCAGTGTTGAGATTCACTTTTTTATAGTTTTGTCTTTTGTATACTCAGACATACCCACAAACTTTATCCAAACATAACAAATAAACTGCAGTGAGCACTGAAGTTTCTCAATAGAAAAGTCATGTATAACTGCCATATGTATACATATATATGGAAAGATAATGACTGAGTTTTATATTATTATTTATATGACTAGCAGCTTATTCACAACCATTTCAATTCTATAGTTATATATAATTACCTTCTCCAGTTCTTAGTGATATAACCAGGTGCTTCTGCCTCTTGATCTACTTTTCTTATAGATCTGTTATCATAAAACAATTAATAATATTTATGCTAAATCTAAGATTTCTTTTTTTATCACTTAACTATCCTCCCTCACTTGCATGCATGTAAAACTGTAAGACTACAACCTTGATTAAAAACTTACAGCCCCAATTTTCCCAGAGAAAGCCCCAGGCTATCCTCATGCTTTGAATATTAGATGAAAGATAGAGCACCAATGAGACCATGGAAAGCACAAAACGAATAACACATCAGCCTTCTACAGAATAAAAACAAAACCCTAGACTTCAGAGAACACTGGCTGCAGTGAGTCCCTGCAAGCTCTAGACTGTCTTTGCTCCAAAATAGCCATGAGATGGGAAGGGAGGGAGCTTTAGCTGGTGATTCAAATATTCAAAACAAAGCAATAGACCTGAATAGTCATATCCCTTGTTTGCAATTTATCATTTGATGTCAATACCTTATCAAAAAAGTCAAGTTCCATAGTGTGTGTGTGTGTGTGTGTGTGTGTGTGTGTGTGTGTGTGTACCAGTACCGAGACTTGAACTTAGTGCCTATGAATTTATCTATAGATTTTTGGGTATAGGTTAGTGCTCTCCCACTTGAGCCAGAGGTCCACTTCTGGTTTTTGAGTGCTTAATTGAAGATAAGAGTCTCACCTATTTTCTTGTCTAGGCTGGCTTCGAACCACAATCCTCAGATCTCAGCCTCTTGAGTAGCTAGGATTAGTCAGGATCCACCCATGCCAACCCATCTTGCTATTTACAGAATCATGTACATATGACCAGAGTGAAGGACTTTAAGCTTCCAAAGGAAACTCTTCCCTCTCCTTCAGTTATTATATCTATACCTCTACGGATATACTCAAATATCCATTTCGTAAAATTCTGTACTGTGATGGCTTCTTGACATGTATAATGAGTTAAGACATGATCCTTGCTTTAGAGGATTTCATAATCTAGTAGGGAAATCAGAGGAAACATTATGTTGTTGATAATGTGAACCAAACAGTAAGTCACATTCCCAGTCCCTCAGTTTCTCATTTTTTTTTTCCAGTCCTGGGGCTTGAACTCAGGGCCTGAGCACTGTCCCTGGCTTCCTTTTGCTCAAGGCTAGCACTCTGCACTTGAGCCATAGCACCACTTCCGGCTTTTTCAATATATGTGGTGCCGAGGAATCA
The DNA here is from genome assembly GCF_023159225.1 of Perognathus longimembris pacificus. NCBI lineage: Eukaryota > Metazoa > Chordata > Mammalia > Rodentia > Heteromyidae > Perognathus > Perognathus longimembris. Next base: position 10,058,399 of record NC_063173.1, on the reverse strand, counting down.
AACCCAGGGCTTCATGTATAGGAGACAAGCACTCTACCACTAGGCCATATTCCCAGCCCAGTTTCTCATTTAAAGGAAAAGAGTAACAATAGTTTCTGATTGTCAAGGCTATTGAAAAGAACAACACATTTAGCATTAATAATACCACATGAACAGAAAAGACAAGAAGTGGCACTGTGGCTCAAGTGGTAGAGTGCTAGCCTTGAGCAAAAAAGAAGCTCAGGGACAGTGCTCAGGCCCTGAGTTCAAGCCCCAGGATTGAAAAAGAAAATCTGGGATAAATGAGAAAACTGAGTAACTCAGAGATTCAGCAACTTTTCTAAATTGATCATTTAGCCCTTTCTTATGAACTTGAGTAATGAGAATGTTAAGTCTGTAAGTGAAGACATACCCATCCATCCACACGAGAGCCATTTGTGCTGGACAGAGAAGATTTCTAAGACTGGTTGCCTTCTGTATTCCTAGAATGGAAGTGCAGCCCATTGCAGGGAGTGCTCCTTCGTCTCCTCTCCAGCCCCAGTGCCAGGGAGACAGCATCTAGAGCTCCTTCGCCTGAGGTTGAAGTAGGACTTGTCAGAGAGAACTATCAGTGACAGATGAAGGGGGTGGGAGTGGGGGAAGGAGAATGAGGGCAGATGTGCATTCCTGTGGTAGTTCCTTTCCTGCACTTATTCGGCCTATCTCCCTTTCCCAGTGTTCCCTGCCCAGGGGCCTTTTTGTTTTTTTCTTCAAGTCTCTCCTTTCCTGGATCTCTAGAAGAGAAACATCTCCTTCCACGGCCTATTGCCTTTAGAGATGGTGACTAATAGGATTTTACTAGAATTGCAGCGTTGTAATATTCTTAACAACTTCTATATATCTTACCCTCACTTTAATCATCCTTTCGTAAATCTTCCTCAAATTTCCCTAATTAGCTTAATCTGGATTCCTCCACTGTCTCCCCCACATACCTGGGAAAGATAAACATTTCTGATTTCAACTCACTTGTGTTTTTTTTCCTTTTGGGTGCATGTGTGTCCCTTCCACTTAGCTGTTTTCATATCCTCAGTCTTCTGTGAGCCTTTCTTCAGATGGTCCGAAAGCTGGAATTGGAATATCAGCAGGTGTGATAGCTCACCACCCACATCCACTGCAGCTTACCTGCTGCATTAATGGCTGGTACATGCTAAAACAATTATGGCAAAAGAAAAAGAGAAGAAATATCTTCATGTTTCCTCAGGGACTTTTGATTTATTAAAGTCCTATTTTGTGAAGCATTTTATAGTGGCTCCTTATATTTTTGTCCTCATTTACTTTGTGAGAATGGCAAAACTGAGTTCTGGAGAACACAGAGTAATTTGTCTAAGATGTCCGAGTAATAAGTGACAAAAAAAAATGGGTCACAGGTCTGTTGGAATCTATGTCCTGTCATGACTACTTTTCTGTGGACTATGCCTAGCAAGCCAACCCCAGTGATTTCATGTCAGGCCCCCTAATAAAAGGGGCATCAAGTGAAGTGCTGTTAGGGAATTACTGGAAACGATTGCATTCTGGATGTGTTTCTTTTCTTTCTGGTTACCAGCATGTTATCCCTGCCCACCACTTTTATGAAACCAAACAAAGCAACACTTTGGTGAACAGCATTGCAAAGGTTTTATTTTTCAACCGCTGAAGAACAGTGCTTGTCTTCAGGGAATCTTATTTGAAATCTCTTAGATGGCAGAGTAGCACCGTGCGAAGAAACATTTCGGAAGGTAATTCAGCTCCTGGGGAAGTCTAATGTGAAACAATTGGAATGGAGAATGTGAACACCCGCATCTTCCCCCGGCTTGTGGAGGAGAAAGGAAGGCGGCTTTCCTGGGAAGCTGGAAAAGGCAGCTTGGTAGGCCGCAGAGAGAGCCTTGCTTTCTTTCCAACTCCATCAGCCAACTCCAGCGGCAGAGTTGTTTCCTACTGAGAACAGATTCTGCTTGTTCAGTGCATGTTTGTGAGGAAAGAGGTTTTTCAGACACTCTGGTATAATGGGGCATTCACAAATTCAAACTCTAGCTTCGTTTGCCCCCCTGCCCTGCCCCATGGGAAAGGTGCCAGGAGCCCAAACTTGCTGAGAAAAGGTCATGGGGTTATGGCCTCTGTGACTTGGGGTAAGTTCAGGTTAATAGTCCAACACCCAGAACCACAGCTTCCTACCCAGCGCAGGTGGATTCCTGCCCTGACGTGACTCAGGACAACCACAGCACAGCCACCCAGGACAACTGGGACGGGCCTGCTGCCCAGCTGCTCACTGCACGCCTGCCAGGTGCATTCAGACTCAGTTTCCCAGATGCCCCTTCCATATTCTGCTACACGCAGCAGTGGCCTTTGTTTCTCCACAGTGAAATCTGTCAAGGTGGCAAAACAGTCATGCCAGATCTTGTCTGATTTCTTGTTGTTGTGCAAATAAAGTGCAGACAGTTTAACCTAGTTCAACAAGACCAGACCTGTCACTTCAGCCTCAAGTTCCCACCCCCGCCTTTCCTGCCCCTCAAGCCACTGCTGCTAGGCAGAATGATGACTCAGCCCTTGACCACATCACTGTTGGATGTGTTTGTGCACACAGGTCACTCCCTTCCCTGTCGCTTTCCTCCACCTTCGTCCTCCTCACTGTTCCTTCCGGATCGCTAAACATATTCTGCATTGGGAAGTTTCTCTGAGATTTTCTGTTTTGCCCTTTGCAAAGCAAATGGACTGCTTCCTATAATGGTACTAACCGTTTCCGTGATGCATAAAACGACAAAGATATAAGACAGGTTACACACAGTGAAAATAAGAAAAAATTGTTGATAGTAGAACTGAGTAGATATGGCCACAGCTTTTTGTTGACTTGCCTCTCCTAGTGAACTACATAGACAGGTGTTTTGTCCCCTACCTCCACACCCTTATATCTGTCTTGGATTTTAGATTAGGGCCCTCACACTCACAAGCATTTTGTTACTCAAGGCACGTTCCCAGGCTTTTTATACTTATTTTTTAGATAGGGTTTCATGTGTTTAGATAGGGTTTCATGGGCTGCCCTAAATCTTCCATCCTCCTACTTACGCCTGCTTCTAGCAAAGCTGGAATTCATATGCATGAGCCACCGCTCCGGGTCATGTGAGTTCCTTCTGTAACTCAGTGTCCACTGTGTGTCTAGTTCATATGAGAACCCTAGCATAGCTATAAATAAAAAATATAAATTCTGTGAGTGGTCAGCCAGATGGTGCTTCTGGGATGTCCAGACAGCATTTACACTGAAGTCGGGAAGAACATCATTATTTTGAAAGTTTGAAGGGTAGACATAAAGAAGCCAATTGTCTAATTTATTTTTGAAATAGCAGAATGGAAATTTTTAGCAAATCCTGGGCATCTTTATCGTGTGAAGTCTTTTAAATACATTATTTCAAAACGCTCTTTGGAGGAGGTCTTAAACATTTACAGATGAAAGTAAGCGCACAAAAGAAAAATGATTTGTAAAGTCACATTTCATGGGAACTGGAGAGCCATGTGCACACCCAATACTCCCAGTCTAAAAGCTTTCATGTTTATTTGTGCCTCCCCCAGCCAGGGTTTCCCACACACAAGATGTTACAGAGATTAGTAGAAATGAAAAGTACTGACAACTACTGAATCGTATGCAGCCAAGCCATTGGCTTACTCAACTGTCAGATCCAATTGAAGACCCATTCTCTTGTTGGTATGAATGTGCCTTTATTTACACCTGCTAAACTCCTTTTCCCTGCAAAGGAAGAGCAAGACTCCATGTCACGTATAGTCAGGCAATGTCACCTACTTGATTTTAATATCCTCTCTTCTCATCAAACTTCTCTAGATTGTCTTCTATTTATGATAAGCAGGATGGCAAGTTTGCTCTTATGTTTTTACTGTAGTGACAGATAACTTTTTTGTATATAAAGATATTTGAGTTTTACCATGCAGAATAAATATGAAGAAATTTGAGGTGAATAACAGTGTAAGTTCTCAAATAAGGCCGAAGCCTTGAAATGTATGTAAAAGGCTAAATTTGAGGCACAGTTACTCATACTGTAATCCTAGCCACTCATGAGGCAGAGATTACAAGGATCTCAGCCTGAAGCGAAGCCAGGAAAATAGTTCATAAGACACATCTATCCCAGATTTCAACCAATAAAAGCTGAGTATGTTGACACAGTTGTCACCCAGTCACACAAGAATTGTAAATAAGACTGCAATCCAAGGCAACCAGGGCATAAACACGAGGTTCTACTTGAAAAATAACTAAAGTCTTAAGGGTTAGGGGTTAGTTCAATCTGTTGAATACTTCATTGACAAGTGCAAGTCCTTGAGTTCAAACCCCAGTGCCACAAAAAAAAAAAATCATAAACGGAATCCTTAATGTTTCACTCTGGTAGCCACAGAGTGATTATAAGCTAAAAGGCTTCTTTCTGCTGCATTAATCTCTCACTTCTTAGTGTGGCATAGTTTTTCAATAGAGAAGTTCTGTTTAAATCTTATGAAGATGACTAAAGACACAAAGAATTTTCAAATACTATACTGCCAGATGTCCTTCCAAAGAATCCTAAAGAACTGCCATACAAGATGGAAATATTTTCTTATCTACTGGGTAGTTTTCTAGAGCCTCATATACATTGGTATGCAGCTGAAGCTTGAGACTTAAAGCTTGAGACTTGAAGCTTGAGCCTTCTTGTTTAGCCTTCATTTAATCTTTCACATGGTAACCCACACTGGAGGCTCTATGATACAGAAATTTTAAGTAATAAGCAACACATGCATACAAATGCAGAGAAAAAGGTACAGGCAGTTGTACACAGGAGAAAGGCAGACAAGGTGTGAGGAGCAGATTCACCCTCCTTTCGTCATATAACAAAGAAGGGAAAAGGCCTTTGTACTCACACTAATCCTGTCCACTTAATTAGGTAACATGGACTCCTATGGAACCTACTAAATCTCATAGAATGACCAAAATAGGTTTAGATATTGACATAACCTACACAGTAATTTCTTGAAGTAAATACTATTAATATTTTATAGACAATAAAAGGAAGGCACAATTAAATTGCCCAGGATCACATGACTATGAGAGAAAATCTCAGGTACTCCAGCACCAGAGATCCCACTCCTAACTACCAAAGCCAGGATCCATCTGAATATCTACTTGTGGGGCCCTCAAAGGATACAGGACAGAGTTGTATAGAAAAATGCAGATCACACATTGGACTGCATCCATCTGGATTAGAAGAAAGGGAGAAGAGGTTCTGCTTCATTGATCCATTGGCACTGCAATCTGTTTACCATGCCTGTGTGCAAGAAACCTTACCATAAGATTACCAACTTCAGGGGCTGGGGATATAGCCTAGTGGCAAGAGTGCCTGCCTCGGATACACGAGGCCCTAGGTTCGATTCCCCAGCACCACATATGCAGAAAACGGCCAGAAGCGGCGCTGTGGCTCAAGTGGCAGAGTGCTAGCCTTGAACGGGAAGAAGCCAGGGACAGTGCTCAGGCCCTGAGTCCAAGGCCCAGGACTGGCCAAAAAAAAAAAAAAAAAAAAAAAAAAGATTACCAACTTCACAAGCTTCTTAAAAAGTACTGGTGCTTTTTGCTTATCATTAACTAAATACCATCTCCTGGATGAGACACTAATTCTATCTACAACCACCAATTCTGGTTTGAATTAAGCCACAAGGAAAAGTATAGCTGTAGAAACATGTCTTAGAAAATTTGTCATGTCTTAGAAAATTTGTCAACTTGATTCATAAAATGAAGGAATTTACTTAAAGGTAGATCAGTTGCTACTTTTTGTTTTCTGAGAGAATGTGGCTATTATGACATAAGGGAAACAATCAGAGATTTGGAAATAAGAGGAAACCTTGAGATTTCTACCTATTATTTCAGCAACAACATTAAAAGCAACCCCAGTAAATGGTCATCACAGAATGACTCCACACTCCACTATGTTGGAGTATGAGAATGGGTTGATAAAAACATAATCCCTGCTTCTGAGGGCTTCACAGGGGAAATTTTACTCCATTCTGAGAGAGATAAAAAGAAAGGATCATCAATGCAGAAGAGCTGTCTTGAAGCCCAATACCTGAATCATGTAGAACTCTCAATCTAGTGTGAGAAAAAGCAAGCATTTAGGGACAGGATATAAGCATGTTTCAATCATGAATGATTTGATGGATGGATAAAATTAATATATGTAGATGATAAATATACATGCATTTATGTATGTATGTATGTACATATATTATATTTTCTTGATCTGTTCATCCATTTAAATGCAACTGTGCTGTTTCTATAATGCCACTATGGTGAACAGTGAAATGATAAACAAGAATGTGTAAGGGTCTACTGTAGCTTGATTGTTATCATTTCAAAAATTGCCCAAGAATTGGAATCACAGAGCTAGTGAAAGATGAGTGGTCTAAACACAAGTATAAGCATGGTTTGGTGGCCGTGGTGAGATAGGTAGTTACTCATGGTGGCCGAGAAGGAGAAATGATGATACCAAAGCATCCTATTTTGGATACTGGAAACATGAAATTCTCTGCATCTTGGTTTCTGTGTGTGTATAATGATATCTAAAAATCACAGGATTGTTGTCAAGCTTTAATAAACCAATGTATAAAGACCTTCTTAAACTATATATAGTAAAGAGATTGATTTAATAAAAGTAGCATATATATTATATATATGTATGTATATATACTGGGAGAGGAAGGAAGTTTCTTTTGTGGCATACACAATGAGTTTGTTCTTCATCTTGAAAGAAAAGACCACGATGAATGAAGGGCAAGAACATACAGAGGAGTGATGATTGGACTGAAGCTTTAAAAGGCTAATCATTCTTGGACACTGTGTGAAGGGCAAACTGGAAATAAACTTCTCAGGATAAAGAGAATGAAGATGCTTCTATAGATGATGAGAGACAGCAAGAAAGGAGAAAAACAAATGTTACTCCTTAAAGGAAGCCTTAGGCAGGACCAGCTAGTGTAAAGCTTCCTCATTGTGATTCCTAGGCATCCTTAACCAAAAGAGCTAATTAACCAAACTAGGACAAGAGGAAGTAATGTGAACCTTATAACAACATCATCATTGGCATATATGTTTTCAAGATCATGCATGGAGTGACTGAATGTTATAGGCAGAAAGAACATAAATAATCCTGCTACTTCATTGTTCTCCCAGGCTACCACTGAAATCTCCTGAGGAGATTTGTACAAACCAATTCCAGGATTCATACTTGCTCAATTAAATCTTGGATAGTACCTTTGGAGAGTTTTCAGTATATTCTGCATACACTTAACTTTCAGCTAGAGGATCGATCCCCTGAATCCCCTTTATCCTCAGGCTTGACCAAGTTGGAAAGTGAGCATTACATATTCTGCTGCTTTTAGGATGAGTGGTTAGTTGCTTATGTCTATTGATAGATGGCCCTGTGTATTTAGGAGAAAACTGAAGCCTCTTCAACAATTAACAGGAAGCTGTATATTAAAAGATTATGTCCATGCTAGGAGGAGAGATCCAACCGTCATAAAATTAACTACCAAATAAGAACAAAAAGAGAAAACACAGTGTTATACAAGCAATATAAAGTGAAAGCTACACAGCATCTTCCATACCCAAGGCAGACTCACTTACAAAGGGATGAAAAACTGATTTCTTTGTGGAGTCGATTAGGAGAGAGCAGAACACATAAGATAAGAAGAAAACCAAAAAAATATCCACAGAATCAGAAAGGATATGTCTGTCTTGTTCACTTTTTCATCTCCAAACTCAAGCGGAGCACTTTACAAATAGACCAGTGCCCATGTTTTATTTAAAAAGGGCAAAATAAATGGAAGAACTGAGGCCTGAAACAGGCAGAGTCACTAGTTTACTTTCTCCCTGGGGTCCATTAAATCTTTACCTTCTTTTTCTGCTAGTAGAAGAAGCTTTGAATTTCTTTGGCTAGGTCTGATGCTTTGTTAAAAAAAAAAAAAGGAAAAAAGAAGCAAAGAAGAATATTTACAGACTTTCTGTGTACTGGTGTGTGGGCTCAATATAGAATAAGTCCTGGATATAAAACCAGATCCCAGATAACAGGATACCTGCAGCCAGGCCTTGCTCTGTTTTTGATGGTGCCTGTTTTCTTATAGTGGGCTGGATGCTTGTGTATCTTCCTCACCTTGAAATTCATGTCTTGTAGTCAGTCTTAAGTAATTGTACCCAAAGTAATGGTACTTAAAAGTAGAGATTTTTAGGGTTAGATTAGGTCATGAGGATGGGACCTTCATAATGAGATTCAACGCCTTATTAAGAAAAGAAAGAAGCTGGGCAGTAGCGGCTCACACCTGTTATCTTGCTATTCAGGTGGCTGAGATTTGGGGATAATGGTTCAAAGCTAGCATGGGCAGTAAATTCTATGAGACGCATATCTCCAATTTAACCATGAGAAATCTGGAAGTGGATCTGTAACTCAAGTGATAGAGCATTAGCCTTGAGAAAACCAGCTCAAGGGCAGCACCCAGGCCCTGAGTTCAAGCCCCAGAACTGGCCACAAAAATTGAAATGGAAGAAATGAGGTCTCTCTCATGCCAAGAGAAGGCCACACAAGAACATGGTAGTCAGTGGCCAGGAAAAGGGCCCATACCATATACTGGATTTTCTGGGACCATGATTCTGAGCTTCCCAGCATCCTAAACTGTTATAAATATATGCATGGTATTCAGTCTTCCCGGTGGTCTATGGCATTCTGTAATAGTATTCCACTTAAATAGACAAGAATAAACTAGCTATTTGCCAGTTGGTTAGGTAGTTCACACAGCATTATTAGGACCTTAATCCGCCTTACCAAGCTCAGGTGCAGTATTGGCTAACTTTAGGTTGAAACTTTGACAATGGAAGGAGCCATGTTAATCCCAAAGAATGAGATCCTACGCAGATAGATCCATGAAAATCCAGTGGCTACTCCTTCTTGTACTCATCATCCTAACAATAGGATGTTAGATCACAGAGAACTATAGGATGTGGAAGGAATCTGTCCTGTGTGGTGGATGCCTGTGATGAACATAAATATGAGCTACAGAGTTCTGTACATTTTGGTCCCTCCCATGGGCTATCCATACCTATCTCCAGACTTTCCAGTTTCATCACTGACAGCTATTCCTTTGCTGGCCTATCTTTTTTTTTTTGGCCAGTCCTGGGCCTTGGACTCAGGGCCTGAGCACTGTCCCTGGCTTCTTTTTGCTCAAGGCTAGCACTCTGCCACTTGAGCCACAGCGCCGCTTCTGGCCGTTTTCTGTATATGTGGTGCTGGGGAATCGAACCTAGAGCCTTGGGTATCCGAGGCAGGCACGCTTGCCACTAGGCCATATCCCCAGCCCTTGCTGGCCTATCTTGATAAAAGGAAATGGTAGGGCCTAAGAAATAGAGAACATTTTGACAACTCCAAATCCTGCTTCAATTCTGATTGCATGTTTTTAAATTTGTATACTGAAAAAATCACAATAAAAAGTCATGTACAGAGTATGCATTTCTTTTTTTTTTTTTTTTTTGCCAGTCCTGGTCCTTGGACTCAGGGCCTGAGCACTGTCCCTGGCTTCTTCCTGCTCAAGGCTAGCACTCTGCCACTTGAGCCACAGCAGCGCTTCTGGCCGTTTTCTGTATATGTGGTGCTGGGGAATCGAACCTAGGGCCTCGTGTATCCGAGGCAGGCACTCTTGCCACTAGGCTATATCCCCAGCCCCAGAGTATGCATTTCTAACGACAATTCTATCTCTCCCAGTTGATCTGAGGAAAGTAGCTATACAGTATCTCAAACTTCTCATCATCCCAAATTCTTTTAGATGTAATAAGCACAGAAAAATGAATTCAGGTCTTACATTTTTTGTCATAATTGCACAATTCATAGTCATAATTGGACTAATGCAAAAGAAGGATGGTTTATATTAACCAATTTGTTATTGCTACTCCTCTATTTTCCATAACAATAAACTCCAGATAATAATCATTTCCATTCCCAGTTTGCAACCACTTATAGAATCCAAGACTAGATAGAAGGAAAGTGGGTCTAGGGAAAGTGCTTACTGATCTTTCTTTGGTCAGCTGACTATAATTCATAATTTCAACATCTAACATCCTTAGGATTCCATAAGAGTTCACTTGTTCATTCACTCAACAAATACGAGTTGTTGCCTCCTCTGAACCAGGCACAGTGCCAGGCTCTAGAAATTCAGCAGTTAAGGAAATTTCATTTCACAGAGTTTGCAGTGTAGTTGAAAGATTTACATCCATCAGATAATCCCAAAGCAATACAAACACACAGTTGTAACAAACGCTCTGACCTAGAAGAAAGGAGTTCTAGGACTGTGCATTCCTTTCGTGGAATTGATCTGATCATGGATATATTTGGTAATATGTCAGCATGGAAGTAGGAGGCATTAATAGTGTTAAGTGAAGAAAAAAGTTGTTTTTTTTTTTTAAAGTAGTATTCAAGGCAAAGAGGGCGATACACACGGAAACCACTTAGCCGAGGAGGAAGGTATGGCATCTGGCATGGAGACTGTGTGGAAGAACGGCGCAGATGTACAAGGATCAGATCACGCACAATCAGATTCAGAATGGGAAATTGCTGAATTGTTTCATTCAGGGAAGAATATCATCAGATTTGCATTTTTCAAAGATCCTCCACTGCCCTTTGGCGAATGGATTGGAAGAGGACAAGGTCGGGTGAATGTGCAGACTGACTAGTCTATTACAGTCATTCTGAAGAAAGACAATGACAGAAGGAGTTAGACTTGGCTAGTAAAGCGGGAGGAAAGCAAGTTGATTAGAAGCATAAAAAGTTAGTACAACATTAAATGATGGATTGTATACAGAAGAAGAAAATATTTCCAGACGACTTTCTAAGATTTTTGTTAGCACAACTGAATGAATTATTGGCTAGATATATACGATATGTATTAGCAGACTAAATATGATTAACATTGTAATTCTATGAAGACTGAGATTTGTAGCAACAGAATCGGAGAGTAAACATAGTCATAATACTCAATGTACATGTGTGAAAATGGAACAGGTCACATGAGGGGCTGGGTGAAACTGGGAGAGATGTCAAAGAATGATGAAGGGGTGACAGTGATTGAGAGGCACTATAATCATAAACTGACATGTATTGAAACCCCTCTGGACAACTATTTAAGGATAAGAAAAATAAAAATGAAAGAAAAATGTGTAGCTGCTCTCTTCCATATAAAACAGAAAAAACGATTTTTGAATTGCGGCTACATTAAGTAACAGAAATTATAAAATCTTAATCAAAATACTTTCTCCCCCATTCACAATTTGCATGTGCTTATGGTTCAAGCTCACCCAGATGCTCTGACTATTGCATGGCATTTATGGAGTCTTTGGATTTGAGACTCTGTCACAGGCACCTTGTTTTGCTTGCCTGGTGCACTTCACAAGGTTGGGAAAGAGTACCACTGATGTCCCATTGCTGGTGCAGTTCCTGATGTACAATATGTTGTGGTTGGTTATTAAAGGAGTAGGAGTTTGCAAAGCTTTGTCCTCATCCTTACAGGGAACCAGGAAAAACAAACAGCCCTCTAAGAACGGATATGCATGCACGTCAACCCTTATCGACAGAGCTCAACACAAGCCTTGCTATGGCCTGACTGTAGGGGAAAAGCAGCTAGCCCTCCCTTGGAGCAAGGCTGCCTTCTGCCAGCTGCTCTTTATACTCATTGCTTCCTGTGGCTTCAGGGGAAAATAAAGTAATTCTTCCCCAGGGAACCAGTCATTTGGGTGCAGCTGCAGCTAAAAAGAGAATTGCTGACTTAGGATCTGATTCCATGAACATTTTATAAAAGCACTATATATAGCACTTGTATATACCACATACTGTATACACATGAGACATAAATTATATGCCAGATCAGCTCCTGTGCCAATCCAAAAATAATAAAAAGAGGTATGTGCTTAAATGACAGCTGGTGGGCTTAGAAGAAAAAATATTTTTAAAAAAATCACACAAAGGAAATATAATTATCAGCTTCTCTATATATATTCAAAATCATATATTCTTTTTTTGTTGCTATTTTTTATTTCTGTGCCTTTCTTTCAAATTTTTATTATCAAACTGATGTACAGAAAGGTTACAGTTTCATACGTTAGGCACTGGATACATTTCTTGTACAGTTTGTTACCTTGTCCCTCATACCCCCCACCCTCCTCCCCCTTTCCCTCCCCCCCCCCACGGAGGTGTTCAGTTCACTTACACCAAACAGTTTTGCAAGTATTGCTTTTGTAGTTGTTTCTCTTTTTTTACCCTGTGTCTCTCAAATTTGGTATTCCCTTTCAATTTCCTACTTCCAATACCAGTATACACGGTTTCCAATATACTCAGATAAGATTACAGAGATAGTGTAGGTACAACCACAGGAAGGTGATACAAGAACATCATCAATAATAGAAGCTACAGATACACATAGGACGTTGAAAGTAGTTACAACTGTTTCCATAACATGGAGTTCATTTCACTTAGCATCATCTTATGTGTTGGGCCTTGTGATGCTCTGCTATGACTTGCCTAAACCTGTACTAATTATTCCCAATAAGGGAGACCATAGAGTCCATGTTTCTTTGGGTCTGGCTCACTTCACTTAGTATAATTTTTTCCAAGTCCTTCTATGTCCTTACAAATGGGACAATGTTATTCTTTCTGATAGAGGCATAAAATTCCATTGTGTATATGTACCACATTTTCCTGATCCATTCGTCTACTGAGGGGCATCTGGGCTGGTTCCAGATTCTCGCTATGACAAATTGTGCTGCAATGAACATTGTTGTGCTAGTGGCATTACTGTGATTTTGTTTGTGGTCTTTTGGATAGATACCCAAAAGTGGGGCTGCTGGGTCATAGGGGAATTCTATATTTAGCCTTCTGAGGAATCTCCATACTGCTTGCCAGAGTGGCTGAACCAGTTTACATTCCCACCAACAATGAAGTAGGGTTCCCTTTTGGCCACATCCCCTCCAACAATTGTTATTGTTAGTTTTCTTGATATATGACATTCTTACTGGGATGAGATGGAATCTCAATGCTGTTTTGATTTGCATTTCTTTTATGGCCAGTGATGTAGAGCATTTTTTCATATGTCTCTTGGCCATTCTCATTTCCTCATCAGAGAAGTCTCTTTGTAAGTCTTTAGCCCACTTGATGAGGGGGCTATTGGTTCTTTGGGGTTTTGTTTTGGAAAAAGGCAATTTTTTTAGTTCTGCATATATTTTAGAGATGAGGCCTTTTTCTGTTGAATGTCCGGTAAAGATCTTCTCCCAGCCTGTGGGCTGTCTGTTTATCTTGCGAGCTATGTCCTTTGCCGTGCAGAAGCTCTGCAGTTTGATGCAGTTCCATTTGTCCAACCTTTCTTTGATTTGTAGCCTTTCTGGGTCTTTGTTAAGGAAGTTCCGTGCTGTGCCAAGGAGCCCAAGTGTTTCTCCTACTCCTTCCTTTAGTGTTTTTAGGGTGTCTGTTTTGATTTCAAGGTCTTTAATCCATTTGGAATTGATTTTGGTGCAGGGTGATATATAAGGATCTAGTTTTAGTTTGTTGCATGTGTTGAGCCAGTTTTGCCAGCACCACTTGTTAAAGAGGCTATCTTTCTTCCATACTATTATTTTAGCTCCTTTATCAAAGATTAAGTAGGCGTAGTTCTGTGGGTTCATTCCCGGGTCTTCAATTCTGTTCCATTGGTCTTCAGGCCTGTTCTGCTGCCAATACCAAGCTGTTTTTATTACTATAGCTTTATTATACAGCTTAAAGTTGGGTATTGTAATTCCTCCAGCGCTGTTCTTTCTGCTTAGGAGGGTTTTTGCTATTCTAGGTCTTTTATTGTTCCATATGAATTTCTGGATTGCTTCCTCTATTTCATTAAAGAATGGTGTTGGGATATTAATGGGTATTGCATTGAATTTGTAGATAGCCTTTGGCAATATTATCATTTTGATTATATTAATCCTCCCAATCCAGGAGCATGGGAGGTTTTTCCATTTCCGTAGTTCTGACTTAATTTCGTTTTTCAAGCTTTTAAAGTTCTCATCAAAGAGGTCTTTCACTTCTTTGGTTAAGGTTATTCCCAGATATTTTATGTTTTGGGGGCTATTGCAAAAGGAGTTGCTTTCCTGATTTTAGCCTCGGTCTTCGGGTCATTAGCATAGAGAAAGGCCGTTGATTTTTGAAGGTTTATTTTATATCCTGCAACTTTGCCAAAGTTTTGGATCAGCTCTAGTAGCTTGGGGGTAGAGTCTATGGGATTCTTTAGGTATAGGATCATGTCATCTGCGAAGAGAGAAAGTTTAACTTCATCTTTTCCTATTTGGATCCCCTTTATATTTTCTTCTTGCCTAATTGCTCGGGCTAGGAATTCTAATACTATGTTGAAGAGCAGGGGAGAGAGTGGACATCCCTGCCTTGTTCCTGATTTTAAAGGGAATGGCTTTAGTTTTTCACCATTTAGAGTTATGCTTGCTGTTGGTTTGTCATAAACTGCCTTGATTATATTCAGGAATGTTCCCTGGAATCCCAGTTTTTCCAGGGCTTTTAGCATAAATTGGTGCTGGATTTTATCGAACGCTTTTTCTGCATCCAGCGATAAAACCATGTGGTTCTTTAGCTTGCTCCGGTTGATGTGGTGGATTACATTAATTGACTTGTGTATATTAAACCAACTTTGCATCCCTGGGATGAATCCAGTTTGATTGTGGTGTATGATTTTTTTGATGACCTGTTGAAGTCGATTGGCCAGAATTTTGTTGAGAATTTTTGCATCTATGTTCATCAGGGAGATCGGTCTGTAGTCCTCTTTCCGTGATGAGTCTCTGCCTGGTTTTGGGATGAGGGTTATACTGGCTTCATAGAATGAGTCTGGTAGTGAACGTTCTCTTTCAATTTCATTGAAGAGTTTGAGAAATATTGGTGTGAGTTCTGTTTTGAAGGCCTTGTAGAATTCTGCAGTGAATCCGTCTGGACCTGGGCTTAAATCATATATTCTTATGATACGAAATTTAGCTGCAATCTTTACAGGAATTTGATTTGAAAGATGTCTTAAATTCTATAATTAAAAGGTAATAACAACAACATAGATATTAAGAAAAAAATTGGTATCAGTCACTCTGCTGGTACTTAATATATATCATCTCATTTAATCTTTATAATCACTCCATGAAATGGATCCACTATAAAATACATTTTACTGACTTAGTAGGGTGGTTCATGCTTGTAATCCTAGCTACTCAGATGGCAGAGACCAGAAAAAAATCACAGTTCAAGGCCAGCCAGGGAAAAGGAGAGCCTTATCTCAACCAGTCATGCCAGCTTCTGGAGAAGCATAAGTAGGGATCACAGTCCACGCTGGCCTCGCCACACACAGGAGACCCACTCACCAAACAACAGAAACAGAAAGAGCTAGTGGGCACAGTTCCCCTGGTGGAGAGCAGGCTAAGCGAACACAACACCTGGAGTCCAACACCCCAGAACTGGCAACTAATAGAAATCAAACGCAAAAGGCATTCCACTATAGAATAAACAAGGGTTCAGAAGTGTTTCATAATGTCAATCCATTAGCAAACTTCAAATAATATGGTCAAATTCAAATGCGCCTCATAAATAGCCTAATTTCATGTCACGGTGAAAATAATGATTTACATATAATATTGAAAACACTGTCATTCTAAACCACTATAGCAACACACCTACCAAAGATATATATTGATTCCTTGGAAACTGAGTTATAATTATTCTGTTATTGTATTTGAAGGTACAGAAAAAATAAACAGGAAATATTTAAACGTAAAACAACTTCAGATGGAATGTCACTCAAAGTGAAGAGTACCTGCAAACCAATTGCAAGGCCCTGAGTTCAAATCCCAGTGTCACAAAATAAACTAATTAATCAACTAAATAAATACATGTGTTTCCTAAAATGCAAGATTAATATAAGTCACCAGAAGCCTAGAACAATTTCTTTGGTAATGGGAGAAAGTTTCTCAGAAACTTGAGAAAATTCTTCATAAAAAAAGGTCAAAGTGATATCCTAAAAATAATGACATGAGACTTCATACAATGTGTAAATATAATCTTGAACTTCCCAGTGAATCTCGGTATTTGGCCCCACAAGGCAAGTAGGACATCTGTACCTAAATAGTGAGGGTATATACTTAGTTCAGTTAAACAATCCACAATGTTTCATGTTCTAAGAGGTCAACTAATTCTCACAGGTTACGTAATAAATTTCTAGAAGTTGTTAAATTGCAACCCTTTCAGTTTCCTGAAGATATAATCCATAGATATGAACAGCCATGCAAACACTTTCCTATCATCTCTTTCCGGGTCAAGTGTCACACCCAGAGAGTTGCAAAGAAACACTCCCAATATTTCATTACCTCCGACTCAGAAACAAATACTGATCTTTCTCAGCGCAGCCATTAAATTGGCATGAGGATAAGTTCTACATTCCTTTGTCAGACTTCATAAGAGCACTTTCAACCTGAGCTCTGCTGGTAGATCACACCTGTGATCCTAGCTGCTCAGGAGGCTGAACTCTGAGAAGTGTCGCAGGCAGTACAGTTCATCAGACTCTTATCGCTAATTAACTACCACCATGCCGAAAGTGGAGGTTTGGCTCAAGGGATAGAATTCCAGCCTTGAGAAGGAGAGCTCAGAGACAGTGGCCAGACCCTGAGTTCAAGTCTCAGAACCAGAAGAAGAAAAAAGAAATATTTCAGTTTTACATTTAGTCATCTACAGCTTCCAAAAAAAAAACTGTTTGATAATCGAAGACTCAATCGACATCATGATAAAAATTGTCTATGAGATGGCCTCCTGAGTAATCTTCAGTGGATGATCAGGATGCTCTTCTGACTGTTCACGCACACAGTTTAACGGCATGGGACCCTGAAGCATAACGGATACCCTTTGCTGGTTCAATCAAAAGCTTGTTCAGGCTCATTAGCCTGGTTCAATCAAAGAAGTTAGATGCGCACAGAGGGTAAAACTGGAAGTGCGATTTCCACATTATTCCCTTAGCAGGCTTCATTCGGATTCGAACCACACTGCTTACAGTTGTCCCATTTTGCTCACTTTCATAATTGCATGTTATTCCTGTACCTGCTTAGGCTGCTGTCTCCTGCTCCACCAGTCCATACGCTCTCTCCCTGTCCTGATACACGGCAGAAACAGAACGAACTTACTCATAATGGATACAGTTCACTTCAAAACAAAATTCCCAATATGCGGGAGTTTGTTCGCACCTCAGTGACACTTAGGATGGAAAACAATCATTTAACAAAAAGCCATAATGCTGCATTGACTTTGAGATGGTCCCAACAGTCTTTCCCTAGCCATGAGCATAGATATTTGGTGAGTTCTGTGAAATGACTACTATCAATCCCAGTTTGTAGATGAGGAAACTGAGGGTCAAGAAATTTAGTAAACTCCCCTTCAGATGCTTAACACATTAAGGCTAAGTCTACATTGGTTTCACTCCAAAGAGTCCTCTTAATCATGATATTGTTTCACCTTGGAAGGGCTTGCTTCCAGAGTTCCTCCACCTTGAACGGCTTGCATAGGCTGTTGTTTTTCAGATGGTGGGCATGATTTCTTCCACTCACTGAGAAAAGCCCTGAGCTTCTCCCTGAGAATGCACAGTCATTTCTCTGATTTGTGGAATCTGAAAGATTGACTAGGTTCTGCGCAAGCTCAGCTTCCTCCTTTGGGAATTGATCCTGCTCCTTCCTTCCTTCCTTCCTTCCTTCCTTCCTTCCTTCCTTCCTTCCTTCCTTCCTTCCTTCCTTCCTTCCTTCCGTCCTTCCTTCCTTCCTTCCTTCCTCCTTTCTTCCTTCCTCCCTTCCTTCCTTTCTTCTTCCCTTCCTCCCTCTTTCCCTCCCTCCCTCCTCTTTCTCTCTTTCTTTCTCTTAAGCAAGAGCTGCCTGGATCCTACATTTTACCTGCTCATCTACATGGAGAAATATGCCCAGTCCTGAGCCATGGGGAATTGTGAGCTGACGTGTGTAGACAAGATTATGAACATTAAGGAATCAGTTACAAAGAGGCACTTGACTAGTCTCCCAGCCTGGTGTCAGCTGTGTTTGTGGTGACGTTTTGACTCTCCACCTTTAGTTTCCATTTCTTAAATGCTTGTAATCAAGTAGAAATGAAAGCAAGGAAGCTTGCCCAGATCCCCAAATCTTCTGACTGACTATTCTAAATCCCAAACTCCAAGTCACTGTTCCTTTTCCTAGCCCCTTAATACTTTGTATTTCCATACTAATCTTCCCCACAAATCCATTTATAAAAGTGGCAAGTTCTTCTACCTTTCCTGTGGGACCATAAATGCTCAGATAACTTTTCTCTACCCTTTATCAGAGAACATCCCCATGACACTAATTTATTTTATAGTTTTCAAGGCATAAAAAACATGCTGGTTAAATTGAACTCCACTTCCCTTTTCGGTGTTTCTAGCGTTTTAATTGAGGGCTTTGCACTGCCTGGGCCTGCTTACTTATAGCTGATGCTCTACCACTTGTACATGCCTACAGACTGCCTCTTTGTTGGTTATTTTGGAAATGGAGTCTAGAGAACTTTTCTTTCCAGAAAGGCTTCAAACTATAGTCCTCCAGATTTCAGCCTCCTGATTAGCCAGGAGTACAGGTGTGAGCCATGGGCACAAAGAGGAACTGAACTATTTTCGTATCATTTAGGATTTGTGCTTGACTTTACCTCACCCCTTTCTCACTTTCCTTGCTCTCACCATGGATTGTACGAGAAACTATATGAGAAGCCAGTTACCTGGTGGCTCATGCCTGTAATCCAAGCTACACAGGGACTGAGATGTGAGGATTAGAGTTTGAAATCCAGGCAAGAAAGACCAAGAGCCAGAAAGGGAGCTATGGTGGTAGAGTGCTAGCCTTGAGCAAGAAAGCTTGAGGACAGCACCCAGACCCTGAGCTCAAGCCCCAGGACTGGGATACACACTCCCATGGCCCCCTATCCCCACACCCACACACAAACAAATATATAGAAGACATAAACTCTGGTCTTTCTTCTGTGCATTCGAACGCTTGAAGCAGTAAATAAGGCCTAGAGGAGGAGCTGTAGAGTCACTGGCAGTCTGATCACAGGTTCACTGACCCCATAAGGAGAAGGCCTGTGTAGTTCTCCACCCCTTCACCTCGGTTGCTCACCCTCAGCTGGCCTTTGGCATTGCAGAGTGGTACTGGACAATACAGAGAGCACTCTCAGATATGGCCATAGTCCCATGCTTGGGCGGAGACATCTTTGGAAGCAGTTAAAACCTAATTGCAATTATAACTTTATTTTAAAGAAATGGAAATATAGCATTTTTATTTGAAAATGGAATGTTGTCACAAGTCTTATTGCTTTATTCCAAATACATCTGAACATAACAATATTTCTGGAACCAAGAATTGGATACCTAATATTTTAGGAGCTTGTACTAACTGCGAAGGCACTGTTACGTTTACAGATAAGACACTAAGTGACTCACTGAAGCTGATAGAATGGCAGTGATGGGCTCTGGGATGTCAGGCAGGCCTGCACGAAGGTTACTTCCATTTGCTGAAGATTACCTCAGAAAGCTCAGCACTACTGCCTCACGCCCATAGTCTTAGCTTCTAGGGAGGCAGAAATCAGGAGGCAGACAGCCTAGGCAGAAAAGTTCATAAGATCTCCTCCTCAAGAAGTACAATAGGCCTGGTGGTGTTGGTGATTTACGCCCATAATCCTAGCTACTCAGGAGGCTGAGATCTGAGGATAGTGGATTGAAGCCAGCCCCGCCAGAAACATCCCTGTGGGACACTTACCTACAATTAACCACTCAAAAATGAGAATTGGCACAGTGGCTCAAGTGGTCGAGTGCTATCCTTGAGCAAAAGAGCTCAGGGACAGCACCAAGGTCCTGAGTTCAAGACCCACAACCAAAAACAAAACAACCACAAAAAACAAGAAGTACAGTGGCATCTACCTGTCATCCTATCCATCTGAGAGACTAAGAGCAAGAGGATTGTATTTCCAAGGCTTCCAGGCAGACATCATCTCAATGGAATGAAGTTGAGCATGGTGACACACATCATAATCTCAGCTATGATAGGAAGCCTATAAGAGGCAGACTTGTCCAGACGAGAAGAGGACAACATGCCAGGCAACAAAACCCTATCTCAAAACTAACCAGTACCAAAAGGGTTGGAAGCATGACGCAGTGGTAGAATGTCTGCCCAGCAAGTGCAAGTCCCTGAGTTCAAAGACTCTAATGCCATCAAAAACAAATGTACTTTTTCTTTGATGCTAATGCTGTAACTAATCATAATCCCACTCATTCAGGAAATCACTGTTCCAATAATCTATCTAAGGCTTAATGTGTGAAAAAGTTCATCTTGAACAATTCTGCTATATGAGCTCCATGGTAAATGCTAGAGACAAAACTAAGCAAAGAATCTCTCCTGCCTGAAGAGCTCCATGGGAAAGTGCAAAAGAGAAATCATTAGAAACCTAGTGGTAAAGGTTATTGTGTCCGAGTGCTAAGGAAGGATGAAGGAAGAGCTCTGGCCAGCCTGGTGTCCAGGAAAATCTGCTAAGGTCAGTTCTAAGTTGAGCAGTAAGATTCTAGCAGGTCCTCCATAGACAAAAAGAAAAAAAGATGCCATGTTTCTAGGGTATCCAGAGAAAGCTGTTCTTTTTATTTTTGGAGAGGGGGAGCCAATGAGGAGCACTGGGAGAGAGCTGGGACCAGGTGTAAAGAGCTCCATCATCCATGAAGACTAAATAATATGGACTTTATTCTGCTGCTCAATGGTAGATGCCTCAAGCAGGGTGATGTTACCAAAATTACTGAACAAATTCATTATAAAAAGAAGGAGATAGACAGTACAGTGGTGTAGTATCCCTAGTCTCATGCATGTCTGTCAAGGAGGAAATCACTAAAGGATATTTGTGATCAAATGGCTGGATATGGTCTTGCTCAAATGGCTCTGTTGGGTTTGGGTTATGAGGTCATAGGAAAATATAAGAACTTAGAATCTCACATAATTTTCAGCTCAAATATCTGAGTGGATGGTAGTATCTACTGCCAGTGCTATGAAGAGGAAAATGACAAGTAAATGTGGGGAAAGAACTGATATGGTTGAAGCCAGGTGCCAGTGGCTCACTCCTGTCATCCTAGCTACTCAGGAAGCTGAGCTCTGAGGATCATGGTTCAAATCCAGCCTGGGAAAAGATGTCTTTGGAGATCCATATCTACAGATAACTACCAAATATCTGAAAGTGGAGCTGTGGCTCAAGTGGTAGAGCACCAACCTGGAGAGAAAATACTAAGGGATAGTGCCCAGATTTTGAAATCAAGTCCAAGAACCAACACACAAATTAAACCTAATGAATGACTTTATGAATACATGAATGAATGTATGATAAGGTTGAAGACTGAGAGTGAAAGGTTTATAAACACCAAGACAGCACAAAGGAGAATGGTCAGGACCTATGCTATTGGTTAACATAGAGATATTAGCTGGAACTATAAAGAAATTGGTTGTTAAGGCTTTTTACTTCTAAGAAGAAGGTTACTCCTGGGTCTCCTTACATGGTTTAGCAAAGTAATTATAAATCTTTTGAAATACCAAGCACCAGAATAGTAACATAGCTACACATTTTTTCTGACGAACATGGAAAAAGAACTACATGGGTAAGAATAATGAAATCATGTTTAAATGTATTTTTTTTCAGTAATAGAACACTTACATGAAGGTTATTGTTGATGCCACTCCCATGAGAAATAACAAGTCCCCTTCTCTCCCCACCTTCTGTGTTCTCCTCATGGCCATGCTCCCTTGGTTCTAACTCGTCCATGGAATGGGCTACAAGACCCTTCCCACCCTCTCTTCGTCCTATCAGCACCAAGTACTGAAAAAGGCAAAAAAAGGTGAAGTTTCTCTGCCCTCTGCAGTCCTCATATATGAAATTAAGACTGGTTTTAAGATGATTTTTCTATTTATTTGTTTGTTTGTTTGCTAGCTTGTTTTTGTGCTGGTACTGGGACTTAAACTCATGGCTGGGCACTGACACTTAGCTTATTATGCAAGGCTGACACTCTACCAATAGAGCTACATCTCCACAGCCAGCTTTTTGGTGGCCACTTGAAAATATGTCTCCGGAATTTGGTTCTGACTGTCTATACACCATGATCCTCAGATCTCTACCTTTGAGGAGCTAGAATTACCCATATAAGCAACCAATACCTTCCTTCCTTCCTTCCTTCCTTCCTTCCTTCCTTCCTTCCTTCCTTCCTTCCTTCCTTCCTTCTTCCTTCTTTCCTTCCTTTCTTCAGTGTTGAGTTTTGTATTCAAGGCCTTGTGCTGCCGAGGCAGATACATTATCATTTGAGTCATATTCCTTGTCCTTCAGGATATTTATTAATTTAGATACAATCTCATACTTTTTTCTCAGACTAATCTTAATCCAGTATCTTCTTATCTGTGCCTCTGTGTAGCTGATTCCACAGATGAATCGCAATGCCCAGCTTGCCTGCTCAGCTGGGGTCTTTGTAACTTTTTGTGTAGACTGGTCTTGAACTGTGATTCTTCCAGTCTCCAGCCCCCAGCTAGGATTACAGCTATGACATGCTCAGGTTAATTTGATTCTTTTTCCAACTCCATATATGTAGGATGTATCTCCAAAGCTAGTACAAAGTATTGAACAGAGAGGTGTTTAAAAATAAAAATGTTGATTTAGTAGGTAAGGAATTTGCTTTCGAGACTCAGTGGCTACCTCGGCTCCAGTGGCTCACATCTGTAATGATAGCTACAGAGCTGGGTGCTGGTGCTCACACTTGTAATCCTAGCTACTCAGAAGGATAGGAGCAAAGGATCACAATTCAAAGCCAAGCCCAGGCAGGAGAGTCCATGAGACTTTTATCTCCAATAAACTACTCAGAAAAAGCCAGAAGTGACTCTTTCGCTCAAGTAGTAAAGCACTAGCCCTGAGTAAAAGAAGTTCAAGTAAAGTGTCCTGGC
Source organism: Perognathus longimembris pacificus (assembly GCF_023159225.1). NCBI lineage: Eukaryota > Metazoa > Chordata > Mammalia > Rodentia > Heteromyidae > Perognathus > Perognathus longimembris. The sequence goes on along the minus strand of NC_063173.1, from coordinate 10,035,346 downwards.
CCTGAGTTCAAGCCCTCAGGACCAGCACATGCATGAAAAAAAAAAAACAAAAAAAGAATGATAGCTACAGAGGAGTCCGACACCTAGAAGATTGCAGTTCAAAGCCAGCCTGGGCAGGCATATCCCGTAGATTTCATCTTTCAAATAACAAAAATACCTGACTGGAGGCATTTGTCAAATGGTAGAATGCTAGCTAAGTAAATAAGGTTAACAAATATGAGGCCCGGAGTTCAAATCCTAGACTCCCTACCCACCCCCAAAAAAGAAAAGATCTCAGCACAAGTTGTACTAACTGGCCTGGAAACCTTCAATAGCTTCTCTCACTCCAAATCCCAGTCTTAAACAGAAGAGAAAACTTTACCCTGAGCAACTCTGAACCTTGTTAGTATACAATCACAGCCCTGGTAGCGGGGTCTTATTGTAACACCTTACCTAGTGGCTCAGCCTGCCCTAAATGCTGTTCAGTTACTTTCCCATCAATGCCAAATTATGACAATTCTTATGAGTTCAAAAATGATTTTAAATACACTACAATTCATTCCACTATCAATCTTTTGAAAAAGGATCATGGATAAAAAGGAGTTTCGTGTCTCCTAATGTAATGAATTAATCCATTTCATTATTTCCCATTCTTTGCTCAAGGTTTATATGACAGCTTTCCTTTAAGATGAAGTTGCTTTTCTTTCTACTAAAAAACAGATCGAGTTCTGTTTAAAAACAAAAAGTGATCAATTAATTTAAGACCAAAAATTCTGTTTGATATGTCTAAAATTCAGGGTCAAGAAAGCTCCTCACACTGTTAAAATGTGTTCCATAGAATAAAATGACTGATTTAATCATAAATACGGCAGGAAACAACTTGTGGTAATGTGTGTGTGTGTGTACACACACACATATATATATATTCACATATGCATATATATATACCCACATATTTTTGCTCCATGGCTGTCTATTTTTATGAATCTTTGTTGGTAAATGGACTCCCAGATAAGAATAATCTCTATGTTACTAGAGCTTTGCATCAATTTTTATCAGACCTATCTTGCTGTGTTATGCATTTGTTTTCATATCATTTGCCCAGCTGGAGAATAAGAGCCCGTGGATAAGTTATTTTTGATGTCCACGTATGTAGGATCCTGTCTGACAGCAAGGAGGAACTTTGACCTTAAGGAAGAATAGAGCAAAAGGAACATATTTAGACAAATCGAATCAGGACTACTACGGTGTCCCTGACTTAGTCTTAGATGGTGTCTGTGGTGCTCTTTCTATCACTAACTGTCACAACCACACCTCTGTCTCCATGCCAAGAACAGCTCAGGAAGGAAGGCAGCCAACACTGGCGAGTGCTATCAGACACCAGGAGGCCCAGGCCTGACCCCAGTGCAGAAAGCAGAGCCAGTAAGCAAGAGACAGACCTGGCATCAGAAAGTGCTGTGTTAAAGCCCAATGCACCAGGCATCTGTGTAGGATTAGCATCAACCCGAGTGAGTGACAAACTGATGGAAATCAGCAAGTATGTTTGCAGTGTGTAGAGTGCTCACACTACCACAGGGCCCACGGTGGCACACACTTCCTTCACCGCTGGCTCTGTCCTAACTTCTAGGACATGCTGGTCAACTCAGTTCCCTTGCCATTTGTTTACAGCTTATGCATCCAGGTGATTGTCGGGAAGTCTTCATGGATCTCCTTTTCATCAGGTCGTGTTGTTTGTGCCGCCAGTCTCCTCACCGGTGGCTTTTTCAGGGACCTGTTTTAGCTGCCTTGTCTCTAAACTTGGAATCATTATCGGTACCAGAACTTAACCCAGTGACTAAAACAGAATTAGCCGTTGAAAAATGACTTGATGAAGGAACGAGTAATATTTTGATTCTGCATCAGAATGGAGAGCTGCTGGAATACTGACTAGTCTTTTCATGATCAACAGGAAACAACTTCTGGAATCCATTTGTTCACTGGGTGCTTAAGTGTCCGGCATTATGCTGGGCTCTGCTGCTAGCATTGCGTTGCATTTTTCTGGTCTTTGCAATAATGCTGCCATTCAGCATCTGCTTGGAAAAGGTGACTTTGCACATTAGCATTAGATGATTGATAGATACATAGATGCCTGATGGGTAGATAGAGGGAGATAGATGATTGATGATAGGTAGATAGATGATTCAGTGCTAGATGATTGATTGCTAGATGATTGAGGATAGATGACTAATTGATAGATGACTGATTGATAGATGATCGATAGATAAATAGATCGATATAGATACCTAGATGCTTGGGCAATATTTCTATGGATGTTACTGAGTTTTGTACAAAAATGATACGTTTTCTCATGTGTTTCTATGTGAGACTGCTCGTATCCGAGAATCGGGACAGAAACTGCTCATGTGCACCACAGTTAATACTTAGACTCTTAAATATAGGAACAATAGAGTGTCAAATCAAATACCACTGAAACGTGACAGGAACAGTGTCACAAGTACTGGTTACTAACCATGATTTTATGCCCTAATTGGTTCCTGAGGACCTTTATTTAAATATGCAAGAATTTGATCCCTAGAGTTTAAGCCTTTACTATTTAAGTGCAATATTATAGGCAGATCTTCTGTTTCTTTCTATCATTCTATAACCATTGTTGTCACAGAACCCTTGTTACTTCAAGCATGAATTTTCAAATCATCTATGGTGCTCCAGCCACTAATGTTCAGGATACATATGTGAAAGAGCCTGTGCATGCACATATGTAATTAATGGTAGTGGAGAAAAAAATGAAAGACGAATCATCAAACCTGAAAAGGCAAGCCTTAGGATTGCTGAGCAAGCTATCTCTGAGTAGAAGATTGCAATTATGTCAAATTCAGTTCGGAATTGGACTCTCAGCACTGTTAGCGTAAAAGCGTTAGGCAAAATTTAGAAAGTTTCTTCGATTTTATTTCTCTCGCATATGGTATAGAAATACTTATAGTTAAATTGCAGCAGTCCTGTGATGGGTTAAATAATGTTGGTAAAGGGCATTTGGGAATAAATACACAAATCAGAGGTAAACATGAATACCGAAATGAAAATTCCCACTTTCCCAGTGAAATTTTGTAGAAATACATGTACATGCAGAGCCTATCATTCCTGTTATTCCACCTTTTGTAGGTGAATGTGAGGTACATACATTTTAATGATGACCTTCCTAATGGTTTTACTTCTGTGGGAGACTGTTAAGCTAAAATCGTGCCAGAGACTGACTTATGTATGTAGCTATTTGCAAATCTGGGGATCAAACCTAGGATGCGGAGCCTGCTACACAAGCTCACTAACACAAAGCTACACTAGTGCCAAAGCCCTACTTACATCAGGAAATGGGGAGGGAATAAGGAAGTATAGAGGAAGAAATGCTTCACCCTATAAATAAACGGAAGCCAGATGAAATGCGGTAAACCAGATGCACGACTCAAGCCTGTAATCCTAGCTCCTCTGGAAGCACAAGTTTGCCAGTCATGATTCTGGATCATCTCCATCTTAACAAATGGCTGGGGATGGTTCTGTTGGGCATTCCAGCTGTGGAGTACAGCAAGGGCTGAGCACAGTCGTACATGCCTGTGATTCCCCAGCCACACAGAGAAGCATGAACAGGAAAATAACAGTCTAGGACAGCCATCCAATCTCAAAAACTAACCGATGCTACAAAAGATCTGATAGGGGTTTAAATGGTAGTTTGCCTGCTTAGAAAGCTCTAGGTTCTCTAGCACAATAAAAGAAGGAGGGGAATGGGGAGTAGAGAGGAGAGGAGGAGGAGAAGGTGGGGTAGGGGAAGGAAAAGATGGAGAGGAATGAGGAGAGGGACAGGGAGAACCAAAGAGCAGGAGGAGAGGAGGAAAGAAAAGGAAGGAAAAGGAGAAAAGGGAAGGAAGGAAGGGAGGAAGGGAGGGAGGGAGGAAGGGAGGAAAGAAGGAAGGAAGGAAGGAAGGAAGGAAGGAAGGAAGGAAGGAAGGAAGGAAGGAAGGAAGGAAGGAAGGAAGGAAGGAAGGAAATGCTGGGGATTGACAAGAGGTCAGTAAATATAGCTTGAGGATCTAGTAGAGGAGGTAAAGCTTAAAACAAAACTCTAAGAAGGATTAATGGAGAATGTTGAAAGGAGTGACATTAATCAATATGCTTTGTACTCATAAGCAGATTTCTTAAATGGCAATTCCTTAAGAAATTTAAAAAGTAGAAGTTACTAACATATTTGAGATATTGATTCAGCCCTCAGTATCACACCAAATCAATAACAACAACAAGAATAGTAGTAGTAGTAGTAGTAGTAGTAGTAGTAGTAACAGTAAAAGAAGATAAAACTATTTAGAACTATGAAAGTGCCATGACACAGGACAGAGCCAATTTAAGGGAGTGAGGAGGAAAATTTCTTTTGTAAAAATCTGAGAGAAAAGGGGAGAAGAAGTGGAAGGGAGTGAGAAGAGGGCAAGTTCTGGAAAAGCACAGTTCTGAGCTCTTTGCTTCAGTCTCATTTTTCCTATGAATCTAAAGGTCTGCTTTATTGTTGCTGATTCTGAAACGTATTATCTAGTCTGCATCAACTTCTGCCCTTGAGATCTACTCATCTAATTAGCTGCCTAACAACTCAAACAAATCCTCTATTCATTTAAATTGCTGGGTATAACTTTGAGCTGTGCCTTCAAACCTTGCTTCAGGCACCACAATACTATAGCCACATTTCTACCAAGCACTCTTGAAGACAAAATCTGAGGGATCATCATTTATCCCTTTCAGTTTATAGCTCCTCACAGCCAATCCAACAACAAAATATATCGTGCTTACCTTCAAACTATATCTCTGTTATCAACATTTGCACATCTCAATTCCAATTCTAAGCCATAATTACCCCTCATCCCTATGTAAGTATACTAGGTTCCTAATTGATCCTCATTCTACTTTTTTTTTTTTTTTTGCTAGTTCTGTTCTTGAACTCTGGGCCTGGGTGCCGTCCCTAGCTCCTTTTGCTCAAGGCTAGCACTCTACCACTTGGACTATAGTGCCACTTCTGTGTTTTTCTGTGCATAATTGGAAATAAGAGACTCCCTGACTTTCCTGCTCGGGTTGGCTTCACACTGAGATCCTCAGATCTCAGTCTTCTGGGTAGCTAGTTTTACAGGCATGAGCCACCAGCACCCAGCCCAGTTCCACTTTTGATCCTCTGGAGTGCATTGTACAGAGTAGCAGGAATAAATCAATCACCTAAGTCTCTCTCTGACACTGTTAAAAATGGTTTCCTAACACCCTTACAATGAGATGGTCTACAAGTCACTTTTCTTTCAATGCTTAGAATGGATTCGTGCTTATTTCTGTATCTTGGGACTTATGTCTGCTCTTCCAGCTGTTCAATCCTCCAAATGACTGCTATGTTCTCACTGTGCAGCCTTCGGTTTGAATGCTCCCCTCAGACTACTTCATCATTATTATAGAATCCTTTGGATTTTACTGTCTAATTTATTTTCACTTTATTTACTGTTTTATTGAGTGTGTATATGCACCTGAATGTGTGCATGCGTGTATGTGTGTTTATTCTGTCTACTATTCTGAACAAAGTTCCATAAATGTCAACACCCTGGGAGTGGAGGCATGGCTCACCCATGAGAGAAAAACATCAGATATAAGTTCAAGTCCTGGTCCAGAACAACAACAACAAAATATCAACATTCCTTTTACCTCCTGCCATTGCTGTATGGTCAGTACCTAGAAACATGCTTGGTACATACTGTGTTTATTAAATACATTTCAGCTGCCGAGTGACTTTATCCTATATAATCAAGTTTAATTTATCCAAAGTAAATGTTAACTCTCATACAGGAACATGAAATGTTACTTTTAAATGACTAACAGTTAATTGATTTATACAGCAAACTAATTTCCAAAAAATGCTCTACAAGATAGATTAAAAGTTAGTGGCTTTGAGGGCAACAGTAACTGACAGATCCATCTGATAATTCCATGCATAGATTGTAACATGAGATAACAGGAAATCATTAACATGTTTTAGTCTGATGGCAGCAAAACAAGTATATAAATGAGAAGATAGCAGGTGCAAGATGAAATGCGAAAGTACTAGAAGGTGACTGTGTGCATAGTATACATGAGATGCCATTAGGCACCGCCTCCCCTGCTAGCATCCCAGTGGGAAAAAAGGACTCCTTGGTGGAGGAATACAGCACAAGCTAAGCAATCAGAAAACATCGGGGATTCGCAAGTTCCCATACCTCTCTGGGGCATTGACAATACCACTAATGAGCCACAGTGTGAAATTAATGCACTGCCTTGTAAGGACAATGAACCCCTGGGACCTGCCTGTGGTGGAGTTGTAACTATGACTCATTGTCAGTAACCATTGAAAGGAAAAGTACCTTGAGAACAGGATGGGAATTTTATTAATAACATAATGCTGATACATATTGGGAAGGATATGTCTTGTTTTTATTCATAAGTTAGGAAGTTAACCATTGAAGATAGTAATGAAGTTGACACTGAAAACATTCAACATAAAACATTTGCCTAAAGAGTAAGTAGATTAAAAACTCTATTTATTCTCTTTAAACATGAATGAGCTATTGAACAGCAACAATTAACCAGACATGTAGGAAATGTACAAAGAATGAAAGATAACTAAAAGGAGAGAGGAAAGGAAGAAGGAACTGAGGAACTAAGGAAGGGAGAGAGGAAAGGGAGAGGAAAGGAAGGAAGGGAAGAGCAGGAAAAGCTATAATTCCTTAGTTCATTGAGATCCCGAAATAGTGATTGTACACATAGGTAAAGATCTAAATATATCCTTTCTGACTAAAATTATGGAGAATTGAATTCAGACTTATATTAACTATATAGCCCACCTGTGGCTATAGAGTGAAAATCTGCCTCATGAAACACTTTGAGAAGAATCCTGATTGCCAGTCTATTAAAGAAGCAACCATTTGGATCATGTAGTTCAAAAATGGATAAGTAGGAAAAGGTTAAGGATGGCCTAGAAATTCATTATCTTTAAAAGCTTATTAGGTCCAAATAGCTTTGTATATTAAGGATCAAAAATTAATTATCAGTATTATCAATTCCAATATTTTAAAATATGATCAAAATTGTTGCTTACTAATTATTTGCAGTACCAATATTCCATGTGCTGTGATAATATGCAGTATCACTAATCTTGTCAAATTCCTACCATTCAATAAAGTCTTTTTATCAGTGAAATTGTTGAAGTTGTAGATTACAAAGATAGGTTTAAGATCAATGATGAATTCTTAGCCAAGTTTCAATTTAACCTCTCCTTACAACATTTAATATTTTATCATTGATGCAAATAATAGATAAGCATGAAAACAGAATTTGAAACATAATCACTACTCTTATGCAGAAGCTTCAGAAAACAGCAGAGTACTTCAATCAAGCCTTTCCTGTGCTTCATTCACTCACTCCTTCTAAATTTAAGAATACAATTAAAGCTCCACACTTTTAAGTATACTCTGCTAGGCAATGAGTGATTATTGTGCTTTCTATAGTTTCTACAGCAATATGTACATTAATAAAATATGGCAATGATATTTAATTTTTAATCCTTTAATTTAGTAGCTATTTAGTCAATACTTAACATTTTCTAAGCCCTGTGATACAGAGATAACAAAAATAAGACTTCTGCTCACCAAGGAACTTCAAATGCAAACAGTATGGGCATAGGGATGAACATGAAAGTATAGCTTATTTTCATTGCATATTAAATGATAGCCATATAGTTGATGCTTGGCAAACATTTAAGATAATAAATAGTGCACTATAGATTATATGAATAAGGTCCTTTAGAAACTTTACAGCTCTCTCCGTGCTCTAAAAAGGCTACAAAGGGGACACCACAATCAATCCATTAGAAGGATAAAGCACTGAACTAAATAGAATGAATTTTATGTGAGTGCTATAATAACTTCTAATGCAGCAAGTCAAATGTTATGCAATGCTGTAACTTCCCTAATGATCTTTGTTGCCGACTTCCTTGTTACAAATTAAACCTCGGGCTTTTGTCCAAGAGTTCATGAGTAGAGATGCGGTTCCCGGCACGGGACCGCTGGGACTCCTGGAGCACTGTGCGTGACTCCTCCATGTGAGGGGGCCTAGATCATCGCCTAGGGCTGTCCATTCTTTCTGCATTTGCACATTTACCCCATCCACCCTGCTTAACCTTCTATGTGCTCACACTCGACTATGAATTCTCCTTTTTGGTTTTCAGGAAACATTTATAAAGATGTAATATCTGTTGAGATCTTCACTAGATTTTGTAGGCAAGAGACTGAGCAATGAGTCCAAGTTTTCCAGTCTGGACGGCATGAGAGAAGTCCAGGAGGCAAGGCAGCTGTCAAGGAAGGAAAGAAGATGCTTGCTTTTACCTACATGGTTCAGATCAGGGTAAATACCCCAGATAGAACCATATAGAAAATAGTTGTTTTTGTCAGCTAGAACTCTTTGAAGCCTCAGTTAAAATGGAAAACTTCGCACCACCTACATATGCCAGTATCCATCTAGGACCTGATTGTTGCTTTAGTATGTCCATCTATAGAATGCTCGTAAACACATCAAACCCCAGTTCATGTCTTTTCTTTAAAATCTGATCTCGCTGTATTTATTCCTATAAATACCTCTACCACTTCTCTTTAGCAGTACAGAAAATCCTTTCTGTTTGCTTCTTTAGAGCTTCAGGTTGTCTAAATTTGGCTCATGCATCAAGAGTTTGTCATTCTCAAAGACATTAATCTCCTTGAAGCTGGCAAATACTGTATTCCTTCTCAAATCCCCTACAAGTGTGAAACTTTAGCATATCATCCAAAGTTCCATTTAAAAGCATGCCTTTCTTCAGTCTCATGAAAAATTCCTTCTTTAAATTTTACAAAATTTGTTTCATGTATTCATTGTTAATAACTATTTGCTTTAGCAATAGAGATAAACTCTGTGTTAAATGCTGGGTGCATGGAACTAAAACAATGACATTAAACAGAGAAACATGTAAAAACTGAAGCATGATTTGACAGAATGAAGATAGAATTAATCTATCTTAAATTATCTAATCTTGTGGTGTTGAAGCTACAATTCATGTCTTTCTAGCTTGTAGTATCACAGAAAATTTAGAATAAAAGACATCTGAAATGAGGTTAGGAGAAAGCTACAAGATTTAAATGGAAGAACACGATGATGTGAATAAGCAAACAAGGAATAATTATTAAAATACTAGTAGGGAGAAGATGTAAACATGTATCTGCTAGATAGGTAATCAGGTATACAAAAAGAATGGGGAAATCCTATAAGACAATGTTGAGCACATGCAGTATCTTGAAGTCCTCTGCACTGCATTATATGGAGGTTAAGCCAATGAAAATCTCCCAGCAAACAAGTCAGATACTTAAGTTTGGGATTTACAAATTTCACTGATGGCCATAGAAGCAGATCACCACTGACGAGTCTAGGTAAGGATAAGTGAGGGCCCCCAAAAAGCTGCCCCTGCAGGGAGCATGGAGGAAGAAAAACTTCCTGTAGCAGTGAATCGCTGCATTTGTCTCTGCAAAGGATGAGTGACACTGCCTGACCTACACAATCCCAGGCTGAACAATTAGACGAATAACAGCATCCATCCAGAAATGTCCAGGAGAAAGGGCAATAATTTCCGTGAAGGAAGTGTAAGTACTGGTGCTTTGGAGACACCCTGGTGTCAAGCTGTCTGGTAGGTTTTAAATACTCTGATCGAGCACTGTGAAACAGCACGGCTAGAGAGAAATTTAAAAGCAATTAGATTAAAAAATGATAATTGGAGTCACAGGATGAAACCTAAATGGGAGGCTGCTTAAAACTGCAAGCAAAAGAAAAACACTAATGACAAGACCTTGGAAAACATTCCATATAAAGGTTGAGCAAAGTGTCTCCAAAAGAATGAGAACAAGACAGGATTTTGAGAGGCATCTCAGGGGCGCCTCATACCATCACAGTTATCAAAGGAAAGACGTTCAAGGAACTGTTCAGCTCTCTACAATGAGACAGAGGCCAGTGACACCTTCTTCCACACCCATACATAACTGAGAGCGAGTTTGTACCTTACCCTGTCATTTTCTTAGCTCTAGTATGTAAACACAATGTGTTCTTTCCTCAGACTTCTTCTTTTTTTTTTTTTTTTTGGCCAGTCCTAGGGCTTGAACTCAAGGACTGGACACTGTGCTTGAACTTGTTTTTGCTCAAGGCTAGCACTCTACCACTTGAGCCACAGTGCCACCTTTGGCTTTTTCTGCTTAGGTGGTGCTGGGGAATCAAACCCAGGGCTTTGTGCATGCTAGGCAAGCACTCTACCACTAAGCCACAGAACATTTCCTCAGACTTTTTTTGAATGTTCAAAATGATTTTTTAATCGATCTAATCTATATTTCTGTATGTATGGTCTATTTTGGAGTTTGGACAAAGATTTATTTGGATATATTGGGATACAGCATAGATAAATAGAAAGACAATAGATAAATATTCCCTGCTTTCCACACTGAAATGGGAGTTAAAGTCTCAAAATAGAGGCTCTTAATTGTAGCCTTCATACCTTCTGAGCTGGGAGAATACACTTAGTCATGTTGTCTAGCAATGACTGTCCAATCCTTAGACAATAGTTCCATGTAGGTCAGATGGCTGCTCTGCTAAGAATATCCTACACATATTCTAGTTATTACAAATGAGGGAAACCAGGCAGCCTATATTTACTTGGGTCTGGTTGACTTCACTTAATATGATTTTTTCCAAGTCATTTCATTTCCTCATGAATGGGGCAGTGTCATTCTTTCTGATAAAGGCATAGAATTCCATTGTGTATATGTACCACATTTTCGTGATCCATTCATCTGCTGAGGATCATCTGGGTTGGCTCCATATTTTAGCAGTGGTAAATTGTGCTGTGATAAACATAGTTATGCTGGTAGTTTTAATGTGGTCTTGCTTGTAATCCTTTGGGTAAATGTTCAAAAGTGGGGTTGCTGGGTCAAGGGGAGTTCTATGTTTAGCCTTTTGAAGAACCTCCACACTGCTTTCCAGAGTGATTAAACAAGTTTACAGTCCCACCGAGAGTATAGAAGCATTTCCTTTGGGCCACATCACCTCCAGCATCAGTTATTGTCAGTTTGCTTGATAATGGCCATTCTAACCGCGGTGAGGTAAAATCTAGATGTTTTGATTTGCATTATTTTATGGCCAGAGACATTGAACATTTCTTCATGTGTCTATTGGCCATTCTTATTTCTTCTTTGGAGAATCTGTCTTTTAAGTCTTTAGCCCACTTATTAATGGGGTGGGTGTTTCTTTGAGGATTTGTTTTTGTGGGGGTTGGTTTGTTGAGGTCTAAGTATATTTAAGATATGAAGCCCTTGTCTGATGTATAGCTAGTAAAGATCTTCTGCCAATCTGTAGGCTTACTACTTATCCTGCTTTCTACTCATCCTAAATCCTTAGCCATGCAGAAACTCTGCAATCCCATTTATCTAAACTTTCTTTGATTTGTTGTGTTTCTGGATCCGTACATAGGGAGTTTTGACCACTGACAAGAAGCCTCAGTGTTTCCCCTATATCTTCCCATAATATTTTCAGGGTATCTTATCTTACACCGATGTCTTTGATTCGTTTGGAATTGATTCTGGTGCCAGGTGATATATAGGTATCCAATTTGGGTTTTTTACACTTGTATAGCTAATTCTGCCAGCACCATTTGTTGAAGATGCTATCTTTCTTCCATCATGTGTTTTGCACTCCCTTATCAAAGATTAGGTGACCATAGGTCTATGTGCTCATTTCTGGGTTTTCAATTCTGTACTTCCTGGTTTTAAAGTCTAAGTCTTACTATCTTCCTATTTAGTATTTTTTAAAATTTCCTTGGCTCCATATTCTCCAGTAAGCATAAGGCTTAAAAGGGCTGCAGAGGGTGGATGATCTGTTTTTAGTTGCTACTTACGAAGTTAGAGTGGGTTGCTGGCCCTTCTAGAAAAGGAATCAAAAAGTCATTTTCTTATCTTATTTAGAAGGTGATATGGAAATTCAGTTGGCAGAAACTTCAGTTGGCCAGTTGCCATGATCAAGATCAGAAGATGCCAAGTTACCCTTTTTCTCAAAGGGACGCTAAAAGGAAATTCATTAAAAAAACGGACTTCTGTATATGGATAAAGTGTTTAAGATTATTCTTGAAAAATACAAAGCATTAAGTATTTGGTTAACTTAATTGAGCCTATAGATTTGGCATTTTGAATACATTTACTATGTAAAGATGACAGCCAATAGGCCCCAACTAGTCACAATTAACCTTAATGAATGTTTCATTTGAGTATAGAATTCTTTCTAGGGAGAAGAGGTTGGTTTTTAAATCCTTTGATGACTTACAGGAACCTATTATTTCAGTGTGTAGTGAATCTGTCTCTGCTTTTGTTGTAAAGATTCAAAGAAATGGATTTTAATTGAAACATGAATCCCAAAAGTATTATCTTTGATGTAACAATATCTAAAAATTTTGAAAAGTAAGGCAGTGACCACAGAATGTTTTGCACCTTGAATAAGAACTTTTAATTCGCGACACTGTAGACTTAAAGGCTTACATAAATACAGAATTCCTAGAGATAAGGAAGATACTAGAAAATCTGTGAATTTTGAGATATTTTTGTGTTTTTTTCTGTGTCACTTCAAGTGTTTACAATCAAGTCTTCTGTTGCTTTAAAAAAGAGCTTAGTTTTTAATCTAAGGCCAGAATTTCAAATCTCATGGAAGCCTCTATAGGTCTGTCTCTTGGAGTCTCATCCACTTGGTCCAAATAGACCCTAACCTGAAGTGCAGAACTGCTTGCAAATTGCTTTCTACTACTTTTTTTTAAAAAATAAAGTGACATCTCCTAGTCTGTTAATGCCAAACTGTAAACTCTTGACTTCTATTTTTTTATTCTTTTCTCACTATCTGGAATCATGTTTTCAACCAGATATAGATAGATATATATACAGCTAGCTACCTTTCTCTTCCTTCTTGCTTTGTAAACATGACTTTTGTATACTTTGATATGAATAGCCAGTTCATTTAAACCTACTAAAGGCATTAAAAGACTAGAAAGGGCCATTTTCAGTATTAAAAAAATTGGCAAAAAATGAGGAAAACTGAACTTATTTCTTAGAAATGAATTATTCTTAACTCACCACTTCTTTAGACTCATTTTTATAATAGGCCACATTCAGTGAATTGATTATTTTATATGTTGGCATACTACATTGTGACTAAATTCCTGCCATCCATATTGCCAGTAATATTACAAGTGTATACTGTCCCATTGTCCAAATTACCTGGAACAAATGAATTCTGTTCATCCCTTGCATTATGCTTAGTGGAATAAACCACACATAGAAAGACAAATGTGGAATGTGGAACAACAGCCCATAGGTTGGAAAAATCAGGCTAACTCTCAGTTATAATATGCACAGATTCTACAGATATAACAGAAATCTGAAATCTAATATCCCACTCTAAATAATCCTTCTTTTACCAGTTCTTATTTTCACTATCCTTTCATGTGCCCCCCCCTTCCTCATGGCCTCATTTTATGATTTCTTCATTCACATGCTTCCCAAAATCTCATCATATTTCTCCTTGGTGAATGGTACAATCTATCAAATTAGAAAAGTTGGAATTTTCTATACTTGCCTTCTTCCTCGTACTATAAAATATTACTAGGGCTAGGAAGGTGGTTTAGTGGTAGAGCGCTTGCCTAGCATGCGGGAAGCCCTGGGTTCAATTCCTCAGTACCACATACAAAGAAAATGAAGCTTTTTCTCTGCCACATTCAAAAGAGAGTTTCTCGGTGTCCTTATTTTTGTATATATTTTACCATTTATCAGCTTCTTGCCATTTAGATCAGTTGTCAACTTAGAAAAATAATGTAGAATTTTTTCAACATATGGATCCACATTTTCAGGTAACATCTTGGACAAGACATTCCAGTGGGATTTTCTTAGGTAGGGTAAAGTGTGGAAAATATTTTTTTTCTCAAATTTTTATTATCAAACTGATGTACAGAGAGGTTACAGTATCATACGTTGGGATGTGTGGAAAATATTTATGGACCAATTCTAAAAACTCTATGGAAGTAGAAAAGGACAAGAATAGTTATTATAATCTTGGCAAAAATAACAAAATTAGAAGAATGCACTATTATTAGGGTTTATTTAAAAGTTGTAATTAGATAGACTGTACCCACAAACATACCAATGGAAGAGGGGCCAACATGTATATAAAATGTAGTTTATAAGAAAAATAACACTAGCAAGAAATAGGAAAACAAATGTTTCTGGGTAAATTGTTCACAGAGAAAAATTCTAGATAATGCTATTCAAGAAAAATCTGTTCAAGGTTGATTGTAAGTATAAATTGTAGACTTACGATATTGAGTTGTAGTTGTTACAAAACTGGGTCATAGTTAATCTCTATGCTTAATCTTTTGAGAAACCTCTATACTGCTTTCTATACTGATGGAACAAGTCTACATTACCACCAACAGTGCAGTAGTGTTCCTTTTGGCCACATTCCGACGCGCATCTGTTATTATTAGTTATTGTGATAATGATCATTCTAACTGGGGTGAGGTGGAATCTCAATATTGTTTGAATTTGCATTTCTTTTAAGGCTAGAGGTATTAAACATTTCTCCATTTGTCTATAGGCCATTCTTATTTCTTCTGTGGAAAAGTCTCTCTTTAGAATCTGGAACCAACCCAGATGCCCCTCAGTAGACGAATGGATCAGGAAAATGTGGTACATATACACAATGGAATTTTATGCCTCTATCAAAAAGAATGACATTGTCCCATTTGTAAGGAAATGGAAGGACTTGGAAAAAATTATACTAAGTGAAGTGAGCCAGACCCAAAGAAACATGGACTCTATGGTCTCCCTTATTGGGAATAATTAGTACAGGTTTAGGCAAGCCATAGCAGAGCATCACAAGGCCCAATAGCTATACCCTTATGAACACATAAGATGCTGCTAAGTGAAATGAACTCCATGTTATGGAAACAATTGTTATATCACAGTTGTAACTACTTTCAACGTCCTATGTGTATCTGTAGCTTCTATTATTGATGATGTTCTTGTATCACCTTCCTGTGGTTGTACCTACACTATCTCTGTAATCTTATCTGAGTATATTGGAAACCGTGTATACTGGTATTGGAAGTAGGAAATTGAAAGGGAATACCAAATTTGAGAGACACAGGGTAAAAAAAAGACAAACAACTACAAAAGCAATACTTGCAAAACTGTTTGGTGTAGGGCTGGGGATATAGCCTAGTGGCAAGAGTGCCTGCCTCGGATACACGAGGCCCTAGGTTTGATTCCCCAGCACCACATATACAGAAAACGGCCAGAAGCGGCGCTGTGGCTCAAGTGGCGGAGTGCTAGCCTTGAAAGGGAAGAAGCCAGGGACAGTGCTCAGGCCCTGGGTCCAAGGCCCAGGACTGGCCAAAAAAAAAACAAAAAAAAAAAACTGTTTGGTGTAAGTGAACTGAACACCTCCGGGGTGGGGGGAGGGGGAAGGGAAAGGGAGAGGAGGGAGGTGGGTATGAGGGACAAGGTAACAAACAGTACAAGAAATGTATCCAATGCCTAATGTATGAAACTGTAACCTCTCTGTACATCAGTTTGATAATAAAAATTTGAAAAAAAAAAGAAAAGTCTCTCTTTAAGTCTTTAGCCCACTTAATAATGGAGTAGTTGTTTCTTTGAGGATTTGTTTTGAGGGGATTAATTTGTAGATCTATGAATATATTTTAGATATGTGGCCCTTGTCTGATGCATAGCTAGTAAAGATCTTCTCCCATTCTGTGGGCTTTCTATTTATCTTGCTACCTATGTTCAGGGCATTTACCCAACTGACCACAAGCCAGCCCACCTTGAAGCCACTAGCATAACCCTGTTCATTTCAGTATTATTTAGCATAGCTAAGATATGGAATCATGATTATTTAAAGGCCTTAAAGCATGCTAACTTCTCCTTGGAAGGGGAAAAAAAAGACATGATAAATAAGCCAATCAGCCAGTAGACTTCTACTATTAGAATTTTAAAATCCCAAATTATCTTTTAAGATGCAGTTGGTAAAAGATCTGGCAGGATGATGGTTACATTTGAACAGAACAGTAGTTCCTATAATACTTTTGTGGATTGTGAACAGATTTGGAATATTGGATTTAGATTGTCGCCTACTGAATGTGCTCATTGGCCTGAATAGCATCAGGTAGAGAATGATGAGGTTTGTGCCTGAGAGAGAGACACTTGGCCTCTCAGTCATTTCCCAAGAGCACATTCTACCATGATGTTTTCGCAATTAGAAAGAAGTAGATGTCACAATTAAAAAGAATTTTATGTGACTTGAAATTCATTACCTAAAATCTAATTTCTAATGTGATAATAAACATTTATTGAATGTTTACAACATACCAGACAATGTAGCAAATATTGAGGTACCAAGATATCCAAAAGGCAAAAGGTATTAATGACTTGAAGGATATAGAGGTACAATTAATACAATTACAATTTCATAGAAACATCACCATGCTACATCCATGAGAGTAGAAATCTTGCTTTCTTGCTTAGTATAAAATTGTTCCCTTTTGAAAATCAGTTAAGAAATACTTGTTTAACAAACAAATGCATGGATGTTTTATTATTTTAGAAGCAGAGGAGAACAAACTGTTAAACCCAAGGGAGGTCAAGAAAGATCTTGGAAGTTTCATAGAAGCTATGTCTGTCTGTTTGATGAATTTGATTTATCAGTTCAGGAAACATATGAAAGCTTAAAGGAATGGCTCATTGAAGACAGAAAGACATCTCCACAGATCTGGAGGGGTGGAAGGGTAACAATTTAGAGGAACAAGAATCAATGCACTAAGATAATGCTAAGTGAAATGAACTCCATGTTATGGAAACAAGTGATATATCACTGTTGTAATTACTTTCAACATGCCATGTGAAACTGTAGCTTCTATTGTTGATGATCCTCTTGTATCTACTTCCTGTGGTTGTACCTGCACTATCACTGTATCTTATCTGAGTACATTGGAAACTGTGTATACTGGTATTAGAACTAGGAAAGTGAAAGGGAATACCAAAATTGAGAGACACAGGATAAAAAGAAAAATGACTCCAAAAGCAATACTTGCAAAACTGTTTGGTGTAAACCAACTGAACAACTCATGGGGGGAGAGGGAAATGGGAAGGGGGGAGGGGGGAATGAGGGAGGAGGTAACAAACAGTACAAGAAATGTATCCAATGCCTAACGTATGAAACTCTAACCTCTGTGTACATCACTTTGACAATAAATAAGAAAAGAATAAAAATTTTAAAAATCGAAAAAACAACAATCAATGCACTGTGTCTCCAATAAGCAACATGCATGTGATTAGTATTAGCCTAACTAGTACCATCGTGGCAAGAAGAACTAAAGGTATCAGGGAGCAAGAATAACTATGCGTGCCTGACATGCTTCCCTTACCTGCTCCCAAAGTCACACCTCCTGACGCAAATTTAACAACTGCTAGTTTTCAGGAATAGTCCTTTGGGTGCCTATTATTATAGCCCAATACTGTGACTTATTCATATATTTTCCCATGAAAGGTAGCACCATGAGATGCCTGCCCAGGGACTCTACTGAAATACAGTAAATAGCCATGTTACCATTTGAGAGTTCAACCATTTACCCATTGTATGTGATTAACTTCAATACAAAGAAATCAAGGGATTGTAAAAGTAAGTATAACTACTTAAATTTGAGTCTGCTCATGGGGTGGAAGGGAAGAAAAAAATAACAACAGCACTAGAAGTTTAGAAACACCCAGAATGCTAATTGAGAAGATCAGCGATTCATCTTGAGGAGTCAGGACGGGAATCTGATTTTCAATAAATGATAATTCAGTAATTTCATCATCTGTAATTTTTTTCAAATTTATTTGGAGACACTCAGAGTTGACTGAAGTACTTTCCCACTGCACTTAGTTCTTATTGGTGATGATACCAATGTGTATAGTGGATTTGTATCTCTTCTGTCCCATCTGTCCACTAGATTGAAGTTTCTGGAATGTAACATCTATGACCTTCTTAATTTATGGTTTCCTTCAATGTAATCTCAAAACTTAGTAAATGTGAAAACTTGTACTTTTTTTTTCAAAATATTCACTGCTGCTCTCTTGGGGATTTTAAAAAATCAAGCACTTATTTAGGTTTGATTTCATTGTATGACTTCTTTGGGTCAGACGTTATTTGGAAAGAAGTAATAATATGCACCATTTCTGAGCAAAATCCTATAAACTGTTGTGTGATTCTCCTATGCTCTATTTTTATTTTGGTCCTACAGAAGTGTCATGTCCTAAAGTAGATTGTCCTTCCAGGCTGTGCGTCCATCATGATAATGAAGCAGGGTCATAGGACATTTAGAGGGAAGGTAAAACTGAGCAAGAAATACATTTTTGCCCTATATCAGTGCAGTAGTAGGACTATTTATTGCTATAAAGTAATTTAGTCTATGCTAGATATGTAAAAAAGGTTGAACTAAGGAGGAAGGCAAATATGGTCAGCATAATTTATGTGTAAAATTGAACAGTGAGATTGTTATTTATTTTTTGTTTATGCCAATGAATCAAATCTAGGGCCTCATGCATATGAGGCAAGCACTCTACCCCTAAGCCACTTTCCCAGCCCAGGAACAGTGAGATTGTTGACACTGGTTTTCGAAACAGGGAAAGTAATAGAAGTAGTTGAGCCTGATCAAGATATAATGTATGTTTATTTGGAAATAAACTGAAGCTCTGTGTTCAACTAATTGATAGCAATTAAATGTGTGGGGGAAATCTTTAAAATATCAAAATCAAGAGACAAAGGATAAAAAGACAAGCGGCTACAAAAGCAATACTTGCAAAACCATTTGGTGTAAACCAACTGAACAACTCATGGGGGGAGAAGGAGAGGGGGAGGGGGAGGGGGAATGAGGGAGGAGGTAACAAACAGTATAAGAAATGTACCCAAGACCTTACGTATGAAACTGTAACCTCTCTCTACATCACTTTGAAAATAATTAACAAAATAAAATAAAATACAAATGAAAAAAGAAATCCTAAAGATACAGAAAATAAATTTTATATGGATAATTATGTGTAAAAATTATGTTTTAAACAAGGTCTTCATGTTGAATAGAAAGAAAACTTAAACTTTAAGTTTTATGAGTTGTTAACTGAAATAACTAATGTTAAATAGGGTTGAAAGGACATAAGAAGAAGGGAAATTATATACCATGCATAAATTTTTTGGTAAGGAAATCTTGGGAGGAAAATGAAAGCAAAGCAAGAAAGGAAGAAAGGGAGGGAGGGAGGACAAAAGGGAGGACCAGAGGGAGGGAAAGAAAGGAAAGAAAGAAAGAAAACAAAAGCAAATTCTTGGTAGATCCATAGCATTAAATATGAAAGTTGAAACAAAATGGCCTTTAAAAAAATTTTCTTGTACAAAGAGGTTTCAACTCAAATATCAGTATATAAGTACAATAAATACTTGATGACTGTTTTTAAAGCCTCTCTGGGAAAGATTTAAAGCAATCTAATTTGCATTTCATTTATGGCCAGAGATATTGAGCATAAAGGAATCTAAGTACAAGCCATAGAGGTGTTTTGAGAATGGGTACATATATGTGAAGATTCATTCCTAAAGTAGGTTAGGAATGTATGTTTCTCCTTCAAATGTCCACAGTTTCAGTAGCCAAAGACACACTGGAAGCCTGAAGAAGAAAATAGCACAGTTAAAGCTATATGTACAATGTTTTTGTTTTATTGGCTTACATTAGTTGTTCAAGAAGGGATTCATTGTGACATTTTCACACATGTACGGGGTTAGGAATGTGGCTTAGTGGTAGGGTGCTTGGCTAGCATGCATAAAGCACTGAGTTCAATTCCTCAGCACATATAAACAGAAAAAGCCAGAAGTGGCACTGTGGCTCAAGAGGTAGAGTGTTAGTCTTGAACAAAAAGAAACCAGGGACAGTGCTCAGGCCCTGAGTTCAAGCCCCAGGACTGGCTAGACAGATAGATAATAGACAGACAGACAGACAGACAGACAGATATAGATAGATAGATAGATAGATAGATAGATAGATAGATAGATAGATAGATAGATAAAATGTATCCAAATAAGCCTAATCTCACTCATTGTAACATTTCTATACATGTATACAATATTCCCACCCTCTTTATTACTCTCTTCTACCACACTAGCCATACAAAACAATTTCAACAGATTGCACTATTTCTTTTCCTACAGGAGAATTAACTACATCCACCCTATTCATTGCCATTCATTCCCTTCCTTTTCCTTCCTCACTCCTGATGGTGCCCTTCCTCTCACATCACAACCTGTTTGATTTCTTATCATTCCTTTCCCCCTCCCCCTTTTTTGAGGGGGTGCAGTCCTGAGGCTTGAACAGGGCCTTGGCACTGTTGCCAAGCATTTAGTCTCTAGGATAGAGCTCTACAACTTGAACCACAGCTCCTCTTCTGGATTTTTTTATTTTTATTTCCTATTTACTACCTTCATTTATTTATTGAATTTATTATCTCCAATTTATGTAATTGGAGATAACAGTCTTACAGACTTCCTGTTTGAGCTGGCTTCGAATCTCCATCTTCAGATCTTAGCCTCCTTAGTAACTCCGACTACAGGTAGGAGCCAACAGCACCCAGCTCATTTTTTAATTATTAAAAGCATATCAGCAGGGGCTGTGAATGTGGCGTAGTGGCAGAGTGCTTGCCTTGCATGCACGAAGCCCTGGGCTTGATTCCTCAGCACCATATAAACAGAAAAAGCCAGAAGTGGCGCTGTGGCTGGAGAGATAGAGTGCTAGCCTTGAAGTAAAAACAGAAACCAGGGACATGCTCAGGCTCTGAGTCCAAGCTCCAGGACTAGCAAAAAAAAAACAACAAGCAAACAAACATATATTAACAACATATATTTTAAATATATATATATATATATTACACCAAAGGATTTCAATAGGATATTGCAGATGTGTATGTATACTTTGCTCAGAATAATCCTATTGCCTCTTTACCTGTCTATTGTTTTTTTTCTCCCCCAATTCCCTATTGATCAATAGTTTTCAATGAAATTCCTAATGCTGTCTTCATATATGTCTACTGTTTTCAAATTACTCCCCCTCTGTCTTCCTTGTTGCTTCTCCCTTCTCCTCATTCCTCTACATGTCTGTGCCCATGAGTGCAGTCAGTTCTTTTCATTCATTGAACTCCTCTACAAACACGCAGCAAATACAGTTAGTAAGTACTGACAAGTGCTGCTAGAGGAAACAGATGTTAAGATAGCTCTAACCTCTATGCTCTAACCTCTTTGTCTACTGACTAGTGTCAGTAGACAAATTTGTGTAATGTGTGTTCCTATTTAAAGAAGTGGAGGAACAAAACAGCCATGGTAATTGGTAGACACTATGTTGAAAATGAACTGTACAACCTGACGGTAGGGATGGAAAGGAAAAATGAGGAGAGAGTGAGAGAAGGGGTATTGTTGTCCAAAAAGAAATGTACTCATTTCCTAGTTATGTAAGGGGAACCTCTGTACTTCACTGTTATAACAACAATGATTTTTTAAAAATATTTTCTTACTTGATACATACTATTTGATGAGCATAAAACCTGCAATGAATTGTATTTTATTCATTTGGATGAAAATTGTCTGATATATATTACTAACTCAATAAATATAAAAAACTTTACATTAAGTAAAATGCCAAAAGGCACATTTTATAGTATGAGCTCTGAAAAAAAAGTCCACTTTGTTCAACCTCAGAGGAGAAAATGCATATCTGAAGATTTGGGTATTTCTTTCTTTGTGTGTATCTCTGTGAATAATTGAAATAAGAATAATGATTTTGATGGTGAAAGTAAACTTTGGGAAGTAGTTGAACTTGCAAATATACATTTGTGGTGCTCAAAATCAAACTCAGAGCTCTGTATGTGCAAAGCAAGTGCTGTACTGATGAACCACCCCCTCAGGTCTGAACTTGTAAATCCAGTCTATAAATACCCATGGTGTACCGTGCTCAGAAATTTGAGAGAAAAGTATGAAACAGAAAAGTATGAAACAATGCCCACTAGTAGGGAAGAGAGAGAAATTATAAGGATGAACTGATGGAAGGATAGAAATGGGTGGGTGGGTGGATGGATGGAATCCATAGACATACCTTAAGTTTGATGGGTTTTCAACAAATGTCATTTCCTTTCCCTATCCTCTTCCCCTTTTCCTTTGCTTTGTTAAAATATTTGTCACTTAAGATATAATAGTGCCAACATATTGAAGGGTCACTCTACCAAAGGTGGTAGAACATAAGTCAAGTTTTACTCAACATTTCATTTTACTTGTGGATTATTATTCTAACACTTTAAACAAGTTTCTAAATGCCTATTTATAATAATCTTAGCTACTAATAATCTAGAGTCAATGCAGCATTCTTTCATTTAGGCAGCATCCAATGATCTTTCTTAGGATTTATATTACAGATACTCTGAATATGTTTTAAGAGAATCATCCTGTTTTGACACATCATTATTTCAAAAAAGTTTTATTTTTTATTTTAAATATCATGTAAAGAGGTATTAAAGTAACATAAGTCAGATAAAGAATACATTTCTTTTTGAACAATGCCATCCATTCCCCCCACCCCTCTGTTTATTTTCACCAGTGTTCAGTGACATGATACGTTTGTAGTTTTTATTATCTTGTCAACTCTTAAGTGTCTAAAACAATGATTATTTTAAACCGATAGCCCCAAATTAGAAAGCTAATAATAAAATATTTTTCTACTTTTTAAACTTAAATACTTTAAGAAATCAAAAGGGAAAAACACATGAAGTAAGCACATTGATGAGTGAATTCACATTCTCTGGGACCGACACTTTTTCTATGCAGATAATACCTGCCTATAAGTTAGTTGATCAAGAAAGGCTTTTTTACAATCCCCATTAAATTCAATGAATGGTGAAGGGTAAATTGGACCCATTATAATTTTCCATCCCTTATGTAATATTCATAATCAGAGCATTACATAAGAGTGCGCTAACAGTAACAAAAGGAACCATTTAAATTCCCACTTCCTAAGAGAATGGGACTCTGCTTGACAGACACAGCTTCCTGCCCGATTAGTAGCTCGCCCCTGCACCCCCTGAGGGCCAAGAGACCTGCTCTCCTTCCAGGGATATAATAAACCCTCCCAACACTGGGAAAATGAGGCAAACAAGCCCACTTCATTTCAACTTGTCAGCTTTAAATAAAAATCTCTGGAGCTGAAAATGAGAAACTTGAGGGAAGATAATGTGTGAAGTAACCAAATGCAACATTGAGACAAAACATATTGCATGACATTTCCCCCCTAATCTGCCACATTTTTTTTTTCAAATTTCACCATAGATAACTTTTAATGAGCTCTCATGTCAAGGAAACTTTGAAGAAAAATGCTTCATTTTATTTATTTCTTTTCTCCTCTCGTGCCTACTGATGCCTTAACATTTTCTCATCATCATAAACCTCTGTAGTACTTTAATGAGTGATCTATAACCTTGGAAACAACTCTTAATTATCGCTTTTTAAGTCATATACCATAAGCAGAGCACACTGGGGAAAAAGTGCATTCTTCTGTGTTAGTTACTTACTTACATATTTTTTCCCTAGTATTGATTTTATACCAAACATAGTAGATTATGTGTTCTGAGTTTAAGGGTAAAATATATTCTGATGAAGATAAACCATGATCAATAATGCAAGCCTCTTCCCTTAACCTGTGCCTAGTGTCCATCATCCTTCAACCCCAGCACAGGTTCAAACTCCTTGCTGCCTTGCACTCAGGAGGCGCCAAGCCTCGTTCCTTCTGAACTTCTTTAGTTTCAAATGTCTGTAATGGTTCGAATGTCTCTCGACTGTCTTTATGCTTTAGAGAATGGACACATCTTTGCTAGAAGGTCACCATCCCTGAAACCGGGCAGGTAGCATGGTTTATGTGTTTCCCAGTTGGAGAGCAGATGGGCAAATCAGACTTTTTCCTGCATGATGTAGAGTGTTCTCAAATTTAATTTGATCATATACCTAAAATTTTTTTTATTTATTACTGTTATTTGGAGGTGATGTACAGAGTGGTTACAGTGGTATCAGTCAGGTAATGAATACATTTTTTTTAAAGAGTGGCATCTCTTCCCTCCTTTTCTCCCAGTTATTTCTTCCCAGTCTTTCCCCCACAAGCTGTATAGTTATTTTCAACATTAAACACATTTTCCTGAGTTTTGTTTGCAGCATTATGTTTCTTGAATTTTGCACATAAGCTTAGAATATTTTCCCTATACTCTTAGGCTCTCTTATTCCAAGATAAAATTTATGATTTCGGGGCTGGGAATATGGCCTAGTGGCAAGAGTGCTTGCCTCCTACACATGAGGCTCTTGGTTTGATTCCCCAGCACCACATATATGGAAAATGGCCAGAAGGGGCGCTGTGGCTCAGGTGGCAGAGTGCTAGCCTTGAGTGGGAAGAAGCCAGGGATGGTGCTCAGGCCCTGAGTCCAAGGCCCAGGACTGGCCAAAAAAAAAAAAAAAAAAAAAATTATGATTTCAACTTTTGTTTTCAAATTCCTAAATTGAGTGAATGACAATATTTATGAGAGATATGACTCCAGTCAGAAGCGCTGATATCTCACTGTTAAATGTCCTTTCAAACACTCTATTGTAATTGCAAATATATATATATTTTAATTTTATTTGAGAATAGGAAAGAATATATGGATTGTAGACTAAATATTTTTGTTTGTGGCTTTAACAAATCATTCCATAATCGAAGAACTATCAGGCTGGTTGTTTTTCAACCCATTTAATTCTCTTGTATAATAGAAACAAAATAAACATTATGTCACGTGAGGGGTAAATTAATGTTATGCATGGTGTATTTTCTCACTATGCTTCACCTAAAATTATTTAAAAAATAAAAGAAATCTGGGTTCCAGTGGTTCAGGGATACACCAAGGACCTGAGTTCATGTCCCAGGTCTGGCAACAAAATAATAACAGAAGATAGATAGATACAAGGGAAGGAAGAAAGAAAGAGATAGAGAGAGAAGGAAGAAAGAGAGAAGGAAAAAGAGAAAGAGAAAAGAGAGGAAGAAATAGAGAGAGAGAGGAAAGGAAAGGAAAGGAAAGGAAAGGAAAGGAAAGGAAAGGAAAGGAAAGGAAAGGAAAGGAAAGGAAAGGAAAGGAAAGGAAAGGGAGAGAGGAAGAGAGGGAGGGAGGGAAGAGAGAGAGGAGGAAGGAAGGAAGGAAGGAAGGAAAGAGAAAGAAAGAAAAGAAAGAAAGAGAGAAAGAAAGAAAGAGAGAGAGAAAGAAAGAAAAGGATATAATGAAAGCTAACTGGACCTAGTTACTAAACAGCCAGCAAAAACTGTGACTTGTGGTATTAGGGGGTTTGAATGCATATATCCCATTTCTTTGTGTGTGCCAGTATTAGGGCTTAAACTCAGGGCACAGGCACCATGCTTTAGCTTTTTCGCTCGAGTGTTACTCTACCATTTGAGTAGCTGCTCCACTTGCAGTTTTTTGCTGTTGTTGGAGATAAGCTACTCAGGAGGCTCAGATCCTCAGTTTCTCTTGAGAAGCTAGGTTTACAGGTGTGGCTCTTCAGCACCTGGCTCATACACTGTATTTTGCAACCAGTAGAATTCTTCAAAAGCTCAAACTTATTTTCTTCAGTTCCAATAAGATTAGTCCCTCCTAGCCTTCTGAAGCCTTAATTTTGGTATTGCTTTTTAATTTTAATAATCTGCTGTCTTAACTCTCACCTAGGTATAATGTATAGTCTGAAGTAGTTTTATGATTACTATTTCAAGTCAAAAAAAGGTGCAAAGCAATAAGTTCATTTCCTTAGAAAATATCTGTTCTAAGAGGAGGATCTTTGTTTCTCCACAGTGACGGCTGGGCTGACAGGTACGATGTGACGGATGGGTATCAGCGAGAAGCTGTGGGTGGAATCACCATCAAGCTCCAGTCTCCCGATGTCAAGTGGTTTGATGACTATTACCTGAAACTCCGGCCAGAAACAAACCTTCGGAACCCTTGGTTTCAGGAATTCTGGCAGCATCGCTTCCAGTGCCGTCTGGAAGGATTTGCACAGGAGAACAGCAAATACAACAAGACTTGCAATAGTAAGCAGACTCATTATTTCATTTCAAGTGGATAACACTACCATTGCAATTTACATAAATTGTGTCATGGGAATAGTGCCTGTAATTTGTTAGAGAAGAGGACTCATAAATAGAATAAGCATTGCCACTTAATGGTGATAAACAGGTCTTATTCTCACCAAGAAAAGATATATCTGAGCAAGTGTTTACTCTGCTGAGATTTAATATGTTTAGTTTGTTTCTATTTATACCAGTAAAAAAAAGTTGGATGTGTTTCTGCAGGGCATTTGGGCTAAAAGGAACATATGAGCTCAGAATAGAACTATCCTTGACATTCTTGAAGATAGTGATTATCTTCTACTCCTTTCTGTAATCTTGGCCAGTTCACATAGTAATGCAAGATATATGAAACCGTAAATATATGAATACGTGAATACTTAAGGGCTGATACAACTGCAACTTACATAAATCAACCAGGAAAGAGCATGATTTTGCTATGCCTCATCATGTTGTTTCAAGAAACATAACTTGAACAGAGTTAGGTATTCAGCCATTCATCAAAAGCTTTGTATTCAGGGTATTAACTAGTCCTGAGTCAAAAGCTTGGTCTCTAGGATGGGCATTGGTTACAGCAACAAATATTTTAGTGTTATCAGCAAAGATCTGGCACATCCTAAAAAAAGTGTAACTCAAATAGTCAGGAAAATATGATTCTGATCCATATGTAAATTCTGAAAAGATTTTGTTTTATTGAAATTAACAAGAGATGTGACAACACTCATCCCACCCACACCTTCTTCCAGAAAATGATGGAAATGATAAGTGGTGATTTGTGAATATATTCTAAGGGCAGTGGATGACAACCCCTCACCAACATGTGTTCAAGGGACTTCTGCCAGGATCATCTATCCCCTCTTCTGATTCTTTTTTCATGTTCTTATTGCTTTACTGCAAAAACAAGAACACAGCACATTGTCATCATCAAACACAGACACATCCAATCAACATCAAAGAGATTGGATAGGTTCAGTGTACTTTTATATTATCAAATACGTGATTAGTAACAAAAGTGATCTTAGAAATGTCCAAGGACTTTGAACAAACACAAGGTCTGCAGCAATAGGTGGGGCCCTAGCAAGATGGAGGGGGCTTGAATGTGGGAAACCGTTTTGATTAGACTCTATATGATTTTTCAAGAGTCATTTATGTCGGGGAATCGTAGCCTTCTCACTTTCCAATAGAACTAAATGTATCTGATACATAAAGATGTTGAGAAATAATTAAACACACAAATTACATGATTTACAGCTATCTGGTAAAGAATGTAAGGAACAGAGCAGATACTTAGTCAGATAGCTGAACACCTAATTCATTTCAGGACATTAAGACATCACCCCATTTTCCCATTCAACTATTTCTCCAATTTGGAGACTGTTTTAGCTTCTCTGATTTCTCATTAATTTTTTTTTTTTTTTGCCAGTCATGGGGCTTGAACTCGGGACCTGGACCCTATCGTTGAGTTTCTCTTGCTCAAGACTAGCACTCTGCCATTTGAGCCACAGCACCGCTTCCAGTTTTTTTGTGTATGTGGTACCCAGGGCTTCATGCAATGTAAGCCACATTCCCAGTCCTCATTCATTTTTTTTTTTTTTTTGCCAGTTCTGTGGCTTGAACTCAGGGACCTGAGCACTGTCCCTGAGCTTCTTTTGCACAAGGCTAGCACTCTACCACTTGAACCACAGCACCACTTCTGGCTTTTTCTGTGTATGTGGTGCTGAGGAATCGAACCCAGGGCTTCATGCATGCTAGAGAAGCCACTCTACCACTAAGCCGCATTCCCAGCCCTTTTTATTTGAAACGCCTTCCTTCTTAAAGGATGCCATGCTTCTCTCTTCCCTTGCTGGAGGTGTTGCTTAGATACAGTCTTGGTGGGCTCTGGTCGATTTCTGTGAAGATATTGTTTCTATGGAAACTGTCATGTCACAACTTCCTTTAAGGCTGCTGCTACGCTCTTGTCCATGTGAGTGGAGACACCGCCATTCTTCACTCTCGTCCTCCCTTGGAATCCTGTCTGAAAGCAGGTGTTGTTTGATATACAAACCTGGACACTTGATGTATAATATCTGTTATTCTTCTCAAGAGGAAAGTACTAGTATTATCTTTGTGTGTGCGTGAGTGTGTACACCTGTACACATACTCTCACAGATCAAACCTGGAGCTTCCCCATGCTAGGCAGGGGCTCTATCACTGTGTCATACCCCCAGTCACGCTTAGCTTTTATTTTGAAACAGAATCTTAGGCGCCCACAGTGGCCTCTAGTTTGCTGGGTTGCCCAGGAAGAGCACTGATCCTCTGTCTCCAGCTCCTGAGTAGCTGAGAACACTGGCTAAGGCCCTTAGACCTAGCTATTACTGTGTGTGGTGTGTGTGTGTGTGTGTGTGTGTGTGTGTGCGCGTGCGTGTGCATGTGTGCACATGTGTGCATGCATGTGTGTGTGTGCGTGTGTACACGCACGCCATTCCTGGGGCTTGAACTCAAAGCCTGGGCGCTGTCCCTGAGCTTTTTTGCTCAAGGCTACTGCCCTACCACTTGAGTCACATCTCCACTTGCGGCTTTTGGGTGTTCAATTGGAGACAGGATCCCGGACTTCCCTGCCCAGGCTGGCTTCAAACCCGCCAGATCTTCGCCCTTTGAATAGCTGCGATTCATGTGAGCTGCAGGGACCAGGTCTTATTGCCTTCATTTTAAGTATAACGTAGGAAGACAAAATTACTTCCTCAAAGTCACATTAAGCACTGAGTCTTAGAATTAAATTTAGATTCGCCTAGAGTTTAACCAATGTGTGTTACAAAAGGAATAGGAAGTAATAGTTGAATCTTATACTTCAATTTGAGTTATCTGATAACCAATATAATTATTATATTGATTCTTTTGCAACATGTTGTCTTTGAGGTTACATATTTTAGTATTTGTGTGTGTGTGTGTGTGTGTGTGTGTGTGTGCAAGTACTGGATGCAAGGGTTTGAAATAAGGACTCTGTGGTCTTCCTTAGCTTTTTTACTCAAGGCTGTCTCTCTATTGCTTTAGCCATGCCTCCATTTCAATTTGTTTCTTATTAACAGTCTCTTAGATTTGTCTGCTTGGGTTGGCTTTAACCATTATCCAAAGATCTCCGCCTCCTGAGTGGGCAGGATTACATACAGGAGCCAATGTACCACTGACCCAGATTTATAGTATCCATTTTAAGACTTTTTCACATAACTTACAAAGGATGTGGGTCCTTTGTAGGATAAATGCATTATGAACTGCGTAGTCAGAGGCTTGACTTTTTACTTCCACATTATTTCTCTCATCAACTATTTTCTCTTTGGCCTATTTGGGATTCAGAAACATTCTTTACTTGTCATTCTTTGCTGCTCTCCTTTGTATTTATCAATGGTTTTCATTTTTGTATTCTTTTACTTTTTAAGAGTCTTGTTTCATTTCTCATTTCAACCCATTTAGGCATTTTTACTGGATAAATAGACTGTAATAAGAAATTACCACATGAATACTTTAATTTACTACACACCACTAAAGGTTGGTTCTTACACACATTTCTAAATCTTACTATTATTTCACTCTATATCCTCTACCATACTTCTTTGGAGTTTATATATAATTGACTCTATATATTTATGTACTGGGCTTCATATGATGGATGTCCTAAACAATCAATACTAACAGTTATGGAAGAGTTAAGCGGTATTATAAATCTATCATAGTAAATTAAAAATATTCAGAATAAATGTCTTCTATAATTGTTTATCTAACTGTAATAAAGGTGACTGAGTTAGATTAAACAGTGTTTCCTAAAAACTGCCTACTGTTGCATTTCTCAGTCAATCTGAGTATCTTTCTTACAATTCCCCTTCCCCCTGCCATGCACTTGGAAGCTCCGTCTACAGTGTCTCCTTGACACATTCTGTAGTTTCTAGAAATGTCACCCATGACATTAACACACAGACATCTTCACCTAGATGTCCTAAGGGCACCTCAAACTTAGATACACATATCTAAAATTAACTTCATTATAACTTCTACAATCTTCATCCCAAACTTTGCTTGCCTCCTTTTCATAACTCCAGTGTAAGTAAATGTTATACTCATCTAACTTCTCTCCCAAGATATATGAATGGATGATTCCTTTTCCTTCTAGCCAATAGAAGAGCAAATACTGTTAATTCTACCATTTCCGTAATTCTTCACTGCTATGTGAATTCACTACTATGAAATTGTCCACTAGTACTGACTTGCACTGTTGCTATGTGTAATATCATTATCCATATCTTAAGTAATATAATCTCCCTAGCTAATCATTTTGATACAAACTTCTCCTTCATTTATTTAGGTTAAAATTAATCCTAAGGGGATTCAGATAAGTAATTAATCTTACCACACTCTCTCACTCTTAAAGGTTTGCCTTCAGTCTCATGTAGACAAAAAGAACCCAAACTTTTGTTTTTACTATAATTAAAACTTGTCTAATTGGTGACTTATAATTTTCAAGTCTTATCTTCTGTTCACAAAACCACTGACACTTACACCAACCACTTGAAAAATTGTTTTCTCCCACTTAGAATGGCCTATCAGATTGTTAAATTGTCTGTGTTGTTATCCCAGCACAAAATTCCTCAGGGAAAAGCCACTCACTTCAAGTTATCAGTCAGGGCCAAGGTGCTCATGTTCTGATGGCGTCTGCTCTATTCACTCTCATGTCTCTGAAACTCTACGTCCTTTACATCTTACAGCCTTTATCTTCTGCCTTCTTTTTGTTATGCATCAAATTAGGTATTGGATACAAACAGCCCCCCCATATTAAGTCACTATGTGTATTATGACATTATAGGCATGTACATTTGAGTTTGAAGCTGGACAGTGGGGGCTCACACTTGTAATCCTAACTATTAAGGAGGCTGTGATCTCCAGTTAGCCAGCAAAATGCTGGAAGGTTGGCTCGGTTTTACAGCTCTACCTTGAATGGAAGTCCAAGAAGGAGCAGGAGAGCCTTGACTTCAAGAGCCAGTGCCAGACCAAACGAACAAACGAACAAGAATGGGAATGAGGCAAACGGGTTCAGAAGAACACTCTAGTACTCAATGTAACTATGTAACCCAAGCTTTACTAAATGGCAATAAGATTCTCTCTTGCGGTCCAGCGGTGGCTACTGGGATATGCTTATTTTAAGAAAAAGTTAAGCACAGTTAAGCTTTGGAAATTTAGCAACTATACTCTTACTGCATGAAAGGCCTTTGCGAATCACATGTGAAATAATTTCTTCTAGTAGACTCTTTCTCCACTCTACCCTCCCCCAACATTCTCCCATTCCCCCAGGAATTTTGGCCACCAATTTGCTTGACTATATTCCTTCCTTCTTTGCAAGCTTTATCTCTTCTTTTCTCAAGGTTCTCTCATGCCAAAATAACCTCTCCCCTCCGCAGTTCATCTGTAGTGCTGTTTCGTCATTTTGTTTTTCCTTTACCTTTGAGGATGGGTTGGATGCTCACTTTTTGAACCCAAAGCTGCTGATAAAGTCACTTTGCTACACATAGGGTTATTTATCCCAGAGAAAACAAGATACTTCCCGAGAATCTGAAGCAGTTACAAACAATAGATGGACATACAAATAAAAATTACTCATATCCTTTTACCAGCATGAAAATATTTATGGTCATTTTTCTTTATACTATCTTAAACTTCTCTGCTTTCTAAAATCTTAGCAGAATGATTTGTGTTTATAGCAAATATTGCATAGATGGTTTTAGACAAACATGACCACTTTGCTCTCAAAGTCAGGTAAAGTTACAATGGCTAACTAGACAACCTGAAGAAAGAATTCTCAGGCTTGGGCCTGAGGCCTGGGTCACTGCAGACTTCATGCCTGGGCCTGAAATCGTACGGCATTAAATGACCTCAGTGTATAGTTAATGAGTGGTTAGTGAGCTGTGAATGTGTAGCTGTTGTGGTTAACAAGTATGATGCAACTTTTTTTTTTCTTTTTGGTTATTGGGCATAGACCCTACAACGTTGTACTTGTTAGGCAAGTGTTTTGCCATGGACCTACATCCCAGCACAAAAGGGTGGATCTTGATCCAAATCTTGCCCTAGGCAAAAGTGAGAACCTATCTGAAAAAATAACCTGAGAACAAAGAACTGAGGGCATCACTGTCTAAGAAGCCCCCAACCCCACACATCAAAGAAAATTAACTATGTAAAGGGCTGCGGTGTTTTTGAGCTCTGCGTTTAACAAATTATAAATTAAATTTAAGAACTGAAGTCAGCTCATTAATGTTTTTTAAGACAAATGTACTAAAGTACAAATAATATTTTTGCACTAAAGTACAAAATAAATTGGTCTTAGCGGCCTGGTAATGTTTCTCTTTCTACTACAGTTTCTAACTCCAGTTTCCAGCTGGATTTGTTCACATTTTCCTTGATGCATGTATTCACTAAGACTGCAAGTGGCTGTGGCGTAGCACACTACCAAACCCATTCTTTGGAATTTTATATTCAGCTATCTGTCTTACTAGTAAAAATGTGCATTCGTAGTTTAGCTATAGATCAAAACACATGAATATCTCTCAGACATAACTGGAAAAAGTAAAGTTGCCTATTGAGAGGAAATAATTTTCTGAATGATAGTGGGTAACCTGTAACAATAATTTAAGCATCTTTCCACAGATAAAGGAAAAAAGAAAGTTATATATGTACATGTATATATGTATGTGTATATGTATACACATATATATATAGAACCAGATGCACAATACATGACACATAGACATATATGTATAATTTGAATATATATGTGCTTACCTACAGAAACAATGAAATATTTCATATTTTAAAAAAAGAAACTACTACTACTTGGGGCAAAATGTTTGAATGTAACATACTAACCAAAACAAAAGACAGAGAAAGACAAATACTGCCTGATTTTACTTTTATGCGGAATCTAAAAGGAGTGGATATTATAAAGGCAAAGAAGATCGGTGATTTCCAGAGCTTGTGAAGTGAGGGAAATGGGAAGTTGTTGATCCAGGGTACAAATGTGAGGTGACAAATTCTAGTAACTGAAACAAAACAACAACAACAACAACAAAACCCACTAAACATTGTCTCCCTCCAGGAGATGACTCAGCACAGCACACATCTTGTGTAATAGTGCCACTCCCAGAACCAATATGGAAACTATTTTTAATTGTAATTTCCTGGCTGGTACTGATGCTACATGCGTTTATTCGTGTTACCATGGTAACTAAGTAGGATGGTTGTTTCCACACTCTTCATAGTTGGCCTAGTGTTTTGACATTTCAGTAATTGCCAGTGTCATAACCTTTAAAAATTGTAGAAAATTGGTACCCAGGCCAGATGCTGTGAAATAAAGAAGCTTCTGTGCCCTACAGCTGTGATGTGTCACTGAAGTGACAAGAAAGCCTTCTATCCAAGATAGGTCACTGAGGAAATGATGTGAAAGTGCTTGACCATTAAAAGATAATTCACATTAATAAGTTATTATTAAGGCCTTGTAACATAGAACAATGCAGAGGTGGGATCCTAGGGAAATAGCTGATCTGCTACTTAACGTCATGGTATCTAAATTCTGGTCAAGAACAAAAATGAACTATTAGAACTAGAAAAAATATTTGTACTTTCAACAAATTTATGTTGAGTACCTACTATTTGCTACTTAGTATTATTTTCTGCTAGATGCTGGAGTTACAGCACTAAATAAAATAAACCAAATTACTTACCTTCCTAAAGGATGTATCCTTATTAAGGGGAGATACATCCTGACAAAAGCAATCCATTAAAAACAAAACTCTAGAGAGATAGGTAGAGATAAATATATAGGGATAGATATTTATCAATACGTATGTGTGTTATATATACACACAGAGTGAGCAAGCAAGCCAGTGGGCAAGAGGGAGGGAGGGAGCGAGAGAGAACGAAAGAGAGAGAGAGAGAGAGAGAGAGAGGTCATTGATAGTGGAAAAATAAAGCAGGGTAATGAGATTCAGATTGCTGAAGGATGTAATTTAACTACAGTAGCTAGGGATGACCTTACTGAGAAAGTGACTTTGTATGAAATAGGAAAATGCAGTGTGAAATCTAATCCTATGGATGAAACATTTGGAAGGCCAGTTTGGGGAGCAGAGTAAGTTGGTGGAGGAGCGCTAGCAGAAAATGAGGTAGGACTTCATTGGTCATTACATTGAATTTGGCTCTTTAATAAATAAAAAGTTATTAGAGGCTTATGCAAAGTAATGGCTTAAACTACAACATTTTGTTTGTGTTGTTTCAATTTTGGATTTTTATTTCCAGGTTTTGTGTAGTTACGTTTCTGCTTTGGGTGGTATGTCTCTATCCCAGAACCTGCCTGGCATTAAAGCACTGCTGTAATATGTAAGAGTTAGTAAGAGTCATGGAAGTCTATGAACAAGAGACATACAGTCCACCCAAGGAAAGCTGGAAACAGTGGAACAGGAAAGCCAAGTCACAGGACAGCCTGAGTAAATGCCAAGGTTGAGCTGGAGTCGAAGAGTGCATTGTAAAGTGCTCTTCTTTGGTCACTAATGACACCATTCTAATTCATAAGGTATTGTACCCCTGATGGAGGTCTTGAAGTTTGGCCGAAATATTCATAGACAAAAATTGATAGTAAACTGAAAGAAAGGGCAATGGAAAGAATACATGGATAAGATGAAAGACAAAAGCTCAAGCCATGAGCTTGACACACAGCTTAAATATTTGAAAACTAATATAATGCTACATAGTTGAGTGTTAAGCAAGGCTTGTGATTAAATCCTATTTAAGAAAGTCTGATTATTAATTTTTATGTTATAGGAATTTACCACTAATAGTAAACCTAGTCCAAGTGTTTTCTTCAATGATTATTCCTTCTAATATAATAATCCTCATATTCATATATCAATTCTGTCAGGTACTCAGGACATGATGTGACCAAAAGAATGTCAATTGCAAATCTACCTTGATATATGTGACTATTGTTAGTGAACACAGTTAAGTGATATGTGCCACTTATAGGCCTGCTGTCTAAGAATTCAAAGGTTATGCTGGGTTTCCTTTCTTCCTTCTATATCCAGGTGACTGGAAAATAAGAATGTGTGGATATTAAGGTCATATGATAGAAAAAGTTTGGTTGCCTGAGTCACTTGGGAGATTTATGTATGATTGGCCTAAGAACGTTGTGTGAATAATAAGTAATCTATTATGTTAAGCTATTGGATACTTGAAAGTTGTTAATTATCTTGACTTGCTACCTCCCACTTGTTCCCAAAGGGCAACAATTTCCAGGCTTTTGTCGGGATGTGTAAATTCCAGTCAACACCAAAATGACTATAAGAATTAGAGAATCCATCTGTTTCCATGGTGACTCCCATTTGCCCTCTCAATTCAATTTCTTCTTGGAGTATATCCAGGATATTTGAGCTGTGGCTTCCAAATATTTTCCTGCTTATTTTGAAGCATCATGAGTATTAGAACAGACACTGCATATTACCTAAATGGTGCTTGAATTCTTTTCACTGAGTGGTTTTTTAAATTGAAGTTAGTTATCACAATACTATAGTTTTTACTATATTATTTCTCACAGTACCACTTTAAAAAATCCTAAGCTGGTTTTAAGAGTTATATGGTAGGATGCAATAGCTACTAAATATCTGATCTCTTTAAGTATTTTAGAATTTATGTCAGGATGATAAGAAAAAAAGAAGGAATGGGGCTAGCGGGCAGTCACTATTGAGATGAAGAGAATGGTTTGTCTTGGGTAATCAATGCTTAATGACACTGCATTTTAGTTGAGTGCTGATTGTGAGAGAGTTAGAGGCAAAGTAGTTCCTCCAGATTTAGATGACTAGACTTATTAAAGAATAAAGTTGAGAAAACGACCAGGCACTAGTGGCTCATGCCTGTAATTCTTGCTGCTCAGGAGGCTGAGATCTGAGAATCACAGTGGAAAGCCAACCAGGGCGGGAAAGTCCATTAGACTCTTATCTCCATTTAACCAGTTGAAAGCCAGAAGTAGAGCTGGAGCTCAAAGTGGCAGAGTGCTAGTCTTGAGCAAAAGTGTTTAAGGGCGGTGTCCAAGGCCCTGATCTCCAGCCCCACAAGTAAAAGACAAAAGCTAACAAAGAAACATAAAAAGCCTGTCATGTAGTAGAGGATAAATAGGTTCAACGAGAAGTCTCCTATAGTAATACATAAAGCTGATAATTAAAGTTGGTGAAAAGGAAACAAACAAACAATTTTGAGGTATGTATGTAAGACCATGATTTATCTTTTGTTTTTGTCTTGTTATTATTTTCCTGGAATCTAGGCTTAAACTAAATGTCCCGAGCTTCTTTTGTTCTCAAAGTTTGTATGCTATCACTTGATCCACACCTCCAGTCCAACTTTTTGCTGGTTAGTTGGAGATAGAGCCACAGAGTTTTCTGCTTAGTTTTGCAATATCTTAGCCTGCTGAGTAAGAGTACAGTTGTGAGTGGCACACAATTGGATTTTTCTCACATGTAATAGATAAAAGCCTTTTTAAATAACGGGAAGAAAATGTATACGCAAAGATCACAATTTAAAATACTAGTCTGAGAAGATTATTCAGATTTATTGGAGAAGGAAAAGAGTAGCATTGTAATCAAAGAAGGAAAGAAACGTTATTGGATTTTAGTTACTTGGAATTTCAGAGTGCTACAGAACTTTTACTATAAGGTAAAATATTGGGTAAACTTAGAAACTCCAAAGTGAAGAATAGGGAACAGGCAAAGATTACTTTCCAATTTTAGATGTTTGAAAAAGTGTTAACAGAGAAAGAGGAAAGTAGAACATGTTCTAATTGGAATAATTCTCCATTAAAAATTATAGTTAGTTCTACTTAAAATATTTCTAATTTGAAGTCGCACAGACAGATGTGTACAATTAGAAATGTTCTAGCCACCTTGGTAACCTGCAGTGGTAATGAAGAATCCCTTGTGCACAATCACTAGAGGTTGAGAAGCCAGAATGGAAGCATGAAAAAGTCAAAGCTAGATGTGAATGAAACTGCCTCTAAAATCAACCTTTCAGATAGGAACTGCAGGAAGCACAATATGCTTTCGACCTAAATAGGTTCCACAAATTGACTCATTCATGAGAGGTGAGTTGAGAGAAATCAAAAGAAGGCACACTGAAGACCTCAGAGTGATGTGGGTTTGGATACACTTTGACCTTTGATTTGATTCTCTAACTCGGAAACATAATAGCTCTATGACACTGGACCAATTGCTTAAACTCTCCTCCCTTGCTTCAGCTGTGAAATTTGGGTCATTTGAAATGCCTTCTTCACAGAAACCATAAGAGAACATGGAATAGACTCTAGGAAGCCCTTAGCATAATACCTTAGTAATCCATAGACCGAGTGGAAGATCAAGAGTACCAGTACTATCAGGTTGAGTCCATTTCCTGCCTTAATGATGGATCAGACCCAGGTGTCTCTAGTTCTAGAAACATAAATGTATCCCATAATCTCTACCTTCATCATCTTATAGAAGCCAAACAATCTTCCAAAGCTGATGATTACAGCTTCAGTATATGAACTTTGGAGAAGTTATTTACCTCAGTCCATACCATGTAGTTGCTGGCACTTTTAGTAAAACTCAATAAATTCTATCATTGTTAGAAAAAGTTCTTCAGTATAATATCTTTCTCTGCACATCCTGAACTTCAGAAGAAGTGAAAAACAATGCTAAAAATTAATTCGGATAAAATTATATTTGATTAATATATAAAAGCCCATCCAAATGGATGTCACAAATATCTGATGGTTACAAAGGCACAAATCATAAGAGTTTCGTACCTTTATAGACTGTCTGAAAATCATTTTGGCTACAAAGGTTTCATGTCAGAACATTTTGCATGTTATCCTGTAATTAACATATGTTGTATCTGAGAGAAATCTGGAAAGATATAAAATTTTATCTCAAAGTTATTTTATGGGTTAAAACATTTATCTGCTTTCTGTGGCTTATAACAATGAAGGCTGACACTTATCACAACATCTTGCACTCAGACATGTTGAACTGAAACCCCCTTGTACAACTACGTAAAGATAACTTTATAAAAACAACAAATAATAATAGCTGGGTTTATCAGCATTACTTCTCTGCCATTTTTCTAGCTTTCTAATCTTCTGTATGTGGTCTAACCTATGAAACATGTTCTCAATTTACAGAGCATTTTGGAAGTTATTACCCAGGAAATATGAATCTAAAAGTTTACTGTTTGGCTAGCTGGTTAAAAACGAGCCAGGAACATAACATCTGCCCTATTTCTCTACTATCTGTTGGGGCTCCCTCTCTACCACCTCTGAGTTCTGCCCAGTATTTTTGTGTTTTTCTGGACTATTGCACTACAGCAGTCATTGTCTCAAACTAGAAGTTATTTCTTTGTATTGGGAAAGTGTCTTAGTTTGTTCTGAGTTGTTTTTATTGTAATTAATGAACCTTAACTAATTCCCTCTAGATAAAGCACATGGTTATTCCCTACCCATTATTCTATAGATTAATGATGGCACAATGCTGTTGCTTTATACTTTTAACCCTAATATTAATCTTGGTTCCTTATACTATTCAATCTACCCAATACTCCTCAAGAACAGAAGAATTTGGACCGGTTCTAGGATGCCGCAACCCGCAGCGACCGGGGACAAGACAGCGGACACCAGGCCATAGGAATTGTGGTTTGGGCCACCAGGGGCCTGAGCCGTATGCCAGCTTCAGGCGCCATGGGTCCCTTTCACAAGGTATTTATTGAGTAGAGAACAGGGGCAGACTGCAGAAAGTGAGATCACAATATCCTTGAAGTCACCAACACCAACCATGTGGTATATCAGGACTCAAGTGGTAACTTCTTTATCTTAAGAAGCAGGTGTAAGCATATATTTTTGTCTATACCCAAGTTCCCAGAAAGTTTGGTGTGGAATTAGCCTGCACCTCGGATAGAAATCTGAATTCCCATCAATCCACAACTGGTTGGCGGTCTGGGGAACCCTCGGTGTTCTGAGAGTTCTAGGAGGAGACCTCCATCCTCCCAGCCCTTCTGGGTCTCGCATCTCAGCTTTTGGGGGCCTCTCACACAAGGAAATTGATGGGCCATCTTGGCTGTGGTACAGAAGTGCCATGGATTTAAACACCGAGGATATAAGTGTGGCCTTTTCTGTTTTGTCCATATAAGACAGGAGCCAGCATGGGAAGTTTTCCCCTGAGAGCCAGCAGTCTTCCCTCAGTGAGTCCAGGATAATAAGCCAGGCTGCCTGCATGGTAGAAATCCTGGCTGTTTTCATCGTGGGTACCAGAACGCCTTTATCTGCCCCTCACAGAGCTGCTCTTAGGCCTTGTTTTATTTTTAAAGATTTGAATCTAGGGATGAGGATTCGGTCTTTTTGGTTTTAAACTGAAGTTTTTTCATGGATTGCAGAATAAAAGGAATGCAGCTTTCACATTTCTGACAGTCATTGTTGGGTAAGACTGTATTCTTAGTGAAACCCATGCAGATGTGCGGTGATAGTCTCTATGTTCCAGATCCCCCAGCCATCCGGCATTCTGTGGTTCCTGGAGCTACAGAGGGCATAAGCATCTGCTCTAAGGAATTCTACCAAACCCAGCACAGCCACCTGTCATGGCCACCCACCCCACAAGGCCAACCCAGAGGCCAAGCATGGGTCAAGGAAGCAAACAAAGTATATTAACACTATGTCCACACTTTGAAGAACAAAAGCCACCCCCAACTTTTTCCATCCAGTGTACTCTCAGCATTGAATGGAAAAGAGAAGCAAAGGCAAGACTCGGGAGTGTCCTGGTGATCCAGGTTACCTTGGTCTGCTAATTCCTGTTATTATCTCAGGAATGGCTGAGCAGAGTTTTGTTGATAATAAGATTTCTGTTACTTGAGTATAGTTAGCGACCTTTGTCATAGATGAACAGTTGAGGAGAATTGGTTTCAGGAGAATTCAGGAGGAGGGAAGAAAAGAATGAAATGGAAGGAAAATCAAAATATTAGTAGCTAAGTCTGGGACTGAGAGCACTTCATTAGTATCATCCTTTCTCAGTCTTTGCCTCTAGCACAGAAGAAAATGGAAACGTGTGGCATGTGGTAAACTACTTCATGAGGGGATAGTTTAAAATCTGGGAAAACCATGTGTGGTTGGCTAACATGTGGAAAGACTTAGGAAACAAGACTGTTGCTCTAGTTAATTGCCTCCGCAACACTTGGCAAGTTTTCTGCTGTAAGGGCTCTCTTGATGCCTGACCTTTGCAGTTCTTTCAGGTTCCATTTGGGCCTTCTTCCTTCCTTCCATGTTTCCCAGTGGTCTGAGAGAAGGCACAGACGTAGATATGAACAGGCAAGATTGAATTAAATTCCTTCAGCAGACAAAGAAAATTCATCTGGTGATTCTTTCTCTCAACTGAATCACCAGCTCCCAATAGTTACAGGTAACAATGTTTTCCCCAGTGAAATCAGCCTGCAGGGTGCCACAGCTCCTGGAGAGAAAAAGCAGAAGCAATGAATTCAACATCTGTCTTTTCTTTTTCAAATAGTTTGGCTCAGGAAATCTTTAATCTAGGGTTGTGCTTTGGTATAAAGTTAAGTAATTTGTCATGGCTGGACTACAGCCAGGCAAAGAAACTCATAAGACATTGATTAGAACCAAGACATGAATTATTATAAAAATGAATACTTTAATTAGAACTTGCATAATCAACTGATAACAGGTTGCTTTTCCAAATAACAATTTGAATCATGCCATTATTTGGGTTGCAATCACTGGGAACCAATTGTAGCTTGATTCCATTAAGCAAATTAAATAAATATAAACAAATGTCCCTATTTGGAAGAATACTGGACTCTATCATGTAGAAACTTGTACCTGGAAAACACAAGTTTAGAATCTGGAGTAGCTGCTTAGACTTCCAAGAATCAGGAAGCTCAGCTTTTGGCAGTTTGGTCAGCATCCCTGCATTTGACACCCTGTGTAACTTCATGGTAAATACACACTAGCCATGCTTTTGTTTTACTTCACCTCAGATTCCTGGGAGGTAGCTTCCTGTTTTCGGAGCCTAGTTTATGTTCCCATTGACGAGAAGTTAGGAAATGGAGAACGGAGGAGGGTAGGCTGCTTCAACTTCTCTAATGGAAGCATCAGACAGACATCTTCCATCTAAACAACATGAAGAGTTCATCAGAATTTGTATTCTAGGCAGCCAAATGGTGGGGTTTACTACAGTTTAGTTTAATAATTTTGGACAATGTAAGTGGTCTCATTACCATCAACATTACCATAATTAACATTTGATAAGCAATTACTTGCTTGCTAGGCTCTGTGCTTGCACTTTCTATATATTAACATATTGTATAATGTTTCCCTTCAGTCATAAGACAATTAATGTACTTTTATTGAAAATGGAAGAACTAATGTGTAGAGGATGTAAATGACTTGCTCAAGATTGTAGTGAATGGCAAAGTAATCTCCCATCTGTTCAGTGACTCCAAATAAGATAAACTGTGTGCATATTATGAGATTGATCTCTTACCACTTTTAAAACCATGTTATTGATTTTAAACTTCCCCACACGCCTGACGTATTTGCTAAAAAGTCTAGTGACTAAAACTGTTCTGGTATTGAGATGGCATTCAGTAAGTATTTCTAGAATGAATATATGAAGGTATAGCACATTTTCATTAAACGACTGTTAAAAAGCAGGAGTACTTCTCTAATTGAACATTATGCTGTGCTGATAAGCCTGTGAATGAAAGGGTTAA
Source organism: Perognathus longimembris pacificus (assembly GCF_023159225.1). NCBI lineage: Eukaryota > Metazoa > Chordata > Mammalia > Rodentia > Heteromyidae > Perognathus > Perognathus longimembris. The sequence goes on along the minus strand of NC_063173.1, from coordinate 9,993,249 downwards.
AGTTGAGGATAAAGATGTTTAACTATATGTTCATAATGGGAAGATAGACAGGGTATTTAAATGGCTGTATTTTCTTTTTAAATCATAAAGCAATTTCTAAAATGGGTCTTTGGTAAGAGATTATACACAGTTGAAATATGTGAATCACCTATACTTTTAATGCCCTGGCTTTCTACTCTAATTTTTAATAGAGTAATCCTACCTATTAACCACAGAAGAGAAGCATTTCAGACATAGGACTAGAAGTATACAGAGACCAACCAGTGCTATCACAATCAAAGATAGATGTCTACACTAACCTCTAGCAATAATATTCCTAAAACTTCAGCATTGTCTCTTTGTGCCAGTCCTGGGACTTGAACCCTGGGCCTGGGCACTGTCCCTGAGTTTCTTTTGCTCAAGGCAAGTGCTCTACCACTTGATTCACTGGGCCACCTCCAGCTATTTTTTTTTCCCAGTAGCTTATTCGAGATAAGAGTCTCACAGAGTGTCCTACCCAGGCTGGCTTCGAACGGCAATCCTAGATCTTAGCCTCCTAAGTAGCTAGGATTATAGGCATGAGCAGCCGGAGCCCAGCAGGAATTCTTTCTAAAGGACAACATTGTCTCAATTATAAATTGGGCCTTTGGGCCAGAATGAATCAATTGAAAGTCTTTTGGAAAACTGGTCTAACTTCAAATTTATAGAATATAAAATAGTATTAATCTGTAATACTTATAAAATAGTTCCTAGTTTCCTCTCACTAGTTCATTTACATGATCTACCTCCATTTTCAGGTATTACTGATGTTGTTACTTTACAGATGAATAAATTTAGACTAAAACAAATTTAATAGAATACCCAAAGCAATAGCATGTAACTTAGAAAAGAGGAGCTGCAATTTTATTCTAAGTCACTGGAATCACATTTTCATTATTTGACTGCTGGCTATAAATGAAAACATTAGTTTGAGATGATACCCATCACAAAACTTATTTTAGACCTTTGCAAAAATATGTGAAACTGCAAAGTTGTTCTCTCAGAAAGTGTTCTTCAAGGAGATTTAATCTAATGGTTTCTGTTACTGGATCTTGTACAGATATTCATATCAGTTCATTGGAAAAATAATGCAGACTTGTTGCTTTGTTTGATAAAAAGTGACTTGTGTAGCAGTTAAGTAGAACTAAGATGAGGAGTTATGTTTTTTTTCCTCATGTTTGTTTGTGATTCTTTATGTTAGTATAGTCCCAGAGTTCCTGGAAATATTTTCATCCCAGATTCTAGCTTTGGGTGGTTTACAGTTTGAGGTGGGTTTACTCTGTTATTAGATAAGTTTTCAACATATACGCACCTCTTTTCTCATATAAAAAGTAAGCTAATCTGCTAAACATTTGTTAATGGTACTTTTTATGACTAAGTTAGAATAATAGGAATTCCTCAATGTTACCCATAATTAGTTGAACTATCTCACATATAATTGCTCATTTGTTCCCCAAGTACTACTCTCAGAAATTAGTAGGAATGGTAATCGTCATTTGCAGTTTGATAACGATGATGTTCTAGAGTGACAGATGTCAGAGGGCTATAACCCCGCCTACTCGGGGTATAGAAGCGGAAGCACCAGGTTTTGAGGCTAGCCCCTAAAAGATTATCTGAAACATGGACTGAACTCACAAGCTATCTGAAATTCAAGCTAAACTGGAAGTATGGCTCAGGTGGTAGGGATGGTAGAGGGCTTTCTTACCAAGCTCCAGGCCCTGAGTTCAATCCACCCTCCTGCAAAAAGAAAATAAGAGTGGCCTTGTTATGTTAAAATGGGAAGGTAGTTCCACAGATGAGAGTCCATCTCCAGGGTCAGACTGAACTAGGTTTTGAAATTCTACTTTACTATATTATATTTTCTTTCTTTGGTAATTTCCATTCCTTTTTAATTCTGCTTCCCTTTCAGGTAGAAGAGTCTTCAAGGATGAATAACTTTGAACAGGACCTAGATTTGCATGATGTTTTCCCTCCATCTATCTCTTTTGATTGCCAGCACCTTTTTTCCTGGGGCTGTTAGAGACCTCTGCTTCCCCCAGGGTGGAAAATGGAGTTGCAGTCTAACTCTGGCCTCCTTAGATCACTGAAGGTCAGAGCAGGACCCAAGAAAAGACAGTGCACTTGGGGGAACACTGGTTGGATAGGGGTGAAAATTGGAAGATGCTAGAGAAGGTATCTTCCATGGGATTTGGTATTATTTGGGAGAAATTTCTGCATTGAGTCTATCTCAGAAAGGGGACTGGAGTTGCAGTGTCTGGTGTCTGGTTTGCAGGCACCTACTGCATTGAATCTCTATGCCTCTACATATTTTGCCCTAGCTCTCAGAAACCAAGTCTTTAAGAAATGGCAATAAAATTATGATTAGCTTGTATGTTTATTGTGAGTGTTCAATGAATTCATAACTGTAAAACTCCTGGCATCTAGTATCTGTGAGATACATGGTCGTCCCATCTCTTCTCCTTTAGTGACTATCTTCAATATATTTCAACTAGAAGTGCATATCAGACACTCATTATCATGGCTGAGTCATTGTTGCCAATATAAAGTAATGCAGACTAAAAAGAAGTCAGTGGTATTACCAGAACCAGCGGCTTTTAAAATATACTTTTGGTATTTTTTAAAAAGATACTTTCTATACTAATCAAACCTGTTGTATTGGAGATGACTATGATTTTGTGGCTGAATTTTTTACCAAAGTTTTGTATGCAACAATGTAACTTGGTTTTTTTTTTATTTTTTGTGATCTTGTACTTCATGTCAATTAAAGTGCTTGTTTTAAGAGATGGGGCTCCCATTAGCAAGCTCATTATATTTAATTAGAAGAAGGCCTTAATGGAGTCTAATTTTTTCTGTGCTGCTTCCTGTTAGAAGCCTAAAGTCCAGAACATAGTTTGAATAAATAAGTTTAGTAATCGCAATGTTTTAAAAGTGGGGAGTGGCAATTTTATAAGTACTGATCTAGTCACTCTGTGTGTGTGACCTGCCTATCTGTAAAAATACCACGCTAGTGCCTGGCACAGGGAACAGACATCTGCGCATGTGCTCTCTCACTATCTCATTCCACAAAAAAAAAGGATCATTTCAAAAATTCCTTTCAAAATGAGGTAGCTTTGAAAAAAAATAGTTAGGTTCTGCGTGGAAAACGGTATTTGGGATTCACAGCAAAAAGACTGTATTAAAATATTAGCTAGAGATGAGAGCCACATGTCTTCAGAAACATAGCCAGCTTGAGCCTAAAACAGAATTGTGACAAAGAAAAGTGACAGGAGTACGGTCTTGCTCTCCTAAGGAGATTGTGATGTTATGGCTTGGGCTCACATTCTTTTCAATAATATCATGACTACTCTCCTTCCTCTCTCTCTGTTTGGTTCTTTTTCACTCACACTGCATATGGATGCCCCTCCAAATAATATAACGTGAATGAAAGAGAGATGCTATCTGAAGGAACATAGCCATTAGATTTGCCAACTGGCTGCCCATGGGGTTTGTCATTTAAATTTAAAATTTGGTGTTCTGCAGGAAGAACTGCACAGTCCCGGTGGAGCATCTGCAGCTCCCGGAAGGAGCCTCTCCTGTCGCAGCTGCTCTGTTCATTTGCATTTCAATATGAGCATTTAGAGGTCAACTGCCGGTATTCCAGACACAGTGGTGAACTGGAAACACTGCCAGTGGTAGCAACTGGTTTCTCTGTTGGCATGGGCACAGTAACACTGCCGGGATGGGAACCAGAAGATCTGGCAAGGGCTACTGCGCCCATAGACTATGTCACGAATCATCGTCTGAGCCACAGAACCAAAAACCAATCTTTTAGTTTTTTATTATCTTTAAGAAGTTATACAATGAGATTTCAATTCCAAAAGTCACCTTATGCATACAGCTCCTGTTGCTCAATGTCACTCCTTCCATGACCATGACTCTCATCTCTCTCAACCTAGCCATTCCTTTTTTTTTTTTTTTTTTGCTGGTCCTAGAACTTGAGCTCTGGGTCTATGCGCTGTCCCTGGGCTCCTTTTGCTCAAGGCTAGTGTGCAACTACTTGAACCACAGCACCACTTCCAGCTTTTTCTGTGATTAATTGGAAATAAAAGTCTCACAGCCTTTCCTGCCCAGGCTGGCTTTGAAACATGATCCTCAGATCTCAGCCTCCTGAGTAACTAAAATTACAGGTGTGCCATAGGCACCAGGCTTATTTCATTAATCCTAGCTAATGCTCCTATCTAAACTATATTATAATACTTGTTTCCTGTTTGAATGGATGTTGGGTCTTATATAGTAAGCCCATATGGTCTTAATGATTTAAATTTAATGATTTAAAGTTAAATTATAATAATTAAGGGTCCATCATTAAATTGTTAACAATGATAAAGAAGAGCAATATGAGCTCAATCCACAAAGTGAATTGTCTATTCTGAACATCTATCAGACTCCTATGAGAGATTTAGAAGCTTCTGTTTAAAGGTAGGTATTTAGTAATACTAAATAAAAGATTGTCCCCTATAAACTCAGTGTACAGATCTGAGATGAGCATGATGATTTTAGCCTTCATATTCATAACTCCAATACATGGCCAAAAGGATTTCATGTAGTAATAGGATTATAATACAACTGTACTGGGGAAGTTGCTCTGCCCTCTGCTCTATCGGGAAATAGAGCAGTGTGTCCTTGGCCTTGTATAACTGAAATCTAATCGTCAGATTCTTTTTTTTTTTGGCCTGTCCTGGGCTTGGACTCAGGGCCTGAGCACTGTCCCTGGCCTCTCTGTGCTCAAGGCTAGCACTCTGCCACTTGAGCCACAGCGCCACTTCTGGCCATTTTCCATATATGTGGTGGTGGGGAATCGAACCCAGGGCTTCATGTATAAGAGGCAAGCACTCTTGCCACTAGGCCATATCCCCAGCCCCCTAATCGTCAGATTCTTAAAGAGTAAGATAATTCAGAAAAGAAATGATAGAGATAACTTGTTTCAATACAATGTGTATTTTTTTCATTTCAGTGTTAGAGTATGCTACCTAACACCTTCTTACAGATGTACAGCCACCTCCATAGAAAAAGCTGCATGTATTCCTATACCCTCCTTCCTGTAGTCTTCTCTTGCTTGTGAGTAGATGGTGACTAGTAAGAACAATCTGAAAATATGTTTGTGACTCTACTAGGGCTAATAGAAGTAATTAAATTGGTGGGGTTTTTTTTCCTTCACAGTCTGGCCCCATGCCCGGTGATGATGGCTCATTCCTGTAGTCAGAGTTGCTCCAAAGGCTTAACTCAGAAGATGGAGGTTTGAAGCCAGCCAGGATGAAAAACTATGAGATTCTTATCTCCAGTTCACCAGCAGAAAGATAGAAGTGAAGATGTGACTCAAGCAGTAGAGCACTAGCCTTGAGCAGGTGCTCAAGTCCCAGTAATAGGAAAGAAAGAGGGAAGGAAGGAAGGAAGGAAGGAAGGAAGGAAGGAAGGAAGGAAGGAAGGAAGGAAGGAAGGAAGGAAGGAAGGAAGGAAGGAAGGAAGGAAGGAAGAAAGGGAGGGAGGGAGGGAGGGAAGGAAGGAAAGAAGGAAAGAAGGAAGGAAGGCAGGCAGGCAGGCAAAGTCATTTTATTACTCCTGAATCAGGAATTTTCAACCAAGTTGCTGAAAACATCTTTAAATCATGACTCCTTTGCCACTCCTAATGAAAATAGCATTACTTAAGGAATTAGGAGAGAAGGAGGCTGGGCCTGCTGCCACCAAGTAAAGATGTGTCTTTAGAAAAGTCCTTTCTCTCCCTTGTGGACTTACATCTTCATCTGTATGAACCAAATTAGGAGTTGCAGTATCAGATGAATCATGGGAGAGAAGGGTTATATAGAAGAGGAGAGAGTTCTTATTTACCATGTAAGAATATGAAACTGGAGTTGTTCTATTTTCTGATTTTTCAAAATGAGCCTTCATAGCTGGTTATTTGAAATTTCCACTAAAAGGCATTTGGGTCAAGCAAAGCGTAGATAAAGGTCACATTCAGCCCAGAGCGTCTATTTTTGCAGGCTTTCTACTAGGTGGTCTCTGAGTCCCTTGCATCTCGACATCCTCATTCTCTAACTCTGCCTTGTTAACATAGACTGATTTCTTCTTCTTTAATATCAATTAAGCTCCTAAGTTTTGGTCCCAAGTTGAATAAAGAGCAAGTATTGTGGGCTATAGAGTTAAATTGTAATCACAGGTTGGAAGGTTTCAGTTTCTGCTAATGTTTTCAGAGACTTCTGATTTGATTATGCAACACTCAATTTGGGCTTGAATATTAAGTGCTATAAATCAAAGATCCATTTTGAATAAAGGAAGATAGAAGGAAGAGCCACTATTCTGTTTTTATTTCCCCTCTGCAGACAGCTGGAAATAGCTGTCAAGTTTGGCTTGGCTGTATATCCTTAGGCCAGGCTGATCCCAGTTTACAACCCCCTTGCCCCACTAAAACTAATCCCTGAGCAAAGTAAATACTGCTAAAGGAAATCCAATTCTTTCAAACACCAACATGCCAACTAATTAACATAGCAATTCTCTCCGAGAGCTTAGTGGTGAGAAAAGATGTCTGGGTAAAATGGAGATTTCATTTTGCACACTTGGCCTTCACAATTTGCCTAATGAGATGAAATGCCTTGAGTCTTCACAAACTTCTATACTGTGCCTGTTCATAAAATGCTCAGGGAGGTTTTATTTTGTTATTTTATTTTTGAAGACAAAGATGTTATCTTTCTTGTGTTTGTGTCACCAGAAGAGTCTGAAATACAATAGGGATTCAATAAATATCTTTTCAACCAGTAACTTAATCTCTGAATGAGTCAATGAATAAATTAACTAATGAGCTAGAATTTCTCTCAAGGGCCAAAGCTACAAGAACAAAGGAACTGAATATAACTCTTTGAGCTCTATTAAGCCATCTGAAGAGAGATTATATAAACCAAACAAAAACAGGAATTTTAGGAACATAAATGGAAGACCAGCAAAAGTTGATGGGACTCTAATGTCACCCGTAAATGATTGCATACATACCCTTTCAATATCAACCTACATTTCTGGAATTTTATTCACTCATCAGGAAAAATATTACATCATTTGCAGGGAAATAGATGGACCCAGAAACAAGCAATTACATTATGTGAAGTTAAATCAAGCTCAGAGAGAAAAAGGGCATGTTTTCTTTCATATGTGGAAGTTAGTTCTAAAGTATAAACATATATAAAAATATAGATAAGCTCATATGTGTTTATATATAAACACACTGACTACAGTATGTATGCTGTACACAGGGGAAAAGTAGAATGGTGTAGCTCCTTTAAACAACTAACTTATCTAACTAACTACAGTTTAATCAAATGAATACCAGGAAACTGAAACATGTACTGTTAGAGAGAAGGGCAGAAAAAAATGGACAGGGGAAGGGGTAGGGTGAATACATCTTAATATTCAATATGAAAATGGAGCCAGATAACTTTCAGGGCTGGGTGAGTTTAGGACAGATGGCGGGGGGCAGGGGGGAAGGTAGAAAGAGTGACATTGATCAAGATGCATTGCATCTACAAACTGACTTGTTGAATTGAAACCTCCTTGTACAACTACTTATAGGGAATTTTTAATTAAAAAAAATAAAAGCTGATAGGACTGTAAGGCCACTCCTACTCGAAGGGAGCCAATTCTCTTTCAATATCATCACAGGGCTCTGCAAATTTTCAATAAAATGCTACCTTCAAGTTGTTTGCATCTTACAAGAGCTTTTTAACAATTGTTCACTCACTTTTGTCTGTTAATATGCACCTTCCTTCCACAAAACATGGATTCCCTCCTGTGTAGAGCTCACCACAACCTGTACAAATCTTAATCTTGGACCTAAGCACTATTATACACTGGGTTCAGTTCTCAGAACTCTGATGTGCACGCCTGTCTAACTCAGGAGACCTGGGGGTATCAACAACACAGATCATTTCTCCCCGTTCCCCGTTCTGACCACTTCCACGTTCTGAGTTCTCCCACCTGCCTTCTAGGAAGAAAGATGAGATTTCCGCTTCTTCCTGGGCCTCACTGTTTGTGTTTGTGTTACTTCACTGGAAAGGAGAAAGTGAGATGAAGCTAGGAAAAAAAAAACGTGAAACACGTGGGAAGTTCTCCAAAATCCTGCCGCACGTTTCCTTTGATCACAGATAAATCTCACCTTTAGAATTATAGGTGCCTTCTCCGTGGCATTTGCCTCTATAATCTTCTGTCATTACATTTACAGGGCATAGCTGATAGCTCGCAGAAAACAAAAATGTATTTTTCTCTGACCTCAGTCAATTGCAGATAACCTCTTTCTGCTTGTCAGTTTCGAAACGGACAACAGCTTTTCTTGAATTCTTTCTAGTTTTATCTTTTGTACTTCTTAGAGTTCAATTCGGAAGATGTTGGAGGGAAAGAAAGATATAGGAAAGTAACCATAAATGATTCGTTACCTTTTCATTTCTTATCTCAGTGATGTAGCCATTAAGTCCAAGAGTCACTTTACATTCCGCAGGAGACACTACGCTCCTCTTCTACCATATGTACTGCAGCACAACTTCCCTTCAGTTTTCTTAGATGGGAAAAATACATGTGATTTGTTATAAGGATGCGCACATCATCTAACAAATCCTTTTGTAACTTGAGGTGTTGTTTAGTTGTGTATAAATAAGTGTATTTCTACCAATAAATGGTTTATAGTAAAATGATTTGATAATCTGAGAACCAGACAAGGTATTTGGGGACAGTCCTGGGGGCATGCTGTTATGTATCTGGCCTCACTCTTACACTCAATGTATGCTAGGAGTGCTAGTCACATGTCAGGTGCCTTAGAGGTACAAGGGCTACACTTGTGAAAACAAAGATCATTGTCCTCAGAAAGTCCAAATTGTCCCACAAGCCAGAGGCAGACCACATATACAACTCCCAGATTTAATCCCATACTAGTGGGAGAACTACAAGCATGCAAGTTCTATGTAGGATGTTTAATGACATTTGATCATTACCTTTCATAACTTCCAAATAAGCCAATTTAGGCTTTGGGCCTGGAAGCAGTAAGTGACAAATCATCACATAGGTAAGTTGGAGCCAAATGGTAGATGGTAGTAGACAGATGATACTTTAGCTCAGCAAAGAGGAATTAATAGTTTAGAAATCAAACATTTATTTAGTATTTTTGAACCAATAAGGCCTAGTATCATAGAAGAAAGACGCCAGAGAAACGAATCTGACTTTTGGATAAATTTTGTAGTAGAGAAATGCGGCACCCTCCTGAATCTAATCCCAAAGTTTGATTACTGGAAAACTTTACTACTTGGGGGAATTCAGATCTTCCTCCAAGATTTGGAAGCAAGGCTTGAAAATGTTTGTTAGAAACAATATATTGGCATCTGTTCCCTTCCATCATGTCTTCCTTCCTCCCTTCCTCCCTCCCTCCATCCCTCCACTACTCCATCTCTCTGTGTGTCTCTCCATCTCTCCCTGTCTTTCTCTCTCAGTAGAAGTAAATCTTAGTTTTCATCCTGATTTTGTTTCCCACCAGGTTCCTTGACTCTCAGAACACATCATGTTCAAGACTCCAAAATGGGATTTGTGATCAATGCGATCTACTCTATGGCCTATGGACTCCATAACATGCAGATGTCCCTCTGCCCCGGCTACGCAGGGCTTTGCGATGCCATGAAACCCATCGATGGGCGGAAACTCTTGGACTCCCTGATGAAGACCAATTTCACTGGAGTTTCTGGAGACATGATCCTATTTGATGAGAATGGAGACTCTCCCGGAAGGTATTATTATGATTCTTTATTGACAACACAGCCTGATAAAAACTCTTCATCCTGAGGTGCTTGCTACTCTCCCCTCTGGTAATTCAGGTTTCCTGGTGATATTTCCCTAGTGTTGGTAATTTAAAGTAGGCAAAGACGGAGAGGAAGTCTCGCTCAATGTGACCAACGCGTTGATGCCTATGTCACACATGTACTTTTGAAATTCCCCCACATTCCAAAGACCACAAGTTAGAGGCAAGAGCCTCAATTTATCATAGACATACAGAAGCTGTCTCTGTGGTTTCTTAGTACACGTTATTTCCTATAGTCTACATGTTATTTCATCATGTTATTTCCTATACTCTCCATCTCCTTGGATCATAGAACTAGTTTGAAATAGGAAAAAATCAATTTTCAGAGTCTCCAGAAATAGAGCTGAGGTATTTGAAGATTGTTTAGTATTTATTTATTTAGATTATTATTTTATAATCATAAATCATGTTTTATCTTGTTATCCTCCAGCTGTAGACTTTCTCCCTTATTGAGTACTAACTTGGTCATTTCTCTGAAATTTCACCTTTCATTATTTATAGGGAGTTGCTAACAAGCATGCAACTTACTCATAATTATAAGTGACCCTTTAGAAAACTCATTATGCATCCAAAATTTACCATAATTGTTCACATCTATTACATGCTCCAAATTTTTAAGGGACTCTACATATACAGTTTGTGTGTGTGTGTGTGTGTGTGTGTGTGTGTGTGTGTGTGTGTGCAGAGAGAGAAAGTGAGAGAGAGAGAGAGTCCTGGTGCAGTGCATGGGCTTGAACTGAAGACCTGAGCACTGTCCCTGAGCATTTTTGCTCAAGGCTGCACTCTACCACTTGATCTATGGCTCTACCTCTGGCTTTCTCTTTTTAAAATCTTTTAGGAGTTAAGAGTCACAAATTTTCCTGTGTTGGGGTGTCTTGTAACTGTAATTTCTTTTTAATCTCAGCTTTCAGAGTAGCTAGGATTACTTCTGAGAGCTACCAGTGCCCAGCTATACATACATTTTTAATCCATGAAGGGAAATTTGCTGAAATTATATTCCAAGTTATAGCAGGGCTAGATCTTGACTCTGCTTTGTACCAGCGAGTCGGGGTCCTTCCACCCTGATGCAACATTCCCAAGGCTCTTCCAGGGCCCGCAGTGCTCAGCAGCTATGTCTGGCAAAGCGTCTGCATTCGCTGTTTGCAGTTGATGCTGCCAGGAAGCCTCACAAGTACCTCTGCAACTTATCCCCTTTCGGTGCGCACTTTCTGCCAGCAATCTTGGCTTAGCACATTTCCGAATCCTAAGGTAAGCTGGAGCTTGTCCTGGGTACCGCTGTCACCATCACACATGCCGGTCTACTAAGTAACAGCTAGCTCCAGATCTCACAGCCAAAGGAAAAGCTGGCTATGTTTTCTTTTCTAAAGCTCTGGAAGTACTGCCCCAGTCAGCCTATTTGCTAAGATGAGCTGGCTTTTACATCATTATTTTTCTATTATTTTGACTATCTAGTGTATACTTCAGGGAGGGAAGGCAAGATTTTTCTCAGGGCCACACAAATGTTATAAATATTCTCAGGGTAAGTTGACACAGGAGTTCAGTCTTAGTTGACACAGGAGTTCAGTCTTCTGGCTCTGAACTACTTGTGCATGGATTTTTCTGTTCCTGTGTTGTTCTCTTATGAAGTTATGTTACTCAACCCAGGGCCTGATAATAGACAATAACTGCTAGTCCATCAGTTCAAAAGTTTTCAAGCCATGTGTCCAGCCAACTCGACAAACCTGATAGCAAGACAATGTCTTAGGTGACTGGATTCCAGTGGGAAATCCTTTTATGTTAGCTAGAGAATCACTGCTTGCCTCATAATTCCCCAAACACGCTACAATGTCAGGACTTTTAGGACACTGGCTCTTCATTGTATTGGAACACAAATTCCTGCAGGACTCAGATGAAATGCCACACATTGCATTTTGCAAACAGCTTCCCTGAATTCAGGATTCTCTCAAGTTTATCCCTGTGCTACTTAGTTGGACTATTCCATTAAAGCATTAAAAAATTATTGGAGTTGGACTCTGAGGGCATGGACGAGACCCAGGAAGAAAGAGTTGAAACAGTTTTTTTTTCCAAGCTAATCAAAATTTCTTTCTTTATTTAAGTACTCATACAAAGGTGTTTCAATTTAACATGTCATTTCGTGAGTATAATACTTCTGGATCAGTGTTCAACTTTTCATTATTCTCCAACTTTTCAACACCACTCATCCCTCTCAATGTACCTAGTTCTAGTTATATCATTTTTTAAGAATAACTTTACAACAAGACTGGCTAACAGTGAGATTGTCTCAAAAAATATTTTTGAGTATATATTCGAGCCCAGCCCTAAGCTACATGCTCTACTATGTAGACTTCTGATGTAAGTAATGTTACCATTCTCTCTTCCAGCTAAACAAACTCACAAAGGTTAAATGACTCACCCTAAGACATAGTCTAACAAATGATAGAGTTAAGATTGTAACTTAGTCTCTCAGGATTCAACTCCTTACACATCAGCCCCCCAATTAATCAAAATCACAAAAACATTTCCCGAGGAGTAGTCAGGATATTGATATTTTTGATATTGGTATTTGTGTAGACTAAAGGCTACTGCTCTGCTGAATCAAAAGGTTCCCAAGTTGGGAAAGAAACTAGACATGCCTGTATAACAAGAAACTCCCTCCAAAGATGAAGCCGAGAGAAATAGCTCACCATATTGCCACACATTCTTGTAAATTGTTCTAATATATTTGAATCATTGCTTTTAAAACTCATGTATTGTTAGCATATACTATCCAAGCATAATTCTTTATTAAAAGTTGTTGGTGCTGTCAGTGATACAGAATCCAGAACTTTTCGATTTAGAAACATTTAACTAGTAATATAATTCCACCAACATGCACTGAGGTGGTAATCCTTAATCAACATATTAATATTTCTGCACCAAAACATATGAATATTCACATTCATTATTATAAATAGACTATAAATACCCTAATGAGAGTTCACATCAGGTGTTATCACCTGATAATTTTAGATAGGTCTATCCTTTGCTGCAAAGTTATGAAAAGTATGATTTTCAGAGTTTGGAGGATTTCAGAATTACATAAAAGAAATGGGAACCGCTATTTCCGACCAGCAACCCAGCTCATGTAACCGAGTCACCTCATTAAGTTAGATACTATGGCTGCTCTTGCCCGCTAATAGTAGGCTGAGTGATTCAAGACTGCCTCACAGCTTAAAATAGTCCCCATCTTCCCTTAGCTGGAAACGTTTGCAGCGCTCTGGTGTAGAGGTTCCTTTGGGAAAATACCTTTCCGAAGCCTTGTTACTGCCAGGGACCCAGCGTAAGTGCACGGAAGACACAGGGAGGACAATGTTATTCTGAAGACAGCCAAGGAGCACAAGTGGGAGACCTTTCTTCTCTAAGGACTAGTTGGGTATTCAGAACCTCATTTTCAGCGTGCACCAGATCCTGGTGTGGAAGGCAGTCAGAGGCACGGGTGTCGCCCTCGTCATGTACCAATGATGTCCAGCCCTGTGGCTGGATGTTCCCCTAGCCATCACATTCTAGAGTACATAGTACAGATTTTGCATGCACAGAATTTGAAAACAAGCTATAAGATACTTTATTATCGTCTAAGGGCAAAATTCTTGCATTTTTCTATTAAGTAATTCAACGTTAGCTTAAAGTAGAATAAATGCATATTGAAATCCCTTCAGTGGCCATCAAAAGTGTACCAGAGAAAGGAATATGAGAAAGTTATCTTTTAAAAAAATGAGGAAAAAAAATTAAGCTGAAAGAAGAATGGAGACAAGGAAAGGAAGGATAAAAATGCATGGAACACCTATCAAGTATGAAGCCAGGACAGAAGACATTGTAGGTATTGAGCTTGTTTGCATATAATTCTTAATATATTATGTACAATATATTGTACAAGGGACAAAGAGAAATAGATGATCTGTGTTAACATATTAATTTTCCAGGGGAGAAATCTTGAGTCTCAGAAAAGTAGAAAGACAGATCCAAGATTACCTAGACAGTAAGTAACAACGAAAGAACAATATGCAACTCTCAAACATAACCATCAAATGAAAACTGTCCTGGATTTTTAAAATCAGTTTTTCTTATATGACACTTGAAATAATTTAATCTATAAAGTAGAAAAGGATTCCATTAGCAGTAATATTATGATTAATGATTTTGTTCAAACTAATTCTGTGGTCTCTCTTTCATCTTTTACCTAATCCCAAGGCATTTAATTGTTCTTATAGTTGCTTTGTTGGATGGAATTGGATTTGAAGTTTCTGTTATACTGGCTCCTCTACACTTTTATCACATATTTATAAGAATTTCACTTTTTAGGAAATCTTTAGCACCAGAATTACTGCCTGACAGAATAATCTCCAGAATTCTCTCCCCCAATAATTATCCCATTCCCCTTACAGCCTCCTGCTTTTAGCCCCAGAGAAACACAGTCTCATTAAGAAATATATTAATTTCTGATCAACAGACTTCTGCTGGTTTCAGTTCAATGGTTTAACAGAACTGATTTTTATTGGGCTATAATTTGAGTTTTGTTCAATTTTTGAAAACTTACATAAAACTTATTTTAAAACTTAGGATATTTCAGCTCTAAATTATAACCAGTGAAGGAAGAGATGGTGTGCAGACACAGCAAGTGGAAAGAGGGGAGATCAAAGAAAACGAGTCTTGCACAGGGACCCAAAGTAAGCAGGTGCAAGTATCACAGGAGAGCAGTGCAGGAGGAGGGACAAGCCTGGAGGGGGTGGAAGAAAGGGAAAGGAGCTGTGTCCTGGAACTCGTTGATTTAACTGGGATCTCTACCAAATCAACAACAACAAAGAATTCACTCTTTGGTAAAATAATGCAGTTTTTCATATTAATGCAGAAGCATTATAGGAAGTCAACAAATATATGTATGTATATACCTAAATATACATATATATATATGTACACACATTTATTTATTTTTGTTGGTCGTGGGGATTGAACTCTGGGGCCTGTCAACATCCCCTGAGTTCTTTTTGTTTTTGCTTGGATTTTTTTTTGCCAGGCCTGGGGTCTGGGCACTGTCCCTGAGCCTCTTTGTGTTCAAGGCTAGCACGCTACCATTTGAACCACATTGCCATTTCCAGCATTTTTGAGTAGTTAGCTGGTTATAAGAGTTTCACGGGGATTTTTCTGCCTGGTCCTGCTTCAAACTGTGGTCCTCAGATCTCAGCTTCCTGAGTAGCTAGGATTACAGGTGTGAGCCACTGGCGCCTGACCTTCGTTCAGTATTTTAATTCTTACACTCATGTTTTGGGGCCTTGTTCTTTGTTGTGTTTAATGCCAATAATGAAGCTTGAACTCAGAGCTTTTGCTCTTAATTCCACTCGAGGCTGGCACTCAACACTTGAGCCACACCTCCACTTCTAGCTTTTTTGGTAGTTTATTGGAGATAAGAGTCTCACAGACTTACTTGCCTTTCTTTCTTTCTCTTTCCCTCCTTCTCTCCTCCTCCTCCTTTTTCTTTCTTATTCTTCCTCTTCAGCTTCTTCATCTTCTTCTCCTTCCTACTACTGAAATTTTTTTAAAGAATGGCACTTGTTCATAACCACATTTTCTTTACTGATATCTCTTTGTGTTTGTCTTGTAGATAATCAATATTTATCAGAAAATAAGATCAATTCAAAAGTGTAGGTTCATTGTTTCTGTTATTACAACAGATGGGCAAATTCAAAATTAAGATTTAACTTTTCTTAAAATCATCTCTCTGCCAAACACGACACTTACTTATCTATAAAGTCGTTATGACTGTTTTCAAAAACTGAATTCTTTCACATTTTGCCATTTCTTATGCATAAAACCAGGGGGCCAGGTTATAGAAATAAAATAAAATATAGGGAGGATCACTTAGCTGTTGCAAGTAGTTCTGGGGCCAAACTACAAAAAGTTGATCATTTATCTGTTTCAAGTTCATCTGTGGTTATCTCATGGAGAAGAAAGAGCAAGAGATTTGATATCCAGGGCTTTGCTGAAAGCTTGGTTTCTGACACATGAGTTCTCTGCAACATGGTTGTAATAGTCAAATTCACTCAGCTTCCAGCTCATTATCTAACAAATGACAGCTCCAACTAGACACTGTCAAGATTAAACACTGGTAAAAATGGGGCTAAGAGCTCATTTCTTTGTGTGAGGAATGAAACACTCCTATTTCTTGAAATTATCGGTCACCAGCAGTTAAGCTTTCCGACACTGACATTTCTTGTCATTGACAAATCAACAAGCTTATCTTCTAAGGCTGAGAAACCTATATGTTTGAAGTAGGCAGTTACATAATCCATGAGTTCTTGCTGTGGTGTTCTATGTTTTAGTATTTCAGGTATGGTGTGCTTAGTAACCACGGGATAACTGTGACTGTGTGGAAATTATGTCTCATGGATTTTGACTGAGAACTGGAATTGAGACAGTTACCCAAATTTGTTACCAACTGCAAACAAAACATCATCCTTAGCTACTGAACAGGCAACAAAATGTTTAAATGAATTAACATTATGAAAAAGACTTTATCGTGTAAACTGGAACTGGGAATAAAAACAGAGTGACACTATTGTGCAATGCAGTTTCAATAGGCTTCAGTCTTTCTGTACCAAGCACTGGTTTCAGGATTGTAATCAGGTCATTGGAACCCAATTACTAGAAACTTTCCCATGCTCATCCATTTCCAAAGAGCTCAGCCCGTAGAACATGGGTAGTCAGAGAAGCATTCCGGAGCCCACATGTAGCTACAGAAGGTCCCAAGATGTTGGTGGCTCATGCCTGTAAACCTAGCTACTCAGGAGGCTGAGATCTGAAGATCACAGTTCAAAGCCAGCCTAGGCAAGAAAGTCCACAATACTTTTATCTTCTGTTAACTACCAAAAGCTAGAAGTGGAGCTGTGACTCAAGTGGTAGAGCACTAAACTTTAGTCAAGAAAGCTAAATTAAGACAATGCCCAGGCCCTCAGCTCAAGCTCCCGTTCTGACACACACACACACACACACACACACACACACACACACACACACACACACACACACACACACACATCAATGACTGAAAGAAAAAGAAAGCCTGAGGAACAAAAGCACAGAAAATTATGAAAGCTATTTCATATCTGTTACAGCACATCTTAGGCCCAAAGTCATGAGTTCCCAAAGTTAGATCCGGGTACTTACCCCAACATACCAAATAAAGAGATGAGTTAGCAGCAAATAAGCGAAAACATTTCTAATTCTCTTTCACGTACAAACATTCGCTTCAGGTTTAAATAAAATAGGAGATAGTATGCACAGTGATTGAGCTGTTGCAGTCATGAGTGGGATCTTCAGGCCTAGGTTGTCTGGTAGCTAGTTCCCTGTGTCTAGAAACATTGGCATGCTTTACGACATGGAGTTATAAACTTGCTGGTGGCTTGTGCTTGTAATTCTAGTTAATTAGAAGGCCAGGATTTTAAGATTGCAGTTCAAGGCCAGACAAAAAAATCTGTGAGACTCTTTTATTATTATTATTATTTGCAGAATTATATTTTCAATGAAGAGAACTGGTCAAAGAACCACATGCAGAAAAATTGATCTTGTATATAACCTATATTCCGAAAAATAAGAACTATCTTTTGTTACAGTCCTGCTCAATCAGTGTGTAAATACACTGATGTACTAAAGGATATTGTGATTTTGACATTTTTTTTTAACATGGTATGAGGTCACTGGAGCCTTGCTTTTGATCACTGATAATTTTTGACATTATTGAGCAAACTTATCTTTGATGATCTTTTTCTTTTTTTCTGAATAATTACTTATTTGTTGTCAAAGTGATGTACAGAGGGGTTACAGTTTCATGCATAAGGCAGTGGGTATGTTTCTTGTACAATTTGTTACCTCCTCCCTCATTTCCCCCTCCCCCTTTTCCCCTCCCCACATGAGTTGTTCAGTTTGTTTACACCAAATGGTTTTGTATGTATCGCTCATGGAGTCATTTGTCTTTTTATCCTTTGTCTCTCCATTTTGGTATTCGGTGAGACCTTTATCTCCAATGAACTGCCAAAAGCCAGAAGTAGTGCTGTGGCTCAAGTGGCAGGTACTATAAGCCAAAAAAGCTGAAGAACAGTGCCCAGCCTTGGGTTCAAGCCCTAGGACCGTCACAAATAAAACAAAAGAAGAAGTTATCACCCACGGATGCCTGATGCCCCTTGTTCACATTCACATCCCGTCTATCCTCCAAGATGGCTGCAAAGTGACATCTGAAGAGAATCGTTGAGAGCAAAAAACACAGATGGAAAAATGGAGACTAGGATGCTTCACTTTTAGTCTGTCACCAGTTAACTCATAGGCCCAAGAATGGAGCCAGAGGTTTTCAACCAGCACAGCTGTTTAAGTACCTGCTGCCTACCCATTACGTACCTGTAGTCACTGAAACCGTTGTGATACTGCTCCCTCAGTGTCCGCTAATTAGAACATTTCTGGAAATGTTCTTACATATAAGAAAAGACTTGAAAACAAGCACATGTGTTCCCCCTTTATTTTTTTGTTCCCATACTCAAGAATAATAGCTTATAAAGGCTCTAAACTTACAAAGTGCTTCGCCCTCCCAGCATTCCTACACTGCATTAGGTGCTTTAGAGTAGAGGCTTCTGGGATATGTTTTTAAACCTTCACTTCTAAACTTGTCTTTTTACAGTGAACTTAGTCATTTGTAAATGGTAAAATAAAAAAGGTTAAATCAAATTTTATACAATTTCTTTCACACTCTTTAATGGTAATAATAAGAATAAAGATTTACCAATTAAATGAAATTTTTATCATGCTATTTCAGTGGAGATAAAAACCTTCTTATCTTCTTTCAGAAGCAGGACAGCAGTCCTTGTTTAAGCTTCTTGAAGTGATTTCAAAAATGTCTTTCATCCTAAAAGGTCAAGGTATCTTCTCACATGGGATTACTTTTTATTTCAGGTGTAAGCTTGAATACAAACTGGTATTAGAACTAGGGAAGTGAAAGGGAATAGCAAAATGGAGAGACAAAGGATAAAAAGACAAACGACTCCAAAAGCAATACTTGCAAAACCATTTGGTGTAAACCAACTGAACAACTCATGGGGGAAGAGGGAGAGGGGGAGGGGGGAGGGAAGAATGAGGGAGGAGGTAACAAACAGTATAAGAAATGTACCCAAGGCCTAACATATGAAACTGTAACCCCTCTGTACTTCAATTTGACAATAAATTTTTTTAAAGAAGGGAAATTCCTTCCTTCTTTCATCAATCCCTCTTCATTCCCCTTCTTTCCCTCCCTTCCTCCCTCCTCCCTCTGTCCCTCCCCCCCCTTCCTTCTCTATAGTGCTATAGAAAGGACTCAGTTTTCTTTTTCCTAAAATGAATTAACAGGAAAAAAATGACCATGTTCTCTTCCTTGTTTATCCTGGAAACAAAGTCAGTGTTTTGCCAAAGAGAAAATGGCGAGGCATTGATCTTTCCTCCAACTAGCCTTTCACATGATCATAAGTATCTGCCGATAGCAGCAATGCAGAGGAAGAGATGGAATAAAGAAAAGCGTTGCCTGAAATGATGGGCAAGAATTGAGATAAGATCATTTTCATGTGCATGGTACATGTCCAATAATATTTTCTAGCTGGTTGGTGGTCTTATTTACGTGTGCCCTTATTGTAAGCTAATAGTCATCTCTGCTTACCCCATGTTAATTTCTACCCTTGCTTATCTATCCTTGAAGAAGGGTCTTCTACCTGAAATAGTGATGAGCAAAGTTCTGGTAACCAAATGTCGTAAAAGTATCATCTTCATGAAATCATCTGCTATTAATGAACAGAAATTCTAATTAATCTTTATGTTAAAGAAAGTGAATGAACTTTATTTTTTCCTTTAAAAAAGAGACAGTGAGATAAACAGAGAGAGAAAGAGAAAGGAAAAAGAAAGATAAATAGAGCAAAAAGGAATGAAGGAAAGAAGGAAAGAATGAACAAAGAAAGGAAGGAAGGTCTCTGGAGGGACAATGAAACAGTGTCTAAGTGCACGTGCTGTCACAGAAAATTCTAATATTATTTAAATTACAGTAGACATATTTTAGAGAATTATAAATGCTACCTTTTCATAGATGAGTGTTAATATTGCTTGTTGAATAATTATTATATTCTTGTTCCTAAGGTATGAAATAATGAATTTCAAGGAAATGGGAAAAGATTATTTTGATTACATCAATGTTGGAAGTTGGGACAATGGAGAGTTAAAAATGGATGACGATGAAGTATGGTCCAAGAAGAACCACATCATCAGATCTGTGTGCAGTGAACCGTGCGAGAAAGGCCAGATAAAGGTGAAATGAAGGCCTTATCCCTTTAGTTCTGTGTGGTAAATTTAACAGTATTAGCAATGGTTGTTTGCAATTTGATACTCAGTTTACTTTTTTTAATTGCAAAGTTGTGATATCAGAAAATGTGTTTTAACTAATCTCATACATTTCTTTAGCAAGTCTGGCACACAGTCCGGACTTAAGTAGAGTTTGGAAAGTTGGGGGATACTGCAGAAAGGGTGACATTAATCAAGAGCTATAGTTACTCAGGAGGCTGAGATGTGAGGACTGAGGTTTGAAACGAGCCTGAGCAAAAGAGTCCATACCCACAAAACCGGAAGTGGAGTTGAAGTCAAGTGGAAGCGTGTTAGCCTTGGGCAGAAAAGCTACAGGACTGAGTTCAAGCTCCAGTACCAACACACACACACACACACACACACACACACACACACACACACACACATACACACGAGGTATTGGACTTACAAACTGGTTTGTTCAACTGAAACCCATTTCGATGGCTGCTCAAAATAACAAAGTGAAATGAAAATAAGTTTTGAAAAAATTAAAAAAATGAGGCATTGGTGAGCAGTCATGGAGAACTCAGATATAAATTATTAATGGAAAGAAGCCAATCTGAAAAGGCTATGACTTACACTTCCAACGATAGAACTTTGTGTAAAAGGTTAAACAGTGGTAACAGTAAAACATTAGGGCTAGAAAGGAAGACTAAAGATGATGCTACGTGAAATGAACTCCCAAGATGTGCAAATAAGAGGTTTTTTCATTGTTGTTATTTCTAATGTACTATGTGTAATTATTTCTTTTTTCTTTCATTTGTATTTCCTGTGATTTATCCCCTGTTGTCACTGTATTTGATTTTGGTACCCTGTGTTTTGTATATATGTTTATCTGAATTCGGGAAGGGAAGGGGAGCAACAAAATGGTGAAACAAAGGACAAAATGCAACAGCAATTCTCACAAGACAGTATGCTGGAAATTAATGGTACAACTTGGAGAGAACATTAGGGGGAGGGAAAGTGGGAGAAAAATGAGGGAGAGGGTAACAAGTTTGACAAGAAATGTACTCACCCTCTTGCATATGTAACTGTAAACCCTTCTGTACATCACCTTGAAAACAAAATTAAATTAAGAAGGAAAGAGAGTGGGCTGGGAATATGGCCTAGTGGCAAGAGTTCTTGCCTCGTATACATGAAGCCCTGGGTTCGATTCCCCACCACCACATATATAGAAAATGACCAGAAGTGGTGCTGTGGCTCAAGTGGCAGAGTGCTAGCCTTGAGCAAGAAGAAGCCAGGGACAGTGCTCAGGCCCAGAGTCCAAGGCCCAGGACTGGCAAAAAAAAAAAAAAAAGAAGGAAAGAGAGAAAGAGAGGGAGGGAGGAAGAAAGGAAAGAAGGAAGGAGGGAGGAAGGAAGGAAGGAAGGAAGGAAGGAAGGAAGGAAGGAAGGAAGGAAGGAAGGAAGGAAGGAAGGAAGGAAGGAAGGGAGAAAAGGAGGAAGGAGGACATTTGTTATTCAGTATTTGTCAAAACCCGGAGAATGTACATTGAGTAAGCTCTTAAGGTAAACTGCATGTTTTGGGTCAATATAAAGAAAAAAAGAGAATTTTGAAGTGTAAAGCAGATAAGTGATAGTAATTTGAGGACACAGGAAATCTGGTTTTAGACCAATTATAGTCTATTCACGCTTACAGAAAATTTTAAAAAGGAAGAAAATATTATTATTATTTTTTTTTTTTGCTGGTCCTGGGAGCTTGATCTCTGGACCTGGGTACTGTCTCTGAGCTACTTTTGCTCAAGGCTAGTGCTCTATCAGTTGAACCACAGAACCACTTTCTGCTTTTTCTTAGTAGTTTATTGAAAATAAGAGTCTCTTGGGCTTTCCTGCTCCGGCTGGCTTCAAATCTCAATCCTCAGATCTCAGCCTCCTGAGTAACTTGGATTACAGGCATGAGCCACCTCGGTGCCTGGCTGAAACTGTTATTTTAAAGGGGCAAGATGTTCATTACTGTGCTACAATTTCAAGCAATAGATTTACCTGGAACAGTTTGCCTTGATCTTTACAATCAATATCATCTTTACCCAGTCTACAACATATTTGAGATGTTAGAAAGAAGCTAACATATTTTAGTACTGGCAGTAAAGCCCTCAAAGGGTCATTCTTGAAGATTTGAAAGCACAAGACTAGGGGCAAGAAAGACAAGGACAAAGAATATAAAAGTGAGTTTGTTAATACTTCCTAAAAGATCAATAGATGGTGAAATAGCTGAAGATCTCAATGTTTCTCATTCCATGATGCAACAAGAGTTAAACCTATGACTCACAGTCTAAAGCTGACCTGCTGCCTGTTTCAATAAGTAAAGTATTAGTGAAATTTAAGTTTATTAAAAACAACATATTACCTTGGTCCACTTTTCATGTTATATACAGGCAATTTAATAGATGAACTACAGTAGTAATTGTATAAACCAAAGCCTAACTATATTCTATTTGCTCGTTTGCAGAAAATGTTTCCTAAATCTTGCTGTATAATGACCTGAGAAATTCATACCTGAGCCACTCATCTTTTTAAATGCTTCAGATTGTACAGTGGAAATTGCCACATGAACGCTTTTGACTTTGTACATCACTAGAGTTGAACAAATAGTTTAAAAGTACTGAAATTTTTGGACTTTTTATTGTCTATTCCCATTCTACTAATAATAGCTTACATAATGGAGCAATTGATTTCCTATTATCAGATCCTTAATACTAGTTATTTAGCAATAACACATTCATAGTCATTTTTAATTCTAAAATTCTATTTTCCTAAGATCTGATTTTCACTCATAAGTGGACATTTAACAACATTTTCTTAAATATGGTTTAAAGTTGCAACTGAGCAACTTCAGTAATGAATGGTAACATTCCATGGCATCATCCAGAGAGTCATGAAAAGATGTTCATAAAAAGAAAATATAAGCCCTATCATTTCGTTATATCTGGTCATAAACAATGTTTTATCAAAGTTCATTAGTAAAGTTGGTATGTAAGATGAGGAAGGTGACAGAATCATCACTGTTTATTTATAATACTGTGGAATGAATTCTGCTTCTGTTTCATGAAAGGGAAAAGCATACATTCTTTTATAGAAAATAACATTTGGGGGCTGGGAATATGGCCTAGTGGCAAGAGTGCTTGCCTCATATACATGAAGCCCTGGGTTCGATTCTTCAGCACCCCATTTATAGAAAAAGCCGGAAGTGGCGCTGTGGCTCAAGTGGTAGAGTGTTAGCCTTGAGCAAAAAGAAGCCAGAGACAGTGCTCAGGCCCCAGGACTGAGCAAAAAACAAAACAAAAAAAACAAAAAAAGAGAAAAGAACATTTGGAATTCTTCCAACTGATAAATTCTTTTGATTATTTTCTCTTGCCTAAGAGTCTCAGAAGATGAAAACATATGTAGTAGTCTCAGTCAACTTACCTCCCTCTTTTCAAGCAAAGCAAAGCTATTACAGAGGAAAATAGGGGCTGAATTATTGAAGCAGGTTTTTAGTGAAGAGATTATCCCCAGATATCCTTTTTCCTTTGCCTCTCTTTTCATAATATTATTTTTATCAATAAGGATAGACTTTCTTAAACATAGAGAAGTAAAATTATTCCCTAGTGGAAAGAAATCAAGGTAAATCTCGAGAGCAAAAGTTCCTGATTTGGGGAAAGAAAAGATATAGATGATTGGAAATTCAGTTGTGTGTGTAAATATACATGTGAGAAAAACACAGGTACTTAATAAAATACAGGCATCCATAGCTAATTATCCACAGACTTTCATATGATTTAGCTCTGTATGTGTACGTGTGTTGGTCCCTTAGCTGTTTCATTTAAGGCAAACACTCTGCTTTAGCCACAGCTCCCTCTGACATTTTACTGGTTAATTGCAGCTAAGAATTTCATAAACTTTTCTGCCTGGGCTGGCTTCAAACCTTGATTTTCCGATCTAAGCCTCCAGAATAGCTAGGGTTATAGGCATGAGCCATTAGCACTTAGTATTCAGCTTAATTTAGTTCTTGACCTTACCACCCATCAACTTTATTATTTTGGGCATATGACTTCACTTATTTACATTCATCTTCAGTTTCTTTAATTATAAATTAAGTATTTGGTGTCTATTCTGCCTACCTAATAACATCTGAAAAGCCCCTTTTGCTTTACAAAGCAGCACACAGAATTTGAACAATTGATTTGAGGTCTTTGCCTAAAACTGTTTAATCAAAAAATGCAAAAAATAATACAATTTCTTAATGTTTGCTTAGGTGATCCGGAAGGGAGAAGTTAGCTGCTGCTGGACCTGCACACCTTGTAAAGAGAACGAGTATGTGTTTGATGAGTACACCTGCAAGGCCTGCCCGCTGGGGTCGTGGCCCACGGATGACCTGACAGGTACGAGGGTCCTGGGGTTAGCACCCTTCTGCAAAGTGAATGGGAACGAAAAGATATTGGCTTGGGAAAGGACTTGGTACCCAAGTGTTTCTCATCCTGGTTTAATCTTCACTATGGGACAAAGCATTGTCTTGGGCACCCATGTCTTCTGAAAGCCTGAGCACATCTTCAGGTCTTAGGGCAAGATCTGCCTATAATATACATTCATTCTAATTAGATTACAATTTCTAGGCTGTCCACTTGCCCTTCTTGCCTCACGATGAACTTCCCACAAGTTCCTACGTAGGACTTTAATTGTGTTATTTGAAGTCTAGAGGGAAATGTACTAGCTAGGGAAAAGTGAAAATATATACTTTGCACTATATGTACACATATTCGCATACATCCCAGAGCAGAAAGGTAGAAACTTCGACTAAATCGCTTTGCTTTTCTTAATTCTTTTCCTTAAGTGAAATAAAAAGTCTCAAACGTGTGTGTGTGTGTGTGTGTGTGTGTGTGTGTGTGTGTGTCCCCTTATTGGGGCTTGCACGCAGGGCCTGAGTGTGATCTCTAAGCTTTTTTTTCCCCTCAAAGCTATTGCTCTACCACTTGAGCCATAGCTCCACTTCCAGCTTTTTGGTGGGCAATTGGAGATAAGGGTCTAATAGACTTTCCTGTCCAAGCTGCCTTTACCTGACAATCTTCACATCTCAGCTTCCTCAGTAGATAGAATGAGAGGTGTGAGCAGCTGGCACCTGGCTTACATTTTAACATTAATACGCTTTTAATGTTGGATCCAGGGCAGACTTACCTTTTTTCATTGCGTTGTGGGCACTATACTACATGGCCCATTCCAATACAAAAACAAAACATGACTCCTCTTAACTTTCATTCCAACTTGTCTGTGATGCAACTACAGCATACGCTTCATTTGCCCACTAATGAAATAAACATACATAAATGAAGATACTGTATTCATCTTAAAGCAGCTTACAGCTTACCTGAGGATAAAAGTAAAAATACTGCAATATGGTAAGAGAACATGGATTTATGGACAGAGGAGATTGAGGCAGAGCAGGTGAGACTGGAAGGAGCCCTCTAGGGAGAGGGCTGATAACGTGACATGGCAGGCCAGTTAGCCGTCCCAGAATGAAGATGGCGATTAGCGCAGAATTCTTAGAGGCTAGATGACCATAAGGTCATCACTGAGCACCCTCTGAAGATGAGTGATAATCTCTGCTCTCTTATCTTACTTCAAAAGCCTGATTCAAAGCTGAGACTTGCTTGCATGAAGATTGTTTTAGGGCTTGGTACTTGTACAGGTGACTTTCCTTTACTTAAAAAAATTCTCATTCAGTAAAACATCAAAACACCTTGTGAGGCTCTAAGGCCTATTTTTTTTTGTCATTAATCAGCAAGCTTTTTGATGGTCTTATTCATCCTAATATCCTCAGAGCTTGACTCAATACTAAACACAAAAGCTTCAAAAAGGTTTATGGAATAAATAGCTGAGCTAAAATGTGTAAGTATAGACAAATACACAACATTAAAATGCCCACAAAAAATGATGATTATTTGGGGGAACAGTGAGTAATAAGTACTGCTGGAAACATTTTCTTTATATATTTTTTTCCATTTCGACTGGACTAGTGCTAAATTTTAAATATTACATGTTCTTGATCTGTGTACCTAAACATCTTATAAGTAAATACATACATCTTTTGGTATCTGGGGTGGGGATCTTGAGTTTTCATCAAAATGTGTGATGTACAAGTTCTACATATAAAATTATCCATATATGTCAATAAGTCTATATAGAGAAAGATAGAGCTACAGATATGAGTGTATACATATGCACTGTACCTATACACTCTATATTCTATATATGATGCATACATAATACATATAGAATGCTACAAACAGTATATATTCCTATATGTATATATACATATACATATATTTTCTGTAGCATTTCTATGCTAGAGAAAGTAAAAAGTTACAGAAATGAAATGCTAGGGAAGTGAAAAGTTAGCTGAAACTATGTGATAAGTAGAAACAGTGAGCAAATGATAGGGAGAATGTACATGTTGGTCCTGACAGTACGTGTGTAGGTGTGCATGTGGGAAAGCAGATGGAAGAGTAGCGTCAAAAGAAATCAGAAGGCTAACGGGGCTAAATCATTCACAAGCTACAGCATGTTCGGGTTTGCATTTCATTGCTGAGTGCATGAGAAGTAATTGCATGGATTTTGGCAGTTGTGAGAAATGTGATTAAAAGTCTATTTTAGTTGGATTCTTACTGATGTAAAAAAATTGGGGGACAGGTGGAAGACAGAAGCAGAGCAGTCTGCTGGACGGTTGTCATTATGACAGACAAGAGTTCTTGCTGTCTCTGAGCAGTGCTTTGGGAGTTCTAATGTCTTGCTTTGGTGTAGAATAAATGAGACATAGAGATAAATTGGATGCAGAAGATAAGGCAGGCTGTCATATTTATAACGTTTTAGAGTTAAGAAATACATTTAATCACAACATCTTGGAGTTTGGTTTTAGACCAGTTCAATTTAAGAGGACTTTGAGATTATCACGTGTGAATTAATTAGTTTAGTTAATTAAAGCCTTAAGTTTGTTCATGAAATGTAAATGAGAATAGAAATTGTGCTCTGGGTTTCTGGGAACATTGCTTTGTAGTAGGAGAGAAGAACAGGAAAGAGCATACTGTGGTTAATATTATGTGCGTGGAATATACCTAAGAGAGCACAACTATCCATGGAGAATTTTGGAAGTTTCCATGTTGAAGTACACATTGGAACTCAATTTTGAAAAAGTGATGAAGGTACTACAAGGTAGTGTTTTTATTATTATAAAAGTAATAATCGAGGAATGACTCATCAATTATGACTCTAATTACATGTGCTCTTTTCTTTTTGTCAGTTGTGGGGCTTGAACTCTGGGCCTGGGTGCCATCCCTGAGCTCTTCAGCTCAAAGGTAGTGCTCTGCCACTTGAGCCACAGAATCACTTCTGGTGTTCCGGGGTTCATTGGCGATAAGAGTCTCACGGACTTTCCTGCCCAGGCTGGCTTTGAACTGTGATCCTTAGATCTCTACCTCCTGAGGAGCTAGGAGCTAGGATCACAGGCATAAGCCACTAATGCCCAGCCAAAATGCTCATTTACATTTACTGTTTTGTTTTTTTAATCTCAAGGATGGCCTTACCGTGAAGAGAAGAAAAATCTTCCCACTGTTAATTCTATTTTAGTCCTTTTTCTAGTCAACTTGTTGAGTAAAACCATAAATATTCTCTTTATGGAAGGTTCTTATATTTGATTCATCAAAGCAATTTGTCTCCTGTGCTTATTGAAAATACTCTGGGAGCAGATACTAGGGACCGTGGCACCATTAAACCTGATGACCACTTGTCCATCCTTATCTTGAAGCCCCTTCTCTGCCAGGCATGTCACAATGCGGGGTTCTCTGGGATGGGTATTTTTGTTGCCTGGTCCACATTCTGTACAGTAGATAATGCTAGATAGGCTTACTGCTTCTCCTACACTGTCTCCAAGGGTCAGTATCTATTCCAATGGTTTTAAACTCCTACCTGGATACTGTTGACACCCGGAAGTCTAGCACAGCCCACTTTCTTTTCCTGAGTTTCAGACTCATGAATCTCTTTTGGAACATCTCCACCTGTTTCAATGGCATCCCTTTAATACTCCATGCTTCTTTCTCTTTTTTATGACACTATCATTCTTGTAGTTGCTGCAACCAGAATGGAACAAGCCATCTTGGACATTTCTGTTCTCTGCTACACATATCCAGTCACTCACCATGCATGATGATAAAAATTGCTTAAGTTATTTTAATTTTTTTGTTATCCTTCAGTAGTTGTACAAAGGAGTTTCAATTCAACACGTGAGTTTGTGAGTACAATGTATCTTGATCAGCATCACCGTTCTGTACTTGTCACTTCTCCTTCCCCTGCATTTGCACAACTCTTCACATTTGACTAGTGCAGTAACTTACTTCCTTCTACCCACTCAGGTTTATGCTACATGCCTCTACATTCATTTTTCATTTTGTTCTATAGAACTACCCCCTTTATTTCATTGTTCATGTAGGGGAAAATATACCTTCTGTCCTTTGTAGGGTTCATGGCTTAGTCCCTCATAACAAAAAGACAATTTAAGAAAAGAAACATACAAGTCTATTTGATATCAGTTTAACAGGACATGGAACTATTGTAAGGAAAAGTAGCCCAACAAGATTGGTAAATTGAAGTAATTTCTGCGCTGTTTTATAGTAGTATATCTTGAACCAGTGACTCAACCCTTAACCAATGATTTTGTATCTCTTTTGGATATGTTCCATGCTTTTCAACATGGTATACAAACTTCCCTCTCTCCCCTACTGTAATCTTTCTAATTTTGATTCCCATTGCTTTCTGTCTCTCATTTTATAGTCTAGTATCAAAGATTGCTTATGTAATTTTAGTCCCCCTAGCTGTACATGCACTCACACCTCTTGCTTTCTTCAAATATCAAGTAACTCCCCCTCATCTCTCTCTGTTTCATCTGTGCCATCATCTTCACGAAAACTCTTTTAATGTACAAAAACTGCTGTCTCTTTCCTATGGAAAAAAGCCTGCTGTATTTCTAAAGCTAACTATGCTTCCCACTTTAAGTCATCTTTTAAAACTATCTCTCTACAACCAAGTTATAAATTTATCATGGTCTTCTCTATCTGTTTATCATGTTTGGAATCCCAGCATCAACACAGGGCTTCCTAAAAAAGGAAATCAGCAAGCACATGGCAGCACACAGTAAAATGATGAGGAGTAGTCTAATTGAGCAGCAAGTAGGCATGAGGGCCAGTTTATGAAGACATCCTTTGAGAAAGGAGATTGAATTTTGTCCTGAAGAAAGTGTGGGTACAGTGGATGTTTTCTATTTTGAAGGAGGAAATGATTTGTCTTTGGCTACTTGCACAGCTGTGAATGCATGGATGGGAAGAGGAGGTGATAAACGCCAGGCCTGGAAAGGTCACCACATTCATATGTGAAGTTTAACCTTTCACTGGTGTCTACAGCACCTTTCTAAAGAGCCCACAGCTATTTGCAAGCCTGCATCCCTGACTCTAACAGATCACTTGGAAATGCCAACTGAGAGCATATTCCAATGGCTTCAGCTATCCTGAAGTCTGTCAAGGAGATCCTTGGGACTAGCTTAGTCTTTCTTCTGTACATCTGCATTTACTTCCCTCATGTCCAGGTCACTCTGGGGTCAATGCTCTCTCATGCTTTCTGTGAGCTGGGTCGAAGAATCTTATACGCATCCTTTCCCTGAATCCCAACACAAACTATAAGATTGTTGACACAGCTAAGAGATAGACCACACCAGAAGTTAAATAATTGTCCAGAAACAACTTAAAGTGCAATCATTTCACACTGATATTTAACTATGTATTTATCAATAAATTTTGTGACTATGTACATCAAACAACTTCATAGGGCGAGTTGCCATACCTG
This sequence comes from Perognathus longimembris pacificus, assembly GCF_023159225.1. Classification (NCBI taxonomy): domain Eukaryota; kingdom Metazoa; phylum Chordata; class Mammalia; order Rodentia; family Heteromyidae; genus Perognathus; species Perognathus longimembris. Next base: position 9,963,117 of record NC_063173.1, on the reverse strand, counting down.
GAGTAATATATGGTTGAAACTCACTGCAGGCCAAATTTTATATATTTATTTTTAATTTTTGTAAGATTGTAATGAAAGCTTTTTATCTTTGCAGAGGAGAAAGCTAATATTTATTTCTAATTCTTTTTCTTTCCTTTTCATTATTTTTAAGTAGTTGTACAAAGGCATTTCAACTCAACATGTCAGCGTATGAGTATAATGCATCTTCATACAGGCCACCCTTCCATTGTTCTCCCCCACATCTTCCTTAATGCCACCTGTCCCCTCCAGTTACCTGGTTCCATTTTCACACACACACACACGCACACACACACACACACACACACACACACATGATTTTATTTTCCCACCCTTCCTCTCTCCATTCATTTGGCCCTCTCCCCTTGATATCACCATGAAACATGTTCCAGCGTTTACTAAACTGTAAGTTACTTGTTCACAGAAGTTACACCATTGCAATCTTTCACTTCGCTTATTTGTGTGTTATATGCATATGAGACAATATATGTTTTTATACATGTTCATCAATTAGCTCTAACTTCCATGTCTTTTTGTCCTTCTGAGCCTGACTTATATCACTTACCATAGTAACATTTTAAAGGCAGAACATTTTCTGTGAACAGTACAGATAAAAATTCTGTCATCATAATGTTTATGCTGTAGCAGAAAGATAGTTTCCAGCAAGGCAATTATCTCTAGAAATAACAAAAAAATTGAATAAGAGAGAAAGGCAATTTGTGTAGACCATTTTATAAATATTGTTTATGTAGTCACATTTCAGAGTGACGATTATTTTTAAAATAGGATACTGATTCCAGAAGAGCAATGCCATCTGAAGAAAAAGAGAGTAGTCAGAAGAACATTACAGAAGAGATCTCAGCTGTGTGTATATTGTGTTTCTGTGGGTGTCTGTGTCAAATCTGAAACAATATAATGACAAAATGTCAACATTTATTAAATTTGGCTATATTTTCACTGTACTTTTATACCCATTTGAACTTTTATCACCTCACATTAATTGAGCTATTCAGATTACTCAAAAATTATGATTTACACCCTCCCATATAAACACACAGAGGCATATGTTTATACACATGATTTAGTTGACTAAAACACAGTGAATACAGGAGTGACTTTCCATTGAGTGAACCTTTCAAACAATTGAGAATTTAACAAGTAAGGGATAAGGCTAATGGGAAGGGGAGGATGAATGAAAAAGGGAACAAGGGGCAAACACAGGAAGGATAGTCAAGGTACAACTATGATACAGGAAGAGGGAAATGTGAAATGAGTATGGGGGAAAGGAACAGGGGGGATGAGAGGGAATAATGGAAGGACTGACTGATCAGGAAGCACTGGACATTTAGATGGGCACATTAAATTATAACACTCTTGTACAATCTTTAGAACATTAGAAAATTAAAATAAATTTAAAAAGAAAAAGAAAAGAAAAATTGGAGATTGGAAGAGGATAAGAGAAAACCACAGTAAAGGATTTTTTAAAATCAACATGAATCTATTGGTGATTTGGACTAGAATAATATAGCAGGAATAGGAAAAAAAAAAGTGATGAAGATATTTGGGCAGCAGAGCTAAATACTTGATTCCCTAAAAAGAAGGTGGGTAACTACAAATAATAGTCTGGTTTCTGAGAGAAAGAACAAATGTGGTGAAAGGCTACAGTCTGAGAAAGGCACTCAGAATTCTGTTAAAGTGTCTGCCAGACACTTTTTCATAGCTCACCAAGCCCTGCCACATTGCTACAAAAATTATCCTAGAAAAAGATCTTTCATTTGTTTTCTGTCGAAGAATTTAAGATGGGAGGCAAGTAGCAAAAACCCTCAGATCTTTAGCTCTTCAGGCCAAAACTGCAAGAACATTTCCAGGTGGGTTTGCCAGGCTCAGGCCACCTTCCAAAAAACCCAAGGGAAAGAGAAAAGCAAAAACAATGTGGCTTTCAAGAAGTAACTCAGTGGGAGGCTTTATGACAGGAAGTTAGTGCTTCCAACTCATAAAGACATGTGTCTTATTTAAGTGCAGAGCTGTAAAATGGAAGCAAAGCTCTGCACATCAACATTTTAATGCCAATAGCAACATTCTCTGGGAAGTTCTTCTGGTTCCCTGAGTTACCTAATTGCTCTGGAGGTTGGAACCTTTGTAATTTCATTAAAGAAGGAAAAATGAACAGAATCAAATGGACGGAGATGGTGAGAATCTAAGCGACAAGACCATGTGCTCCAAGAGGGTGGACCCACTGGCAATTTCTGTAACTTCAGCATTTGAGTTAGTCTCCTTACAAACATTTATTTCACTCAGATTCTTGTTTCCCTACTTTGTTGTTGTTTGGTCTTTTAATAAAGAGCACATGTATCTCCTTAAAGATAATTTAAAAATAAATATTTTTTTAAAAGGCATGGAAGCTGTATGTCAGTGGTTTATATCTATACTCCTAACCATTAAGGATCATGGTTTGTAGGCAGCTAGTGCAGATAAGTCTGTGAGAATCTTATCTCCAATGAGTTACAAAAAAAAAAAAGGCAGAAGTGGGGCTGTGGCTCAAGTAGTAGAGCACTTGCCTTGAGAAAAAAACTCAGAGACATCACCCAAGCCCAGATTCAAGTCTCAGGACCAGCATGAAACAAAACAATACGCACGTGGATTGCTTTCCCTATCTAGTAGATCATTATAATGATACTAAGCTCTTTGAATCCTGTGAGATAGATGTTATTTTACACTTGAATTAAGTAACACTATAAATTAGTCATGATCACAAAATTAATGGGAAATCAAGCTCAGAGATTTATGTGACAATGCCTGCCTTTTAAAATCGCATTTGAGAGCCCCATATTTTTCAGGAAATTATTTTTAAAAAGAAAGTCTGCTTTAAGCTGGTCAAGTATTAATTATCTTCAGGCTGCTCCAATATTTTTCATTCTAAATGTGCCGTGTTTGATTATTACAATTAAATTTAGATGTGGAAATGAGGACATTCTTTTCAATTATTGTGTGTTTCTGATTCTATAAGAGATTTGTTGCAATTTTAAATAAGAAATGTTTATTATTAAAATTCTAGTAGTTTTATTGGAATTAAAATGGAACCGATTTTCAGGATGGTGCTATTGAGTTCGTGGTTTTATCTTAGGCACTAATTTAAGGAGGAATATACGCTAGATACCTTTTTATCCTACCACTCATTCATTTGTTCATTCAGACAAAATAATTTTTTATCAAATTTCAAGTGTTTTCAGCACAGTACCAAGGACTACTGACACAGATTGAAACAAAAGGTCAGGCACATGTCCATATGAGAGTAGAGAATCCATTTTGCCAAGGACCATTTGGTAACTGACATTGGCTAGTTCTGATGTGTACATTATTATCGAGATAGCACCTAGGATTATTGAATTTCACATGCTACTGTGGTTGCCTTGGCATGGCTGGACTAAATGATTTCAAAAGGCATATACAACCCACAGGACTAAATGATTTCAAAATACAACCCACAGGATGGATATTCCCCATCTCTGAAAGGCGAATGACTTACGAGCTTACATTTGAACTGTACATATGAGGCTGAGCAATGTATCTCATGCTGAAATCCCAGATACTTGGAGGGCCACTTCTCATTATCTGGTGGTTAATTGAAGATGAAAGTGTCACAGACTTTCTTGACCAGGCTAGCTTTGATCCGCAGTCCTCAGATCTCAGCCTCCTGAGTAGCTAGGATTACAGACATGAGCCACTGGTTCCCGGCATAAAATTTCATTTTATATGATCATGTGTATATAGCTATTGAGACTTTGTCATCCATTCTTATGCATATTCTCCTTTGACCTTTGGCCTTAATATGTGAATGTCCATAAAATTATATAATTTATCATGTCCAGCGTGTGTGTATGTGTTTCTGTGTGTGCGTCTGTGTGTGTGTCTCTGTGTATATCATTCAGTGTGTTTACCTGTAGAGTTATAAGCACATTCTAGCTACCACAAATGAGGGAAGACATGCAACCATGTTTCTTTGGCTATGGATCACTTCACTTAATATGATTTTTCCAAGTCTTTCCATTCCCTTGCAAATGGTAAATATTGTTCTTTCTGGTGGAAGTGTAGAATTCCATTGTTTACATAAACACCACATTCTCTTGATCTGTTCACCCACTGTGGGCATATGGGTTTCCATATCGTGGCTATAGTAAATAGTGCTGCAAACATGTAGCCACCTAAAATTTGACGAGGGAGCCAAAAACACAGGTGGGAAGAAAGACAGCCCCTTCAATAAATGGTGCTGGCAAAACTGGCTATCTACATGCAGAAAACTGAAGCTAGACACCCATACATCATCCTGTACTAGGATCGATTCTAAATGGATCGACGACTCCAGTGTAAGGCCAGATACCATGAAACTATTACAGGAAGGGGCAAGGGAAACACTAGGGGTCCTTGGCACAGGTTGAAACTTTCTAAATAATGACCCAGAATCACAACAAATCAAAGAAAGCCTGAATGGGATTACATCAAACTGAAGAGCTTCTGCATGGCAAAGGACATAGGTAACTAGATAAATAGTCTACAGAATGGGAGAAGATTTTTACTAGTTATGCATCAGACAATGGCTTCATATATAAAATATACTTAGACTTCAAAAAATTAAACCCCCAAAAATAAACACTCAAAAACTGAACAATGTAATCAACAAATGGCTAAAGACTTAAAGAACCACTTGTCAGAGGAAGAAGTAAGAATGGCCTATAGAAACATGAAGAATGTTCAACATCTCTGGCCATAAAAGAAATGCAAATTAACAACAATCAGATTCCACTTCACCACAGTTAGAATGGACATTATCAAGAAAACTAATAGTAAACAATGCTGGTGGGGATATGACCAAAAGGGAACACTACTACACTGTTGGTGGGACTGTTACACTTGTTCAACCTCTCCGGAAAGCAGTATGGAGGTTCCTCAAAAGACTAAACATAGAGTTTCCTTATGACCCAGAAATCCCACTCCTGGGCATTTATTCAATTGATCACAAACCAGGCCACACTAAAATGTGATATCTTTTAAATCAATGATTAGCAAAATAGATGGTAACAGACTAGCCAGTGATTTTTGTTGAATTAAGCTGTTATCACAAATTCCTCTTTTAACTTCATTTAAATGATCTCCTTAGGCTTTCTGAGTTTTTATTATTTTATTTCTTAATTTAATTTTATCATCGAGGTGATGTTCAGAAGGGCTTCCGATTCTACAGACAAGTTCAATGGTAACTCAGAAATCCTACAAGATAACTATAAGCCAATGCAAAGCCAAGGCATCTAGTACCTTTAAAAAATCTTATCACTGTTTCTGTGAAAGGTTTCTTGTTTCATTGATGATCTCTTATACAATATTAACATTTTCTTTCTAAAAAAGAAAAAGAGAGGAAAAGGTATTTTTAAGTCTTTCCAAAACAATATAGTAATTTTATATTTTAATAACTTTACTTTGATATCTAATTACATGTCCAAAGTAAAACTAAGACTCCACTATTGGAGAGCCTCAGGGTGAAGATTGGGTCTTCTCTTTTATGCACCATAGTTTCATTGTTAATCATCCCCAGCTTCATATTACTGAATATCATTCACACACTAGAGATTTCTGAATTTAATTTTCCAGCCCAGACATTTCATCTGATCTCCAGGCTTGAATATTCAATTGCCTGCTTGATATATTTATTTGACTATATAATAGATACCTCACATTTTCCATTTCCAAAGTCAAATTCTAGGACTTCCTGAGTGTCCAGGAAGTCTCCCATCTTAGTATCTTATATTTCACCCGGTGGCAAAGCCATTCTTTCTGTTTATGCTAATAGTTTTGTAATCACTTTGTTTTATTCCTCCTATATCCTAAAGTCAGAAAATCATACTAGCTTGTTCTTCATGGCCATAATTCTACCACTTCTTCCTACTACCACTATAAATCCACAGGAGAGATCAGTCATCATTAATCACCTTTACTACTGAAGTACCTTCCAAACCAGTCTCTGTCACTGGTCCTTTGTCTCCACCTACATCCTATTCTCAATAGCCTACACAGGGTGATCTTTTTATGTAAGTAACCAGACCACTTTACCCTCTTAAAAACCTACAGTGGTTTCACCTTATTCAAGTCGAAGTCTTTGTCCATGCATGTGGTAGGTGACCAGCCCTTTGTTGTACACTGGCCTACTTCCCCTTCCTGTCCTGTGGTCGCCTCATTCCAGAGTACTGGCCCTTCTGTTTTTCCACTTCAGCATCAGACAGCTATTTTCCTAATTGTTTCCCTGGTGGTTCTGTCCCAGATAACCACAACTAGAATCCAAGAAACCCATTTGAGTCATTGCTGAAATGGCTGCCTACAGCAGCCAGTTAGAGGGTAAAAAAGATCACACTTCTTACCCAGTTCTACCTATTTTTCTACAATTATATATCACCTTTTAATATTTTATACTGTTCATAACATTGTAAGAGAATAATATAATGGCCATGGATTTTTTTTTTACTATCTCGTTAATTTCGTTTTTCCAAGATCCTAGGGAGGAGTAGACACTCCACAAATATTTGTGGAATGGGAGTGAGAGGAAGAAACAAACCTAGACACAATTAAATACTTGCCACCTATCTTAGTAGAAAATTTGCACCTTATAAGCTGATCCTCCCAACACACCCAAAATGTTAGAATGATCATCTCTACAGAAAACAGACTAGAAACTGAGAAGAGTGCTTGTAATCACACGGTAATTAGGAACACAAGGTTTCAGTCCAGTTTTGCTTGTAAATTTCATGATTTTTCCTTAAAATGGCACTAAAAACAGTATATAGGCTATTGTGGGTCACTGGCTTCTTTTTAAAAATACCTCTAAAATGAAGTGAAAAAAGTTTACACTGTTTCTTTTGCAACAATGAGCTTGATAAAATTGTCTCATTTAATGCTGAAAGAAAACGATTTTTTTTTTGGTGGTCCTTGAGCTTGAACTCAGGGCCTGGGCACTGCCACTGACCCCTGAAGTTCTTTTGCTCAAGGCTAATGCTCTTCCACTTGAGTCCCAGTGCCACTTCTGGCTTTTTTCTGTTTTTGTGGTACTGAGGAATGGAACCAAGGCTTCATGTATGCTTGGCAATCACTCTGCTACAAAGCCACCTTCCCAGCCTGCATGATTCTTTTTAATAAGATGCCAAGACTTGTACACTGACAAATTGCAAATACTTTCCCAACCCTTCCAATCTCTCAGCTTTCATCAATTTATAAATTTGTTTCTAACCTAGTGAATAAAAATTATGACGTGTTTATATATATATATACATACTACTGACTCCAGGAAGGAAAAAAATGCTAAAGATTTAGCTTTCAATGGAACTTCTCAAAATGCACCCGAAAAAAAGTCTTCATCTGGCCAGAAATCTTACAATGGACACATGCACTGTGCTTTCCTCAATGATAAATTTTCACTGCCCTAAGCTATGTCTCCTTAGTCCAAACCGCTCTGTTGCAGCCAGGCTGAGGAAAATAACATGGTTACAGATTTTGTCTCAAATTCCATGTTTATAACTACACAATCTAACCCACTTGGGAAATGTTTCATAAACATTATTTACTGTGAATAATCTCAAATAGATGGGTATCTGTGATTGTGACACATTTTAAAGGTTGGATTAAGTGGGCTGAAAAATTCATAGAGCATTGTGCTTCGCCTTGTACACACATAAATTAAGATAGTATAACATTTATTTAGAGCTATTTATATACAAAGAGGATAGAGAGATAAAACAGCCTGATTTTAAATATTTAATAAATTTATTTTATTATCATGAAAGATTTTTAACTCAACATGGCAATTTATGTTACAATGCATCTTGATCATCCTTTCCATGATTCGGCCCACATTTCCCCCAATTGCATTCATCCCTGCAAGTTATCTAGCTCTATTTTCAGACACGGACACTGAAACATAACAGGAGTTGACTTTTTCCCCAGGAGAACCTAAGACCCTTCAATAAACACACAGCAATTTAGCAGGTGTTCAGTTACTTTGTTTTATGTATATACTTCTTTTCCTCCTTTTCTCCCTTCTTAATTATTGTATACATTTGCAAGACAAATATTATTTTACATGACTTCCCATCAATCCTGAATAAGTGGTCAGGCTATTACCTGTCCTCAGGATTTTACTGATATACTCGCAGCAGTAATTCATTGACATATAATTCTCTTAGGACTCTGCGTTACTAGTCTGTAGAGTTAATACTTCTGCATATCTTTTCTACATTTTGGCTGTTTTCTTTCATTTCTTCTACTGTTTCTATGTCTGTATTTATCCTTCTACTTTTCCTTTTAGTCCTATAAGTTCCAAACGTACTTTGTCCTCCTTAACCATTAAAGCTATGTAAAATAATAGTCCATACTTCACAAAGTTTAAGTATTTGGCCATATTCTATTATTGCTTTTCTACCAGCATGGTGCCAAGCCAAAGCCGTAAGTAGAATAGTTGCTCAGTAGTGTGTGTTGAACTAAGAAATGAAATGAGCTAGCCATGCTATGAGTCATTGTTATTCTTGGTAATTTCATAGCATTAATCTTCCACCTTATAAGCCTTGTATATTTTGTGGGGTTTGTTGCCATAGTGTGGGTGTGCGCTCACACATGCGTATGCGAGTATGGGGCTTGAACTCAGGGCCTCAGATCTTCATTGGCTTTTTCACTAAAGGCCGTCATTCTACCACTTGAGCCACACCTTCACTTTCGGGTTTTTGCTGGTTACTTGGAGGTTCATGGATTCGTCTACTCAGGCTGGCTTTGAACCACAATCGTCAGATCTCAGCCTTCTGGGTAGTTAGGATTACAGATTTGAGCCACTGCTATCTGGATCTTCTTTCTGTAATACAAATAAGCATTTTTTTCATGGTTAAATATATAGAACTTGCTCACTTGGGGAATACTACCAATACTATGTTACTAAAAGTTTAGGAAGTAAAAGGCTTGGGAAGGAGGAAATATTGGTATCAGAATGTGTATTCTGTTTTCTAATCAGCCTTAAGAAAGGTAATATAAACCCAGAACTGACAGCATCCTGGCATGTCTCAAAGCAAAAGGAAATCAAAGATCCATGGGGATATATGTAGGAATACAGTGTGACTTCAAAAGTGGTGGAAAAATCTGAGTCATAAAATCAGAAAGCTTTTGAACATTTAGGTAGAAAATCCACCACAGGAAACGACTTCTTAGTATACAGTTTACTTTTTGTAATAACAATTTTTTTAGTATGACTAAAACTGCAAGAAAAGATTTTGAAAGTATCTGGCAAGTTAGGAAAGGCAAATAGAAAGAAACAAAGAGCAATGCATTAATTGTAGGTAACATTATACAATCAATTGACAGTTTATAGGTTTTAAAATGATGCTATTGTTCAGTTTCAATAAAATCTAAAAATATATTTAACCAATTTCTAGATTCACTTCTGAGGAATTACGTCACTGACCCATTTTTGGATCTGTAACTTCTTACCTGTAAAATCTACAAGAGTTTTTCCTCTTGTAGGAGAAACTATGTGAGTTCCATTTTGTATATGGAAACATGGAGATGCAAATAAGAGTATAGCTCATATTCCTAGGCAATACTTATTTGCAGTTTGAGCTGGAAAAAAAAGTGTGTGTTTTTATGTGTCACACCTGGCTTCTTCTTTGTTAATGTAGTAATTGCACGTTCAGTTTGTTTAACTGGCGGCTATATGCCAGCCACTGCCCTTGGCACTAGAAATACAGCAATACACAAAGGAATGTCCTGCTTGCACGTTGCTCCAGGTAATATGACACAAACAGATGCAGAGAGCCCAGGAGCCTTTGCCCACATAAGAGGAACCCATCATTCAGGCCTATCAGGAAAATCCTCTTCCAAGAGGAGCTACAATATGGAAGGATAATGAGGCATCAGCTAGTGGAGAGGATTAGGGAAAAGTACAAAAGGCAGGCAAGTTTTTCCAGCAGCACATTTTATGATTTGAATCCAAACACTGTGTTTTTCCAGTCATACTCATCTGCAATATAACCAGAAGTCCTATTTTTTCAAAGCTGTTCCCTACAAATGTGCATCTGTGTTAATTCCTCCCTTCCATACTCTGCCTTACTATTAAATCATTCTTTATGTCTTAATTACAAAATAAATCTTGGCACACAATTTCAAATCTCCCTATAAAATATAGCCAATACAGAACAACAACAAAAAACCCTTAAACCTAAATAGAACACATAGCTCTGAATTTTCATCTCTTGGTGAGAATTTTATTAAGAAACTCTAAAACAAAAATATGTAATAAACAATGATGGCTATGAAACCGGCTGTGTCTGGTGATGGCTGGATTACTGTGAGGCCTCTCAATACGACAGGGGGAAATGTTCTATGAAGGATCTTGTTCTCTTGGACTGGGGATGCTCTGTGCCGGTTCAGAAAATATTCTAAGACAGAAAAAATTAGGAGCATAAGGACAACTTACCGGTCTGTATCCCTAACTATTAACCCTTTCTGGGATGTAAATCTTGCTTAAACTAATGAGATTCCTCAGGGGGGGAACCACATTGGTGTGGAGGCCTGTCCATTTCAGACTCTGGCAATTAACCATGATTTCTCTTCCTCCTGAGTGGCCTTAGGACCTCGTGCAGATGATCATTTGATCAGATTATTTCTCTGGTGGAGCAAAATAAAAAAATTGAGTACTTAAATAGATGTAAATAGACAACATCAAGGCTTTATTTTTAGTCACCACAAGAATCAACGTGTCTTACCAAACCTGCACTATTTCCAATTACGAAAACGGCACCGAATTGTAGGATAACCTTAACACATTGTAGGCATGGAAGAAAGTTTCCTTTTGAGAAAGAAGATGCCTTCCTTTTCTTGCTGATATACATATCTGTATTGAACTTTGAAAATGTTTCAGTTGAGAACATTCTTGGGAAAAATGAGATGAATCAACCCTTAAGACACATACCACATGGCCACTAAGTAACAGAAATGTTTCTAACATGGAATATGGCACACTCAGACACAGAAATAAGCCTCTGAGCAGCTTGCACACTTTTGACTTTTTGGGGTACCGGAATCTTCCCTCTAAATTGAAATGTACGGCCAGGAGCTATGTGCTGTGGCTCACATCTGTAAGCCTAGCTACTCTGCAGCTAAATGCCAGGCCAGGCAGAAAAGCCCCTATGAATCTTACCTCCAGTTAATCAGCAAAAAAAAAAAAAAAGACCAGAAGTGATGGTATACCTCAAGTGGTAGAGTGCCAGTCTTGAGCAAAAAGTCTAAGGGACAGTACCCTGGCTCTGAGTTCAAGCCCCACTACCAACATGTGTACATGCATTTGCAGGTGTGCACTCATGCACACACACACACACACACACACACACACACACAGAGTGCATATTTAGAGTTAATAATTTGGAATACCAGCACAAAATAAAAACAAATATATCTATACTTTGAGTATATAGTAAATGTAATCATTTGTAAATTGGGATGTCAACCAAAATGAATGATATGGAGGACTGAGAAAATGAAGGAGCCATGAATGAGCAAGTAACAAGATGTTAATAGCCAAGTAAGAAAGACACATTAACAATGTAGTCAACCAAACACTTATGTGTATACGGCAAGTGCTAAAAAGTAAACTGAGGTACTTAACACACACACACACACACACACACACACACACACACACCACTTCCAACTCCTCTAAACTATGATAGTGATAAAAAAAAATTACCTGAAGATAAGTGAACAGAACATATAAAAGTCCAGAGATAAGTTCCCTTCAGAAAGATTATGAGTCTGCATACCCCTGAGATCCCAGACTACCATACCAAAGGTATAAACAAAAGGTAGAGATGGAAACAAAGCAGAATGACATGCCAGGATGGACTGAAGATAACCATGATGACTTTAGTCCCCAGTTGATCATCTCTGAGCAGATCTTGGCTCATCTGTCAAGCATTAGCCCCCCACAGCCCCTTATCAGTGCATCAGTGAAATAGTCTGACCAGCAACTGAGGACACAAACATATTCTTAGAGGTTCTCAGCAGCAACTATGTGACAAAAATGCCTAAGAATAGCAGTGCTTGTTGATGTAACATCAGCATCTGTCTTTTTTTCCTATGCCTGAACTGGCAGGTGGGCCAGGCAGAATGCACATGTCAGGAAACTTTCCTACAGGAACCTTAATTGAGTGAGACTGCTATCTGAACATGAAGCACACTTACGCTGACTGGTGGCAGTCGTAAGTGGTACTGATACCCACGGCTATCCAGGCACTTTCCTCTTAGGGGTTCTAGAATTGGTGATCATCTATTCTGTGATCAGATATACAGAAGCACATTAGTGGAATCATACAATTAAGGTGGATAATGCATTTGGGAAGTTCACTTTTCCTTTGGAATCTGTTATTTTTTTCAATATATATCCATACTTTGTAAGTGTGGTTTTTTTCCTAAGGAACTGTAAAATAATGGATCAACACGAAAGCAAAAGAAAATGAGAAGCGACTGGCTCCCTTAACTAGATGATATCAGAAAATGGACCACTGTCCAATCAGACAGATAGATAGATGATAGATAGATAGATAGATAGTTGCTTTAGATTATTATATAGTTTCAAACATATAGCATTCAACTGAGAATCAAACAGAAATTTTAAAAAATTAAAGGAAAGGGACTCAGTTGTTAGAATAATATAAAGTTTAGAAAGAATGGCTAATTTTTTCAGACGTATATAGATTGATATGTGTAGTAGGGATAGTAATTAACAGGAATGTAAATTAATTTCCTGATAAGGCTAGCACTATAGAAAGAATCTGAGATTTGGTTGAACATCTTTCGTGTAAAGGAAAGCGTCAGTCCTCAGTGAAGCTGTATATGTATATGCGCGTGGTAACGTAGTGACAGGGAGGGCCTATGTGAAATCTGATGTTCTAACTAACTTCCTGAGTAACCTAAAGTAATTACTAAAGAAGCATGGGACATGCCATGCACTTCACCACTTCCCTTTGACTTCCGATACACTTCTCTCCTAGCTGATCCATCTTAGGGGTCTCCTCTTGCAGGTCCTTTTCCTCTAACATCTTTGATGATTGCTCGAATCATTTCTTAAACTGTACCTTCTATCCTGACATTTCACCAAAGCTTCTATTTCCATGTTCTCATTTGGTCAATCCATATTTCAAAGCCAACACTTCCAAACTAGAGGACGACACATTCTCCTGAATGTCACACCTTTTTCGGCAGTTCTCAGCTCAGTTAATAGTATGCCATCAACTCAGTGAAAATCTTCTCTCTTTGAATCTCCTATTGTAATAGTTCATAATTTCTCTCAAATATCTGAAAAATCCATACAGTTTAGTATTTTCTCCAATACAATGACTAACATTTGTTCTTATTATTCCTGATTTGTTTCTTCATGTTCAATCTCCACCTGCCATTCCAAAAATCTCCCTTTCCAATCCATCTTCCAAACACCACCATGGTGTCCTATCCTAGGAAAGAAAGCCTTTGACTCCTCTCCAAGTCAGCTTGTGAGACACATTCAGATGATCAGACTGGCCTGATCATCTCTATGACTGAGTTGCCAACCAAGGACCAAAAAACTAGGTTGTAGAGAAACACTGAGGTTCCTTATTGGAAATAAGCTTCCTTTGCTCTACCACAAAGTACTGACTAGAAATATGTTGGGTTTATACCCTTGAATTGTACATGTTCCCCAAGTGATTATGCTGCACATCTATTTTTAAAGAATTCTAAAATGTCAACCAATTCCAAGATGAAATGATTATAGCAGTCTAATAAGAGTCTAATTTGATATTCCCAAAACATAGTTACCAAAGTACCTTATGCTACTAAACCAAGAGTTTTCTGAGTGGCTCACATTCAGTGGGGGGAAAAAACATATCATTGAATGTATAAATTCTGTTACATTTGTGAAAATAATCCCATTATATTAGACGTATGCTTCAAGAATATTTTCCAATTCATATATGTAATGAGTTGTTTCTACTTTAACATGTTATGTTAAAGGGTTGGGCTTCACATGAAGAGTTCAAAAAATATATTTGAGATAAAAAATGGTGATTAATATTATCCTATACCACACGTTTAGAATTGGGAGCTAATTATGTTTAGGGAAGAAGCAATGAAGATTAGAAAAACAGCAGAAAAATATGGTAAAAGTAAAAGCCCTAAATATCCATATTTTAGTTTATTTCTATAGTAAGTGAAACAATTCCTACTTTACACTCCACATCCCATCTTTCTCAGACCAGTAAATTCGTATGGACATTAGTAGCCAATCAGGAGGAACAAGGCTCTACATAAGTAACTGCTGTAGATTATAAACTTCATTGTCAAATCAGTGCTAGTAATAAACTATTGTACAGGAATAAATATAAAAGTGCTTAATTCTTGCTTTTGAAAATTCTTTTCCACAAAGATAAAATTGAGGAGTATAAACTTGAACATACAAGTGGCATGTGTGAGCATATACTGAATAAATATAAGCAGAAGTGTGCTCATTCTCAATGAGATGTAGTTATTTATCGTTAATAATCTTAAAAGTGACCCACAGTAATTATTTAATATATTTTGGTCTAGCCATACATTTATCAAGTTAAAAGCCATCGTAGTATCTATTTAAATATGTGAGAATTACTTGCCTTGAAATAAAATCTTTTTTAAAAAGATAAAGACCTCTGTTTCAATATCAACTGAACTTTTATTTAGAATAGGACTACATGTTCCTTAAATAAGTTGACCCTTATCTCCTGCAGCTTTCAGTAGCCTTTTTTGGTTTTGTATACTTGGTATTTTAACTATTATACAGTGTGGAGAGGATCTTTTTTTGTCATGTTTCCTTGAGGTTGTAAGTGCTTCTTGTACTCAGATATCCATTTGGTTCCCTAAATTTGGGGACATTTTTGCTCTAATTATATGTTTTTATGGCATTAACAAAGAAAACATGTTTCCATAGAAATGATATTTTGAAGTGTGCTGTTTATCTCTGGCTTTCTCTTAACTCCTGCTTGTCCCACCATGAATCTAATTCTCATGCTCATGGTACCCCTTGAAGCCTGTATCCTTGCCAGAGGAGTCTCTTAGTGTAGATGGATATAGAGGGAAGAAGAAAGAATGCTTCCTTTATTTCCTTTCTACCGCAGACCTGTGTTGGACGTGTTTTAGAAGCAACACAAGTTTCTTTGCCATCACTACATATTGCTGCCTCCCTCGCCATTCCGCGACCACTGCCCTTCACATCCACTTACCCCGATGGTGGGATATAGCAAGGGAACAGGAAAAAGCGACAATCCATCAACTCGGATTTTGTTTACCTGCCTATATCAGAAAAGAAATGATATAGCTTAGACATAATCCAGATCCAGTGGGTGGTTCTTGCTTATCAGAGCTTTGACTCCACCTGTTTCTCTTTCAAACTCCAAAGTGGCTTCTGCCTTTAAAGTTACCTTAAAGACCAAGATGGTTGCTGGAGTCGTAGCCATTCTGTTTGTATTCCAAGCGGCACAGGGATGAAGCAAGTAAAGATGCAAAAGATACTCCCCACAGTGAGTCACTCTCCTTAGGGGAATCCTCTGTGGATTTATTGGTGAGGACCTAGTCATGTGCCACGCTTGGCTACAATGCTGCCGAAAGTGTCCTTCGTCCTCGTCTCAAGTGAAATTGGAGCTCTTTTGCTGAGGACGGTGGACAAAAGGGACATTGCAAGCAGCCAGCAATCACATCTATCTGAAATTGTTGAAAAGACCCAATTATTTCTCTGATGAGATGAGGGAGCAGGTTTGTCATTTTCTTTTAGAACCTAGAAGTCCCCCATTATAAAATATATACTTAATAACAAAAAGATTTTCTGAATAAGGTGTGTGTGTGTGTGCGTGTGTGTTCGTATGCTGGTACTTGGGCTGAAACTCAGGGCCATAGCACTGTCCCTTAAGCTTTTTCCATTAGGACTGCCACCCTTCCCTTGAGTGGCACCTCCGCTTTGAGCTTTCCCCTAGTAAATTGGAGATAAGACACTCAAAGACTTTCATGCCTAGGCTGGCTTTCAAACTGAGATGGTCACTCAGCCTCCTGAGGTACTAGGATGACAGCACCCAGCTGGGAATGGTTTTGGTTTTTTGTTTGTTTGTTTTTTTAATGGTAAAGGGCCCTGGCAATTGAAAAGGTAGATGGAAGAGGAACGAAGTGAAGCAACTACTTATAACTTAGAAGCCTATGAACGAAGTAAACTCCTCTCTCTCTCTCTTTCACCGTGTGTGTGTGTGTGTGTCTGCAGGCTGTGATTTGATTCCGGTGCAGTACCTTCGCTGGGGAGACCCCGAGCCCATCGCCGCGGTGGTGTTTGCCTGCTTGGGCCTGCTCGCCACGCTGTTTGTTACCGTCATCTTCATCATTTACCGGGACACTCCAGTAGTCAAGTCCTCCAGCAGGGAGCTCTGCTACATTATTCTTGCTGGCATCTGCCTTGGCTATTTATGTACCTTTTGCCTCATTGCAAAGCCCAAACAGATCTATTGCTATCTTCAGAGAATTGGCATTGGTCTCTCCCCCGCCATGAGCTACTCGGCCCTGGTAACCAAGACCAACCGTATCGCCAGAATCCTAGCTGGCAGCAAGAAGAAGATCTGCACGAAAAAGCCCAGGTTCATGAGTGCTTGTGCCCAGTTAGTGATTGCTTTCATCCTCATCTGCATCCAGCTGGGCATCATCGTGGCTCTGTTTATCATGGAGCCTCCGGATATCATGCACGACTACCCGAGCATTCGGGAAGTCTACCTGATCTGTAACACCACCAACCTCGGCGTCGTCACTCCTCTCGGATACAATGGGTTACTGATTTTGAGCTGCACTTTCTATGCGTTCAAGACGAGAAACGTGCCGGCCAACTTCAACGAGGCCAAGTACATCGCCTTCACCATGTACACCACCTGCATCATCTGGCTGGCCTTCGTGCCCATCTACTTCGGCAGCAACTACAAAATCATCACCATGTGCTTCTCGGTCAGCCTGAGTGCCACCGTGGCCCTCGGCTGCATGTTTGTGCCCAAGGTGTACATCATCCTTGCCAAACCCGAGAGGAACGTGCGCAGCGCCTTCACCACGTCCACCGTGGTGCGCATGCACGTCGGTGATGGCAAGTCTTCCTCGGCCGCCAGCAGGTCCAGTAGCCTCGTCAACCTGTGGAAGAGGAGGGGCTCTTCTGGGGAAACCCTAAGGTAAAGTTGGGGGCCACCGTGGGGGTACAGCCCCTAGGGCTGAAGCAGTGGCCTTGGGTACCTACTCCTTAAGTGGGAGAGATCTGAACCCATGAAGCCGGGGAAAAGTCAGGGTGCCTTGGGCCTTGGGCCTGCTTGTGATTGATGGATATCAGTAGGTGCAGGTCGACGTATTTAGGCCCCAAACACGCCACTCCAGATTGCTGATACCACTTGTCTGTCCCATCAGAGGGGAGTTGAAGTCAGTAGATCCCGGCCAGGAGAGCAGGATCGCATTTGTGCATGGTAACACAGATACTCAGGTTTCAAAGGGACAAGCATGGAGAACGAAAGTACAGTCCATGCAAACAGAGCAAAGAGGACTGTTAGGAAGAATATGATTCCAAGAGCTTGCAGGTAACTGACACTCTCGTTATTCTTAAGTTACTGAGGCCCAGAGGAAAGGCTGACTGTCCATCTCACTGAGACCTGAGAATGCATTGGTTGCACTTCAGTTCTTGCTGGATGGCTCCGAGATATCTACAGAGCTGAGAAAAGCAAAATGATAATGTGGCTTGGGATAAAGTTGGCCTGAACAACTTCACAGCTTTCCAGCTCTTTTTTGCCTATGGTCCCATACCACTCAAAATCAAAATCATAAAACAGCAGCTATTAGGTAATTTCTATCTGAAAGCAATCTAGATCCAACAGCCAGTGAGGGATTTTCCCTTCTTGAGGGTATTTCTCACGTGATACATGACCCCACACTTTAAAAGATGTTGAGATCATATTATCTGTGGCTTGAGGGCAAATTCTGAGCTCTTAGAAAGGCTGTATGGATTGTGCTTTATTTTGAAATAAATGATGATACTACTCTATAGATCCATGGATTGAAAATAAAAGTTTCCTCTGTCTAGGAAGTATGTATGAAAAGAACCAGACCCAATAGCATCCCTTAAAAAACTACTGATTGGACAGCGTTTCCAAAAGTTACATAAACAAATATTCTTCAAAAGATTAAAAAAATCCCTCAAATATTCAAATGGGAGATAAATATCTGGGTAGTATTGCTCAACCTATTCTTCTATACCATTATTTAACCTGCATGAAAGTCTTACTTTTCTATCCACCTTACTTCAAAGCATGAATTTGGCTGAGAGCAACCTGCTAAGATGCAAAAATAATTCATAATATATATGAAAAAGTTTATCTACAAGGCCTAACACATTTGTATTACTAACTTGGGCCTCTTGCCCTTGTTTCCTATATCTTATATTTTCATCTGTGAAGATACTCAACAAATCATGAGTATTATTTTTTGCCTTCTCCAATAAATCCGAGAAATGTGATGGTTTGTACACGAAGGCTAACAATATATCTAAACTACTGACATGTGATCCATCTGCCTTCCTACTAAAGTATGAATTCAGCACACTTTTCTTCTGAAACTTTTGCAAGATCAGCTTTTCATTTTGACTGAGAAAATTTATTTTGCAGAATTTTATTTTATAAGCCTTTTCTTTGTACCTTTTCGTCAAATAAAATCTTCCAAGTATGCCTGATATATAAAACTGACAATTTGATGTAAGGGGCACATGTCAAAGCAATGCCCAAACCCACAAAGCCAGCTCTTTTGGGTCTCCAGAGTGGGGGGGGGGTGCGTAGTCTGAACATTGGCACAATCTTTTCCTCTTTCTGCATCTTATTTTTTATGTGATAAATTTGGATCCTATCTACTTCTTGGACAGTAAGAAATGAAGGCAGGAATGTAGTAAACATTTTAGTCAGTATATCAGAATGTCCTGTTGGACAGTCATGGGTTTAATACTGACGACTACCAGTGATGTTGCCTTTGGCAACCTTATACCATCTCTCTATGCTTCATTTTCCTTCACTGATAAAACATATGCCCACCACATAGTAAAAAACATCTGAAGTTTTTGTTTCATGCTTTGTTTTTGTTGTTGTTGAGCATCTTTATTTGTTGAGCTTCTTTTGCTCAGGGCTTACTGCTCTACCGCTTAAGCTCCACTTCCAGGGTTATTTTTATTTTGTATTCTACTGGAGATAAGAGTCTTACCAACTTTCTTGCCCCAGCTGGCTTCAAATTGGGATCCTCAGATCTCAGCCTTCTAAAAAGCTAGGATTTATAGGCATGCGCCACCAACACCTCAAAATAATATTTGTAATTTTGATTAAACTAATAAATATTTGCCAGTCTTCTTCTACACCTAGAAGTCACAGCTGGACATGCAATCCTAATAGTATTTCTAAAGAAAAGAGAACCATAAAGGACAGCACAACATAGAGGCACTGCTAATACAGCAGAGGGCTTCTAGGCTTCTCCGTGTCGATGAAGTACAGCAGCTCCTTGCCAAACAGCTTCGTCATTTTATATTCCAGTTGAAGCACAGCAAGCTCCTTGGGGCCAGGAGGACTTGAATTCCTTGCTAATGTGGGTGTGCTCAGTGTCTAGCTGACCTAGATGGGTAGGTCACACACAGAAGTTCAATAATGGTTGCTGTATTGGATAAATGGATGAATTTGGGAAAGTTGTAATGGGGTGAGCATTGGTATTTGCTTGTCTTCAAGGGTATATATTACTCCCCAGAGATCCTATGACCTTTCACAAGATTAAGCCTACAAGGCTCTGTATTGCAAAAATCCTTCACACCAGTATCTGCTCAAGAACGGAATCATTGATCTCAAGTGTTACTGTAGTGATCTCATGTTCCTCTAGCAATATTTGACTAGTCTTTTATGTTCTTCCATTTCTACTTTGGCTCAAAAATTTTTTACTGATAGAATTGGTAGAAACAAATTGGAGGATTTTGTAGAAATGAATTGCTAACTTGTTTTCCCTTCCAAGCTGTCTTGCTCTTGGCGATTGGATCTGGGTCAGTACATTTGGTCAGCAGGCTCTCAAAGTGCAGGGTTTTCCAGTAGTCGTCGCATTTTCTGTGTGGTTATGGCTGAGGCAGGCTACAGCCTGATGGTTTGGATACACTCTTTTTGCCATCATCTGGGATGTATGACCTAAAACTCGATGCTGGTGTGAAGCAATTTTTGAAAAGCAGAGAAACTTAGCTCTCTTTTGTGTCATAAGCCATGCCTACCACTCCTTGTTCAGCCATATTCTTCATAGAAGTGCAAACTAAAATCCCGCTCATCTGTGGCTTCCGTCAACTCCTAAACTAAATATTCCTTCATTGCCACATAAAACTATGATGTTCAGGTTGCTAGCCTAGTGTTTATCCATGGTGGGATATAGTCAGTTACACAGCTATTTGTGTCTCCAACTCATAATTTGATAAAGGCAATATACTTCATGTTGTCACTACAACTGAGGAGCAAGTGAGCTAAGGTGATATTTTCGCATTTTATTTTAAATGATTGTCACCAGATGTGTTTCTTAGGCTTGAGATCTAATGTGCCAATATGCTCATCTGCTGGGATCTAGGAAGGGCATAAATAGGTCCTTTTAAATATAGGTCTATAGGGAAAGAAGCTATTATCCTGCCCAACACTGCTGTGCTTCCTTCTATCTGGGGTATGGAAAATCAAGGTGCCAGTGTCCCAGACTGAGTCTTGTTTCTGCATGAGATTTGTACATGTCCCTTCCCCTTCCTCGCCAAATACTGGACCTCATTGGACACCCTTCTGGCTAAAGAACATGTAGTACATGCTTTAGAGCAAAGAATACAGCACTACCTCTCAATAGGGGGAAGAGTGCACAGACAGCAGTAGAGACAAGTAGCCACCAGTTGGAGCCATGCCTGTATTTGAATTTAGTTGTGCAAATTCCAGCAAGACACTTTTTGTGTATATGTGTGCCAGTCCTAAGGCTTGAACTCAGGGCCTGGGCACTGTTCATTTTGATAAATAGTATTTTTTTTTGCCAGTCCTGGTGCTTAAACTCAGGGCCTGGGCACTGTTCCTGAGCTCTTGCTCATGAGTAGCACTCTACCACTTGAGCCACAGTGCCACTTCTGGCTGTTTCTGTGTATGTGGTGCTGAGGAATCAAACCCAGGGCTTCATGCGTGCTAGGCTAGCACTCTAATGCTAAGCCACATTCCCAGCCTATTTTTATAAATATTATTTTCTGTTTCCTCAACTGTGACATGGTGTCATCTCTGTTCTAAGGAGTAAGTCAACTTAAATGTAGGTTAAGTGCCTCATACCAGCACATAGAGAGTACTCAATAAGTGGTAGCTAATTCTGTTAGTATTAGGTTTAGTTGGGAGTAAAAGAAAAGAAACTTACAGGAGCTGTCACCTTGCACCGGTATCCCATGGACGAATACCTCAATTTAAGACCTGAAATCATGGAATTATTACAGGATGGATTCACAGAGACATTAGGACTTCTCAACACAGGATGGAACTTTCTGAGGGAAAATCCAGCACAATGAGTCTAAGAAAGACTAATAAATGGGATTGCAGCAAGCGTAAATATTTCTGTATGGCAAAGAACATTGCCAACAAGGTAAAAAGGCAGCCTACAGAGTGGGAGGAGATTTTTTTTGCCAGTTACACATCAGACAAAGGCCTAACATCAAGAATATAAAGACAGCTTAAACAAAGAGCCAACAAACAAATTAATAAATGGGCTAATGAGCTAAAGAGAGATTTCTCAAAAGAGGAACTAAATATGACCAATAGACACAAGAAAAACTGCTCACCATCTCTGGCCCTAAAGGAAATGCAACTCCAAACAACTGAGATTCTACCATACCTCAGTTAGAATGGCCATCCACAATCTAATGAGAATAAAACTGCCATCCTAGATCTCAGCCTTTTGAGTAGCTAGTATTATAGGCATGAGCCACCAGTGCCTACCTCCTTTGTGTTTCTTTTTTTGCATTAGATGATGACAAAGATATGGCCAAAAGGGAACCCTATTACACGGTTGGTGGGAATGTGAAGGTGTTCAACCTCTCTAGAAAGCAGTATGGAGGTTCCTTTAAAAACTAAACATAGAATCTATGACCTAAGAATACAATCCTGGAAATTTATCCAAATGACAATAAAATACATTATAGTAACACGCCAGCACAACCATGTTTATTACAGCAGTATTCATCATAATCAAAGTATGGAATCAACCCAGATGCCCCTTAGTGGACGAACTGATCAAGAATATATGGCATATATACACTGGAATTTTGCTCATCTATTAAAAAGAGTGATGTGCATTTGTAAATAAATATAAAGACTTGGGGAAAAAAAACTACATTAAGTGATGTAAGCCAGGCCCAGAGAGACGATGATGCATGTCTTCCCTCATGTTTAGAAGCTAGACTTAACCTATAAGCCTATAGGTAAATATGTTGGGTGGTATGTGAGTGTTAAATGCATTCGTTTAAATATGGCAGATGCAAGGGAAAACTCAAATAGTGTAATTCCTTAAAAGGGCAAAATCAAAACACAACAAAATACTGAAAGAAGTTCTTGCGAGGGGTAGGATGGGGGCTAGAAGGGGAGGAGTAGATGAAGAGAAGTGTGGGAGGAGGCAGTCAAAAATGCAATGCGGGAGCTGGGAAAGTGGCTTAGCAGTAGAGGGCTTGCCTAGCCTGCATGAAACCCCGAGTTCCATTCCTCAGCACCACAGAAACAGAAAATGGCCAGAAGTGGCACTGTGGCTCAAGTGGCAGAGTGCTAGCCTTGAGCAAAAGAAGCCAAGGACAGTGCTCAGACCCTGAGTCCAAACTCCAAGACTGGCACACACCAAAAAAAGAATGCAATGTGTGTACTACAAAATTAAGAAAAGTGAGGGAAGGGGGGTGGGTTGGATGGGTGGGTGAGAGTGTTGAAAGGGCTGACACTGATCAAGATACCTTGTACTCATAAACTGCTTTGTTAAATGGCAAGCCCTTTGTACAACTACTTAAAAATAATAATAGAAGAGAAACAAAAAGGAAGCTGAGATCTGAAGTTCACAGTTCAAAGCAGCCCATGCAGGTAAGTCTGTGAGACTCTTATTTGCAATTAGTCACAGCTAGAGGTGAAGCTGTAGCTCAAGTGGTAGAGAGCAAAAGGAGCTTAAGGACAGTGCCCAGGCCCAAATTTCATAGCCCAGTACCAGAAAAAAAATTGGCAAAGAAGAATAAATTATAATTGTCACCCTACATAGTTCATTTATTTTTCACCTATTATATTCTAGAACCTAGAAGAACTTTTCAGATATGGGTTATTAGTCAAACATTTATAAACGTCATAAGTATTTCAAGTAGAATCAGCTATCCATCTGATATTTCAGATAAGGAGTTTGAAGCCCAGTACAGTTAGAAGATTGGCCCAACGTTTCATTACTGAGCTTTTAACTCCAGCTTTAACTGAGGGTTGCTTATGGAGTTGAGCATTTCTCCATGAAAAGTTTGTTTTGTTGATCAAAAGATTTTGCTTAAAAACCTTCTATTTATTATTGGAAGCCAAAAACTGAGAAGCCTTCCAATGTAGAAACAAACCATTCATTTGCTAGCTCTTTCCAATCATTTGTTGGCTGATTGTACAAAGGGCCACTTTTCTCAAGTTACCCTCTCAGCTTCAGGAAGAACTGATGCCCCAAGGGCCTCACTCTAGAAAACTTCCTTACAGCCCATAGAGCAGACATGTGTGTGGTACCCGGAATGGAGTTTCCAATATGGTGAGAATACGGTTAAGAGAATTTCAACCTCTGGTCATGGAGAGAGAATGACTTGTTTTATCTTTAGGTCGCTGTACAATGTGATTTCAGGTCCAGAGAACAGTTTGTGAGTAGAACACACCTTGATCAATGTCACCATTCTCCTCCCTCACTCCCAGTGCCACTCAACTCCTCCATCTCCCTGGCTCCATTTTCACACATGTACATTGAGTACTGTAACTGCAGTCACCGGTTCTTCCTCACGGAGAATGTCTTTAGCCTCTGTGAGAATCCAAGGCAAAAACCACCATTAATTCTCACAAATATAGCAGTTTTCTGAGAAGTCAAACTGGCTTACCCTAGAGCCCAAAGAGAAGAACCCAAAGTCGGTCATTCAATTCCCTGAAATAGCAAAGGGAGATTTTTATTTAAATGGGAATGAGTCACTATAGATGTTTTTTATACAGAACTACATGCTATTTATGCCATCAATGTATAGAGGTCCCTGTGATTAACATCTTGGTTTTCGACACTAATTCCCAGCAGGACAGGGAGCAGCATCATGTCATTGTCAAGTAGATAATGCCAGACTTCCATTTAAGGCCTGCACTTCAGCTGCAAATCAACAAATCAACACAACCAGTTCTGACCTAAATAAAGCACTGAGTGTGCTCAACCTAAACTTCTGGTTCTACAAGATTCAAAATTTCCACACATGGGAATGGGATTCTAAACCACAATGGCAAAATGCTTGTAGCTTTACTCACTTTTCTCCAATGGCAAAACCCTCCCCTGTGATTCTAGTCAGGTGTGAAATCAGTGTGGTTGCCTCTCCTTTCACTTAATTTTAGAAGCTATCATTTGCCACTTTTGCCTTAATTCGCTATTTACCTTTGCTTTAGAATTGTCATGAGGGCTCACTTAGGCTATCTACTACAGCAATCACTAGCCCTTTCATCCCATTGGCCAAATTACAAAGCCTGCAAAATCAGTCCTCTTTTGTGAATTTCAATATACCCTAACCATTATAAGAGTATTCATGACTTCAGATCCTTAAATTTCATTGAGAAGATAGTCTCTGTGAAATTCTGCTCATACTGTTAGTCTGTATTCAGAGTCCTCCCATTCTTCTGTCTCTCCAGGACCGATTTATCTTTCAAGGCCCAAATTACTGAATAGAATCCAAATCCAATCATATTAAATGACTTCATAGAGCTCTTCCCCTGCCTGTTCTCCTAGAGCATTCTTGTCTATGCTATGACTTTTTGTTGTTGTTGTTGTTGGACCTAGCACTTGAACTCAGAGCCTGGGTGCTGTCCCTGAGCTTCTTTAACTGCTAGCACTCTACCACCTGAGCCACAGCTCTACTTCTAGCTTTCTTGGAAATTAATTGGAGATAAGAGTCTTACAACTGTGATCTGAGGATCTCAGTTCCTGAGTAACTGCAATTGCAGACATGAGACACCAGCGGCTGCTTATGCTATATATTTTAGAGAACACATTCCTTACACCTTCTTTGTCATTTATTTATTCATAGACATTTACTGAGGACTGAGAAGTTCCAAGCACTGGGAAAAGCCCTATAGACAGAGATTTGTGTGTATATATGCAGTATTTTACAACTCTCAAATGCTGTCTTAAATGCATTTATACCTACTCAGTGCCAAGCACCTACAGCAATGAACAAAACTCTCTCTCTATATATGTGTGTGTATATATATAAATATAGATACATATACATATATATGTATGCATATGTATATATGTGTGTATACATATGTGTGTGCATATACTTATATATGTATGTATGTATATTACACATACACATACATTATATAACTAGATAGGTAGTAGATCCATCCAATGTTTCCATTATGGAGAAGAATTTCTCATTCTCTTGTTTTGGGGAAATGAGGAGACCTAAAGTTACAATAAATTCCATCAGGAACTAGATACAACCTTTACAAAAGGAAAGCAGCTAAGCACACGTGGCTCGTTTCTGTAATCCTAGTTACTGTAGTGTCATGGTCAAAGGCAGGCAGGAGGAAAGAAGCCATCAGGCTCCATCTCCAACTGACCAGCAAATGACCAGGCTGGAGTTGAAGGAGCAAGAGAGCCAAGTCAGACTGTGATGCCCTGAATTGAAACCCTACCATCAACAACAAAGACAAAAAGAAAACAGTTCAAAAGAAGGAACTAGCTAAAGTATTTGAGAACCTGCTCAGAAACCTTCAGACACAGCTTGTCCACTCTACAGAACAGGATAGAATCTGATACTATTCTCTACTTCGGAAACGTCCCTGCTCATCTGACTTCTCTTTCTGTTGTCCACAATTTCTGGACACTCTGCCTGATGTTATATACAGACCCTCTCACCCTTGTTTTTAAGCTCCTAGCAAAGCAACCACTTCCACATGAAATACACCCAGCCGCTCACTTGTCCAGCTCACCGATCGCAGACATCACCATTGTTGGAGAGCATATCCGATACCCGAGGCTTCCCTGAGCTCTCTTCCCTATGATCTAAGTGACCATGAGCGGCCATAGAGCATTTATCATCCTATCCTATTATTACCTGTTTTGTGCCACGCATGCACACACACAAACACACACACACAAAGTACACACTGCGCTGTAGACTTACCAAGAACAAGACTGTGTCTTATTCATCGTCTAGAGTCCCTGGCCTGAAGCACAGTGCCAGACATACAGCCAATGCTTCCTGTGATGGGGCATGCCTATAATTCCAGCACCTAGAGCTGAGCAGGACCATGAGCCTAAGGGCTGTCTAGACTGCATAGGAAGTCTGAAACCAGGCCCTAAAACAAGCCCATCGCTCAAGACCAAAGCAAACAAACAAAACCAGAAACAAGTTGTGTTAAAAGCAGGGAAGTTCTTCATTTTGTGAAATTTACATATGTTAATACAAATCAGTAAAAGTACTTTCATTGGGTGGATGGATGGATGACCACGTGTGAGCTCTATTAGCAATCGTTGGTGACGGAAGAAGGGCTGCAGATGCTGGGCACTGGTGTCTTGCAGCCCTAATCTTAACTACTCAAGGACAAAGGTCCAGAGGGTCATGATTTGAAGCTAGCCAGGACAGAAAACAAAAAGTTCCTTAGGCCACCACCAAACTAGCGAGAAAAAACTAGACTGGAGGTGTTGATCAAGTGGAAGAACACCAGCTGAGCAAGCAAGCCAAGCAAGTACAATGTTTTGAGTTCAAACCCCAGTTCCAATTTTTTAAAATCCACGTGAGGGGCCAGGAGTGGTACTGAAGATGGAGGATATTTATATTTATTGGACACTGCTATGAGAGAGACAAGAATCTCTTTTATTCCCTAAACTACTTGCTGAGTCTTATATTTTCCCCATTTTAAAGATGAGAAGACTGAGACTGCTAAAGCCCTTTTAAGGAGTAAATAGATGTGAAAGTACTAAAATCACTGCAGATTAGTTTCAAATCTTGGGTAACCATTAAACTCTGTTCCTCATTCTAGTCATTTAACACAGGGAAGCCTATTATCGGGGGGAAAAAATAGTGACTAGGTGAAGAGAACAACTCTCCTCCAAGAAGTTTCCATGGAAACTGCTTCCTGAATATTTATTGAGCTGTACTTTCTTAACTCAGTCTTACCTTTTCCTGAGTCTGTTTGACCTGCTTGTCTTCGATAAAGGACAGAGATAAAACTTGAACTTCTACGGCTGCTCGAAATTTCTGGTTGGTTTTTACACATTTGTATGGATTTTGTTTGTAACAATGAATTCGAGCGACTCATTTGTGCTATGTATTTACAGAGTAGAATGTCTAATCTCAAGTGAAATTTCATAAAAATAAGCAATGCTTATTTTTTATGATGCTTTCAGTGTTGATTCAGCACTGTTAAGTGCAGCTGCACACTAGTTCTATTGCTGAGTCCCCAGAGGGTCGCGGTAACTAAGACACAAAGCCTGCTCTTGGTAGAAGCTCCCAGAACAGCGAGGGAGAACAACCCACGTGCTGATCTTGATGCTTGTAACGTGTGACATGAGAAGGAAGAGACATAGAAAGGGAAGTTGGAACTCACTGAAGAAGAACCAAGTTCTATTGTGGTGGTGGAATCCAAGCTGCTGAGATCTGAAGATCATGCTTCAAATCAAGGCAGGCAGGAAAGTCTTTTATCTCCAATAAAATACCAGAAAAGTTGGAAGAGGAGCTGTAGCTCAAGTAGTAGAGTGCTAGCCTCGAGCAAAGAAACTTAAGGACAGTACCAAGGGCCTGAGCTCAACCCCAGCACATGCACAAAACCAAAATAACACACAACCAATTTCAAGTTACTGGAGAGGAGAACATCAGAAATAAATCTCAGAGGATGGCTAGGAAATCTGAGTGAAAACCACGTGGTGCTCGGTTCTGAGGAATGGCAGGAACAGCCCAGAAGTCCATAATCATGGATACACATAGGGCATAACCACAGGTGAACTGTAGGTCTGCAGATACAAGAAAGTGAGGCTGATGGAAAGATCAGGAGTCCTTGCTTGGTCCTGCAGAGCACAGCCTGGAGAGTGGGGAAGTAGCCACTTAGTTCTCCCTGCTTCTTCAATAGATCTTCCCTTGCACATTTACCTCCCTTAGATACCCACACTTTCATGCTCGCGCGTATCAACCCAACACCAAATGGCTGGCCCCCACCTCATTCCCAGTCACACATTAGGGGCCCCTCAACCTTCTCTGCCAACGAACAGGAAATTCAACCTATATTATAATGACAAGGCTTCTAATGACTTGCTTTACCATTTATGAAGTCAGCCCTTATTGAGCAACCATTTGTTGCACAAGTAGTATGTAGTTGCTAAGTACGTTACTGAATACCTTCAAACTTAGTTGTAACTGATACATAAAAATCCACAAAATATTTTATCATGGTTTTATCATAAAATCTCTGTCCATAGGAGGAAAAATAACATGATATACACAAAGGCAAATCAGCCTCTAGTTAATAAGTGGTAGAATAAAAATTTGGGACCCAAACATCAGTACAAATAACTTCACAGGTCTTTTCCATTGGAACGCTGCCTTTCTGATGGGCTCATTCACTCAGGTAACCTATTTTGATATTGTTCTTGCTAAGAAAGATTATAGCGAATACATCTCTGCCATATTTTGAGAATGAGCCTCAGAGAAATGACACTGAAGGTGACATGTTTTTGGTGTACTTGAAGATTAGTCAAGGTGACTTCATGGAGCAAGATGGCCCCTGGGTAACTACCATGTTCTTATAGCCTGGAAGAAGTTGTTTGGTAAAGGGAACTGAGCTTTGCTCCAAAGATGTGCACTCTGATTGTGGCTCTACCATTTGCTGTCCAGAAGCCTCAACAAAGGACTTAAACTCCACTAGACTAGACTCTGAGACATGAGGAGGAACTGTTCGTCTCCCAGCATGCCTGTGAGCCTGACACGGAACGTGTTTCATAGAGCAGATCGATAAGATACCCCTTTCTTTCCCCATGATCACAATAAGGTCATGTCATCTCAAATCCACCCACTTTCTTCTGTCACAGATCTCCTCCTTACAAAAGTGATTCCAGGTCTTCATTCTTCAAAAAAGTTAAGCAACGGCTGGAATTCTAGGTCGAATTCCTCCTGAATTGTCACTCTTCCTGTGAGACACATGATCCTTCAAATTTCTACTTAATTCTAAGTGGTAGTTATTTAAAATGTGTTTGAGGGCTTTTCTTTTCTTGCAGCCAAGATTTTCTCAGAGTTTAAAAGAGGTTTGTGGGGTTTAGCCATTTCTCTCTCCTTCCTGTTGTGGTTCTGTCAGGGGATGTAATTTCTTCATAAAAACGGGATTTTTATCTTAGCCCAAAACATGTGGCTTCATCTGGACTTAATTTTGTAGAAAGTAAGTGATGAGTCACTGTGGTAAATTCTCGTTAGTGAGGTGAGCGCTTACGGTGTTCACTTACTTTGAGCCAACACAACAACACTTAAGCACAGAAACTGAATAAAACATGAGTCTCTTTGTGCATGCTTGCTGCCTGCTCATGCTCTGTCATGACAGTGCACTCCAGATGGTAGAAGCTTCCAGAAAGCCTAACTCCGCACTCTGCTGAGTGAAAAAAAAGCATAGCCGAAACGGCAAAATTGTAATGTTGTTTTCTCTTATTTATTCACGTGCCTTTTTTAGTTTGAGAACAAGAGAGAGACCATGCCTTGGCAAACACACATCAATCTGTCACTGACCTTGCTTTGCCAAAACAAACAGTAGCTCAAAAGGAAGGCATGGAGAATATCACGAAGGCCCCAGTGAGAAGAATAATTACAAACAGCATGCGTTAAGTAAGTTCAAGTTGTGTGTGAGGTTCTCTTTCATGTATCTTGCATAGAATTAATTTACGAAGTCAAGCTCCTTGGCCTGTGATTCCAACATTTCACTGGGTCTGGAATTGAGCCAGAGACTTTACATACCCATGCTGCTGCCTTACAAATGACTGTATAGCTTTCCTTTGAAAAGCATAGATTTACATATACTAAGCCCACAAAAACCATATGAATCGGATATTATTAATAATTATCATTACCAATACTTTCTGTTTCTAAAGTGAGAACATGCAAGCTGAGATTGATTATGTGATCCAAGAGCTCATATCGAATAAGAAACACAAATGAGTTTGTCTGAATCCAAGTGATATATTCTTTTTCAATGGCATAACTGATGATCATTTGTTTCATATAACAGTCCTGGGGGTGGGGAGGGTGGTTTTGGTTTTTATGCCGGTCGTAGGGCTTGAATTCAGGGCCTCGTGTTGTCTCTGAGCTTTTATGCTCAAGGCTAGTGCTCTGCTACAATGAGCCACAGGCCCACTTCCAAGACCCCTGTAGTTTGGATTGTAAAACATTGGGGAATTATCTGGCTTCCTGAGAACAAGACAGTAATGCTGTTAGTGTAAGAACTTGCTGTTGGTGATCACTGCTCATCAGGTAGGACCCATAACAGTCTCAGTTATAGCACACGGGTTACAGCGATTATGTTTCCAAAGGTTTGTAAACACTCTTGGAGAATTCTGTGTTGCGAGACAGCTGTCCAGTTCAAGAGACAAGTTTTTACCCTTCTACATCCAGGTCAAGATAAATAACCACCTTAGGGGCACGTGGTAACATATGCTTAACTAATAGGGAATGTGAAAGGGGTTGGGCATAAACTAGTCAAAGTGTCTGTTGTGCTCATCATCTAATAGTACTATAAAAACAAAAGCAAAATCAAGTGAGCAAGTAACCTCATTCAGTCTTAGATGGCATGATCAGACAAAGAGAGGCAATGGGATAGAATAACCACCCACAGATATCCTTTGTACTAGCCTCAACAATGACCATAACACACATCTCTCTTGTCCTATTTCCTGGAACCTGTGAATATGTTATGTTGCATAGCAAGAGAGACTCTGCAGATTATGCTGTAGACCTTGATACGAGAAGATGGGCCCTAGTTAATCCAGATGGTCTCAAATAACCACAAGGATCTATAAGAGGAAAGCAAGTTTGTCAGAGTGAAAGAGAGAGTTGAAAATGCCACGTCACTGACTTTGAAAATGAGGAAAAGGTCTAGATTCAAAGAATATAAGCAGAAAAGCCCAGGATCTAGAATCTTCAGAAGCAGAGCTCAGCTACCACCATGACTCTCGCCCAGTGAAGACATTTTATAGCCCTGATCTCCACAACTGTACAAAGATTTTCTTAGCATATTCTTACCAGCCCTAGATTGCATCTGAAAAGCTGCTTTGTAAAGGGATGCTGAGATAACTCAGGAGATAAAAAGAAAATCAAGCTGTCCTAAGTTACCCTGCTTACATTTCTCAAAAGAAGAGCTTTGCACTATTCTATCCCTCTTAACTTTTCTCTTTTAATGTCCTGTCTTCTTCACTGTGGAGCCCACTGGAGTCCAAGATGCATCCCCTAAAAAGAATAGGATCACACTTGGCCTATCCGTGAGAGTCTGTCTACTCTGATTCAAGCAACTGCACAAGAATGAATGAAAAGAGAGAAACTGTGGGCACTCTGGCCAGGGACCCAGAAACTGACATAGATAATCGTAGAACCCATTTGTGGGGCACGGCAATCAGCCTTTTCTCTTATACACACACACACACACGCACACGCACGCACATGCACACACACACACACACACACACACACACACACACACACACACACACGGCTATAGTCTCCCAGGACAGCAAAGTGAAAAGCAAATATTCCAGTCCAAATAGACTAGCAACTACTTTTCCTTCTCATTGATTAACTAATGAAAATACAAGGGGAAAAAATTGATTTCAGCACTCTCTCTCTCAACAGAAGCCTAAACTTTTGGATTTGTTTTCATCTCCAGGATGTTTGAAATGCCTGATAGCACTTGAGAAAAACTGAGCAAATTGACTTCAGTGAAGAACTTCCAAAGTCACATTCGCAGAATGCTAAGCAGATGCAGACTTCTGATGTCTTGCCTGTCTTTTTTCACCTTCAGATTCCAAATCCCTGCCCGAAAGCACCTGTTATCTAATTTCCCCCTTGGTCATTTGCAGGGGCTTTCCTTTCATCATTTTCACTGTGCAGACACTGCTTTGTGACTGGGTCTCTAGGGAGGAGAGTGCCAGATAGACTGCAAGTTGTGGGTTGAAAGGAGCAGACAGTCTTTAAACCCCAGGGCATTTCTGACCATTCTTAGCTAAGCCAGTGAAGAACCAGACCTCCTGTCAACAGTTAACACTCTCTTTCTTTCCTCCCTCCACCAGGCCAGCCCAGGCACCAGTGGGCAGGAGGCTTGGTCCTTTCCCTGGCCACTAGGTGGCGAGCGGGTCCTCTGGGCAGCTCGAGGGGAAGAAAGCCTTTCAGCAATGGTAGGAGTATGTCTCTGCAGCTACCAAAAGCTTAATTAGCACAAGTAACGCGAATAGTCCCCGTGCTGGTTCCCATATGTACATAACATATAATATGTATATATCTTTTCCTTTTTATATCATAAATTTCTTTCAAATTCAGTAGGTTGTTCTGCCAGAGTTTATAGTTCACAAACCAACTACTACTGGGTTCTTCTATTTATTAGGTATGTGCACTGCCTACATAAACTGTTTAATATAATTGATTACAACTGCTTACATAACAAATGTTCCTTATAAAGCTTGTAAGGAACAGTTGTCATGTCCCTACACCCTTGCATCCCTTAGGCAAATTTCTTTGTCTTTCTAATGTTATACTTGCCCAAGATGCTGAATGTCTAAATGAGGATTTAATCTCTGCTAATGAAGTTCAGAAATTTAGCTCTAAAATTTACTGAAATACATGGCTGTCCCTAAGGCTTGACCTTCAGAATACAAAGCCAATCTACACTGTCTCAGGCCTTGTCATCGGACTTCTGGTGGGGAGCAAAGCATGGTGCAAAGGCAAGTAGCCTCTTAATCTCCATAGAAATGCTCAATGCAAGTAAGAACCGATTAGATTAAAGTCTAACCGTCCTGGAAACGATTCCTGGATTTAAAGTGAAGCTCTTGGGCATAGCAACTGAAAGCTTAAGTGGGGAGAACCTACAGAAGAGAAAATGGATTGTCACAGAACATGGAAATGGGCTGAGGATGGCGATGTTCAATAGGACTCCTCATTTTTACTGAATACCCACAACATAGCAAACAATATTGTGGGCAATCCATGAACCTCCATGGAGTCATTGAAACATCTCCATGGGACAGATAATATTACAATTGTCATTTTATCAATACATAAATTGAGACATAACATGGTTAATAGCTGGAATGCACTAGGCCGTGAATTCAGACTTAAGCAGATTGCCTTCAGAGCTTGTGACCTTAACTAGCAGAAATTATAAATACTATGATTGTATTTAGGAGGGTAAGAAAGATGAGAGGAAGCAAGGAAACCTCAAAGTTGAGAATGGTGTTTGGGAAATTACTGTTGTGATTCAGTTTGGGATGGAGCTCCTTCTTTGATTCTCTTGACAAAATGGTTGCCTGTTTTCCTCATTTCTTTTACTAACTCCAATGGCTTAAAAATCACTGTCTGGAGTTCTCTTCTGTGAGTCCTATTTATTAAAGCATCTACATAAGAAGGCACTTCAGTTCTATGTTAAAATATCTCCATGATGCATACAGACTTAAAATTTGTAGAAATAGTTGGACATGTCTCTTCCTAAGGAGAAATATAATAACTATATGGCTTCAATTTTATCACCTATGATTTACTTTGAGTTTCTTTTTACAAATGACAAGTAATTCTGACACTTTGTTTAGTAAAAGCAGAGGAGATTGTGAATACTAGTCAATGATAGTTGTGAATCAACAAATATATCTTAGGTATCTACTTTATTCAACTATTTCAGTTATTTTTATAGAATGAACTGTCTTTGACCATATAGATCATTTTAATGTTTAGAACACCATTAGATCATCAGGAGAAAATTTTATCTTGACAAAAATATTAATAAAGGTGCAAGAGGCAGGGCTCATGAAGTGGAACTCTTGCTTATCAAGTCTAAGGCCCTGGGTTGAAATCCTAATACTGAAAATTAAATAAATAGATAAAGAATTCATTCTTTCTTCTTTTGCTGGTCCTGGAGCTTGGACTCAGAGCCTGAATGCTTTCCCTAAGCCTTTTGCTCAAGGCTAGTGCTTTACCCCTGGAGCCACAGCTCCATTCCCAAGAGTTCCACAGACATTGCTGATGGGGCCGGCTTCTAGTCCTGATCCTCAGATCTCAGCCTCCTGAGCAGCTAGGATTACAGGTGTGAGCCAATACCACCAGCACCCTGCTTCCTTCATTTATTCATTACTATTTCTCCAGACTGTACTGCTGAAGGTTCTTATTGTTAAAGGTTCTTCTTATCTTCTCTGACTCTGTAAAAACTACAACTTGCTATTTCAATGGAATTACCCAAACTTATGTTGTCTTCACATGTGACGTCTGTTGACCCTTTACATCAAAAGTAACCATTTTCCAAACATGTTTTATATTACCTTTTCACGAATATCGGCATTGGTTGGGTCCTGTCTCTTGTTGCCAAGACAACTGACATAATGTCTCCAGCCTCCATATCCTCGCCAGTCCTGTTCCTCCAGCACACCTCTGAGTCCATACTGCATTATAGTACCAATCCACAACAGTTGAACAAACACTCCAAGTCATCACCATCAATTGTATGGTATGCTCCTGCCTGTGTATGTATTATTCCTTGCATTTGTTCTAATGCCTGCAATTCATCTCTCTGTTTCATCCAGAAAACACATTCTTAGCCTCCAATTCCTTACAGCTCCTTTACAAATTGTGTTTACATTGGATTTTCAAATCTTCTCATATAAAACTCATCATGTCGTATCGGTAATGTGTTTCTTAAAATTGTTTTAATTGCTGTGTGCGTTGGCAAGTGCTTGTGGTTTCAGATACAAAGGAGGCCGAGGCAGGAGGATCACTTTTGTTCAGTAATTTCAGACCAACTGGGACAACAGTGAGACACCCCTATCAGAATTTACTTTTCTAAGTGACACATACTGTTACCTATGGTCCCTGACTTCAGTGTGCTTTGTGATACCTGCATACAACATGTAATGTTAAATTAAGGTGATTAGCACTAGGTGGTATGGCTTTTTCCTATGCTAAATTGTTAGCTTCTTGTGGGCATTGTCTTCTATCCCTTCATCACTAAAAATTAGCACAATATCCACTTTTTACAAAGTTTCATAATAAATATGTGTTGAATGACCTGCAATGATTTGTTTCTATAGTCTATCTGGCAAAGATGTAATTCCTGCCTAGGGCAGGTCATCAGCTAATAGTAGTTCATTTTTTTTTTTTTTTTTTTTTTTTTTTTTTTTTTTGGCCAGTCCTGGGGCTTGGATTCAGGGCCTGAGCACTGTCCCTGGCTTCTTTTTACTCAAGGCTAGCACTCTGCCACTTGAGCCACAGCGCCACTTCTGGCCATTTTTTCTGTATATGTGGTGCTGGGGAATCGAACCCAGGGCCTCATGTATATGAGACAGGCACTCTTGCCACTAGGCCATATCCCCAGCCCAGTAGTTCATTTTCCAAAAGAGCACATCGACCTTTCCAGTCTTCCTTACCACTGCCTGGTAGCACACCTTTAAATATAATTCCGTCTGCCACTAGACATCCATACAAGATTTAAGGATGACGTAGTTAGGCTATTTTACTTTGCATAAAGAAATGCTTTCAAATGATGAACTAAATGGTTTGACTCTGCAATAATTGAAGTATCTTTTAGAGCTATAAAGCTCTATGTCTGGATTACTTTGATGAATTGCATATAAAACATTCCCCCTGCGTAATGAGTTTGTGCTCTTGGATGCTGTGATTGCAACAAATTTTAATATGTAGGTGATGTTAGTGGTCTTATTTGTTACTACTCCACCTTAGTACATTTTTTTATTAATTGACAGAAATTGGATGATGGGACAAACTAAGCTTTTTTCATATTATTCTTTTAAGAGATGTATATTTTATTTTATTAGCACTGCTTGAAATTCACCTAGTCAGACCATATCTGAGGAATGCCAGCATATCTCTTTCAGAACATAAATTTCATATGGGAGAAAGTAAGCTCCAGGCATAATTTTGTGAGTTAACAAATCTAATCTTCTCCCTCAAGTTACATCTCTTTGGTACATATAGAAGAAATAAACAAGGGGGAAATATGATTATCCTGTTTCCTCACCTTTTAGCTAAAATAAGTTCTCTTTCAGTCATTTTCCCACCTGACTTCTCTGTCAGTTACTATGTTGTGCCTCCAAACTCCTACAACCTCTGCACAGACACACACCAAACACACACACACACACACACACACACACACACACATACACACACAGATGTATTCATGTTCTAGTATTTGCTTTAGTTGACAGGCAGTATATATACCAATAATTAATATAAGAACAGGAACAAATTTTAATCAATTCCTTTCAAAGGACTGTGTGCTGTTAAGTATTAAGTATTGTTTATTTTGTACAACAGCACAGCAGACATGTCTAAGTATTTATAGCTGTGGAAACCGAGACTCAAAGAGATAAGAGATAAGAGGCATCAAGATTGCATCTGTAGATTGTAATCTAGCTACTTTGACCTTATGACTATTGGCCTACTAGTTGAAAAGTACAGTCATCCCTCACTCTACCGAGGCTCATTGATTGCAGCTTCACTGCATCATGGTTTTGTTAGTATGTCTAATTCTGTATCTCAGAGTTTTGACTATATTGTGGGATTTTGTGTTATACAGGTATTTATACATAATATTTATGACTTTATTTTTGCCAAAAATGTTTAAACAATATTAAAATGTTAATTCAAACATATTAAAAGAATATTAAAAACTAAATAAAATTCAGCATGTATTTCATCAGGGGATGAACACCGTACTGTACACAATGGAAATGCAGTGTGCCATTACTGCTTGGGAAAGTTTGTCACGGTGAGAATGTACACGGCACACTATTGGCTGACAGAATGGAAGGTGACCAATCACATCACTGCATTCTGTATCCTGGGTGCTGATTGGCTCAGTGACTGTAGACCCAGTCTGTTTGTAAGTTCAACATCTCTCCTTGTCTACTTCACTTGGACGTCTGATCACTGCCTAACGTGTTGCTCTGCGGTGTTGCGTTTTGGGAAATTTTCATTGAATTCAAGACCCATGAAGCCACCCAAACATTCTGTGCCTTCTAAGGCTTCTGGCAGTGAACCCAAGCACCAGAGGAAGATGCCCACCATCAGAGAAAAGGTGGAACTTCTCCACAGGTTAAAGGAAGGGAAAAGCGAAGCTGTGCACCTGTAGGATGTCATTATAGCATCAACGAGTCTACTGTGCTCTACATAAAAAAAAAGACAAGAA
Source organism: Perognathus longimembris pacificus (assembly GCF_023159225.1). Classification (NCBI taxonomy): domain Eukaryota; kingdom Metazoa; phylum Chordata; class Mammalia; order Rodentia; family Heteromyidae; genus Perognathus; species Perognathus longimembris. The sequence continues at coordinate 9,925,336 of NC_063173.1, read as the reverse complement.
GAATATTCCGTCTACGGCAGTGATGTCTTTTAACAAGACTACAAAGAGGGTTGATCACTTCCAGCAATAAGGCCACTGTGAGGATGGAGGATGGAGTCTGTGAGGATGGTGTGGATAAGGGACTGCGGGAAGACGAATACATGGCTAGATGCCAACACCATCCGGTTGAAGGCCAAGAAGCTTTAGGATAGTTTTGCAGAAAGCACGGATGCTTAGGATGGTGACGAGGATGAAGAAGACCAGGACGATGACGCAGAAGCATGGCAGTGGAGTGCTTCTCCCACCAGCTCAGCCCCCTTTGGGGCGACCAACGGCCGGGTTGACCAATTTCAACGATGCTTTGGACTCAAGAGCATTTCCCTGCATGGAGGAGCTGCCTCTGGGGAAAGAGCCAGAGCCAAAGAGTAGGTGAGCAATATGGTTAGGGGGCTCTAGGCCTGAACAAGTTTTTTTTACCGTGGGTGAGATGCAGTCAGCAAGTGAAGAAGAGGATGAGGAAGAGGATGACTATGGAACTGGAGAAAAGGGGGAAGCTGGCCTAACACTCCATCATCATGCTGAGGTAGCACGGGATGCAGCCTCGCCTTCCAAAGAGCTGGATTCCTCTTCTTAGCAGTGCAATTCTTTCATCTCAATAGCATCACCCTCATCGCCATCAGTGCTACACAGCTACATAATTCATGATCTCCATCCTCCAGGTTGTGTAGTACACTTCATGGGTGAGTACCCGTATAGAATTGTATATGTTGTTAAAGTGATCGTTTTAAGAGTGTAGAGAGTGTTTAAGAGCATATGGAGTGCTTTTAAGCCTGTGCAAAAGGTTAATGAGAGTGGGAAAAGGCTTATAGGAGAGTGGGAAGGGTTTATAAAGCCTTAAAATACATAAATAATAAAAATAAATATAACACTGCTACTTCAGGGATTTATCACCCATCACAGGGGTCTCTGGAATGTGCAAAATAAATAGAAGGCTGCTACTTTGGGGATTTTCTCCTGTCATAGGGCTCTCTGGACTGTAACTCCCACAATAGGTGAGGGATCACTGTATGTCTAGGTGATCTGAAAAAGAGGGAAACAAAAATAAGATATCATGTCGCAGTGATCTACTAAGGAAGCTTACAGCCAGGCACCAGTGGCTTGCACCTGTAAATGTGGCAATTTTAAAGGTAGAGATTTGAGGACTGGAGTTCCAAGCCAGCCCCGCCAGGGACATTCTGAGACTCTTATCTCCAGTTGACCACCAAAAGGCTGAAAGTGGAGCAGTGGCTCAAGTAGTAGAGCAACTGCCTTGAGCAACAAAAGGCAAGAGACCTCTCCCAGGTCCTGAGTTTGCGATCCAATTACTGGCAGCAAAACAAGAAAGTAAAATAGGCTTCCACGGGAGGAAGCGTGGCAAAGAACAATAAGGAGTTTCTTGGGTAGGTATCCCAGCAAGCGAGAAAGATCAATCTAAGTGTTTAGGACCACTTGGGGCTGCCTCCTCCTGTCTCACAGCTGTAGCTGATCCCAAGGGCTGATCCATGGTACCGCTCACCTTTCTGTTTTTGCTATCCTGCTTGGAGACATCAACCAAGTTTTCACTTTTAATTTTCAGGTATTGTTTTTCCTTGAGTTCACTTGGTGTCCTACTGATGACAAATAGTTCTATTTTTACATTTTTATTACCTTTAAGTAGTAACACAACTTAAAGGGGTTTCAATTCCCCCTACTGATTTATGAGTAACATGTAACTTTAATTGATGTCACCCCTTTCATCATTCTACCCCATCTCTTCCAACCCCAGCCCACCAATCTGAATACACCTAAAATCCAGGCTCTTTTAGGTCACTTGAGCCATACCTCCACTTCCAGTTTTTTACTGGTTCATTGAAGATAAGAATCTCACAGTCTTTGCTTTGCAGGATGGCTTCAAACCTTGATCCTCAGATTCCAGCCTCCTGAATAGGTAATATGACAAACATGAGCCATGAGTGCTTGGCTGTTTTTGAAAATTTCACATTTGGTATTCACCCTGATCTTAAATCAAGATAAGACAGTCAATTTGCATAGGAGTTGTTAAAATAAAAGAAAAAAGATAATGCCTATAAAAATAACCTCCTCTATTGTCTAATAATATACTGGCTAAATTGAAGACAAGGGAACACCACTGCTAATTTTTGAGGTATAAATTTAAAGTTCTTAAATTTAATAAGAATATTGGGAGGAATAAACCATTACAAAGTGGAAGTTGGGGGGGGGGGATAAGCCATTACAAAATGGAAGTGGAGGTATGGATCAAGTGGTAGAGTGCTAACTTTCAGTTAAAAAAAGTAAGAGTACAAGCCCTGGGATCAAGATATTGATAACTATTTATCTATACATCTCTATCTCTATCTATCTGCTTCTATCTCTCTGTGTTTCTCTGTTTCTGTCTCTCTCTCAAGACCTTTCTATTGCTATTTTTTAAATATGTTTTGGATGATTAACATTTTTTATACCATCTTCAATTCTTTTTTCTTACCTTCTCAACTTTACCTAGTGCACCATAAATTAAGCTGATGTATCTATATGAATCACAAAATGTCCTTTTCATTTTTGTTTGCAATGTATTTATTTAGCATGAAATTTATTCTGATCTATCTTAAGCAGTATGTGCCATTTACAGTGTGATTCTTCACTACATAGTTCCCAGAAGTTCTGAATGTATCGGGACCACTTAATGACTTTATCACTCATTTAGATGACTATGTCCATATATATATATATATATATATATATATATTACACATATATATGTGTGTATACATACAAATACTTGCATGGCTGTGCACACACATGACAGATTATCATATATGTGATGTCTTACCTGTGGCAGTACTAGGATTTGAACTCAGTGCCTTGTGCTTGCCAGACAGGAGCTCTACCATATGAGCCTTCCAGCCCTTTTCTTATAATGATACTTGTAACTTCTTTTATGCATTCAATTTTTATAAATTTGTTTTTGTAAAAAGAAATACATCCTTTATTTCTCACTTCTGAAGGTTATAGAGCTTTTACAGGAACACCACTCTAAAAGGAAAAAGCTTCAAATCACATCAGTTTATTTATCCCCACTGTAGTAAAGGTATTAGTCCACAAATTCACAAACCCATGCATATTCTTCAACTTGATGATAAAGCAAATATTACTGTAACAGAACATTAAGCATTTGTGGAGAACTTGGGCTGAATTTTAATAGACTGACTTTATTCACTGGTGCATGTGGCAGCTACTCATTCAAAATATGCTGTGTACAAGGAAATATTCTAAACTTTAAAGATGAAGTGTCAAACAAAATGAAAAAACCACCAAACAGAGTTGTAGATGCCTGTAATTCTAGCTACTCAGAAATGGAGATAGGGTGATTGGTTCAATACTGGTCTGCATAAAAATCTGAGAACCTATCTAAAACTAAACTAAATCAAAGTGGGCTAAGGGTGTGGCCCAGAGGATAAAGTGACTGCCTATCATGTAACAGGCTTCTGAGTTCAAACTCCAGAATAGCCAAGGCAAATAAACAAAAGTAGCTGGACCACCAAACAACTTCAACTATAGTCAGAGACCATTACAGCACACAAGCATATATTATCCATCACTATAGAAAACACTAAAGCAAGGCAAGATGCTGAGATATGACGGATTGGGAGCGCTTTCAGATATTTATGAGTGTTGTCATGAATTGCCTCTTGGGATAAGTTAGATAGAAGGAAGACTGAAATGAGAAATGTGGCACAGAGAGATCTGGAAGGAGGAGAAGTCTTGCAGAGGTGAAAAGACCTCAGGACAGGAACCAGCTGACCCGTGTAGGGAATGAAGGAGAAGTCCATTCTGGTGCGAGGGAGAAAAATGAATGTAAACGGGTATTTGGAGAGCATGCAAAGAAAGGGACTGATGTTTGAATTTGTTCTGAATGTGACAGGAAACCCCTCAATGTTTGAGAAAATGTTCAGAAGACCCTTTCAGGTTGTTGTCCATAGATATCATTGCATGAGAGGAAGAGAAGGGGAGAGGGGCAGATGGCCATTGTCACAAGCAAGATGAGAAATTACGGTGACTCCCACCAGAAAGTACAATGGTAGGAATCAATGATTGATTAGATAGTGTAAATAACAGGGAGAAACGAAAGACCAGTCCTAGGATTTTCCTGTGTAAATAGAAATTTTGGATTCGTGTAATGGCTTTGGGGCAGGGGCTCAGGAATTAACTGTGGATGTTTTAACATGTTCTGTGAGAGCCAACAAGTCCAAGATAATGACTAAAACTGAAGAGAATAATAAGGGAAGGCTATGTGTGTGTGTGTGTGTGTGTGTGTGTGTGTGTGTGTGTGTGTGTGTGTGTGTGTGTGTTGGCAAGATTAAACAAGAAACAGTGGAATGGGAGTGGCAAGGGAAAAGAGCGGGTTTAAAGAAGTGTGTAATTGGTTTGAATATTGTTGAGATTCCTAAGAGATACTCAACTGGACAAGTCCAAGAACTATTCAAACAAACTAATGTTCAGAATAGCAGAGTTTGGGATTTGGAGTATAATTTGGGAAAACTAAGGACAGACCCTAGAAGAACAGGCAAATCAAGGAAAGAATTAGAGAGACCTAGAGAAGATTTCTGAGAATTAACACCATGGAGCATTCAGAGACTCAAATGGGCATTGATACTATGAATAGAAAAAGAAACCTGTTTCAAAAATGCAAGAGTAGACTGGGGGTAGAGTTGAGTGACAAAGTGTTTGCCCAACATGTGAGATGCCCTGAGTTCCATTCTGGAACTGCAAAACAAGCAAACGAACAAAGTAAAGGAGTGGTCAACAACTCTAGGCCCACATCAGTTAAGTAGTGGAGTCATCAGGGGATGGGCAGCCAGATTTTCTTGGTGGAGAGATGTTAACAAAGAGAAATTTCAAGTCCCTCCTTTTGAGGAAGCTCTTTGTCTTTCGAGGCTGGGGCAGTGGGGGATGTCACCCAGTCTGTGATCAGGTGGATGCATCCCAGGCCCATTTGTGAGGTATTTCTCTTCTGGAAAGCCCACCTGCTACTTCCCTATGCCTCTATCGTGTTCCTGAACGGGCTGTACTCTAAAGCCACAGCTTTCCAAACTTGAGCTGTAGGAACAGTGAAAGGATTCTTGGAGTTTGGCAGCATTGCCAGGACTAGGCCACTCCTATGCCAGGACTGCTGTTACATGCAGAGCTGGTCCTGAGGCAGCCCCCAGAGGGCAGCAGAGCCCAGGGAGGAGGCACTGGCGGGCGTGCACCAAACCAGACGCAAGAGGGCTACACACGTGTTTATGGAGACTGAAACAGAAGCTAACCTCCCTGAGTTCAAGAAGACGGGTGATAGATACAATTGATAGAAAGGAAAGGTCTAAGCCCTAGACATCAAAAGCAAGCAAACTAGAAGTAGAATAGTTGGTCCTAGATCAGTCAAAGGGTAAACAGGGTTGTCTGTTCAGTGAATATTATTGCCCTTGCACTCTAACAACAATGATAAATAGGTACCATTGGCTAAAGGCCAGTATTTAACATGTTAAATACCATGACAAGATGATATTTTAATAACTGCAATGCTGGGGCCATAGACTGTGGTAGAATGTTTGCCAAGCATGTTTAAAGCCTTGAGTTTAATTCCCAGAACTGCGAATATAAAATGAAAGGAAATGGGATAACAGATCATTCCTTCCTTTATAGTGAATAGAGCCAGAGATATAAACAAGTAATGAGATTGTCAGGTGTGGCAGGTGTTTTCTTGGTTAGGAACACAATGCAGGGAGTAACTAATTATATAAAGGGGACAGGAAGACTATGAAAATCATGAACAAGGCACTGAGCTTGCTCTAAAGTGTATACCCTATCTCCTTGCTCCATACCCTGCCTGCTTCCTGAACATATGAAGAGAGAGCTAAGACCTCCTAGACTTAGTTTAGTCTAGCTTAGCTTTGTATTTCTAGAATTTCTAACGACATCACCTAGCCACAGGTCTGCTTAGCTCCATGGGAGGAAGAAAGCAACAGAAAAAGAAAATAGCATCATCTCTTTTTACTCACTTCTTCCTACAACTTACACACTTAGCAGGTAATCATTGTGTGCAACATACGTCAACCAAGAGCTGTTCCACTTTAGTTCCAGGAGTTTGATCTTTCCATCCTAACCACATACAAGCGGTATTACCTTAACCATGAATGTAGTGAGCTGTAATAATTTGTCTTTGATTTTGTTATTCTAATGACATGCTTAAACTCCTTCAGTTATAAAGTGCATTGACGCTTCCTTTTTTTCATTATGACAAATTTGTATTAGCATACATTGGTTGTATAAGGGGGGTTTCATTGTGGCATTCCCACACAAGTAAACAATGTACCTGATCAACCACACTCCCTCTATCACTCTCCCCTTTTTAAAAAGAATTTCAATAGGCTTCATTTTTACATTTCTTATATGTGCAGAATGAATCCATCCTCGTTTGCCTTCTCAACAGAAACTTTGAAAATAAACTACATTTTCTCCATATTGACTCTAAACCCATTTGCTCTGCCAGGTGTCTAGAAAGTGTGCAGTATGCTTCTAGTATTTCCAATCAGAAACAGTTACTTTTGACTTCTAATTTACCAAGTATATTTTGCGGCGAATACAGTTGTTGATCATAATTTCTCATTTTAAGGTTGTTTGAGAAAATGTATTAGAAAACTACTGTGCTATCTGTCATGTCTTTGTGCTCTTCCTCCATTTCCTCTTTGTCCCTTGGCTTCTCTTTGAGTTTTGAAAGCTGAGTTGTATTTTCCTATTAGCCATTCCTCTGATAATTTTGGCCATTTTCTTTAATCAAATGTTCTGGCTTTGCCCTTACTAAAAGTGTGGCTTTTAGGAAGTCAACTAATGCATTGGGTCTGTTTCTCTATCTGTAGAATTAAAGTGATAACCATCATTTTTGAGATTAAATGCTAAAATCCATATAAAATGTCAATCCCATGAAATAAGTAATATTGCTCCCATTTTTCAAAAAGGAATTTAATAAGATATAGAAATTGTTCAAAATCATATAACTAGTCAATGTTTTACTGGGAATCAAACTCCATAGCAATAACATTGCTCCCATTTTTGAAAAGAACTTTAATAAGAACTAGAAATTGTTTAAAATCATATAACTAGTTAGTGGTATTACTGGGACTCAAACTCCACAGTCAATACATGTAACTGTCAGGATATATTGCTTATCTTTAGCAAACTAAAGTCTATTTGGTTTAGAAAACTTTGGGAAAATATTGTGTCTTTACTTGTGCATATGCTGGCATATAATTATGTGGATATAGGTGTGTATGATTCTATATACACATGTACACATATACATATAAATTTACCATTGTATGCCTATATATATGTAGGTACACACCCATATGCATATGTGAATAGAGAAACAGAGCAAGAGCGGCAGCCCTCTCTATCTCTAGAACTTGAATCCCACAGGTTCAAACAGATTGCTTTTGCCTGTTACCACTCTTTAACTAAAAAAGCTTGACAACTATGTGCCATGGCATTTACATTCCACAGAGTATGTTAAGTAACATGGAACTGATTTGAAGTATATGGGAGGATGCACATCGGTTTTCTTTGCAAACACTGCAGGATTTTACCTGAGGGCCGGGCATCCTGGGACTTTGATCTTCAGAGTCTTGGAGAGTGCTCCGCAGACACTGGCGATGAATGTGCATGGCATTTCGTAGCTTGTCACACTCCCCCATGATAACCTCATATATTTTTAGAGTACATTGCAGCCTCCAGTTCACTACTCAGGAGAAAACAATAAGTACTTAAGAAACACTAAGTCGTGTTTCTTTGGCTATCTCCCACTTTAAAATTAAAGCTATCTCACTTGCACTTCCTGTGATGAATATTTCATTTGTGGTCATAGCTGTTTGCTCAGAAGGGGCCAGATGAGTTAAATCCATTTGTTGTGATTATAATAAACCATAAAACATTATCCTAAAACCACCTGAGAGATAATTTCCTTATTAGCATGATTCTCTTGATTAAATAGAATAAAGTGGCAAGGCAGTCCCTAGTCACAGACCTGTGAGTTTTCTTCCCTCTTACTAAAGCCATAGGGTGTGGATGCATCTTGAAGTTCGTCTAAGTTCACACACTGCAAGCTCCAAGCTCCAAGACTTCCTGGGCTGCTTCTGAGCGCTTGGGCGCCACTCTGGGGCCTGGGCCCCACTGGCTACGAAGCAAGCACGTGCACCTAGAGATGGGGAAGATCCCAGTGTCCTTCCCCTACCCCACTTCACCTTTGGCTTTTGTTCACAGTAAGTCATTCACCTGAGAGGCATTAAAACTAAGCTTCTTCACAAAATTCACCTGTTTTTCTTTGTTCCCAAGAAGTTCAGAGATAGAGGAAGTCACAAAGAAGAGTGGGTGTGCAGGTGCAGGTAGGACCCGAGGGGTCACGTGAGGAAGGAAAGGGAAGAAGAAGAAGGCAAGAAGGCGGGAGGCGAGCGCAGTGTTGATGAGCTCCTGAGAACCAGGGGCGGCTGACTGCTGCCCATCTTCATCTTCTGAGCTCTGCAAAGTGAAGTTACTGCAAAGGTGATGTCCAGAGGGCTTACAGTTGCACAAGTCAGGGAATGAACAGAGCCACTTCTTCCCTTCTTTTCCCCCAGTTTTCCTTCCAGACCCTCCTTGCTCACTAGCTGTCGAGTTCCTTTCCCACACAGTGTCCAGTGCGCACCGCGTCTCACACACAGGGGACTTGCTGAGACTCCTGCGTAGTTATAGAGGTTGAAGTCGAGAAGAAATGGACAGGTACGGAAGTGATATTAGTAAGTACCCATGAAGGTCAAGCCCTTTGCACAAGTTATCTTGCTCTCTAACTTTTCCGTTTGCAGCTGGGGAAGTTGTTAACGAAGCATAATCAACCCAGCTAACATAATTCAACTAGTTCATGATTCCTTAATGTGTTAAGAGATAAACTCTGGGAAGCATGGATAGAATCCTAAGTTGTTTGTTTTTGTGTGCTCCGTGGTACAGGAAGTTATACTTTGTATTTCCTAGGTAGGCACTCTGCCCTTGATCATGACTCCAGTCCTCTGCATTTAGACTGTGTTTCAGAGTCTCCTACTAACTGTGTCTGAGCTGGCCTTGAAGAGTAATCCTGCTACCCCTGCCTCAGGCGGGAGTTCAGACTCAGCGCTTTGGGCTTTGGGTTTTGGGTGTGACTTAGTTTGTGATTCTGTTTCAGTTGTATGTACTTGTGGATTACAGTGTGTAATTTGCATAGAATCAGGCCAAAGTAATTGGCATTTTTATTACCACATTCATTTGTCATGTGTTGGATTGAGAACACTCCAAATCTTCTCCACTGATAATTTAGAAATTAATTATCAACTACAGTTGCCCTACTGGGTTGTGTAAAACAGGAGTTATTTGTGCATTCAGGTATGCCCTGTAAATGTTAGCAAGTCTCATTCCACCTCCCTACATGTGCCACTCTATTTCTATAGAATAAATATTTTGCCTCCACATATAAATGATTCGAGGGCTGTCTTTCTGTGCCTGCCTCACTTCATTTACTATAATGTCCTCCAGGCTCAGCCTTCAGGCCACAAAGACAAGAGGATTTCTTTTTTGTAAAGATTTTGTTGTGGGCAGGATTTTATAGTAAACATAAGCTCATACAATCTGGGGACACTTATTAAGAAACATAGTACAATATACCCTTAGGACAGGAAGCTCTGAGTAAAGGATCTGAGACTCCATTGCCTTTAGAGGAAATCTGCTTCCATAAAGAATTTCTGAAGTTTGAGGCCCGTGTATCCCCAGGCTGAAAATCAAGTTGATAGTACAAATGGTCATGAAGGTTAGCTCCATGGAAGGTCAAGCTGGTCCTCTAACAGCAGAAAAAGTCAAAGCCAAGGACGTTGTGAATAATAACAGTAATGAGTTTGCAAAAAAAAGGCCACACTTTTGTGTCCTTAGCCCATTTAAAGGCATAATAAGGCCCAACAAATGGCACGGCTGATGTCTGCAGCTGACATTTTAGTGAGAAGCAATCCACAGTATCATTAGCCAATCTGGTAACCTTTGGCAAGTTCCTTAAATTCTCTGTGCCCTAGTCCTTCCTTATTTGTAAAATAGAGGTCACCATAGTGACAAATTAATAAAACTCTTGCGGTGATTAAATAAGGAAATAAAGATATATGTAGAATGGGGTCTGATCTACTGTAAGTCCACATTAAGTCATAGCTTTGCTGTCACCCAGATCTAATTAGCTTCAAATCCTTTCCAGTTGCCCAGGTACAAAAATGTAAGGAGAAATAAAATCTATGTTGGGAAAGATGTGACAAAACCATTTGTTTTTCTGTTCATTTCTAAGTCCTAAGATCAGCCCCCAAATGCTGCATTTAATAAATGCTACAATGATTTTTTGGAGGCTAATCTTGTTCTCTTAGGAAAACTCTCCTTCTCCTAAGTATTCAGCCACTCCGTGAAAGGTTTTCCTGTTGAGGACAAATATAAATATATATATAAAGCATGTTAGGATTCCAAAATCTGTGCCTTCTTGTACCTGTATTGATTGTGAAACAAGTTGCAGTATGGAGGGAAAGTACACAAAGAAAGGACAAAATCTTAAGATGATTCACATATGAAAGCACTTCTGATCATCACTGGGATTAAAATACATCCTTTGGGAATTCTCTGGGAGCTAACCGAAATGCTTTACTCAGTACAAAATTTAACACATTTCCCTAATGCTGTTGTGCTATAATTAATTTATTAAACTATTCTCCTGTGGTTTGATTCTTCTTGTTTTACTTAGAGGTTTTGTTCCCCTACCATGTTGTCTAACACCAAAGGGGGAAACATTGTGGTGCAGAAATGTTTGAGCTTCTGTCCTTACAATAGATTCTCGTGAATAGAGAGACTTGGCCAATACAGTTGATTCTTTACATTTTGACTGCTTATTTGCAGTGCTGTCCTATATGCCAGCTTCTTTATTTCTATAGAGCATGGTAGAATCTGTTCCATGACAGCTTCTCACATACTTTCAAAACTTAGGTTTACTTTTGATGCTATTTTATGGTGTTATTAACCATACACAATTTTTGTTCATAATCTGAAATCTTGGAGTGAATCACGTTTGCATTTCAAGTCTGGGCAAAGGAAAGTGGAGTGTGTGTGTGTGTGTGTGTGTGTGTGTGTGTGTGTGTGTGCTACAAAATATATTCAAATATTTAGCAAACCTCCCGATATACTTAGATGAATACAAGTTTGAGGGGTGAGTCTGAATTGGGGACTGACTCCACAGTATCACATTCTTTAGTGAGCTTTTAAAATTGGGTCTTGCTCTTTCCTTCTAAAGTAAGAAGATCCACAGTGACTTTCCACTGCCTTCCTCTAATCCGTTTTCCTCAGAAAGCTGATGTGGGATAGATTTTCTCCAGCTTTCTGGGCAACACTTTGGAGCTTATGCAATCTTCTACTCACTCATCCCTGTCTGGGCGATTTCCCACGCTATGGGCGGATCTGCCCTTCTCAGTAATGCTTATTTTGCAATCTTCAAATTTGGGGTTTATGGGCTGGGAATATGGCCTAGTGGCAAGAGTGCTTGCCTCGTATACACGAATCCCTGGGTTCGATTCCCCAGCACCACATATACAGAAAATTGCCAGAAGTGGCACTGCGGCTCAAGTGGCAGAGTGTTAGCCTTGAGCAAAAAGAAGCCAGGGACAGTGCTCAGGCCCTGAGATCAAGCCCCAGGACTGGCCCAAAAAACCCAAACCAAACCAAAACAAATTTGGGGTTTACTCCTATCCAGGTAAACTCTAGGCAGCACAATGGCATTTTATTTGCATGGTAGCTGGGGCCCTAGGGGTTGATTTATTCTACTTAGCCATCATGTAGTTAATTTTGACCTTTTAAAAAAATCATTTCATTTTGTGCTTAAAGCCTAGCTCCGCTAAGCATACAACATTACCTGCACACATGACCATTTGGGTCTTAGCAAAATGTTATCAGAGTATTTAACTAAGGATTTGGGACATAAAATGAAGAAAGATAAGATGTTAATAAAGAGCACATCATTTGGAGCTAAGGCGTTCTTCTCTCTTACTGTGAAGGCTGCTCGAATGAATGTCTGTCGTTGCGTAGTTTGTCTCTGCACTTTATCATTGCCAGGCTCCAAACTCACAACAGGCCATCACAGAGCAATTGGCTTGGCTCTTGGCTTCAGTGTTTTCTCACTTTCTATTATTTTCTTGTTCTCCTGGAAACCCTGTAAGCTACCTTCCTGTCTTAAGTTTGTCCAGGCTGCTCTAACAGAAATACTAGAAATCGAGCGGCTCATGCCATTTGTTTCTTCCAGGTCCTGAGGCTGTGAAGTCTAGAGGCCAGCATAATGTGATGTCTGCTGAAGGGTTCTTGGCTGGTTTGTGGATGATGATTTCAAGCTGCATCCCTCCCTCGGTGGAAGGTGCAGGAAAGCGCGAGGTCTCTGTTTTGCAGACATGAGTCCAATGACTTCGTGGGGCTAAATGTTCTCTCAGACCTAATCACCGACCAAGGCCTGGCTGCCTGTTCTTTAAGGATTAGGATTTCGGTACGCAATTCAGGGGAACAGGAATAACACACACTTTTAGACCATATTGCTGCCCTAATTGATTATTTTCTATGTTTAATTCTTATTGTTTTTGTTTGTTCATGTGTGACAGTATCTTGCTATGTAACACAGCCTAACTTTGAACTTGTGAGCCTCCAGCCTCAGCCAGATTATAAATGTATGCTACTACATCTGGCATTCCATTCTGTCTCAAATCCCAAATTTCACACTGTCTAGTCTCATTGATGATTACTCTGGCCTTATAGAGAGATCTAAATTCACTTAACTTGAACTTGCTCATCTTCTGTTCTTTCTACCATGGTTCATACTTGGCTCTCCTTGTATTCATCCATGTACGCCTCCATTCATCAAGTGTAATCATCTACAAATACTAAGCCTGGCAATGTCATAGGCACTGAGAAGATAACTCCCAATGGAACTAGTCAACATCCATGTCTTCATGGAGCTTACCTAAGTCTGTGGAAATTCCACTGAGGAAAGTAGACAGTAAGTAAAACATAAATTATGTCGTACAAGTATTCCTGATAAACACCGGAAATAAAGTAGGAAACAAGAGGAGGAAATGAAGAGAGAAGATGGCGCTGTCATGATAGGGAAGCACCCCTACTCGTTCCAACTGAATAGTGAGCTGGGAACTCCAGCACCCATCACCCCATCAAGAATCCAGCAAACCCAACAACCAGAAGCAACAGAGGAACTCAGGAAACGAAAAAGAACAAAAAAAGAAGAGCCTGTAGCCTCCATGGAGCCGGAAAATCTCCGGGGTACCCCCTCCCCCACCCGCCGACCCAGGCCCGAACAGGGCCAGGCTGGGAAAGGGGACCCAGCGCCGGCAAACTGACTGCTGAAAAGTCACGCCAGGAGCGCAGAGTCCAGACAGTGGGACTCCACGGACCCCAGACGGAGAGCAGACCACCGAGACAGACGGCGGCCAAGGACCAGTGGTGCTGGACCGAACGGCTGGGATTGGACGTGAGCGGCAGAGGAATAGGCGGTACAGACGGGGAGAGCCGAGGCCACCACCACCAAAAGACCGATTGCCGCACCCCAGCACTACAGCCCCAAAAAGCCCATGGCAGCGCGGGACACACACTCAACCCAGGACCAGTAAGTTCCCCATTGCCCCCCCCAAGCGGGAGACCAGCTATCAGAGATCCAAACCCTACAAAGAAGCTAGAGCTCCCTCCCCCACCCCCACTACCCTGAGGGAATAAAGCAGCTCCATAGCTTGCGGCGCTAAGACATCTGGGAGGATGCAGGAACTAACAGAGGTGGGGCAGCGCCAAGGCATCCCCCCTCCAAGCCCCAGCAGAGCCGCCTGAACCTGGCCGCACCGGCCCCGCCCCCTCCCCAGCAGAGGCCCAGGGACTGGTAGGCTTTGGAAGCCCCAGGCTCGCTGGTGAGCAACACCAGCACAGCAGGGTCACCTGGGCCTGAACATGTGCCCCCCTCACAGCGGAGGCACAGAGAATCTGCGGGCACCCACCCCCGCCCAGACACTCGATCCTGCAGGGGACCACATATACCGCCCCCCACAATAAATTCGCGAGAGGATACAAGCACCCTCCAACAACTCGGGCAACTCATCCCCAAAGGAAGCACCATATTGCACACACACGCGCCCCCTGGAGGGCCAGCGTGGGCCAGCATGCTAGCCCCCCAGCAGGAGGACTTCTTGCCCAAACCCTCGCGGGAGCACACAAGCACGCACAAGTGAGGGTGACCACCTCAGCAACAATCGAGAAGGTCACACTCACCCATTGGGCAGTAAGGTTCAACAGCCAAACTCAAACCCAGAGCCAGGACACAGACAAGTCTCCCACTGTCGGACCAGCGGGAACCAGCACAAAGCCAACCCAGGGAAGCCACCCACAGATCTCCAGATTCACAAATCACAAAGAAATATAACAAATTTCATCAAAGGGCAAGCCAACTTGCAAGCTCCAAAAAGCAGTACGACAGAAGAGGAGATGGAGGATAAAAAAACAACTGAGGCTGTAATAGCAGAAATGATGGAAAGCCTCAGAAACGAAATCAGAAAACAATTCCAGGAGTTCAGAGTGGAAGTCTCGAAGGACCTCCAGGAAGCCAAGAAAGGAATGGAAGCAAAAATGGATACAATGCAAACCTCCGTTAAAGAAGACCTTAACATCCTGAGAAATGAAATGCATGAAAAAATAGATTTAAAAAAACAACTCTTTAAAGAAAGACATTTCCACGATCAGAGCTGATCTGGCAACCAAAAATAGCTCCCTGACATTCATAAACTCCGCACTTGAATCCACAGCACAAAGAATTTACCATACTGAAGCCAGAATCTCTCTCTTGGATGATGATGCAGTTGATAAGGACTAGAAAATTATCACAATCCAAGAAACGGTAAAGCTCCAGGGCAGAATAATCCAGGAGCTAGTGAACAAAGACAAGAGATATAATCTGCGCATAACTGGAATAGAAGAAGGAGCCGAATACCAGAGCAGAGGGCTTCAGAATATTTTCAATAAAGTGATTGCAGAAAACTTCCCCAATCTCACAAGGGACCTCATCCAGGTAACCAAAGCCTATAGAACAACCTGGCGGACCAGACCCTAGAAAAGCCACACCTAGGCACATAATAATCAAGACTTCAGATATCAAGAATAAAGAGCGAATTCTGAATGCAGACAAAGCAAAGAAAGAAATTTATTACAAAGGGAAGAGGATCCGAATAACAGCAGACCTCTCCACATAAACCTACCACATGTGAAGAGAATGGAAGAACACCATCCAAGTCCTACAGGCCAACAACTGCCAACCTAGAATAAAATATCCAGTGAAGCTGGAGTTCATATTCGAGGGGAAAACCAGATCTTTCCATAGCAAAGAGGATCTAAAGGAGTAGGTGAATAAAAAACCAGCCCTACAGCGAATTCTAAGAGGGGAAACTCCACCCAACAGAAATCATACAAGACACACAGACAGAAACAGAAAGAAACTACAATAGCCAGAGCCCAACAGAAAGAGCAGCTCATTAAAGACAAGAAAGAAAAAAAAAAAAAGAGGAAAAACAGCCCAACAAGAAAATGGAAGGAGAAAAAAACACTCTTATCCTTGATCTCTGTGAATATAAACGGTATAAACTCTCCGATAAAGAGGAGCAGACTGGCAGAATGGATCCGCAAACAAAAAGTTGTCATCTGTTGTCTACAAGAGACCCACCTTACAGCAAGGGATAAAAACAGGCTCCGAATGAAAGGATGGAGCAAATCTTCAAAGCAAATGCACCTACCGAAACGGCAGGAGTAGCCATCCTGATCTCAGACAAGCTGGACTTCTCATTAAAATCAACTCAAAAAGACAAGGTCACTACATTTTAATACAAGGAAAAATCCAGAATCAAGACATCACGGTGATAAATGTATACTCACCGAACAAAAGAGGCCCTACATATGTCAAGCAAATTCTCACAGAACTACAGAACAAGATAGACCCAAACACAATCATAGTGGGTGACTTTAATACCCCACTCTCTCCAAGAGACAGATCCAACACCCAGAGGATTAGCAAGGGAGCTGAGGACCTAAGTAACACCATATCCCAAATGGATCTGACAGATCTATACAAAATCTTCCACCCTACAGAGACCCAATACACCTTCTTCTCAGCAGCCCATGGATCATACTCCAAAATAGACCATGTCATAGCCTACACAAAGAACCTCAGCAAATACAAAAGTATTGACGTCATCCCATGTATTATATATGACCACAGTTGATTAAAGGTAACCCTCAATAACAACGGTTACCACAGAGGCTATACACATTCTTGGAGGCTAAACCCCACACTGTTATACAACACTTGGGCCACAGACCAAATTAAAGATGAAGTCAACGAATTCATAAGCCACAATGACAATGAAAATACACCACAAAGAAACCTATGGGACACAGCTAAGGCAGTACTGAGGGGCAAGATCATTGCCCTCAGCACTCACATTAAAAGAATGGAAGCAGCGCAGGTGAATAACCTCACGATGAAACTAAAACAACTGGAGAAACAAGAAATGATCGAATCTAAAATGACTAGGAGGAGAAAGATCACAAAGATTAAAGAAAAGATAAATCTGATTGAAAATAGAAAGACCATTCAACAAATAAATAAGACCAAAAGCTGGTTCTCTGAGAAAATAAATAAAATTGACAGACCCCTCGCAAGACTTACAAAAAAAAGAAGAGAAGAGACTCATATACGTAAAATCAGGGACTCCACCGGAAAAATTACAACAAGTACACACGATATTCAAACAATCATAAGGAACTATTTCCAGAACCTCTACTCACTAAAAAACCATAATTTTACAGAAATGGATCAATTCTTAGAGAAGTATAAACTGCCCAAACTGAACCAAGAAGAATAAATCAACAACCAATAACTTACAGCGAGATACAGGGGGTAATCAAGAACCTCCCAACAAAGAAAAGCCCAGGCCCAGATGGATTCACCAACGATTTCTATAAAACCTTTAGTGAGGAGCTAATACCAAAACTCCTCAGACTCTTCCGCGAAATAGAAACAGAAGAAGAAATCCCAAACTCATTCTATGAAGCTAATATCATACTCATTCACAAACCAGGCAAAGACCCAACAAAAAAGAGAACTGCAGACCAATATCACTAATGAACACAGACGCAAAGCTCCTCAATAAAATATTAGCTAACAGGATCCAGAAACTGGTCAAGAAAATTATACATCATGACCAAGTAGGTTTCATCCCACAGTCACAAGGATGGTTCAACATCCGTAAATCAATCAATGTAATTCACCACTTCAACAGAACTAAAATCAAGAATCACATTGTTATCTCAGTCGATGCCCAAAAAGCCTTTGACAAAATACAACAGCCATACTTATTAAAAGCTCTGGAGAGAACAGGAATAGATGGAATAGATGGAACATTCCTCAAAATAAAAGCCATATACAACAGACCAACTGCTAACATCGTATTAAATGGAGAAAAACTAAAATCATTCCCCCTAAACTCAGGAACAAGACGAGGATGCCCACTCTCCCCACTTCTTTTCAGTATAGTGCTGGAATCCCTAGCCATAGCAATAAGGCAAGAGGAGGACATCAAAGGGATCCACATCGGCAAGGAAGAAATCAAGCTATCCCTATTCACAGACGACATGATCTTATATCTGAAGGACCCAAAAAACTCAGTCCCCAAACTCCTACACCTAATAAACCATTTTGGCAAAATAGCAGAATACAAAATCAATCCACAAAAGTCAGCAGCTTTTCTGTACACCAGCAATGTACAAGCAGAAAAGGAAATTATGGAAACAATTCCATTTACAGTAGCCAAGAAAAAAAACAAAGTACCTAGGGATCAACCTAACCAAGGATGTGACAGATCTATTTAATGAGAACTATAAAAATCTGCTAAGGGAAATCAAAGAAGATACAAGGAGATGGAAAGACCTCCCATGCTCATGGGTAGGCAGAATCAATATAGTGAAAATGGCCATATTGCCCAAATTGTTATACAAATTCAATGCAATCCCTATCAAAATCCCAGTTACATTCTTCACTGAAATAAAGAAAGCAATCCATAATTTCATATGGAACAGCAAAAGACCTAGAATAGCCAAAGCAATTCTAGGCAAAAAAAAAAAAAAGGCAGTGCAGGAGTTATCACAATACCAGACTTCAAGCTCTACTATAGAGCCATCATAACAAAAACAGCCTGGTATTGGTATAAAAACAGACTGGAAGACCAATGGATTAGAATTGAAGATCCAGAAATAAAACCACATTCTTACAGTCAGCTGATATTCGACAAAGGAGCTGAAGACATACAATGGAATAAACATAGCCTCGTCAACTACTGGTGCTGGGATAACTGGGCAGCCATATGTAGAAAACTCAACGTAGACCCAAGCCTATCACCATGCACCAAGATCAACTCAAAATGGATCAAGGACCTCAACATCAGACCTGAATCCTTGAAACTACTGAAGGACAGAGTAGGAAAGACGCTAGAACTTATAGGCACAGGAAGGAACTTCCTGAATATAGTCCCAGGGGCACAACAAATAGGAGAAAGACTTGACAAATGGGACTACTACAAATTAAAAAGTTTCTGCACAGCTACGGACATAGCCACCAAAATAGAAAGACAGCCAACCATATGGGAAAGGATCTTTACCAGCACAGCAACAGACAAAGGCCTGATATCTGTCATCTACAGAGAACTCAAAAAATTAAGCCCCTCCAAGCCCAGTAAACCAATTAGGAAATGGGCAAAGGAGCTAAAGAGAGACTTCACAAGAGAAGAGATAAAAATGGCAAAGATACATATGAGGAAATGTTCAACATCCCTGGTAGTAAAGGAAATGCAAATAAAAACAACCTGAGATACTACCTCACCCCAATTAGAATGGCCTATACTCTGAACTCAGGCAACAACAAATGCTGGAGGGGGTGCGGGGAAAGAGGAACCCTTTTCCATTGTTGGTGGGAGTGCAAATTAGTACAACCACTTTGGAGAACAGTATGGAGGTTTCTCAAAAAGCTCAATATAGGGGCTGGGGATATAGCCTAGTGGCAAGAGTGCCTGCCTCAGATACACGAGGCCCTAGGTTCGATTCCCCAGCACCACATATACAGAAAACGGCCAGAAGCGGTGCTGTGGCTCAAGTGGCAGAGTGCTAGCCTTGAGCGGGAAGAAGCCAAGGACAGTGCTCAGGCCCTGAGGTCCAAGGCCTAGGACTGGCCAAAAAAAAAAAAAAAAAAGCTCAATATAGACCTACCATATGACCCAGCCATACCACTTCTAGGCATCTATGCTGAACAGCAGGCCCCGAGATTTCAAAAAGACATTTGCACTTCCATGTTTGTTGCTGCACTATTCACAATAGCCAAAATATGAAATCAACCCAGATGCCCCTCCACAGATGAATGGATCAAAAAAATGTGGTACCTATATACAATGGAATACTACATAGCGATTAGGAATAGTGAAATATTGTTATTCGCAGGGAAATGGTCAGCACTTGAACAAATAATGTTGAGCGAGACAAGCCTAGAACACAGAAAACAAAGGGGCATGAACCCCCTGACTGTTAAGATGGGGTGACGGGGAGACAGTAGAGACCAGGTCTGTGAAACCAAAAACTTCTTGTCAAATGGTATTTCCCTCAGGATTGGGGCAGCGACCCAACATTATGTAACTAAAACCAAACAACTACTCAACATATAAAGGTCAAAAATTGACCTCTCAGTGGAATACAATAGCTCAAAAACTATATATGTATGTTCATATAAGACTATTGTTGACATATTGTCTATTGTCGACAATACATTTAAAGACCTAGGTGAATTTCCTTTGGCATATGCCACATGGCTACTGTATATGTTCTTGGTACATTGTGTATTGTATATATGTCTATCTGACCTAGGGAAGGGAAAGAAAAACATGGTGTAAGATATCACAAGAAATGTACACACTGCCCTACTATGTAACTATACCCTTTTTGCACAACACCTTGTCAAAAAAATTTTGTTTAATTAATAAATAAATTACAAATAAGAGGAGGAAATGACCACATTGAGCAGATTCATGGGAAAAAAATCATTGAGAAAGTTACATCTGGGTAAAGATATGAAAAGAGTAGGTTGAGACTATTTGGCCAAAGCAAAGTTACTATGTTATTAGGATGTTGGTATCTTTTAGCTACAGTAAATAAAAGTCAGGAAGTGTGGTCAAGGAAGAAAAAATGAATGATAAGATCATAGAGTTAACAGGAGAAGAGAGAGAGAGAGACCATGCAGGGCTATACAAACCATTATAACAGATTCATAATCCATCTACATGCTAGGCAACTGAGAATATTAAGGGGAAAGATGATAGGTAAAGATTGAAATTTTGACAGAGTTACTCTGCTTTTTTTATTTTGGCATTCATAAGATTTGAACTCAGTGTCTGGGAGCTGTCCAGGAGATTTTTGTGTTTGTTTGTTTTTTTTTTACCTCAAAGCTACACTCTACCATTGGAGCTACAGCTCCCCTTCTGGTTTTGGTGGTTAATTGGAGATGAGTCTCATGGACTTTCTTGCTTTGAACCATGATTCTCAGATCTCAGCCTCTTGTCTATCTAGGATCACAGGTGTGAGCCACCATCTCCTGACTATTCTGCTTGTTTTGTAGAGTGTGGATTGGGTTGAGCTCTTCAGAGTTAGTGGAAGGTTAAGAAGGACAGGACAAAGTGCTCTCAGTTTAGGGAGCACTTACAATTTAAGTACTAGTAATCATTTGAACCATGGTAGTGAGTACAGGAGACTATGACAAATAACAGATTCTGGGCATCTTTTGAAGGAAGGTGCTTCAATCATCCCCTGAATGATGGTGAAGTTAAAGCAAAGACTTCTTCTTTTCTCTTTGTTTTCTACAGTTGTTTTCTCTCAAAACCCTTCATGAGTAATTCTTTTGTTTAAACTTTTTTTTCACATCTTTTCCCTGTTCCTTAGTGCCTTCCATTGAAGTGTATAATAAATTGCTTGGACTTATTATTAACAAAAGGACAAAGATGTAGCTCAGGAGTAGAGGGCTCTCCTACCATGATGAAGCACTGGGTTCAATCCCAACTACCACAAACAATAACGACAAAGCCCCTTGGAGATTTGGTAAGCCCTCACGTAACTCGCTGTTCATTCTTTTTATTATTATCTTCAAGTAGTTGTACAAAAGAGTTGTCATTTAACGAAGCAATTTATGATTACAATGTTTCTTGCTCACTGTCACTCCTTTCAACAATCTCACCCATCCCTCCTCTACCCATTCCTGCCCTCCCGCTTCTGAATTGTGTAGTATGTCCTTGGGGTTTGGGCTGCTTCTTCCACTCTCTTCTTCATTTCCTCACTGACCGAGCACTCATTTAGAGAATGTTCCAGCCTTATATATTGTAAGATTTATAATTAATGATTTATACATTCTGACAATTTCTTTGATTCTCTGAGCTGTTGGGTTCATGCTGAAGTTGAATGTAAAATTCTTCTTTTCTTTCTGCAATATTGTGGCAAAAATTCCTTATGGGATTTTTTTTTCTATGACACTGAATGACTGGCTTATAATTTCCTTGAATGGTTTCACTCAATAACATTAATCTTTTGGTGTGTCTAATTATCCAAATTTCCACTGGCTTATTCCTATCTATGCACTACACATCAGATACTCTTACAGCATTTCCTTCAGTCGCCCATATTTGTCGGGACGTCGTAAACTATGGCTGATTAGTCCGATATATACACGCTAATGGACCATCATTATTTTTCATCTGTTTTTATCTGCACATCGGACGAGGCATTTATTACAGCTCATACCTCTACAAAGAAACCTGAAATTAGCCAATAAAAAGTCTTTTTCTTCCTATCATTTTTTTCCAGTCACACTTGTCTTGTTTGAAACAAAGAAAAAAGGTTAAAAAACACACCTCTCATTGCTCTTAACTTTTTCCTCTGCATCGTTTGTACCATTTCCACATTGAGTTGTTAAAATTGATACATAAATATATATGATAATACTAGGAGTAGAGCTTGGTGGTAGAGAACACACTTAGCATGCACAAGGAGGAGGAGAGGAGGAGGAGAGGGAAGGAGGAGGAGGAGGAGGAGGAGGAAGAGGAGGAGGAGGAAGAGGAGGAGGAGGAGGAGGGGAGAATGAGAAGGAGGACGAGGAGAAGATGAACAAGAAGAAGGACAAGGAGAAGACGAACAAGAAGAAGAAGGAGAAGGAGAAGAAGGAGAAGGAGGAGGAGGAGGAGGAGGAGGAGGAGGAGGAGGAGGAGGAGGAGGAGGAGGAGGAGGAGGAGGAGGAGGAGGAGGAATAATATGCTACCCTTTCTATCTATCTTACTTACAAAACCATTTTAGATCATGTTATTCTTTTTGGAATATTTTGAGCCATGAAAGAATAAATTGAATAAATGTTGTGCCTTCTACACCTCTGGGAGTATATGTTATTGTTTTTGCCATATAGAATGATACAGAATGGAAAAGAGTTTGGGAGTGTTTTAGGTAAGTCTATCTGTCTTCTAGGACATTCCTTCCACTGTAATCACCTCAAGGGTCGCTGTTAAGTCTTCATACACAAGTGGCATAGGAGTGGTGATGAACTACTTCTGTTCTCTTGTACATATAGAAACACTAAAGCTCTAACTCCTTGGAGACTCATGATGTGTAGATTTCCTTCTGTATTTTAATTTCATTTTTAAATATTTATAGCATTCATAGGGAAATTAACTTAGGCCCTCACCAACTTCTGCTTCAGTTTTTGGTACTTATATAAAGAGCAAGACTCCATTTTCCCCAACTCCAATAACTGGCTTCTAAAGCCTGCTAGCCATCCTATTCTTGGCCAAACTTCCTACCTCACATTTCCCTGGCATAAAGGATAGTTTTATCATCCAAGTCTCTTTTTTCCTTTCAGCTTCAGAAATTATTCACCTAATACTTACTATGTCACTTACTATACATGTTTGTTGTTTGAGTATTTTCATTTTTCTTCTATTCTTTCACCTCATTTTGAGTTGATTTATCCAGAGTGGATTACACAGACAACATAAAAATTTCATAAAACCAATATTCAGTACGCAGACAACATAAAAATTTCATGAAACCAATATTCAGTACATAATGATAGAGAATAAGAGTTTTCTGATGGAATCTTACAAAATATAGAGAAATTGTATTTGATTTTCAATGCTGAATGATTTATACTCTACATCTTTTAGATTCACCAGGTACTATGGGTACTATGGTACTTGAATAGGGAGGAGCTTAGAATTTTGTAACCAAAGTAGTCCCTTCTCTCAGAAGAAAAAGTTATTCTGAAACCTATTTAAACTTTTTTGAGACTGTTACATAACAAACTTTTGACCTATAAACAAGTCAAAGCTTTATGGAGCGTAGTCTAGAAGACTAGATTTCATAAGAAAAGCATCACATAAAGAGCTTCTCAACTTGATGTTTAACATATGCTAGGCACTTTGTAAATATTCTGAAAGAATACTTGCATACATCATTGTAAAACATTTCGAATTAGTGCAATGAGCAAGTCTACCTGTTTTCTCTGAGCATTTTGAACTGTTCTCACTGAATTTGCTCCTGTCTGCAGGTTAATGACTCCCTGCCATTAGCCTTCCAGTGCCCAGTACTTAAGTCCCAGTGTCTACTGAGCATGCCACCTGCATGGCCCAGCAGAACAATGCACCCAGTTCTCCAAAATGACATTGTGTATTTCTCCGTGAAAAATACTCCTGTGTTTTGTTAATTCAGTTAAGTCTACCAAACAAGACAGTAAGTGGGGGCCACCAAGTGAGTCCTACTCTCTGAAACTGTATTTAATCTATATCACTACTATGCTTAGACTAGACATTGTATCATTCCCTCTTATAGGCACGATTGCATGTAATGCTTTGTTTCCATGTGCACATTGTATTTTATACAAATGACAGACAGCCTTGCCCATGTTTCATTCTAGCTTATAGATTGACCACTGGCATTTCATAAGCTATAGGCATTTGTGTATACCTTTCCAACTGCATTCCTTTTTACCTGCTCTTAATTTACACTTAAAATACTAACCATCACTTTCTCGTACACAACACTTTCTGACCCTAAGTGTTTACTCTTGATTTCTTTTCCCCATCCACCTATTTTTCCATGGTGTCCTTCTCAACTTTTAAGATGTATCTTAGAAGCGGTTTACCTCACTAAAGTTTTCTATGCCCTGCTAATTTGGGTTAATTTCATTTTTTCCTGCAATAAAGCTTTCCATATTGTTTGGAATTATTCATTTGCATTTCACGATCCCTTTCTCCACGGATGGCTCTACCAGTGGCAGTATTACCCATGGGCACCTTACCACAATTAACAGCTCAGAGGGTATTTAGTAAATTGTCTTGAAAGCTGTAGAATAAAAGCATGATAGACCCAAAAGAGGAAACAAATTTGAGAGTCCTACTTCTAGACTTCCTGTTAAGTCTGCTACTCATTTGTGAAATGGAAATCAAGAAGAAAACAAGGACAAGGATCAGCTTTTGTAGTTTGCATTCTAAATCTGCTAATGTTACTTGGAAAGAAATTTAATGGAAATCATAAAACTTTTAGAATCAAAGAAATTTGGTTTCTAGGTTTTCTCTTCATAAACTGTGTGAGCTGGGGCTTATTCACCCTAATCTTTAACATCTGTCCCTTCTGAGTGAGAAAAAAATGGCATCTGTGGAAGGAGGTATTAAGAAGTGATGGTAATTTACAGAAACAAGCATGGCACACTCAACATTTTGTGTTTACTAGTGTAATCATTTCTATTAAATTTTTTGCCACTAGCTGTGAGCTACTAGTTATAAAGGATACAGACTGGTGTTGTCAAAGTCTGCATATGTGTTTGTGTAGATGTTTTAGTAAGTGTTTAAAAGCTATAATTTATTACAAAAAAGTTAAATGAAATTTTAATTGATATTTTAAAACTATAATGTCTGCAAAGCTTAAATTATGTTTAACCAACATTTCTGCTTTTGAAATAAGCTCAACTAGAAGGAATTATACATCTGCTGCAGGAACTATTGAAGCATTATTTGTTACTTTGAGTAGCACATTATTGCTGAATGGGATAATGAATAACTGAATGAATAAATCAAATTAACATCTAAGTATCTGGTAGATAAAATAATGCTGCAATTTCAGTTATAGGCAAGCAAAAAGGGAGTCCTGCTAAAAGCAAAAATGAGCTTTCCAGTCTATAGTAAATGTCATATTCACTTTAAATTGAATACAAGAACTACTTGAAAGTTTCAAAACCTGGTAGGTATCTCTTGCTCTAGTAAAATAAATTTCATTATTATTGTTTTGCTTGAAGTTTGGTTTGTTTGTATTTGGTTAATGTTATTATCAAAAGAGATTGGTCTTTAATATAATAGAATATTATATACAATATATTTCATTATTTATTCATTCAGATCACTACCCAGTCTGTGGGAGGGAGGGAAGGAGGGAGGGAGAGAGACAGAGAAAGACACAGAGAGAGAGAGAGAGAGAGAGAAGGAGGCTGGCAAGAGCTAGAAAGTGAGGTAACAAGTGTGTGTGTGTGTGTTTGTGTGTGTATGCGTGTGTGTGAATGAGAGAGTTTGTAAAAAATATTTTAATTTGATTTTGAAAAGTTTAAATAATGAGTTGGTGATTAACTTAATGAAGATATTCCAGAATATGGCAAGGATCCCATTGTAAAAACTTAAATGACCACTAATAATTTATTATTCTATTGTTAATTTAAGCTAAAGGGCTGATTTTTTGGTTGCACAATCTTATTTACAAATAAGAACATAACTTTTTGTACTGACATACAGAGTGCCCTTCAATGGTTAGTACCTTGCAAGGAATTCTCTACTCAAGTATTTTCTTTGGTAAAACAAAGCCTTCTCAGGCTAGTCTGATGCTTTACTTCTTTTACTACAGTCCTCAATTTCTTTTCCTGTCTTCTTTATGATCTACATCTACAGTATGTTTCTTCTGCCTTTTCTTTTCCCACTACTCTGTAAGCTTGCCAAGGCAAGAACTTATAGATGATTTATTTCTATAGCTAAAGAACAAAGCTCATTGCCTAGAACTTATTAGATGCTCAATCAACATTCACAGGATGACTTGATTCATTACTTCCATTAAGTTTGATGTAATGGCGCATTTTCATTTAATTACTAGCTACTAATGTGTGATAAGTGGAAACAAATTAAGAAGGTCTTTGTCACAGGACCAATAATTATCTTGATTTTCTTACCTTTTGTGTTACCTCTGATATAATAATATGAATATATTGGATTCAGCAAGTTTTACAATTGTCACTTCATCTTTGCCTACTGAACACTAGGGACATGGATGATATAGAACTGTGTCCAGTTTTATGAAGGAAAAAGTAATAAAATTTCAGTTCTTGGGTCCCTGTAAGACCTAATGGCTATTAGGACTGGGTGTGTAGCTCAAGTTGTAAAGCACTTTCCTAGATCTGAATTCAGTCTTCACTATGGGAAGAAAGGAAGAAAGGAGGGAATGAAGGAAAGAATTAAGGAAGGAAGAAAGGGGGAGGGAGAGAGGGAAGGAGGGAGGGAGGGCAGGCAGACTAACAGTTTTTCTGTACTAACAACTTTGATGAAATTATTTAAGCATGTCTTAGTCTTCTCATTTTGAAAATGGGAATAACAATACATTTTACCTACTCTATAGATTTGAAAGCAATGAATAAGAGAGATTAATTCTGAAAAAGCATGGTGTCTCAAAAAAAAAGAAAAGGGGCTGGGGATATGGCCTAGTGGCAAGAGTGCTTGTCTCATATACGTGAAGCCCTGGGTTCAATTCCTCAGCACCACATATACAGAAAACAGCCAGAAGTGGTGCTGTGGCTCAAGTGGCAGAGTGCTAACCTTGAGCAAAAAGAAGCCAGGGACAGTGCTCAGACCCTGAGTCCAAGCCCCAGGACTGGCAAAAATATATATATATATATATATATATATATATATATATATATATAAATAAAAATACAATGACCCTCAAAAAAAAGAAAAATCTCATTGAAACCTAAGGGCTTATCTTGATGTATCTTGTAATAAACTGATGTGGAGAATCTCAGTACTCCTTTATGATGAAATGTCTAGAACATTTTAAGAGAGATGAAGGCCATTTCTGACACAGACACACACACACATTTGTGGCACACTTGAAAATGTAGGTGACCCAATCCTATCAAACTCCACAGTAGTGGCTATGCAATCTCTCATATTCAAGAAATGTGTTTTGTTGTCTTTTAGTACTGATGGTATCTAATATATAGATACAGTGCTTCAACAAAGGTTAACTAATAGTAATATTTAGCTTAAAACTTAAAATTAATAAGAGAAGGCAATTATTATAATGGGTCAAGTATGCTTTCTGAGCTCTGACTTCCTGTGTTCAAAACCCAGATCAACAAAGAACTGTCTTTGGTTAATGTACTTAATCTTTATAATCTTAGATTTCTATATCAGAAACATGGGACTAAAAATAGCAGAGCTTCTGTGACAGGACTGAAAGGATTCTATTTCAATAAAGCTCTAGGGCAGTGTTTGCACTAAATCCATTCTAACTTATTGTCTGATATCATCTTTTGTTGGATGCTAGAAATAGCATTCCTTTTATTATTGATTATTAGATTCATCTCGATGTATAAACGCAGATTATGTAGGGTTTCACAAAGAAATAACAGAATCATGCCAACTGTTCCTCCTCTTCCATCATGCTCGTCTAGTAGGTGCCACGAGGCAGCTGTTAACTTGGTGGGAGGATTCCTGTGTCCCAACCACAGTCCAGGCTCTTCCCCAGCTGCCAGTGAAGCACACAATCACGTCTTTTTCTTTGCTCCTGTCCTTGTTCGTGCTCACCAGGTACAAAGACAGGAGACTGGCCCAGCACAAGTCGGAAATAGAGTGTTTCACCCCCAAAGGGAGTGTGGGGAATGGTGGGAGAGCAACCATGAGCAGGTAAGCAAACTGTGCGTGGCCTGAGGTGGTGTGAAATCCATGTCTGCAAGCGAGAGGAACAGGTGGCTCCCACTCTGGGCCCTTGCTCAACTCCACTTCCCACGTGGGGTGTCCACCCCAGGTCACCACTGGTTTTCTGTGTGTGTTTTATTTGCAAAAAGAACAAAAAAAAAAAAAAAGAAAATGGATGTCCTCGTCATGTGAAGTAATGGGAGCCTCCTGTCCCAGACGCTGCTGTTTCTCAGGGTTGTGCGCTTTGCATGTCTGAAGCCGTCGCTAACAGTCAGTTCTCCTTGGATTTTAACCGATCCATCCAATGGTTCTGGAGTTTGCAAAGTGGAAGAGACTGGAGGAATTTCACGTTTCAGAACTATGCCCTCAATTAAGAAAACAAATGCCAAAGCTTAGGACTGGGTTTTAAGGGCATTGTTGCCTTTTGGGGGGAACGGTACAGCTTCTAGGCCTAGACAAGCTTGGAAATTAACCTGACTTACTTTGAATGTATAACCACATTTCATAGGCAAGGGCAAAATTCATGCCAAACCAGTGGATTACAGAGGCAATGGCGTTTTCTTGCATGGAATTCAGCAAGGCTGACCCTCCTCTAGCTACTACACCTTTGCAGCTCCTTTCCTTCGTTGTCGCTGCGCTCTGCATGTTCTGTCGTACTAGGCACTTCCCAACTGGGTGGTTAGCTGGGGTATTTGGAACTTTAAGCCTCAAATGAGCTGTGTTGCATGAAATGAACGTGCTTTTCTTGCATGGGATTGGATTTCAAGAAAAGGGCTCTAGAGACAAAGACAATTTGAATTGTCACCAAGAGTTCCAGAAGGCTGGAGATGCCGTATGCTGAGAAATCACACAGTGAGAGCCAGACTCTCCACTTCTAATTGGTTGTGTCACTTCCCTAATTCAGCCGTGGTAAAGATTCATGGAGAGCTAAGGCGGCAGAGCAGTCCCTATTGGAAAAAGGAGGAAATACAATGAATCTAATATGTAATTGCAAGTGTACACATGCAAAGAACTTCACTTGAAGCACAGCCAGATAACCAGAACATGCTCTCATTGGAATTTCCCCTTCAAAAGTTGTGTTTGCTTCCTCAGTGGTGGGCTACTTCCCATTTCAAAGTAGTGATTCACTCTTTCCAGGGACATTCTATTGTGCAGTTGTTTGTGAAATATTCACACTTTGGTCTGTGCAAATGTTTCTCAAAACTATTCACTGTGCAATCTCAGGGATGATTTACAGCAGTCCTGGCCATGAGGTTGGCCAACTTCACCCACGATCTTCTGAGCAATGTGTGCGTACATGCATATCCTTCATTTTACAGCCCTTTTATACAGCTAGCGTGAATCTCTGTCAGGAAGGTGGGTCTAAATGGGCCATTTTGTTTAAGACTCAACAGATGAGCAAGGCCAAAGGCGCTGCTTCAAATGTGGGTCTCGAGATTCTACCAAAATGACTTCCAAGTTAAAGTCTAACACTGGAGCTGCCCATCAAATATGGACATAGATGTTCAAAGTCTGTCATTGCAATTTAGACAATTTCTGAATGTCTATTCTGGAATAGTCTATTTGTCTATGAAATACCATGGAACTGTTTGTCACAAGCCTTAGGTCCAAAAGATGCAGTGTTCTTAGGAGATATTGTTTGATGTGATGACCTTTCAGATCTGATCGATTCAGAGATCAGATTTGCTCACAGCTGGGGGTTCACTGAGGGTGAAGCAAAGAGGGAAAGGGAACTGTAGATCAAATACCCAATCTAGACCCAAGCTCTTCGGGTCAGATCTAGATTTTCAGTGGGGGCCAATTTTATACAGACTCCAGGGATGGTCCAGGTTTTTCTGTATCAGTAAGATTCCATGTGATGTTTGTTTTCCATTTGTTTGGATACTGCCAAGGTAAATAGTAAGGCTGTTTACACGGATATGTGTGTGTGGAGAGGGTGGTGAGAGTAGTATGAACTACAGTAAGGGAGTTTTGTTGACGTAATGCCCTGGGCTCCACAGATTAGCATAATTAATTGAGAATAAATCATTTTTTCTTCTAACTTCTCTTCTTATTTTTTACTTATAAATTGAAACTGACAAAGAAAGGGAGGTCCTGGAGACAGAGAGAGAGAGAGAGAGAGAGAGAGAGAGAGAGAGAGAGAGAGGAGAAAGAGAAACCTAGAAAGAAAAGTCCTTTGGAGCTTTAAGAAAGCTGAGGAAATGGTGACACTGATCAAAATGCATTGCTCTCGCTAACTGACATGTTGAATTGAAACCCTTTGTACAACTACTTAAAGACAGTATAAAACAATCAAGGAAGGAAGGAAATAGGGAGGAGGGGAAAGAGAAGGAAGGAAGGAAGGAAGGAAGGAAGGAAGGAAGGAAGGAAGGAAGGAAGGAAGGAAGGAAGGAAGGAAGGAAAATTTGTCTTGGGTCAAAAAAAAAGGCAAGGAGACAAAAATACAGATCAAAATTCACAAGAACTTTGCATCATTTTTCTCCAACTTTATATTTGATCACTTCAATACATACATACATACATACATATAGTATTTATACAGGAGAATTAGTTCAAAAGGAACATTAAGAGAAAAATTTTCCAAGTTGGAAACAAATTTCATTCGTAATAGCAGTTTCTAAGGAAACAGAATAGTTCAATCCTAATTTTCTAAGTCTGGAGTTGAAAGGCGGAGAAGTGTATAACTATGCACAGATGTTTTGTTTGTTGTTGATTTTGCTTTTTGCCGAGGCTGTCCCTGAGCCTCTTTGTGCTCAAGACTAGTGTTCTACCACTTGAGCCACAGCATCACTTCTGGATTTTTCTAAGTAGTTTATTGGAGACATGAGTCTCATGGACTGATTTTCCTGCCAAGGCTGACTTCAAACCACAGTCCTCAGATCTCAACCTCCTGAGTAGCTAGAATTACAGGCATGAGCCACCGGAACATGGTTATAGATATATATGTATGTGTGTATAATTATATATATATACACACATATATATTCTTTTATTCGGATTTGAACTCAGGGCCTGGGCTTTTGTGCTCAAGACTAGTGCTCTACCACTTTGAGCCACATTTCTATTTCCAGGAGATTTTTTTTCCTATCAGTTGATAAGGCATTCTTTCTACTCCTCCCTTCATCTTTCCAGTTATTTTCCACATATATAGTCATTCCTGTGCAGATATGAGCTGGTTTATGGCCTTCACTGAACACTGAGCCTCAGGGAATGTCTGAGGAAAGCTCAAATAACCACAGACAAACCAAAACGGCTGGGCACCAGTGGCTACTCAGGAGACTGAGTCCTGGAGGATTGCAATTTGAAGCCAGCCAGGCACAAAAATTTGTACAACACTGTCTCTAACCAACAAAAGTCTGAGTTGGTAGCATGACTCAAGTTGTAGATTGCTTGCTATGAGCAAGCAAGCAAGCTATTAAGAGTGCCTATTCCAGCCCTATAACTGGCACTAAAAGAAAGAAATAAAAATCAATTTAGCTGCTGCAGCTCTTAGTGCCTATGTTCTCTATGATGGAATTGAAGAGCGAGCAGGACCTGATGAATTCATGTCCAGGCTGATTCTCCAGAGCTGCCTGTCCGTGGAGAGAAAAGTTTACTCTGCTGTCATCACTAGAGAGCAAAGGGCTATGATGCTACTTTCACACTTCTCTGTACCTTAAACTTCTGCCCCCCTTCCTACTCCCACACACTGGGAAAGGAACGAGCACATTTCATGTACTCATGACACTCTAGCTGCCTGAAATAGATTGCTGCTTTTCCTTTCCATGAACCTATTTCTTCTGTCTGGATGCAGTGTAAATCTTCATTCTTTCCTACTTTCACACTGGGTAGGCTGAAGGTGTGTCAGCATAGCTCCCTGTTCTCATGGTGGAGAAGTCAAGTTGCCTTAAACAGGGAGGCACTATATGAACGGGAAATTACATAAGCCTTCTGATTGGCTGATTCACTAAGAGGCCAATAATGACTCCTGTTGGGAATACTCAGTGATCACTCCGCGAAGGATCTCGTTCTTCAAGTCTCTCCTTGAGGAAGGGATCCTTTCATCCAAAGAAACTGGTAGGGCGAAGTCCTGACTGGCATAAGAAGAAAACAGGGTGATGTGAGACATTTTTAACAGAAGGGAGATTTTACTGTAAGTAGTACACCATAGCAGTTCTGTAAAATATGAACTTCCATAGGCAGAATCTATCCTAATGGGCATAAATGCTGAAGGAAATCTTGATCTAGTAACAGTGGGGCTTAAGATAGTCATTGTTAGTTTCAAACGATTTCAGAACTGAAATATGTCTACATTAGAACCGTTTCAACTGCCATTCATTAATTAATTTCTTATAAATCTCATCTATTAAGCAACTACTATGAGCAAAGGATCTGAAAGACGCTATAGACAAATGGATAAACAAAATATGACTAATACACTTGAATGTTTATAGTCTGTTGCAGGAGTCAGAAAAATCCATAAGTAATCTGGGCACTGGTGACTCATGTCTGTAATCCTAGCTATTCAAGAGGCTGGGTTGAGGCCTTCAATTCAAAATCAGCCAGGGCAGACAAATCTGAGAACCAATTAACCAGCAAAGAACCAAAAGTGGAGGTATAGCTCAAGTGGTAGAACTCCAGCACTGAGCAGAACAACACCAAGTTAGAGTGTGAGGCTTTCAGTACAAGCCCCGAGATCAGCACAAAAGGAAATATATGAACGTCTTTCCCATAGTTTATGCTTCAGATAAACTATTGTTTACACTAGGACAAATAAAATTAAGACTAGTTGAAATCAAATAATAACAATCTCAGTGGGGGCTTTAAAAAGTCAAAGGACACATTTTTATCATGTCCAGGCTTCAAAGAAGGAAAGAGTTTGCCCTTCCAGTGCAAGAGACCAGTGAGTTGCTCAGCAATATTTGAGGATTTCTGCACTAGACTTCCCTATCATCCTCTCTAAAATCAATTCCAAATTAATACTTTGATTTATATCTAAAGATCTAAAATAAAGAAAATAATGATAACTGTAAGGAGTGTAACTACTATGTATCACACACAATACTATTCCTCCCTATGTCTTACGGTCTCTCAAGAACTTTTTCCTTATCATGGTAAAGAGAGAAATGAAGCTCAAGAATATTAAAGGACAACTAATGAGCAATTTCAGCTGGACACTGGGAGCTCATGCCTGTAATCCTAGCTACTCAGAACACTGAGATTGAGGATTGATGTTCAGACTCTTCCTATGCAGGAAAGTCCATGAGATTCTTATCTCCAATTAACTAATAAAAAGCCAGAGTAGAAATGTGACACAGTGCTAGAGCACTAGGCTTGAGTGAAAGGCTAAGGGTCAGTGCTCATACTGAGTTCAAGCTCCAGTACCAACACCAAAAAGGAGAAAAGAAGGAAGAAAGAAAGAGAGAGAGAGAGAGAGAGAAAGAAAGAAAGAAAGAAAGAAAGAAAGAAAGAAAGAAGAAAGAAAGAAAGAAAGAAAGAAAGAGAAGAAAGAAAGAAAGAAAGAAGAGAGAAAGAAGGAAGGAAGGAAGGAAGGAAGGAAGGAAAGAAGGAAGAAGGAAAGAAGGAAGAGAAGGAGGGAGGGATGGGAAATTGATTCTGAATTGGTTCAGCCACTAGGGTATCATTTTGACTCTTTTATCTCTGTATTTGGTAAAAATGAAGGTAATGTAACACTTACCTTGCTGGTACTGCGAACATCAAGTGATATTATGCAAGTCCAGCAGGTAACATACTACTTGACAACAGGCAGTCAATACATGTGAGGTAGAATCACTGTTGTTCAAACCTACAAACCTGGGGGAGGGGAGGTACTGGGTTTTGCCTTGGCTTTTCCCATTCTGCCATCATGATTGCTTTTCTTAAAAAATCAATTCCAGATAACTAAGTAAAACAAAAGCTAATGATAACAGATTCAGTGATGCAATCTCTCTAACATAAAATGTATTTTTATCCTGTTGTTACTTATAAAAGCACCATGTTTATTGGGTACTTATACCACACACCTGGTTAAGTGCTAGGTCTGTCTCATTTCTTATTTGGTTTTTGGAAAAGGAAAATGGTAAATCCTTAATTTGAGTACAACTCAATTTGATTCTGGAATTCACACTCTCTTATGATCTCTGCTAACTAGGATAAAATTTAAAGTCACACATTCTGAATTCAAGACCTTCCCCCAAAGGAAAGCGTGGCCTTACTTGATCTTCATGTCCTCTGCTTTGGCACATACATTTTCTTCTCCAGCACTGCAAGTATCTCACCATTTTCCCTACACATGGATTTCTTGTACAGCAGCAATCTGTGGCATGCTCTGTTTCTACCTGGATTTTCTACCCTTTTCTCCCCTTTCTTCCATCTTTTCCAACCCTCATTTGTGTTCTACTTGACAAATTCTTACTTAAGTTTTAAATCCCAGCTCCTCTTTTTGTGTGTGTGAATATTGGAGCTTGAACTCAGAGCCTTGCCTTCTCTCTTGGCTTTTTCTCTTGAAAGAGTTTGGCTTTAACATGTAAGCCATGCCTATATCTCTGGCACTTTGCTTGTTAATTAGGAATAAGACTCTTGGGAACATTTCTGCCAAGGCTGGCTTTGAACTGTGATCCTCAGATCTCAGTCTTCTGAGTACCTAGGATTGCAGATGTGAGCCACCAGTACCCAACACAAATCACTAATTTCTGAGATTATAGTATATTTATTAATAGTTAATTTTGACAGTCTTCTTTGGCCTGTAAAAAGTATAAGACAAAATATGCATAACAGGAGTGCTGAGATTCCATGATACTTGTTTCAGATTTTGCTCAGTTATCTTCTCATTTACCTCTTTCTTAATTGGTAGAGGAAGTAGCTGGGCAAAGGTTTTTGTGAGACTGTTATCCTTGTCTGTAAATAAATGTCACAAATCTCTCTCTCACACACACACACTCCTCTCTCTCTCTCTCTCTCTTTCATATGCACAGAGGATTGGAGATAACTGAATAGTTACACACAAACATATTTGCATTTCATTTAAAATCATGTATTTGAGCTGGACACCAGTGGCACATGCCTGTAATCCTAGGTTCTCAGGAGGCTGAGATCTGACGACAGAAGGTCGAAACCAGCAAGGGCAGGAAAGTCTATAAGACTCCTATCTCCAGTTTACCACCAGAGAACCAGAAGTGGCTCTATAGTGCCACCCGTAAGTGATAAAGCTCGGGAGCAGTGCTCAGATCCTGAGTTCAAATCCCACAACTGACCAAATAAAATAAAATTATGTATTTGATAGTTTATGATTTCTTGTAGAAGGAAAAAAAATCAATGTTTTCTGATATGGAAAGTACCAAGCCATAATGGGAGAAATCTACCCTGTGGTCAATAAGCCTAAACTCAAATGTTCCAGATGCAAGAACAAACACTGAAGGATAGTTTCTGATTGTTGTCTTGCCTCATGATAGAAATAAAATTTTGCAATTGCATCCGCTGACTCTCATTTTGTATTTCTATTAGGTCGGTATTATTGAAATGTAGGTATAAGTTATTAAGCAAAGCTGACTGTTGTAAAATTTTAAGTCAGCCAGTTCACCTAATTCCATGTTTTATGTGTCTGATTCTTCAACACACACTCATTTAGATTCACAACAAATTCATTTACACAGGACAGCACACCTCCCATGGCAAATGCAAAGGTACATGGAGCAGTTGTTCTGTTCCTTATAGTTTTGCACCACTATAGTCCCCTTTCCTTCGGTTGATTTAGGACTTCGTTGCCTCATTTATTTGGATGGGCAACTTAGTGAAGTTCCATGTGAGCTTCTTCACATCTACAGGTTAACGATGCTGCTCTTATGCCAAGCAGTCAGGATGACAAAATTCCCTTAATTTTCCTAAAACGCCTGGCCACCCACTCTGTATAGAGCAGAGCACCAAGTATGAGCAAATATGTACCCAGCTCCTGCCTGGTGCTGCTCCAGACTCAGTGCAAGAGTTGGCTTGTAAATAAGTAAAACTGTTGTGAAGGTCACGCGTGGTAATGTAGGTGAAAACACCATAGTGAACTGTGAATTTCTATTCAAGTAGAGAGAGCTGTTAGTCTCTTGGGACGCCTCTGCCACCCACCAACTCCATCCCTATGTTTTATGCAAGCTCTAAATCAAGCTACATTGCTCCACACAGTCTTGCTGGCTGCACAAGCCCACAGATACAAAGCAGCTTTGTATCTGTTTTGTTCCTCTCTGTCTCTCTCTCTCTCTCTCTCCTCCCCCCCCCCTAAATTGTAATCTGAATTTTTTTACTGATCAATACTAAAATGCCTCTAATCTTAGTTGGAACGCTTCCGGTAAAGCTGAGTTAGTGTCAGGAGAAGGAGCAATTTGAAGGTCTGAGTTCAGGTTACTGGATTATGGAACGAAAGAAAGACCTCAATTGGGAGGCAAAGCTTGGAGGCTTCTGTGCCATGTCCTGCTGTGTTCAATATTGTCTCTGTGAGAACTGGAGGGAAGCAGCCATCGCAGACACTTTGCCACCCACCTGGGTGGTCATGTAACTCTTTGTAAAAGCCTCCTGTTAAATCAAAGGTGGGTTTAAATGGGGCTGAGAGGCTGTCCTTTCCATGAGGGTTTTTTTTTTTTTTTTTAAGACCAGAGAAAAAATATTCACTGAGAAAGTGATCATAGAAACACACAGATAGTGCTAGTAAGAGCAAGATAACAATTCCTAACACAGGACCATGGGAAATGTTACATGGGATTCGTTAGACAGAATTTATTTGCCAGATAATGTAACACAAATAGTCATCAGATTGTTTATCTGTACTGTTCTAACTTTCCCAAGTTCTATGCCTCATTAAGCTCCACTTTATTTGAACATCTTGCCTTGAAACTTCATTCCCAGGTTACAACTTTTCCTTTGGATTCCTCTAATATCCATAAGAAAGACCCAATGGACAAAAAGAAATGTCTCTATTTTCACAGTAGATTTTCATCCTCATTTTTGTCCCATTCTTTAGTGCTTTATTATTCTATCCTTATACTTTGAATCTTCCTTAGAGATCACTATTGGGCTCAAGTTGATTCTCTTTATTCTGCAATTACTGAAGAACTAATGAACAAATATCACCTAACTTTTAATATTTTCCTGAAGTAGAAACAGAGCTGGGGTTAGATCAGGAATAAGGGCAAGGAATAAACTAAGGGGAGGATTTAAAGACATGATGGTCCCTGCATTCAAACTTTGTTTCAACTTAGGAAAAGAAGACCAAATATATAAAATATTAAATAATAGAGCATTTTATGGATAGAAACTAAACAGAAATGGAGCCATAAGCATTTCTTTGTACATTCATTTATTGATCTATTCATTATAGACATATATAGGTTACATTTGTATCTACCAACCAGCTGTCTGTTCAGATCAAATAAATTAGACCAGATAATTGTTCCAGACATTGTATGACAACTATTGAGCTGTTCAGATGAAAAAAGAGAGCAGATTCTTATAGGTTGGGGGTAGCTGGGAAGAATTTTTATAGTAGGCAAACAGTCCAAATTCTATCTTCTGAAAACATGAATTCTACCCCACTCCACACAGTCAATGAGACTACTGATTATCTCTGCATATCCCATATAGATGTCTGAACTTTGGTTACTGCTAGCCGTCATGGAGGGCAATGCCTCTTCCTCTATTTTATCATTTTATCATAGTATTTTATCATAATATATCAATTACGAGGACCTGCATAGCTTCTGTCTATGAAGCTTTCTCTGACCATTACTGCTGGAGACAGTGGCTTCTTCTTTGGAAGTTGTGAATCCCTTGTGATGTGCCCCCTCTCAGAGCCCAGGGCCCATACCTCTTATTCTTACGTTCTGCTGGAATCCCTCTGTCCCTATCCTTGCTCTTGTCAACTTCCCATCTCCCTGTCTCCACCATCAGTGCAAGGTCTTAGGAGAAGTAACCTAGCTGCACCAAAATACTACAAATAATCATATCACTAATGTTCTTCTTTAACTAGCTTCTCTGCTGAATTTGTTCTTGACTTCTTAGAAAGATCTTTCATGTATCAGCAATCATCATCTACAGGATAAATCATTAGTAAATGAAATTAACATTTGATATGTTGTTGCCACTATTCCAATACCAGTATTTTCTAAGAATCTAAGTTTAAAGTTAGCCCTAACAGTGAGTACAGGATTCCCATTTATTGGAATTCCAAAATAGAATGAAAATGAGAGAACTAAAACCACCCATAGGAAAGGTGTCTTGAAGAAACTGGCTGAGAATTGTCATATAATATATGGCTTCATTTATAATTCATATTGTTGTAGGCATTAAATGCCTTCATCATCAGGCATTTAATCTTTATCTCTGAAAAAGTGTTGGTTGCTAATCAACTTGCACTATTTAATGCCCAAGAGAGATCTAATACAGTGTGCTTTTCTTAATCCAAGAGTAGTGCATGATTAAAGTGAACAGAGACATAGAGTAAGAGAGAATATAAACCAAATGACTATCTTATATAAAGACACCTATCATCTCCAGACACCACCTGAAGCTTTAATCTCACAGACGGAGGAATAGCTTCAAAAGGAAAATGTAAACAGTATCGTGTCATGGAAATTAGAATTGCAAGTCATTGGAGAGTGCATTAGTCTCACTTTACCACAGGATACGTCTGTAACTGGGCAGGTCAAGTCTCATAAGCTCATTAAGCCATAGTTTCATCATCTTTAGAAAGGTATCTAAAGTGTTCATCTTCCTGTCTTTGACAGTGTGTCCCTAAAAGTTCTTTATAAATACTATGCAACTATAAGATGGTATCATCTTGATTATTGTATCCATCCTAGGTAATTTGCTTCTTTATATCCTTTTATTCCATTATCTTTTTCTATGCACATCTTCTTAATAAATGTATCAACAGTGCTGTTTGAATTTTTTATCAACACTATAGCTACTCACATCTATTTATGCTATAACTGAGAGGATTTACATAGATGTTTCAGCCATTTTCTCACACAGTGTAAGGTGTTCTTTAGCATAGTTTTTTTCAATCAATTTGTCAGATTTTATGCAAAGAGCAAGAGGAAATTTTTGCAACCTCTTTGAAATGATTGAATATAAACAATATAAAATTTTAGTGAATTTTTCATTTGTTATGTTGTTGTTGTTGTTGTTGTTTGTGCTGGTACTGAGTTCCAGTACCACTCTACCACTTACAGAATGCCTCCACTCTCAGCTGTGGCAGGTTATTTGGAAATAAAAGTCTTGCATACGTCTGCCTGAGCTGGCTCAAAACCATTCAACTTTCAGATCTCAGCTTCCTGAGTAACTAGGATTACACATGTGAGCGACTAGCACCAGGACCAAATTCCTCTGGTGTAGACGTGTATTGCCAGGATTAGGGAACTAGAGTTCCAGAGTGTTTACAAAGAGAGGCCCTGGGTTCAAAACCTGTAGTGTCACGCTTTATAATTCATATCAAGTTATGCAAAACAAAATGGATTGGTGAGCTGGTTTAAGAAAACGCATCGTTGCATATTTTCTGCTTAAAATAATCTTCACTTATGGGGTCTTTACTTTGGCCTAATATTTTCTGATGTCATTTTACAAGCACCATTTGTTAATGCCATGTGCTAATGCTATTTCAGATTTTTTAAGCAATATTTCTGTTTTTGAGTCTCATAATCATTATATCTCCCTTCAGGCTATCCCCTAAACCAAAATACAGGAACAAGAGCTGTTCAATAATGAAGACTACTCTTAATAAAACACATTTGTTAACTTTTGGAGACTATATTTGATTACTTCAATGCCCTAGAACTGTAAGTTTGAGACATACTAATAAATCACACAACAGAAGATAAGAGATTAGATTTTCTAATTCAGCAAAATAAGAATTTTAATTGCTTATATGTTGTTGTTCCAACTCTAAGCACGCTTGAGGGTGTGATAAACCACAAAGGTTATTCAACTGCCATTTAATGTGAATAAAGAAATTGCAAATCCCACAGATATTTTCGATGGTCAGACTCGATGAAAGTGAACTTTGTAGTGAGGGCATGCTGTAGTAGAAAGCTCTAATTTCTTCAGATCTGGGAATATGATTAGAGAAACAAGAAGAGGTTCATTGAACTGACATTCACAGATCGCTTAAAATGAATAAATTAAGTGTCTTCATGGAAGAGACAAAAAGGAAGAATAAATGGCTGAGAATACAGGTAGAAGGTATCATTTTGGAAAACCTAAAATGTAAACAAAAAATTAATAAACAGGTAACAAAAAAACCCTCTCCAATTACATTATTGAAATGTCATATTTGTTACCTGACATAGAGCAAATTTTCCTAAGAGGAATACATTAGATTACACAGTCTTAAATTTTGAAAAGGGGTGAATGATTCATGGAAAGACAATTTCTGGCTCCCTGCTTAGATGCAACAAACTGTTTTCTCCTGTCCTTGTCCCCATCCTTCTCTCTGCTCTCCCAACAGCCAGTGTGTGTGCTGGAAAAGGTGAAATACTATAGACAGGTGAAGAAAAGTTCCCTTTGTTTTCTCTTCCTATAAGCCATAGGAAAAATAAATACTTTTGATATTGGGGGAGAAAAATCGTACCCTAAATAACAAACACAACTTCTTATCTCAGGTCAATGGGAGAGTTAATATTTGCCTTTTCAGAAGTGCTATGCTTTACTCTCATGTGATCCTATTGGTTTTCCAAGAAGGTGAGTTGGGTATGTTTACTCCTTCCATTTTATGCGAAAAAGAAAAAAAAGACAGAAGGGTAAGTGGTTTGCTCAGCATCAACCAAAGCCTTACAATCTGGACCCCATCTCCTTTTCAATACTCATACTTTTACAACAGTTCTCACCACTGAGAATTTTACAAACACACACTGACACACCCCAAAGTATCCCTTTGTGATTGTCCTTGTAGATATTAAGATATGTGTTCATATTTAGTTAATAAAATACTGTACACATGGAGTAGTATTGATTATAGAGAGCTACATGATAAACAGGCAAATCTATAAGGCAAAAATAGATTTCATTAATGCTAAATTATTTTAGATATTTAATTCTGACAAAAAATCCATATTAAATTTCTCTAATGAAATATGTTTAGCCATCCAAATTATTGGTACCAAAATATTATTGAGCACCTGTCATATTCCAGAAAATGCGCTAGGTCCTCACTAGGCACATAACAAAATAGCAAATCCTGCCAGTGCCTTCAAGATTTCCCCCCCTCCTAGCAGGTGTGATGGATAGATGACCTTGAGATACTAGAGGCCTACCTAATGCAGGGTCTGCGGGAATCCAGTGCGGCTGGATGTAGAAATAGGCGAGATAAATTTAAGAAAATTAGGTGAAACACAGTAGGGAAACGAAGTCAGGGAACGGAGGGGAGGAAGGATGAGAGGGAAAGGGAAGGCAAGGGAAGAGAAGGGAAGAAAGGAAGAGGAGGAAGGAGTTGTGCTGGAGCGAAAAGGAAGGAAAGGGGTGAGATAAGGAAGCATATGAGAGAGAATTTCAGGAAGATAAAAAAAAATGTTGAATTTATTGGAAGAGATCTAGTCTTCTACGTTGACGTTTTGTGTGAGGAAAACACCCCTTAGGATCATGGAACGGAACTGTTTGTGATAGTTGCTTCTGAAAAAGAGAACGGCTGGGAAGATGGGACCGCTTTAGCGCATCTATTCCTTTGGACTTCATTCTCTTCCTAGCCTAAGGTCTGGGCCAGCATGGGGTCCCTATTCCTATGTTCTGCCTTGCTGTGTTTATGAGATGGAACCCAAACACTGCGCACCCTGCCACGGTCTGGACATTTGCCACGGGGACACTGCTCCTTTGTGCCCCCTAAAGTGCTCGTTTTCCCCAAGCATCCAAGATGGCAGGTTTGGAAGGCAAACCTAGCTAGCATTCGGGGTCTCTTGTGCCCTCGACATCCCCAAACCCCATAGAGCGGCTCTGTGGGCCGAAGACACCGGCCAGCCCGGCCATCTCTTCCTCCAACCTGCCATGCCGGTGTCTGGGCCGCCGGAGCGCAGGGTCCACCGCCGGCTCGGGACCGGGAGCCTCGGATCTCAGCCTCCGGGAAGCTGGGACCCCGGGCGCGAACCCCCAGCGCCTGGGCCGTCCTTTCACGGGGCTGCTCCCCGGAGGAATGGGGTGCGTTCTGGACCCCCCCATCCCCCAACCCCACCCCCGGGGGACCCCGATGAGTCAGTCACCTCTCTCCTCTTTCTCCTCCCCGCAGCTCCAACGGGAAATCCGTGTCGTGGGCGCAGAACGAGAAGAGCAGCCGCGGGCAGCACCTGTGGCAGCGGCTGTCGGTCCACATCAACAAGAAGGAGAACCCCAACCAGACGGCGGTGATCAAGCCCTTCCCCAAGAGCCCCGAGGGCCGCGGGCTGGGCCCGGGCGGCGGCGCGGGGGGCGGCGCGGCGGCTCCCGTGGGCCCCGAGCCCCCGGACGCGGGCCCGAAGCCGCCGTACCCCGCGGCGGCGGCGGAGGGCGAGGGCCCGTTCCCCGCGCCCGCGGCCCCCCCGCGGGCGTCCTCCTCGCCGTCGCCGTCGCCCCTGCGCACGCTGAGCCTCCGCGCCCCGGCCCCGGCCCCCGCCCCCGCCCCGGAGGCGGCCCCGCCGTCGGAGGCGGGCGCGGCGCGCGGCAGCTCGTCGCAGGGCTCGCTCATGGAGCAGATCAGCAGCGTGGTGACGCGCTTCACCGCCAACATCACCGAGCTCAACTCCATGATGCTGTCCTCCGCGGGCCCCGGGTCCGGCCCGGGCCCCGGCGCCGCCCCGCTCTGCTCCGCCTACCTGATCCCCAAGGAGATCCAGCTGCCCGCCACCGTGACCACCCTCGCGGAGATCCAGCCGCTCCCGGCCATCGAGGTCACCGGCGGCGCCCCGCCCGGGCCCGGGACCTCGCCCCCGGGCGCCGCGTCGCCCCCCGACGCCCCGGCGGCGGCGGCCGGGCCCGGGCCGGAGGCCGCGCCCGGCAAGCCCGACCTGGAGGAGCTGGTGGCGCTCACGCCGCCGTCCCCCTTCCGAGACTCGGTGGACTCGGGGAGCACCACCCCCAACTCGCCCGTGTCCGAGTCCGCCCTCTGCCTCCCGTCGTCCCCCAAGTACGACGCGCTCGTCATCCGCGACTACACGCAGAGCTCCTCGTCCTTGTGAGCGCGCGGGGGGCCGGGGAGAGCCACGCGGGACCCGCGCGGGCGGACCGCGCACGACGGCCGCCCGCCGCGCTGGGGGCGCCCCGGCCCCCGCCTCCCCCCCCCCCCCCCGCCCCGGGACCCCGCCGGCCGCCCGCCGACCGACCACGCACCGCCCGCGAAGCCCTCCCGGCTGATTCCCTTCCAGTGGCCTTAGAAAACGTGGGCTTTCGAGAGCCGCGCGCGCGGCCCGGGGGCTGAGGACGAGGCTCCGGGCGCCGCGCCCCGCGCTCCGGCCCGGGGAAGCCGCGGGAGAGGAGGGAGCGCCGGGAGCCAGCCAGCCGGGAAGGCCGCCGCCTGGGCCGGCCCTGCCCCAGCAGAGGCTCCGAGTCCCCAAACCTGAATGTACATTTTCTAACTAACTGAGAATCCGGGACCAAAAATGTCAGTCTTCCTGCCTTCCGTCCGTCCGTCCTTCCTTCTTTCCTTCTTTCCTTCCTCCCTCCTTCCTCCCTTCCTTCTTTCCTCCCTTCCTCCCTTCCTTCTTTCCTTCCTTCCTTCCTCCCTCCTTCCTTCCTTCCTTCTTTCCTTTCTTCCTCTTTCCTTCCTTCCTCCTCCTTCCTCCCTTCCTTCCTTCCTTCCTTCCTTCCTTCCTCCTTCCTCCCTTCCTCCTTTCTTCCTTTCCCTTTTCCTCCCTGGTTCCTTCCTCCTTCCTTCCTCCTTCCTTCCACCGTCCCTCTTTCCTATACATTTTCCTCTTCCTTTCCTTCCTTTTTTCCCTTATGCCTTCCTTCTTCCCCTTTCTTCTTTCCTTTTTCCTTCCTGCTTTCCCTCCTCTCTTTTAACCTCCCTCCCTCCTTCCCTGTTTCCTCCCTCCCTTCCCTCCTTGTCCTCCCTCCCTTCCCTCCTTTTCCTCCCAGTTTCTTTAAAGGCCTTGGGAAGCCGTACATGGGGCGTGGTTTGGGCTGACGCTTGAGTGTGCCCAACCCTTCCCACACACTGCGCATGTGCTAGGGCTCTGCCGCAGTTGGTCCTCTCCAATTGGGTCGTGAGATGCTCTTCCAAAAGCCTGCACCTGGATGCCACCTACTTATTTCAGATTCGCCTCCATTAACCAAGAAATCCAGTGGAAGGTTTCCTCCTGACTATTTCACCATGTTGCCAATCAATACTGGAGTAGCAAAAAAAATATAATAATAATAATATTTTCTGGAATACTGTTTTGTAATTCCCTCACTGGGGTGCATTGTGTAGCTGGAAATTCTCTTTATAATAATTCCTGAGGGCCGGCCCGGCTATCTCGTTCATGACACACAGTCGCT
The DNA here is from genome assembly GCF_023159225.1 of Perognathus longimembris pacificus. Lineage (NCBI taxonomy): Eukaryota > Metazoa > Chordata > Mammalia > Rodentia > Heteromyidae > Perognathus > Perognathus longimembris. The sequence goes on along the minus strand of NC_063173.1, from coordinate 9,880,712 downwards.
CCTGTTCCGTTAGTCTTGCCAGCTGGAACCCTAGGAGAATGCATTGAGAGAGCCTCCATTCCTCTCCTTTGAGAACCTGATGTTCAAAGAGCTCCTCTGTCTTCTCTTTTGAGTCGCACTCCCGGAACCGTGGTCCAGAAACCTAATGAAGACGTTGTCAAACTTGGAGGAACTATTGTTGAAAAAAAAAATTTCACACAATCGTAATAACACTGGAAATTTTAAACTGTGTCTCGTTGGTGTAGCAAGGCTTTCGCTATGCCAGTGAACAGTCATTTTACCTTTTCTTGGCTGCTTCAAGGGTGCAGCTATGAACTATGACAAATGTAGATTTTTTTCAAAGCAATACAGAATACTAAAAACAGAAGAACCCTAATGAATCTCAACCACAGTCTTTCTTAGCCATTCCAAACAAGGCAAAGCAATTATTAATACTTTACTTTTAAAAATAACTCTTAATATGATTTTGTGCATTTCATACTGTCATCCGTTTAACTACTACAGAAAAGAGATTTAGCGTTCTAATAAAAAGCACGTGCGCGGATAGGCTCATACACGTAGGAATCACTGCTCCAGACCTGATTCCACCGCCACCTCTACATTCCTCTCATTGCAGCTATCCTCAGGTACCAAATGTTCTTGATTTTTAAATAATGACAGTAATAAAAGGAGGAAGTGTCCTATCAATTTAGTGTTCAGTTGACCCGCCTTATACTAAAGACAGCCTTATGAAAAAGATTTGCTCTGCTCTGACGCAAAGTATATTTTTGGCACAGAGAAAAATAAATAGAAGTCTTTTGGCTCAATATCTTTATTTTGACATTGACTTAAAATGAAAAAATAAAAGTCTATTTATATAATCTATCATTCTCCAAAAAAATTATGATAAATATATTGCCTATTGGCATTTCTTTTCACATACCAATTGTTTGACATTTAAAAATCAAATCTCCCAATGTAAACATTTAACATTTATTGATTTACTAAAATGTTAATTTAAAAAGTAAACAGATTTCTTATGCCAGATTCTGAAATAACATCAGCAGAGCCTCATGATTCTAAATACTAATGAGACTCTTGAAATAGAAATGGAATGGAGTCAACCTTTATGGCTTCATTCAAAGTAAATATCTGCCTCTGCCTGAAAAACAATTGTAAATATTTTCAAATATTAATATCCCTGAGCCCTCACCTGAGAATCATTGTTTTGATTTCTTAAGTATTAATATTTTATAAATATGCTGTACTATGTTACTTTTTAAAAATATGTTGCAGTAAATTCTTATAATGATTTCCATTTTATTCTCAAGTACAATAAGTTTCACTTCTTTGACCAACAGGAAAACATCTTTTAAACTTTCTTCATGCCCAAATTTCTGTTCTAATATTTTAGTGACACGTTTCTTTAAAAAGTACACCATCTTTTAAGAGACTGCACTATAAATTAAAATGTCACATAAGTAAATTTCCACGTGATAATATCACAAGACGTCATGATCAACTGTAATTTTCAAAAACGTCCAGCTAGAGGAGAATAAAATGTATTTTTCTCTATATTTCTATAACAGTTACCACTTCTTTGCATTGTATATTTGGACATAATATTAAGAGTAATACATTCTTGAGATCTTTTATTTCGGAATGATGCTAACTCTGTCTCTTTGCCAATCCTAGCACTAGGTTCCACGTAATAATTCTACAATACAAAGAGGAAGGAATATTTCTTTACAGCTAGGATATGTACTTCACAATTCATTGGGGGTACTTGTTCTTATTGACTTTCCTTGCAAACAATTTGTTCCTGGTGCCCAGTAATGACTCAGTTGGGAAGGTTATGACAAAAGGGAGGGGAAGATGCCCCTCAATGCCAGCAAAGTGATCCCAAAGGAGAGTTGGGACGTGGGAAGCGAAGAGCACCTGGATACACAATCCACTTGTCTTTCTCATTGGGAGAGGAGTTGGGGCTGCCTGGCAAGACCAACCTGAGTGTATGTGGACGACTTTCTTTGGGGAACAAGAGTGGGGAGCACAAAGAGAGGATGGAAAGTCACGAGACACTTTCTTGAAGCAACAAAACAAAAGCAAATCCCCAAATGAGCTGATCTCTGAAAGTCATAGTCTTCCCCAAACTACTGAGGTAACAGCAAATGATCAGGAAGACTAGGAACTATTTCTGACTGTACATGCATTGTGTAATGGCTCTGCTGAAGTTCTGTGACTTCCATACCAGGAATTAAACACTCTTTTTAAGAAAAAAAAAAAAACACACAAAAAGACAAAAAAAAATTTCCTGTACTAGTCTCTCAGCAAAATGTACATCTTTTGGAGACTTCAAAGGTATTATATGAGTTCACATTTAGCAGCAGCTTATTAATAACCCTCAAGCTGTCATAATCTCTATAGTTACTATTTACAATTTTATACTGTGAAAAAAAATACATGGATCAGTGAAAGCAGAAAGATTAAACAGAATTTGCTTTGAAGAAGGTCTGGGGCCTGGGAGAGTCTACCATCTAGTGCAGACTGAGGCATATATAAATAGTTGGTTGAATTCCACTGATCTTCCCAATGTGAACAAATATACTATGTATATTGTGTGTATTTCTAGAATTCAATGGCAGCTGCTGGTGATGTTGTAATTAGAAATCTATATAGAATATAGATGTGTTAGAGAGATGGTGCCAATCCTAAGAGATCTGTGTGGGCTAAAAGTGCTTGTACTTACTTTTTCTGCACTTATAACTGATTTGGTTTAAACCTGTGTGCGAGTATCTCTTCTTTTTTTTCTGTTGTTGAAGCTTGTACTATTAAAATAATAGAGAATGTTAAATTATTTTGATGTGAACTGCAAATGATTTTTCATAAAGTATAACATTTTTATCAGCATTGTTTCGCTTTGTACTTGTATAAATGTGTTTTATTTTAGCATTTTAAAATACAGTTGCCTGTTTCTCAGTTGTCTAAATCATGTTATAGTTGGTGTTTGTGAAGTCAGTTTCCTTTTTGAAAAATATTAAAAAAGAAAATATGACATGACTTTAAAATCACTCCCCTGAAATGCTTAGAATATTTTTCTCACAATTTTTTTCTTCAAGACAACAAATGGCCATGCTATTAATTAATCTTGAATTCTGAGTGGTACCCACATTCGCACTATGAGGTTTATAAACAAGGTGATGTTCAATAAATTAAAATGAAAATATGAATCAGCCAAAAATCAAGGTAGAGATACTGTCCCCAAAGACACCTTTTATTTTTAATTAGCTTTATATAGTTATACAAAGTGTTTGCAATACATGTTAAAAACGTAAGACATAACTAAGTACTCAAAATATTTCTACATATAAGCACTGTAATATTTATGTCAAGATATACAAATGATAGAAATACTTTCATATTTACCTACATGGCTAGAGATAACATCATATGGATATAGTAGATACTTGTGTGTGCATACACATTTACAGATACATTTTAATTTTGAGGATATCTGCAGGTGTGTTTTATGTAAATGTGTAGCCATGTGTGTGTGTGCATATCTATATCATTTTTCCAGAGAAAATTTGACTGTCAAATTGCTTTATAGTTTGGTTCCTTTGCAGACTTGCTTTTCCTTTCTTCCTTCCTTCTTCCTTCCTTTCTCCCTCTCTCCCTTCCCCCTCGCTCCCTTCCTCCCTCCCTCCCTCTCTCTCTCTCTTTCTCTCTTTCTTTCTTTCTTTATTTCTTTATTTCTCTCTTGCTCTCTCTAATCTCTCTCCCTGTCTCTCTCTCTCTGTGTCTCTCTCTCTGTCTCTCTCTGTTGGTGTTCCTTTTTTGCTCTACCACTGATACTGTGCCACATTGAGACACAATACCACTTCCGGTTTTCTGGTGATTATTTGAAGATAAGAATCTCAGGGACTTGCCTGCTCAGTCTGGCTTTGAACTGTAGTCCTCACATCTCAGCCTTCTGAATATCTAGGATTGTAGGCATGTGCCTGGCTTCAAATGTACATTTTCTAAACACAGGTCAGTGTAAACATAAAAGTAAAGTATAGCATAGATACTTGCTGTGACAAAGGCAATTTAGAGGTAGCAGTATACCTTCTTTCTAGCAGTATCTCATGCCAGTAATCAAGGGGCCAAAATGTGAGGATCCCAGTTCAAAGCCAGCCAGGGCAGGAAAGTCCTTGAGACTCTTTTTTTTTTTTTTTTTTTTTTTTTTTGGCAAGTCCTGGGGCTTGGACTCAGGGCCTGAGCACTGTCCCTGGCTTCTTTTTGCTCAAGGCTAGCACTCTGCCACTTGAGCCACAGCGCCACTTCTGGCCATTTTCTGTATATGTGGTGCTGGGGAATTGAACCCAGGGCTTCATGTATACGAGGCAAGCACTCTTGCCACTAGGCCATATCCCCAGCCCCCTCCTTGAGACTCTTACCTCCAAATAATTGGCAAAAAGGAAGAAGTGACCTGTGGCATACATGGCTGTATCATCCTGGAGTGAAAATCATAAGGGAGAGTGTAAAGCCTTAAGTTCAGTCTCAGTACTGGCACAAAAATAAAATCCTCTCTACACTTCTTGATATTGTATTATTTATACTCATACATAATATATTTAAACATATATGTGCAAATTTTACTTAATCTTACAAGGAAAGCATTTCCTCTGTCCAGTCTTGCTCTGCTCTGCAGTATCTTCTACTATGAAACTAGGAAATAGCATCAATGGACATGTGTCCACACATAAAATGGAGCCGAATGTGACATGTCTAAATTATTACAGGGAAAATGACCTTCTAAAAGTGAAAAGAAACTCTAATCCTCAACAAAACCATGGGCAGCCATTCAAGTCTAACTGATGCAATAAAAATAAACTTTAACTAAAGTCAGAAGGTACTACCCTACCATCATCCCGCTTTCAAGAAAGTACCTTGATTTCCCCAGCACTCACTTCCTCAGGTCCTCCTCCTTTAAATGAGATGACAGGAATCCTGCCCTTCCATGCACAGACCAAAAAAAATCCCAAGAAACACACACTTCTCACATTTTCTTCCATTTGCAATATTCCTGGTAAATGATAAGCAATCAATACACAGAAGCATTATTCGTATTAGTGGCAATATGGTAGTACACAGCTAAACATGCAAGAAACATTATAAATTTGATTTAATTGATATTACATTGCCTCACAAGGACAACTTTGTTCATTGATATTGAATACTACCGAGGAAAATGTTTTTCTTCTCTCATAGTCTCTGTTGAATGCAGACTAATTTTTTTAGTTACGCTATATATAAACACCTCAAAACTCGGTTCTAAACATTTATATTTTTATGGTACTAAGCAATATAGTTAAGTAGGTGAACAAATATTATTAAAGCATTCTTATACAAAAGCATAGCATTTATAGTTTTCATGTCATACTTGAAATTCAGAAACTATTACTACATTTTGCCTTTTATATGCCAGTATCCATGCTTGAAATTAAGACTTCATTCTTGCTGGGTTTGGTTTGCTTTTATGAATGGTGCTCTACCACTTAAGACATGCTTCTAATCTTACTTGTTACTGGTTATTTTGCAAATGGAATCTCAAAGACTTTTCCCCAGTCCTCCAGATCTCAGCCTATTGAGTAACTAAAATTATAGCCTTATTATTTTTAAATTATCATGTTATTGGATAATCTCTATGAAGAAAATGATTAAGCTTACCTTCTTTAATACTTCTTAGGATCCTATACTGCAGAAACACTTAACTTTTACAAGAATAAATATTTTACATTAGATTTATCCAGACCAAAGACACTTACTTTCTCTTCAATACAGATTGTTTTGAGAAATAGATGAGTCATAAACAATGTTTTTTGTGCTATAATCATATATATTTTTCTTATTTATAGCTTTATTTATTAATTATTTTCGATCCTGGGACTTGAACTCAGGGCCTGGGCCCTGTCCCTGAGCTTCTTCCCTCAAGGCTAGCAGTCTACCACTTTGATCCCCAGGACCACTTCTGGTTTTCTAGTGGTTTGGAGATAAGAACTCACAGCATTTCCTGCCCTAGCTGGCTTCAATCCCTGATCCTCAGATCTCAGCCTCCTGAGTGGCTAGGATTAGAGGCGTGCCATCAGAGCCTAGCTACAGTTGCTTTATATTCTCACACATTGGATTCAAAAAATAAACTGTACATGCTATCATATTCATTAATTTGGTCAATGTTCTAAATGATATGCCCACTAAAATCACATCATACCTTAAATTTACTTTTCTGAATGGCTAAACATTAGTAAACAAATCACAAATGGAAGTTTTTAGTTTTTAAAGTTTGGGAAACAGCCAGTTACCTTTGGCTTATGCCTATAATCCTAGTTACTTGAAAGAATGACCCTCAGGCTTGTGATTGGAAGCCAGCCGGGGCAAGAAATTTCTTGATATTTTTACTTTCCTTTAAGCACCAAAAAAAGCTGTAAGTTAAGCTGTAGCTCAAGTAGTAGAGCACTAGCCTTGAGGGGGGGAAAAAAAGCTCAGGAACAGTGCAGTACCTAGGCCCTAACTCCAAGCCCTAGAGTTGGCATTAAAAAAAAAAAAAGTGTGGGGAAAAAATAGCTCTAAATAAACTACTTTTACTATAATGTATTACAGAATTTATCAGTGATAGTCTACTAAATGTTGTTTTGTTGTTTTTTCTATGACGTCACCTCAGAGTGGAATTTCATAAAGCACAATTTTAAAATGCAGTGGTATAAAATGTATAATGGTCCTTGTTTTTTCCTTTAGAATTCAAACTATAGCATGACGTCTATGAAAATCTCCTGTTTCACTTCAAACTTCAGCACCAACCCCCTCAAAAAAATGGTAAAAATGACAAATCACCCTACACATTAAGCTGCCTATGAGAAGTAGAAAACCTAGAAATGAAATGCTAAACACACAAGGAGACAATATTAAGGAAACTAGTTATGAGCCATGTAACTTTAGACAAGTAATTTCTTCTCTGCAGTAGCGATCTTAAAAACCTGCTAGGGAGGCAGGGGAAAATGAGGGAGTAGGTAACAAGTTGGATAAGAAATATACTCATTGCCTTACGTTTGAAACAGTAACACCTCTGTACATTGCTTTAACAATAAAGAAATTTTTTAAAAGAGAAAAAAAAACTGTTAAACTAGAGAGAGCTAAAGATAAAATCATAATAAATTGTAAAATACAAAGCATGCTCTTGAGTTTAAAAATGAAAGTCACAGGGAGGAAGTGAGGGCAACATTTTAGTACATGTTGGAAAGAGTAAAATTTTTGAAAATTGTTAGGAGCTGACATCATGCACAAAATTCTCAAAATCCACAGACACGAGAAAATACATGATGTGTTTAGAAATGTACTACTGGTTTAATTTTTTATTATTAGATTTTCCTGGGGGGAAAATCAATGAGATAATCTGTAGAAAGTATACATTACACTTGTTACTTCAAAGATAATTTCTCGGTAGTAACAGAAATTCTGGCGTTAGAAGTTAAATCTACCTTTGATTTCTCCCTGCAGTGAAGTCGCTTTTCTAGTTCTTCTTTCCCTTTCTTTTTCTTTTTTGTTTTTTTGTGCTTGTTTGTTTGTTTGTTTCTGGCCATTCCTGGGCCTTGGACTCAGGGCCTGAGCACTGTCCCTGGCTTCTTTTTGCTTGAGGCTAGCGCTCTGCCACTTGAGCCACAGCACCACTTCCGGCTTTTCTATATATGTGGTGCTGAGGAATCAAACCCAGGGCTTCATGTATACAGGATGCAAGCACTCTACCACTATGCCATATTCCCAGCCCCTTCTTTTTCTTTTTTATTGTCTTTAAGTAGTTGTACAGAGGAGTGGCCATGTAACAAGGTAGTTTATAAATACAATATGTCTAGATTAATTCACTCAACATCCATTCCTTACCTCAATTTTTCCCTATGTTTTCTTTCTCAGCAAAAATAATTGCCTTATTTTGAGGATTACTTCCTATAATTTCAACATTACTGTAATACCTTCATTCCATTAGGAGTATCCAAACATTCCTTTTAACCTTTCTCCTTTTTATTTTAGTAACCACATTTAACATGGAATGATCTATCCTCTTAGGATATTAAGTGTGCAGTATCGTAATGCTAACTAGAACACGATATTATACAGTTGATCACTGAAAGTATACTGAGTTGTAGCTCCTAGTTTTTCCTTACCTTTTGCCACTAGCCACCTTCATTCCACTCTCTCTGCTTCTGAGTTTTGACTGCTTTCCACGCTTCATACAAGCACCAGGGGCTTTTAGGGGGTTTTTGCCCCTCTTGAACTACTGCAGATGACTAAGAAATAATTGCATGTTTAGATCCCTGCTTTCCGAGAGCAGCAGAGGAATCCTTTGATGCCAATCAGAAATGTTCAGGTTCTTGAAACTTAGTCTGCCAAATAGTACTAGATGTTCAATTGGGCTTGACTAGTTTTCAACATAATAACACAAACATGTTTGGCTCATTTTATAAATAAGTTATAAATATGATAAAATTTAGCAATTTGACTTTTAAATGTAAATCATACTTCGTAGTGTTGCATTATAAAAACAGGCTCTTTTTTCACTAATAAGTATCATTTCATCCTTCCTTTAAATTAACACAGTATCTTGAAAGGAAAAAACAAAAAGAGTAATTTTTCTATCCAAACATAGTTTCTTTCAAAGGAGATTTAAAATAATTAAGAAGAATTTGAAACACTGAAAAGAAAGCTGATTTGTCTTTATATATAATTCCTTCAAGCAACAAATACATAAAAGGAGTCTACTATTGCGCAGGACCTGTTCTAGATTTTGCTAATCCAGAATGAGGAGAACACAGGAATTTCCATCTTTATCAACCTTTCTCCTTTCTTTTCCTTCTTTCCCATTTTTCTTTCCTTCCTTCCTTCTTTTCTTCCTTCCTTCCTTTCTTCCTTCCTTGCTTTCTTCCTTTCTCTCTTTCTTTCCTGTACATCTTGTTCTAGAGCCTTAACTCAAGGCCTTGCACTCTCACTTTGCTTTTAAGATCAAGTCTGGACCCTACCACTTGAGCTATACCTTCACTTCCACAGGAATATTACTAGGAGATGAACTGCAGAGGCTTTTTTTTTTTTTTGGCCAGTCCTAGAGCTTGAATTCAGGGCCTATCCCTGAGCTTCTTTGTGTTCAAGGCTAGTGCTCTACCACCTGAGCCACAGCACACTTCTCACTTTTGTATTGAGTAGTTTATTGGAGATAAGAGTCTCATGGACTTTCTTTCCCAAGCTGGCTTTGAAAGCTAATCCTCAGATCTCAGCCTCCTGAATAGCTAAGATTACAGGCGTGAGCAACGAGAGTCTGGCTGCAGAGTTAGGGTCAGGTTTTATTCCCTTCACAGAATCATAGGCTTCTTTCCATTGGAACAGGTCCTACTTGGAGTAAGAAATGGGATACGTTAAATTTGAAATGTTTATTGCAGTAGAGAGTTGGGTTTTAGAGTGTAGAATTCAGGGACGAAATCTAGAATAGAAATCTAAAATACATATATCAAATACTAGAAATAGTATAGGAGCCAATCATGTAACTGTTACACAATATCTAACACGAACTATTATAAAATATCCAGTATTGACTATTACACAATATTCAATAATCAAAACTTTAAGTTTTTATTAAAACTATTATATAATCATAAAATAACATAAAGTCATGATTTTAAAAAATCCTAAAAGGGGGCTGGGAATATGGCCTAGTGGCAAGAGTGCTTGCCTAGTATACAGGAGGCCCTGGGTTCGATTCCTCAGCACCACATATATAGAAAATGGCCAGAAGTGGCACTGTGGCTCAAGTGGCAGAGTGCTAGCCTTGAGCAAAAAAGAAGCATGGACAGTGCTCAGGCCCTGAGTTCACGGCCTAGGACTGGCCAAAAAACAAACAAACAAACAAACAAAAAATCCTAAAAGGCTGTTGCAAAATTATACATCATCTTTAAAGGAATTCACTAATCAAAGATTGAAGAATACTTTTTCTATCTTAGGCCAAGAGCTCATTTTACCTTAAAAATCAAGGAACTTCATAATGAAGGTGGAAGGTTTAACAAAACTTCATCAGTAAGAAAAGAACCTTTTGTTTGGTCGATGTGATAAGCCCAAGTACTAAATGTGTCCATCTTTGCTAGAGATACTGCCACATTCCTGCAGTTCCAGCTACTCAGGATGAGGAGGCCATAGGAACACATGAACCTAGGAATTCAGAGTCAGATTGGGCAAAATTGCAAGGTCTTGGTCAAAAACAAACAGACAAAAAGCTAAAAAACAAAAACAAGTCCTTCTCCTCTCTCATTCAGGCTCAAAGGTAAAAATCTAGAGCCAATTTCACTGGCTCTGGGACATAGGGCCTCAGCATCACTAGCCAATAATTTATTTGGTATAATAATTTATTTGGTATAATTTGTTTGCCTCCAAAGTTAAACAGATAGTTTCCTCTATTCCAAAATCTACCAGTGATTCTAATGCAGCTTATCTCATGACTTTAACCAAGATGTTTCCTTCCAGAGTAGGCCAGAGGTAAAGCCAGAACTTGCTTCAGAACGAGATGAGCGTGCACTTGGAGGAGAACAGCACGTAGTCTTCTTCAGCTGGTTAGGTGGAGAGCCGGCCACGCCACTGCCCGCAGGACAGGGTCACTGGAACACCCAACGAGCCCACACAGCCTGCTGGTCTTTGGGGGAAAGCTTCCCAGAGTAAGAACTTGAGGGACTAACACCCAAGCGTGTTATTGGCAGAGGACTTCACACCGTGGGAAGTTCACTCACAAGGAGAGCAATGGAACTGGAGTGGGGGGTTCTTATAAGAAAGGATCAGAAAAAACAAGACTAATAAAAGAGTTTTTTCAAAGGCTTCTATGTTAAGCTAAGGATCTCAGACTTAAATCAAGAACAATGGAAGTTTTCATACACTGCAGGAGCAGCCTCATTTTCTAAAATATGATGGTAATAAAAGTTGCAATGGTGGGACAGGGTAGAAAGCAGGGCAGGGCAGAGGGTGATCTACTTGAGAGACAAGGAGAACAAAGACTGTGAAGATGGTGTCAGTGAAGAGGGTAACCATTTCTACACCTATTCTCAAGAACTGACCACAACAGATGATGAAGAAATGGTGAAGTGGAATGAGTCAGGGGGAATGTCTAGGAGGCATGCAGGTGTCTGGTGTTGAGTAGAATTAATCACCACGTTGCAAAACATTGTTTACTAGAGAAGTAACTTTATGATGAGTTCTGTTTGGCATCTATAAAGTTAAAGTGATGGAGTCAATACCTCCAGCAGGCAGTGAATGGAGATCGGGGAGGGGGGCAAAGCTCAAGAAAGAAAGAGAACAAATGGTTCTTTCTGCAGGAAAACAGCACACCTAAATGTTCATCTGAAAGGACCTCCTTTACTAAGGCATGTACGGGGATCTGAAACTTGGAACTGGCAGTGACCTAAGCTTGGAGAGCCAGGGAGGAGTGGGTAGAACACTGTAACATAGTTGCCTAGAAGTATGACTCTCTGCTTGACTCCAGGAATAAGTCCCTCAAGGGACAAACTTGGGCTTAAAGAGATTGATCAATTATCCTGGCCTTACTCAGCACCACATTTTAAGTAGTACTGTTTATCTATGTAATCCTGATTTCCTGATAACTAGAGCAATAAATCAAATTTCTAAATCACTGAAATTAGAAGTGACTGAACAGATCAACTGCCTAAATTGTTGCTAGCATCTCTTTGAATACTATGTATTAGAAGGTAATACTCTAAAGAGTATAACTAGAGAATAAAAACAATTACATACATAAGGAATTCATTGTATATTAAATTTATACTTAGTACAAGGCTTGACAAGATGGTGTTTAACAAGTATTAGTTTCCTTCTTAGATCTTTACTTATTTCATTAAATATCAGGTGACAATGTTTTTGTATTTGTCCCACATCACAATTAATCTGGGAACAAATTGAGACTAGGGAAAAGAAGGACTAAGCATCTGCTATGTGCCTGTAATGGGATATAAAACTCATGCCAAGCCATTCCCCCCCGCCCATCTAGACATCCGTATGAAATACACTGGAACGATTTAGTGGGCTTACTACCCTAGCATACTGCTGTGCTTTGGTTTGGATCCTCTGCTTACTCAATACATAATTGCATTAACCTCCCAACAGCAGATAAACTCACAGAACTATTTAATCACTTGTTTTCACATCCCTCATACTTACGATGCAAACAGGTGGCTTGAAAAATCATAAATGGAGGAAATTCTGGAGAGGAGAGCAGAGCGATTGCAAGCCAAGGTTAGGATGACACTCCAGTCCAAATGGTTTAGACGACTGAATTCAGAATTGGAAAGCTCTCTCTTTTCCAACTTCATTCCTGGAGAGAGTACTCTAGGATGGTCCCAAATGATTTCTCACTTAAAAACAAAGAATATCATCTGCTCATGCAATTGCCAACTTGGAAATGGTTTCAGCAGAGGAGTGAGATGGGGTATATATCATCATTCCTCGCAGCATTCTCCAGAGATGAGTCTGACACACTTCTGGCTCAGAAGCCCTGGCCAAGGGAATGTAGCCACGACTGCATTCACCCATCTGTGTGGACAATGTGCTAAAACTCTGATCTGCTAACAGACGGGTAAGGATGCATGGGATGGTACCTAAGGGAAAGGGGTCGTTTGTCAAGATGATAACCTTTTTGTCTTACCAGCATCCACTTGGATTAATTTGTTGTAAGTCGATGTGACCGTGACATTCTTGGCTGTTCAGGAAGGACAGACAAAGCTTCCTGGAGGCCATTCAGAGCAAGAGACACATGGGCCTGTCTGAATCAAGCAAGCAACTTAGTATAAATTCTCCCTGTCACACATCTAGCACTGACTGAAGTGGCAAGTGTGCAGGGACAGAGAACGCATGGAGAGATAGAAGGAAGGCAGAAAGCTGGGAAAGTCTTCAGCTAACATTTTATTTTGCAATTTTCACTGGGAAAAGAAGGGCTCTGGAATGCTAGCCAGAAATGTTGCCAATTGGATGAAATAGGAGATTGACTCAGGTTTTCTAGCAGAGTAAGTATGGCAGGAAGTTTCCTTCAGAGAGCAATGAATTCAACATGTCCCAGTATTCACAGTCTTGGCCTCCTCATCAGTGATTACCATCATCCTCCATTGGAGGATGAATATTTCCATAAGAAGAATAATGTTTTGGATCAGTGCCATGTGGAAGTGAATTATTAACACTAATATTAACAATAATTTCCATTCTAAATGATATCTGTATTAAATTATTTTTACAAGTATGTGATCACACAAGTAAGATGCTAGAATGGAAAAGCTTGAACTAAGTCTTCTTCACTTCTGGTTTCCATATAATGGATACAGTGTGTGTGTACACTAATGCATATGTGCATACACATGCACACACATACACACACGTTTACCAATCCTAGGGCTTGAACCTAGTGTCAGGGCAGTGACACTGAGCTTTTCTTGCTAAAGGTGAGCACTCTAACACTTGAGCCACAGATCCAGCTCTGGCTTAAGGGCTCCCTTATAGCAAAATGACTGTAAAAGAAGTTACCACTTTGGGTAATAGGTGTGCATGGGTAAGTGTGTCTATTTTTTAGAGAATCAAAGTCATGCAGTCTGTCAATCATTCACCTAACTGTTTTGATTTGAATAACAGTGCTGGAGAGCTACCTTAGTTTCATATGTTGGACCATAAGAAAACTCTGGGAGCACAGACATACACTCAGAAAATATTACATCCATAGCAAATCAAAAGGAAAACAGACTGAGATCTAGATTGCAATCCAGCGGACTGGGGTTACAAGGCAAAACACATCACTAATTCAACCTGATATTTAGGATTTGATCACATGAAGCCGATTGCTTGAGGAGAAAAGAACATAATGGTGTATATAAGTACTATTGTAATGAGAAAAATGCTAAAAACAACAACAAAAAAAACAAACAAAAAAAAAAACCAAGGGGCTGGGAATATGGCCTAGTGGCAAGAGTGCTTGCCTCCTACACATGAAACTCTCGGTTCGATTCCCCAGCACCACATATATGGAAAACGGCCAGAAGGGGCGCTGTGGCTCAGGTGGCAGAGTGCTAGCCTTGAGCTGGAAGAAGCCAGGGATGGTGCTCAGGCCCTGAGTCCAAGCCCAGGACTGGCCAAAAAAAAAAAAAAAACCCTTAGCCATTAGCTATTGTATTTGACAAAAGTACTAAAATGCTTGATTCTAACTCATTAGAAATTCTCACCTTCATCCTTACATTCCAGGTTCCTGATGCATGAAATGTCTACAAAATAACTGGAACACTAGCAGCTATCTTGAACTCTGGGGTGATTTAAAGGATAAAAGTCATTTGCTATTAAACGTAGACTAAAATAAGTCAGTGTTATTTGGAGCTTTATTTATCTGATGCCAGACATAAGCCAAACAAACTACTACAGATTAGAGTTCTCCTTTTAGATTGAGAAAACAAGACAGGGAGGTTATGCAGAGAGGTTATATCAATACCGGGTATGTACCGAGCAGAAAGCACTGGTCTAGCAGCAACATGGCTCCAAGGCCCATGTTCTTCATCATATTTTATGACCCACAAATGAGCTGTTTTGTTTTTTTCTTTAATGCACGGAAGACAACTGGTTTCTACTTGTGATTTTTATGTGCTCAGTATCCTACTCATTAATTTCACAAGCAATAATTTGTTGACTCTAAATTCAGATTTCCTTGCATCTAAAAATAAGGATGGAAATCTTTTCAAAAAGTCAAAAGGTGTTTCCTATAATATACTGGAAGATGCAAAAATCAAAGTATCCTAAGACCTATTATAGCAGTGTGAAAGAAAGAAGAATTAACTAGCTCTCTAGACAAATGAGATAATAATTAAATATCCCTTTAGACAAAAGAGATGAGAAAAGGAGAAAGGCTCAGCAACTTCCCTTTGGAAGGTTAAAGAAGAAACACAGACACAACACATAAGATGAGAACAAGTAGTTGGCATCAATAGCTCTCATCTGTAATTCTAGCTCTTTGGGAAGCTGAGATTGTTAGGCTGGATAGTTCAAGGCCAGTCCGGGTAGCATAAAGCCAATGAGACCTTGCTTAACGAGGATGTAGGCACAGTGGCATGCCCCTGGTATCCTAGCTACTGGGAAGACTAACATAAATGGATTGCATCCAGGTGCACACCCAGGCAGGCAGTGACACCACATCTGAAAAATAATCAGCAAAAAGCAGAATTGGAGGCATGGCTTAGTGACAGGAGTTCCCATTTAGGATATGTGAGGCCCTGAATTTAAAACCACAATACCTCCAAAGAGAAAAAGGAGTAAGTAAAACTGAAATCAGAGAAATATGGACTCACTGTATATCTGTCTATATAAATACATTTAAAATGTTTATTTTAAAAAGAATGAATCATTTAATATCACCAAAATGGTTATGAAATTACAAAGGAGGGAAAAATCACTATATCTGATTATAAAAACTATTAGAAGAAATACAAATGATAAATGGCAAAAGTTCGATTTTATGAGAAATAAAATTTTTGCATTTGTGATAGTTGTCATTTCTAAGAAATTTGCCAACATATTCAAAGGATAATACTTGGTGCTAGACAAAAGATAATTAAACACATAGATATAGATTGATATATAGTTTTTGTAGAAAGAATTTCAGTGATGACTACCCAAAAATTCACAAAATTTGTATAGAAATGTATTCCATTATCGATACATATATTTATTTATGTATACTATTCTTGATCAAGTGTACCTCTTTATTTCTTGAAACAAAAGCCAGTCTTAAATTAGAAATATATAATTCCATTGAAAACATATATTCTAGAAAATGTTCTAGATTTCAAAAATAATCTGGTAGTCTTAGATTTAGCTGACTAATTTAAAGGGGACAACCTATAATCTCTGAAATGTTGTAGAATGTGAATGTACTTCTGTCATCACTAGGACAATTCATTCATTCTCTCATTCAGTTCAACAAATGGCTTCTCATTGTGGACTATGTGTGACGTCCAGCACTATCCACTAAAGCGCAATGGCCAGAAAACAAATTCAGTGGTTACCCATGTGGGCCATTGGGTCTGATTATAGGTAAATTATAATACAGACGGGAAAACTGCAGAAGTGAATACCTTAAACAAGCACGGATGGCTGTTTGAGAAGATAAAATTGGCAAATGAAGCAATGACAAACTTTCATTTTATTGTAGCACACAAACTTTCCATATTCACCGATCTAATTTTCTTTATTTGAGCTAAGCCATTGTGTACTTGAAGATCTTCATATTTAGCTAATGAATGAACCTTCCCCACCTTGCCTTCCTTATTCTCTTTGAAGCTTTGGAAATTTGTAACAATCATTGACCTCATTTCTCTTGAATTATAAGGGCTTATCCAACCACCAATATTTCTTCAAAGAGTGAAGTTTCTGGGAAGTAGGGTCTAGAAGAACCTACTGCCTTATAGGACTCTTCTCCATCTAATATGTATCACGTACTGATGTCTAATACCTGTTTATCAACTAAACTGCCTGAAGGGATGATTTATGAAAGCTAATGGAGGTTCCTAGCTAGGACATGCAGCTCTGTCTACTTGTCAGAATTACCTCAGGACCCTTAGGAAAACGAATCCCTGCGCACTACCTCTACACCACCTCAACCAAAACTGTTTTATGGTCTAGCTGAGGACTTGTGGGAGCTAAACAATCCCAGAGATTGTGATGAATTTTGTTAGAAGTCTGTATGAAACAACACTTTGAGATATATACTCTGAGGAAATCAATGATAAAATGTGAAATATAACAGTAATGACACAAAAACAGAGAAATGTCTCTATAGAGATAGGAAAATCATGTATTTGTTCACAAGTAAAACATACTATGAGTGATTTTTCAGATACAGGAATTAGTTATTGTTAAACTTGGCATGAAACGTATCCCCCCCAAATTTACACACACACACACACACACACACACACACACACACACACACACATATGTCCAGGTCTCAGCCCCCAGTGCTCTCCCGGCCCGTGGGAGAGATGGGAAGCTCGCCACGACCCGGGCAGGCCAAGAAAGGAGAAGGGTTGATGGACCGCCCACAGCCAGCGCCCCCCCCCACTCCTTGGAGGAGTCTGGAGGAAATGTCTGCACATGCCTCGCTTGCTTTATTGAGAGAGCTCTGCTCTTAAATAGGTCAGAGAGCAGCAGGAAGGGGCGGGGCGTACGCACCTATCTAGGGACGGTGAAGGGAGGCCTGAGCTGTCCGTCAAGGGTGGAGGGCCGAGGGACCAATCCTAAGAGGTGGCCTAATTCTACGTCACAGCCCACAGGACCGCCTCAGGGTTCATCACCAAGAGCCATCTTGGCCACACGTGGTCCCAAGGCTGGGAGGCGGGGCCAGCTAGCCTTTCCGGGTTGAGGCATAACAGCCACACATGGCCCCAGGGCTGGGAAAACAGGCGGGGCCAACTAATTGCCTCTTAATGATGCAAGGCATCTGGGCGTGCCCCACATATACACACACACACACATATGCACACTACACACATACACATACTTCAGATTCATTAATGTTATTTTAAATGGTAATCTTTCTATTTCAAATGTTTGTGTGTATGCATGAGTGTGGATGGTGGGGGAGGGAGAGAGAGAGGGAGAGAGAGAGAAAGAGTCCTACCTATACTTCATTCCTGGGTATTTAAATGGGGAAGAAGATATGTATAAAAACAAAACATGGACAAAATAATATACGAGAGGAAAGAAGACCTGGGTCACTGGTGGCTCACATCTGTAATCCTAGCTACTCACAAGACGGAGATCTGAGGATCATGATTCAAAGCCAGTTAGGGCAGGAAAGGCCATATGACTTTTATCCCCAAGTAATCACCAGGAAGACAGAAATAGCACCATGGCTCAAAGTAGTGGAATGCTAGCATTTAAAAATAAATTGGACTTCAAGACTGTTTTATCCCAACATTTCATCTCTTAAGTGAATGTACAACTAGGGTGGCATATCTCATTTTTCTAGGACATTTTGAACTTGTGTCTGTTATTGTAACAGAGTTTTAAACAATTTTAATTACATATTTTGAAGCTGTGTCATATGATGGTTGGATTTATTTATAAATGATAGAATTATGTGATACAATCAAACAAATGAACACAGCTATGATTTTCTAGTTACATTACTATACATGGTAAGAGTATCTCAAATTACTGTTAGCAAAACTTCACATTAACTATAATCCTTACCAAAATAATGTATTTCCAGGCTAATTCTTCTTATATAGGTGCAAATGTGTACCTTTAACCCTTTCTTCCTATGTAATGAACCTCCCTACTCATGATGATCACTTTTCCATTCTGGTTCTATTTATGTGGCATGTGTTTAGAAGGGACATATATGAGAGAATGCATGGTATTTTCCTTCCTGCATCTGGCTTACTTTCACTCATCACAGTGCACTTCAGGTTCATCTGTGATATTATAAATGTCAATATCTCCTTTTCAAAGGCTGAATAATATTTGTGTGTGTATGTATGTATGATAATTTCTTTATGCATTCATTTGTAATGGACAATCAAATTATTTACAGATATTGACTATTATAAATAATGCTTCCATGAACAACCACTATACAAGTTTATACCATTCACTTTACTCTCAGAAGTATCTCAACTTTTCTAGGTACTGGTGGCTCAGGTCTGTAATCCTAGCTACTCAGGATCCTGGCTGAGAACTGAGAATTGCCATTCAAAGCCAGCCTAGGCATGAAAGGCATGAGATTCTTATCTCCAATAAACCACTCAGAAAAAGCACTGTGTCTCAAGTGGTTGAGCACTGCCCTTTGTCGGGGATTTTTAGCCTCCCAGGCTCTCCTGTCCTGCAGGAGAGACGGGAAAACACGCCCCACCCAAGAGGGCCAGGAAGAGGAAAAGAGGGCCGATGAACTGCCACCACAGCCCCCCTTTTGTCGGAGGACCCACAGACAATCCGGGAGCCAGTCAGCACTAAGACTCGTTTAATGCTGGCAATGAGCTGTTCTTTTAAACAGGTCGGAGAGCAGCAGAAGGGGAGGGGCACGTGCACCTACGTAGGGGCTGGGAATGGACGCCTGAGCTGTCCGTCAGGGTGGAGCTCCAAGGGAACTCCCTAAGGGGCGGCCTACATCTACATCACAGCCCTCAGGACCGCCTCTGGGTTCATCACCCGCAGCCATCTTGGCGCACACGCGGTCTGAGACTGGGAGGCGGGGCTGGTTAGAGCCACCTTTCCAGTTCTGGACCCTGAAGGCAGGCGGGGCTATCCACGCGGCCCCAGGGCTGGGAAAAGAGGCGGTGCCAGCTAGAACCGCCTCATAATGATGCAAGGCATCCGGGTGGGTGTGCCCCACAGCCCTTGAGCAAAAGAAGCTCAGGGACAGTTCCTAGGCCCCGAGTTCAAGCCCCAGGATGGAAAAATATTAAAAAAATTGACTTAGGTTTTAAAACATGCTGATATGTATGTGCTTAGGTGCATATACATATGCCAACTACTAACTATAGGAAGACAACAGAAGTAAAAGATGGGAGACTACTGTTTACCTCTACCAAATTTATACGAAAATACCTCCTTTTCCCACACTGGAGAAATCATGAGTGAGGAAATTTACTTAAACTACAATCTTTGGCAAGTAATTTATTCTCTGAACCTTGTCACCAACTACCACATGGATATATTACTGGCCTTTCCCTTAAAGGACTGTGGATAAATGATGCTAAGAAGGCTAACACAGCACAAAACCAAGAAGAGTTAAGTAAAATAGCTTCTCCCCAAGATCTATGCCAGGGAAGTTTCCCTTAAATAGGGGTGATTCATATAGGACACAATGCTTTAAGGGAAAATGTTTTCACCAGCATTCTCCTTTCCTTTAGTAGACAATAAAAAATTAAACTACCTGCTATTTACCTCTTGCTAGCTTTCTTAGTGATTGGCTTTAGGATAAAAGCAAAATCAAATTCTTCAGTGGTAGCCAGATCACATTGCCTGACAGATGAACCTTAGCTCTTATCTGATTCAGCAAGGTTTACAGTCAACCACCCAGCAACCAAAAGCCTGGAAACAAATAGGGTGAACCAAGGTCACCTTTCTTCCTTTACTTGTCTTCCTCAATTTGCCTGAAGATTAAGCAAAGCTTCCTACAAGACTAAGTCCTTGATTCAGACTTGTGAGATGAGCAAGATTGTGAAAGGCAGGAAATACTCCAGGGAGGAATAAAGCTATCAAGATATAGAAGGCGCAAGTAAATTGGAGGAAAGTGAAAGATGATTGATCCAGTGAAGGAAGACGGATACAAGTAATGTCATGTATGTTTCAGGAAATGAATCAGGAAATAGGAATTGAAGGCTGTATACAGACCTGATCATTCAGGGCTCTGAAGTCTAGATGAATAAGATTAGACATTATTTCTGAAAGGAAATTGTGGAGAATAGAAGAGTATATTGCCTACAAAAACGAACTCTTGTCATTCAAGTAGGGCTGTCCAACCCCTGTCTGTAATGTGCTGGAGCCTTTGTAGAAGACATGTTGGCCTTCTAATGAGCTGGCCATTGTGTGGGGGAGGGGGGGTGGGGGAGGAGGGAGGATATTAGAATATAAGAATTATGAAGATTTAGGAATTGATTTAAATTTGGCAAATAAAAAGTAGAATGACTGTGATTTTCAAGTTGAAGTATTTGGATGATGATCATGTCTTAAATCATTTAGGTTTCAGACAATATTTTGGTTGGAAGCGCATGTCAAAAATGTATTTGTTATAAACAGAGCAATGCCCAGAAATTTCTGACCATTTATAATGTCAGGTGCCACCTGATTGCACTAAGGCTATTATCTCACTTATTTTCTAGTGATATCACTAATAAGGTAGGTACTATTTTCAGCTAAAGAAATTGACACCAGAATGTGTAACTGAAGTTACTTTTTATTCCAAACGGCTTAGTCCAGAGTATCCTTTATCAGTACCCAGTGTTTCCTCACCACACTTATGGTTTATCTCACAGAACACCACCCTCTGTAAAGTGTTGCAGTTATTAGCCTTTAGGAAAGGATAAAAAGAAAACAGGAAAGCCTTTGACAAGGCAGACTGCAGCTTTCGTCTCTCAGCTCTGCCTCACTTAGTGCCTTCTGGATGCCATGATGTGGACGAGCAAGGGGGCTCAGAGCCTCAGCCACAGTGTCTCTCCCTCACCCTCTCTCTAGTCTCACTTTCTCTCACTGTCTAGTGACAAGCCCTTGCAGAGGACTGCTGACCAGTCTGATGACTGGCCGCTCCGTCCAGGGACTGGGACTGAAGTACTGGCTTACACGGCTCCTAGATAGAAGAGACCATGATGCCTCAATGTATATAGCTCCAAGTGTCAATCATTACACATCTTTGGACTTGAATTCTGAAAGATCCAAATGGATATCTGTGTTCATCGCCCTTAACAAAGCATTTATTCTGTCTGGGTCTTCATTTCCTCAAAAACAAAGTCTTCATAATTACTTTTACCTAAACTTACCTCACAAGGAAAGGGCCAACTGTGATTGCAACTATCAGAACAGCCAAGAGTGATAAAGTGTTAATCATATATAGCCATGAAGTGCTTTGCATATTATTGGGAGTAACACTTCCTTTTACCCTGCAATATAGGTGTTAGTTTCTTCTTACTTCACACTTGGAGTAACCAAGAAACTGGGAAGATAACATTATCTGCTAAATCTGTAAGCAACAGGCCACGAAACAGCTTCCAAGTCCAGACTTCATTCCTGACACAGATGGGGTAATATGTAGTGGCCTAGACAGAGAGATTGTTAACCACTGCAGTTCACACAAGAAAGATGTTATAGTCCACTGACTAAACCAAGGCTGAATAAAAAAATAAAAATAAAGAACTGAAAGGCTAAGACTGTGACCCAGGAAGATTACAACTAAGGGCCATTTTACTTAGAGGAAAGCTACAAAGCTTACTCAGAAAAAAAATGGGAGGGCAGTGCTGTCAGCTTGAGGCTTAGAGAATGTAGTGTTGGATCTGTAGTGTTAAGTTTGGAGTTTGGGCAAGAGAATCAACCAAAAGAGAGGTCTTCATGAGAAGGTGCTATCATTGGCATGAGTCAAATGGGTAGACAACAGCCCCTCCTCCTTTCCTCCTTCAACTAATTCAACTCACCAATCCATGTGAACTGAATTTGAATTGGGATGGCCAATCTTGATTCAGATTTCTCCTTGTCCTAAAAAGCTGTTTCTCAAGGGGAAGTTTAAGATATCGACAGATTTCATATCTGCAGTATTCCCTCAGCCCAAACTATGTACAAAAGTGTGTTCTGAAAGAAGGAATTCTAATGATATTAATCCATCATCAATCCTGACCAACTATGGATTTATGGAAAAGATTTAAATTAGCACAAAGCTGGTGATTTTTCTTATTAAGGCTTGAGCTTTCCTTTGAAATATTGAACTTTAGCTTTATATATGTACATGAATAGAAAAACCTACGTTGTTTTTTAAATGGAGGGGAAGGGACTAGGTGCCAGTGTTTCATGCCAATAATCCTTCCTGCTCAGGTTGCTGAGATGTGAGGATCTGGGGATCGATGTTGGAAGCCAGCCCAAGCATGAAATTCTTATCTCCAATTAACCACCAAAAAAGCTGCATGTGGAGCTATTGAAGGACTGATGGAATGATACAGACACCAGGCAAAGCCTCAGGTATTTGTGAACTTGCTTTGATATACAGGCAGGGCAATTCACCTAAGCCCAGCAGTAAACAATCCATGGTGGACCCAAGGAAAAGCCACCAACTTCCCAGACCTAGTGGCTCTTTCACTAACCTCTGCCTCCTTGCTCAGGTCCCTCATAAGCCTGGTCCCAAATTCACCCGCTCTGACAACCTCCAGTCCCTGCAAGGTCTGTGACCCTCGCTCCTCACTTATTCCTGTCTGGTCTCCTCCATTTTCCTGACAGCTGTGACTCAAGTGGTAGAACACTAGCCTTGAGCTCAAAAGCTTAGGGACAATGCCCAGGCCCTAAGTTCAAGCCCCAGGACTGCCACTCACCCCACATACACAAATACAGGAAAAGGATATAAAAAACAAACAAACAAAAGGAACAATGAATTTAATCAAATACATTAGAAGCATGTGTGGAACTATCACAATGAACCCTACTTGTACATAACATATGCTAATGAAATAAAATTATTTAAATAAGTAAATAAAGCCTTCAAGAAAGAAATGAGGCTCTCTGAACAATGAGACAATTACAGCAGAAAGATAAATGGTGTCTAATTATGTCCTTGTGGTGTGTAAGAGAACTCAGAGAAAGACGTATGAAACAAATGGCCCAGGTGGAAAGGGAAGAGCTTCCTGAGGCAGGGAGCTAGTGTGTTCCTGGACAGATGGCTGTCTCTGGACTGGGATGGGGCAGACCATTCCACGTGGGAAAGGCTGGACAAGGGGCAAGTTCATAGGCTCAGAGATTCATTGAGGCAGTGAGAAATAAAATCGTTGTGTGTCCATGGATGGACAGGCAATGAGACACCCAGATTAACATTGAAAAAAGATTTTATTGAGTGAGAAAATACTGGCGTGCCAGGACTGCAGTTTGGGATCTCAAGATGCAGTCCTGGGCCATCTCAGAAGGCTGCTTATATACCCCCAAACTACAGGAATTTTCCCTTGAGCTTAACAATGGGGGCTCCTTACTTCCAAGAGGTATCCACTACAGGGCTTGTTACTTCCAAGAGGTGTCAGTCACAACCATGTCAGGGCCTCTTGATCTTCACTGGAGATCATCTAGCAACTAGGTGGCAAAACAGAATGAAATTGGGGTGGGGGGGATTACAGGCGTGATCAATACAGAGCTAAACAAGTTCAAAGCAAGTTGAAGGCAAGTTGGGTAAATACAACTACATAGATTGACAGCAGGGGCCAGCTTTAGAAAGTTGTACATTGAACACTGCAGAACAGGAAAAGTTTTACATTGAACACTACAGAACAATAATAGCAATACTTTGTTGTTGAAAGCTAACATAGCAACAGATTAATTATCTTCATCACTTCAAAGTAAACATATCTTTTCTGGTTTTTATTATTATGGCCTGAGACCAGAATTCGAACTTGGCACCTGACACTTTCCCTCGTTGGCAAGTGTTCTACCAGCTGAGCCACACCTCCAACCTCAGTAAACTTACACGGCAGAACTTATGCTTGGATATGCATGGCTGCTCCATAATAATATCAACCTGCAAAAATAATAAGACTATATGAGAAAACTGCAGTGGATGGAAAACAGAGATAAAGCCATATGACAAAGGAGGTGCTTAAAAGTCAAGGATAGACATTCGGGGTGGGGGGGGGGGAGAACTACCACAGATATTGACATTAAGAAATGTTATTAAGTTGACATTTACAGAAGATGAATTGAGCTAAAATTCACAGTCAGGAGACAAAGAAGCTATCCAAAAACCTATGACCATAGACTGACGGTGAATTATCCAGTATCTGTTCCAAGCTGTTAGCAAAGGAGCCATTGTGTTTGAATGATTGTGTCAGCCCTTTTGAGCTGCTATGACAAAACACTTTAAAACACATAGGTTATAAACAACAGAGGGAATATGGCCTAGTGGCAAGAGTGCTTGCCTCTTATACATGAAGCCCAGGGTTCGATTCCCCAGCACCACATATATAGAAAACGGCCAGAAGGGGCGCTGTGGCTCAAGTGGCAGAGTGCTAGCCTTGAGCAAAAAGAAGCCAGGGACAGTGCTCAGGCCCTGAGTCCAAGGCCCAGGACTGGCAAAAAAAAAAAGAAAGAAAGAAAGAAAGAAATGTATTTATTATAATCCTAGAGTCTGAGAAGCCCAAGGGCAAGGTATCAGTAGATTCAGTTTCTGGTGAGCGTTTCTCTTACTCCACAGAGAGAATCTTTTTGATGTGGCCTCTCATGGTAGATGAAACAAGCTCCCTCCCGCCTTGTAAAGACACTAATTTCATTCCTGATGGCTCCATGCTCATGACCTAACACCTCCTAAAGGCTCGCCTTCCTAACACTGTTGCATGGAAATTAGGTTCCAAGATGTGAATGCTTAAAGCACGCAAATATTCAGATCTCTCAGACCCTTAGCCTGTCCCCTCCTCACTAGCAGTTCTGGGGATAGAAACCCAGGGACTCATACACGTTAGGCAAACACTATACCAAAGACTTACATTCCTAGCCCCCATAGCATCTTTGAAGCTGTGCTGTCTTAAAGGCAGAAGACAGAATTTCAGTGGTACTTTTAGTCTTCCTAAAAGATCTAGAAGAAATCTGTAGGTTCAAAACAAGGAGGGCATTGGGAGGTGGAGTATTCTAGGGCAGCCTTCTAAATGTAAGTAATCTTGAAGTCCCTACTGTACCCCTGTTTTATTTTGTGCTGGTACTAGAGCTTGAATTGAGGGTCTCATGCTCTTCCTTGGCTTTATCACTTAAGGCTGGTGTTTTACCACTTGAGCCACATGTCCACTTCCGGCTTTTGGCTTGTTAATTGCGGATAAGAATCTCATAGCCTGTTCTGCCTGGACTGAACTGACTTCAAACCATGATCTTCAGACCTCAGGCTCCCATGTAGCTAGAATCACAGGTGTTGTTTGGCTTGTAACACTATTAATGGAAGAGTCAGGATATTTGCCTTCTTTCCTTGTAACTTTTCCTGATGGACTCCTTTCTGGAACCTTGAGAGGATGCTACAGGTTCTTCTTACCTTGAGTGTATCACGTAGACTTGGAGGTTGTTGAGAAGAGAGTGGTTATCTAGGAATTGCAAAGCACTCCTGGGTGGCATGTACCAGCTGCTTCTTTCCCTTGGAATACACGATTCTTTGGCTGCACATTGCTTTTGGAATGGGGAATCCTGTCAACACACACTGCCTCAGAGAGTAAATGGCTCTGAATAGACTAGAGGCAGGCACCCAGCATGAGTGAAAGCCAGACTCATTTCACTCTTCCTCAAGGGAAATGCTGGCTTATTTGTTTGTTATTTGCCCAAGAGTATGCTATGCTCTGAGAGCAGAACTCTAAAGACTTAACTCTAGAAAGGGAAAACACATACTGCAAAAATATTGTCCTTCTCTCCAGGAAATGTTCATGATTATTGAGCCTTTATTTTTCCTTTGGGGTGCTGGTACTAGGGCTCAAACTCAGGGCCTCAAATTCTTGCTTGGCCTTTAGCTTTGTTGATCAAGACTAGCACGTTGTCACCTGAGTAGCTCATTTTCCAGCTTTTGTTGTTGTTGCTGTTGTGTATTTAGAAATGAGTAGCTTCCCAGATTTGTCCGTCCAGGCAGGCTTCAAACCATGTCCCTCAGATCTCATCCTCTCGAGTAGCCAGGATTACAGGTATAATCTGTAACACCTGCAGGATTAAGCCTCTTCATTTGGCATGAGTAGAAAACTGCAGTGTTTCATTCCTTCCTGTCCTCATCTCCACACCTTTGCTTTTCACCAGAGGCTGAAGTTGAGAGTTTTCACAGAAAGTGTGAAACGTCACCAAAGCAGCATGTGGGAAAAACAACGGGAATAATATTAGGATTTCCTTGAATCTCATTTGGGACCCAAAGGGTTAAAGTAGCTTGTGAAATGACTGGTGGTTTTTCTTTTTCCTTTTACATTAAATACTCGCTCCGACCCAAGTGCCGTAAGAACCCTTTCATCTGTATTCTACCTTCTGGACTTCACCCACTACCATCTGTCCTCACTTCCTCCACGGACTGCTGCTCTGTTTAAAGCTCACCGTGGCCTCACACAACACTGAGTTTTGCCAGTTGAGATCTTAAACAACCCTACCCAGCCTGAAATGTCTACTGGGCTCTGCACGTACTCTATTTCTTGGCACTCAGTATGTTCCACCTGAAAGCTGTGCCAAGCACCACACTTAATTTTAACTTTTCCAAAGCCACCACTGCTATTATCATCCTAACCGGAGTAATGAGGCAAACTCTTTCCTGAGTTTGTTCTTTGTCAGAGTCCCACCTGAGGGAGGCCTCAAACTAAAACACTCCTGAGTGTATTCAAACACTTCATGACCACTGAGTGTTGATTCCATAACGTGATAAGCGGGGGAGGGTCCAGAAACTGTTGATTAAATATAATGCACAGACACGAGTGTTGAAAATAGATGTCACCAGCACCCCCAAAAGTCCCCTCAGGCTTCCTTTAAGCCTCTACTTCCACCCACAGACTAACCACTGTTGACTTGGAATGTTCTAGACTGGTGGCACCTTTCTCTGACACCCAGAATTACATGTGAGATGTACATCCACTGCTGTTAACGGAACAACTGTACTGTAGTGGCTATCATTTTTGTGGCTATTTAGTGTTACATTGTTTTCATTTGGTTAGTTGTCCAGTTTCAGAAATTATAAAAATGTCTCGCTTCCAAAAGTTATAAGAACCCCACATAATCAATGTCTTAAGGGAAATAAAGCCCACAAGATAAGAACTTGTAGTGATTATGGACTGCTGGAGCCAAAACATTTCAATTCTGCATCCAACACTTAACCACTGTCTGACCTCAGGCAACGGAAACACAAGCCAGGAGGCCTACTGCAGGGCGGCGCTGCCCAGATCACTCAGTGTGAGATTTGCAGCAAGTGATTACCAGTGTGTTTGGCATGTAATATAAACCCAAGTTTATATTTTAGATCTAAGCAAGTAGTTGTGTTTGCATGGCAAGCCATGAGCAAGACTCTTAAGCACTGTGAAATACCCACCACGCCAAAGAGCTACCCTGAGCATAGTATGCAGAGGTAGGTGTTGGTTTCTGTGTGCCTGTGATGCATTTCTAATTTTTCTAGCCTAAAGAGCCATGAGGTTTGGTATTTTGAGCCTTATTATTCTCACTTGTTAAATGAGGGTGTTTTGGACATATATTTCATGAGATTTTTGTGGCAATAGGCAGAGGGACTTAGTAAAATAAAATGCTTGAAACTCCATGTGATTTATTTTTTGTTTGTTTGGTTGGTTTTCTGCCAGTCCTGGGGCTTGGACTCAGGGCCTGAGCACTGTCCCTGGTTTCTTTTTGCTCAAGGCTAGCACTCTGCCACTTGAGACACAGCGCCCCTTCTGGCCATTTCCTGTATATGTGCTGCTGGGGAATTGAACCCGGGGCTTCATGCATGCCAGGCAAGCACTCTGCCACTAGGCCATATCCCCAGCCCCCATGTGATTTATTTTTACAACAGAAAATACTATGGGTCTCCTGTCAATTCTTTTTTTTTTTTTTTTTTTTTTGTTTTGTTTTTTTGGCCAGTCCTGGGCCTTGGACTCAGGGCCTGAGCACTGTCCCTGGCTTCTTCCCGCTCAAGGCTAGCACTCTGCCACTTGAGCCACAGCGCCGCTTCTGGCCGTTTTCCGTATGTGTGGTGCTGGGGAATCGAACCTAGGGCCTCGTGTATCCGAGGCAGGCACTCTTGCCACTAGGCTATATCCCCAGCCCCTCCTGTCAATTCTTGCATCACAATCTTCATAGAGGAAAAGCCTAGGGCATCAGGTGGAAAGGTTTTAATTAGGTCCTTAATCGTCACTCTTTATAGAAAACTCGTATTTCAGTCCTGTGACGCACTTTACAGTCACATTCACCAACTCCCTAATCCCTCACAAGGACTAGGAGTTAAAGCTGAGGAAACCAAAGGTTATAGGGGATCCAGGGAGGGGCTGAGGAAGTGAAGCATACTACCCAAGGCCACTGAGCAACAGATAGGACCAGGGCAGCAGCCCGGGACTGCGTGATTCCAGGCCCAGACCCATGGAATCACATGGTGTCGCCTTAGCAATGTGAAATCACAGATGCTGCCAAAATTAAAAATTACATGGAGTGTGATAAGCAGATTGGCATGGGCCGGGAAGTGGGAGGGAGAGAAGCATGTGTGCAGTCTGAGAGAGGAACCAGGACAAACAATCAGAGAATATGCCTATGGGGGGAAGAAAATCTGTTGCTTTCAAAATGTTCAGACGTCTAATTTAAATAGTCTTAACAGAGGTAGAAAGATGTGCCCAGTAAGGCAGACAGGACTGCTGTGACCAGCTGCCGAGAGCCTGGCCTCAAAGCGCCCCTTAGGACAGAGTGCGAAGGGCAGCCCCCGCCATCAGTCATTCCCGCACAATCTTCTAGAAATAAAATCAAACCTATATAAAATTTCATTCATCTTTTTTGCAAGTTCCTTTCCAAGTTCCCTAATATTGCATGTCATAATTAGCATTTTATGATATGGAGGGTCATGGAATATTAATAGTACATCTTACATGCCCTGAAACAAGCCAGCAACATCATCCAACAGGTTTAATAACTTTCTTTCTCACCCATAAGTCCACAAATTCAGCACCTGTAATACAAAGTGTTGGAAGTAGCTTGTTTTTCCACTGCTAACATCCATATTTCTTCCTCATCCTACCTACCTTGTATAGTTCGTTCCAGTTTGGTATGTCAAGTGTACCCTTGAACCAAACTATAAAAGAGTTATTATTGATTAGGGTAGGGAGAGAGCACAAGAGGTTAAGAGAGAGAGAGAGAGAGAGAGAGAGAGAGAGAGAGAGAGAGAGAGAGAGAGAGAGAGAGAGAATCCTTCACTCAGAACCGTAGCTTCTATTATTGACGATTCTCTTGTATCCCCTTCCTGTGGTTGTACCTGCACTATCTCTGTATCTTATCTGAGTGCATTGGAAACCATGTATACTGGTATTAGAACTAGGAAACTGAAAGGAAATACCAAAATCGAGAGAAATAGGGTAAAAAGACAAACGACTACAAAAGCAATACTTGCAAAACTGTTTGGTGTAAATCAACTGAACAACTCATGGGGGAGAAAGGGAAAGGGGGAGAGGGGAGGGGGAATGAGGGAGGAGGTAACAAACAGTACAAGAAATGTATCCAATGCCTAACATATGAAACTGTAACTTCTCTGTACATCAGTTTGACAATAACATTTTTTAAAAAAAGAATACTTCACTCAGGAATCAAGAGAGATTTTGAGGCAATGGATGAAGGTGACTTTGAAGAATTGCCAGGAATTAACATCTAGTGTAACAAGAAAAGAAGACATTCCCCAAAGCAGACAACTATACAAATATAGACAGAGAGTCAAGACAGAGCACTAAATCCACTGAAGGAAACAAGAGGTTGGGACTGGGTTGGGTGCCAATGGGTCATGCCTGTAATCCTAATTTATAAAACTGAGGTTGAAAGATGGAAGTTCAAAGCCAGCCCAGGCTGGAAAATCTGTGAGATTCTTGTCTCCAACTAAACACCCAAAATGCCAGAAATTATGCTGTGGTTTGCATGGTAAAACACTAGTCTTGACCACAAAAGCTCAGGGACAATACCCAGGACTTGAGTTAAAGTACCAGGACTAACATAAAGAAAAAAATCAGGATGTTATGCAAAAAGAAATGTACAAAAATAGGAAATTTGTGCTGGTAGGAAGGAGAAAGATAGGCAGTGATAAGTACTGAAGGTCTTAAGTGAGGGGGAGATAAAATAGTAAGTGCAGGAATTTCTTTTGCCTCCTTCTCTAACTCCATTCATACTTTGTGATTGTTTCACAAGAGGAGACACACCAGATGTATGAACAGCATTTGGGAGATGCTGAATCTGAATGGTAGTGTACCACTGAGACAGGCAGGCAGAGAGAAGAGGACACAGTGCAGTCACTAAGTCTCTTAGACTCAACTACCTGGGTCTGAGTCCTTCCTCAGGCTTCATTAGCTATGCGGCCCTAGAAAGTTACCAGGTTAAGGTACCAGGTGAATTTTCATATAATAGCTGCACAAAAATGCCAAGAATGTAAGAAATATTTCAGGAAAAGAGTCAGTGAGTGGTTTAGAGCAAAAGATTTAGTGCTACAAGACAAAC
Source organism: Perognathus longimembris pacificus (assembly GCF_023159225.1). Lineage (NCBI taxonomy): Eukaryota > Metazoa > Chordata > Mammalia > Rodentia > Heteromyidae > Perognathus > Perognathus longimembris. The sequence goes on along the minus strand of NC_063173.1, from coordinate 9,849,797 downwards.
TAATAGCTCCAACATTTCTAGCTCAGATGACTAAAATGATACCAGAAAAGAAAGCGAGGCATTGCTGGGCATGTGGGATTGTACAGGAAGGACATGAGAGGTACCAGACCTATACAAAGTAGATACTGAGGAACAGGAAAGAAATACATGAAAAATATGCAGGAAGATATTTGAAATAACACAGGATGCAGGACTCCAAGTAAAGTTGTACATTTTGGAGTGATGAGCTTCCTATAGTATTGTAAGTGACTTTTTGGCTTGAGATGTGATAGTGTGAAAATTCTGGGCCTAAACATTCATCCAATAAATATATACTCGAAACGTGTACACTGTTTATGACTAGAATATAGTTTATAACATAATAATTTACAATGTTTATAATATAATTAGGAAAATTTATAATGTAATTTTAACATTAGTTTTGTTTAACAACTTACACATTTAAAATACAGTTTAATATGGTTTGTTATTACCTCCAAAGAAAAAAAAAACATTAATGATATTGTGTTTCTACACTCAACTAGCCTGTCGTGTAATTTCCAAATGATGATTTTCCTTTGGGGCCGCATGAAACAATGACAAATGCTCTATTTAATGAGCCTCAAAGCAATTAAGACATACACATCAGAGCATTCTTTTGCATTTTATCATCAGAGAAATAATAAGCAAAATTATACTCTGATGATTAAATGAACTTGATAAATCAGTTACAATATTATCTGATGTGATGAAGTTATACATTCGTTTTTAAATTCTGACAGAATGGGAGGAAAATAATGAGAAAAATACTTAACTAGGATTTAGAAAAAAAATGATTTTTTTAATGTTCCTCAACTAATTTTATGACTCAGTGAATTTTATGAAATCATTGCATATCCCTGAACATACTTACTTGTGAAATTCAACTTCAAAAAGATAAAAATGAGTGAGACATTGCAGAGGAAAATTGTTTCATAGTCTGCTGATTCACGATGCGTATCCACACAGAGAAGAGATGAGACACGAGACTGGTCACAGCTGTGTGGGTGCCAAGATATCTCCCCACAGCTCCCTCTAGTTGCCTTTGGAGTCAAGCATCTACCTTGCAGGCTGGGAATAGAAAGGATATGTCCATTTTTCAGTGGCAAACTCTTAAGGGGAGAAGAGGGGAGGGGAGTTGAAGGAGAGAGGGTAGGACTGAAGAGAGGATGGGAGATTAGAGTAGGGGAGGAGAGAGAAGAGAAGCAGGATACAGAAGGAGAGGAAAGGGAAGGGAAGAGGTGGGAAGGAGAGATTATGAAGAATGATTAGGCAGGCTAAGATGCCCCATATCTGCCATTTGCAAATTGGTGACAGAGGAGAACTGATAGTTCTCTTAGCATGGACTCTTTTAAAAGATCAGTTTTACTGAAAATGTAAACAGTGTGCATTTCCTTCTGATGATTACGTTAGCTGTTTCACAGGGGTTAGGTTTCAAGTATTCATGTTTTGTCCTTTTTATGGGAGCTAGGTAATACTGGATTTTATTTCCATCTGTATATTCAAAGGTAACCTAAGTGGGTGGTGCTGATTACTGGGAAACACCCATGTCATCCTATTGTTATTTCTAGTTTGTCTTCTATCAGAGAGTACGTTAAAAAAAAACCCTACTTTTGAAAATAAATGTACTTTATAGTCATACATATGACTCTGCTACGTATAGTCTATTAGGAGGACTAATGGAAGCATTTACAATATGCCAGTCACTTCTAAAATTACTACACATAAAATAGTGAACAGACATTGTCGCAGTACAATTTGTCATTGCTAAAATATGGAAGCAATCTAGATGCCCTCTGTAGATGAGGGGATCAAGAAAATGTGGTACATATACACAATGGAATTCTAAGCCACTATCTATTCCCGTTCGTAAGGAAATGGAAGGACTTGGGAAAAATCATACTAAGTGAAGTGATCCAGACCCAAAGAAACATGGACTGTATGGTTTCCCTCATAGGGAATAGTTAGTACATGTCTAGGATAGTACAAGCAGAAGATAACAATAGCTCAAAAGCTATGCCTGTATAAACACATAAGATGATGCTAAGCAAAATGAACTTCAAGTTATGGAAATAAGTGGTATACCACCGTTATAGTTATTTTCAACATGCCATGTGAAACCGTGCCCTTTTTTTCATATTCCCTTCCCATGGTTTTACCCCTGATATCACTGTAACTGATTGTATGCCCTGGATATTGTATATACGTATATTGGAACTAGGGAAGGGAAAGGGAGGACCAAAATCAAGAGAAAAAGAATAAAAAGACAAACCAATGCAACAGCAATACTTATAAAACTATATGGTGTAAACCAACTATACATCTCATAAGGGGAGAGGAAAATGGGGAGGGGGGAGGTAGGGGAAAAATGAAGGAGGAGGTAACAAGTTGAACAAGAAATGTACTCACTGCCTTCCATATGAAACTGTAACCCCTCTGTACTTCACTTTGACAATGAAGAAAAAAATAATGAATGGAAGTCTCTGAGTCTAATTTAAGTAAAAACAATAATCACAACAACTAAGTCCAACATATATCCTTTTAGAAGATAATAAGCTGGGAGCTACAAAGGTAATTAATAAGTCATACAGTTACAGAAAAATCTAAGCCTAAAAAGCGTTCAGAACTCGTCTCTAAAGCATACATTACCCAGGAAATGGTTCTTGTTAATTCGTTTTGATTGTGTTACTCTGCGTAGCAGGTAGTCGTCCTAGCACTGAGTGCTCGGGTGGACAGCACCATGCCCAGCCTCATCAAGCCATTGTTAAGTTTCAAAATCATGTCTTCATTTTTAGGAATTGGGGGTGGTGTCTTTTGATGGGTTCATCACGCTGCTTGCATTTGGGCATAGGGTTTGTCTTCTTATGTCAGATAAGTGATTACCTTTTTCTCTGACACCTTTGGGTAGAGTGCGACATTAAAGAGCCATATTCGCTGGGCTCTGGTGGCTCAGACCTATTGTCTTAGCTACCTAGGAGGCAGAGCTTAGCCTAGTCCATGCAACTCTTACCTCCAATTAATCACCAAAAAGCTAGAAGTGGGGCTGTGGCTCAAGTAGTGGAGCACTGATTAGTGCTCCTGAGCAAAAAATCTCAGAGACAATAACCCTAAACGTGAGTTCAAGCCACAGGACCAGTACACACACACACACACACACACACACACACACACACACACACACACACACACACATCATGTTTATATATTTAATGAACATCTGCTTTTTAAAATGGCTGAATTCTGAGTTCCTGTGAGCAACTTTTTTTCCTTTAAGATCTCCTGAGAGTTTTAATATCATACCCTACTTTTAAAAAATTAAGGAAGTCATTTATCAGCCTAAATTTTAAAAAGATTGTTCTAATAATATATAAATAGTTACCTGAACTTATTACTGACTCACACTACTTTGTATACATTACTAGGGAAACTTTCAGAACTTAATACGTTGAAAGAAATAAAGAAAACTTACTGTGTCTTTCATGTTTGTTTTCTTAATATAAATATATGTGCACTTACAATTTTATAAGCCAGTCTAAGATGTAGAATTGTGAGTTTGTTTCATTTCAAATGGGTTACCATTTTTATCTGTAGCGTTTCTCTTTTATTTTATACATTCCTTGTTTTGCTTTGTATATTAAATCACTATTTACTGAATTCTTTTTCATAAATTTATTATTTTTATGTATCCTTGTGAAAGGAAAGAAAATAAAAGCTTCTGTTAAAATACCACCTAGAAAAAATAACAAATTTAGTTTAAAATTTATTGTTTAGCGAGTTGTCAATGACTCACGTCTATAATCTTAGCTACTTGGAAGGTTATGACTTAGACAAAAAAGCCAAGGAGACTCCATCTCCAATAACTAATAAGATCCTGGATGCACAGCTCAAGTGGTAGAGCACCAGCGAAGAGCAAAGGAGCTGACTAAGTGTAAGGCCTTGAGTTCAAGTCACTGTACCTGCACAAGAAGAATTATTTTTCAAATGTTTGATTGCTTTCACAACTTCAATCAAAATAAATATCCAAGGTTTGATACAATTTCAACTCTTGCAGCTGGAACCCAAAGAATTGCCAACTTGGCTTTCAAGCATATTCCTCCGGTTTCCCATTTCTAAATGCTCAGACATGGTATTTAATGCTCTCTGATATTTGTGTCGATTATATACGAATATAAAGTTTGTGAAAGCAGATGGCTCAAATGATTTACCTAACAATTGTGTCATTCAGAGAAGACATGCCAAAAAGTATATCTGAAAATTTAAAAACTTGGTGGCTGAAAATTCAGTCTTGATCGCAGCATCTACAGAGATTGCTACATTTTTCACAGTTTTTTTATAGTCCCTCAAACAATCACAAATAAATACAATTAGATTTGTTTTTTCACTTTAATGGATACATTTCTGTTTATTCTATTCTTCTTTTACTTTATATTATAATTCTGAACACATATTATGCATTCCACTGAGACATTTCCATACCTGCCTATTTGGTACATTATTTTACATAACCCTCTATCAGTCCACAGGATCATCCTTCTACTTTCATCCTCTTCCCTCCTCCTGCTCCTCGTCTTCCTCCTCCCACCCCCTCCCTGTTTCTTTTCCCCCTCCCGTCCTGCTCCTCTCCCTTTCTCCTGTTCCTTTTTCTACTTCTTCCCCTTCCTTTCCTCCTTCTCCTCATTTCTTCTCCTTTTCCTCCTCCTCCTCCTTTTTCCCTTTCCTCTTCTTCTTTACTTCTTTCTTTCCTTACCATTTGAGACAGGATCTGCCTATGTGCCCATCCAGACCACAAATTTAGGATCTTCCTGCCTCTCCAGTGCGGCTCTTACATTACAATTGTGTGCTACAGTATCTGCCTTATTTCCTTCTTCCTTTTTAGAATCAAAGAGCTGGGCTTATTTTCTTCTAAACTTATGTGATCCAAATAGCCACCTAAGTCTGCTTCCCCTATTGCATTGTCATGGTTTTCAAGCTTCCCTCAGAATTAATTTTACTATTCCTGTGCTTAAATAGCCACATAGTTCTGATATTATTGTTTTGATACATTGAGATTTTTTTCATATAGCCTTATACTTGATGTAATTATTGTATACAGAAAGATCACTTAATAGCAAAAGGATATATATATACATAATTTTATTGGATTATACTGGCTTATATTGGGAGGCATTGAGATAGACAGACTATTATGTCCCACTCCTTAAAGAACAAGATTCCCTTGGAACACTCTAGAGCATGTTCCTAGAACAGTTAGGGTTGTGGCTACTCTGAAGATCATTTATGAAAAGTTTTATACTTTACATTCAGCATTACCTTCTAATTATTTGGGAACAGTACTGAGTTTAGAAGAAGCTTCAGGCCTATAGGAGGAAAAATCAACATTAATAATGTACCATCCTCCAGAATTTTTATCTGATTCTGCTTTTCTGCAAAAGTCAGAAAAACCTTGTGTGTCTTTTAGTGCTACAGGAGAGTTAGAAGAAAAACAAGTTGGTAATTCCGACTAAAAATACAAGCAAAAGATGTCTCAGAAGTAGCCTAAAAATTGGATGAAAATGATACTTGAAAATGTTGAAGGTATTCAGAATGACAGGGGATGGCATGTATCAACGGACATATTTGTTTCTTCTGCTGTGAGGAAGCTTTATAGTTTGATATGCTCTCATGGCTCTATTTTTGCTTTGTTACTCGAATTTTGTGGGGTCATATAAAAACCCTTCTACATGTATCAATGTTGGGGAGATTTTGTCTTATCTATTCTTGCAGTAGTTTTAGCTTCGTGGTTTTCAATAGTTTTCAGTCCATTCTGAGTTGAATTTTGTATATGATGTAAGATAAAGGTCGAATTTAATTTTGAACATGTCGATAGTTTTCTCAGCAACATTCATCGTAAATCATGTCCTTTCTCCATTGTGTAATCTTGGCACATTGATTAAAATTAAATTGCACATAAATGAATAGCTTTATTTTCTGGGTTTCCTATCCTGTTCAGTTGGCTCAAAAATCAACTTTTATGTGAGTACAATGTTGTTTTGTTTACAATCAATTTATTATATCTTTTGAAAGCAGACAGGAGGTGGTTTGTTCTTCTTGCCTAAGATTTTTTTAGGCTGTCCATGACTTTTTCATTGTTCCATATGAATTTAAAAGTTGTTTTTTCTACCTCTTTGGAAAATGGCATTGTGCTTTTTATTCCAAATGTATTAAATCCCTACACTATTTTGGATAGTATGAAATATACAAATATGGATACCTATATGCATATTTGTATATACATGTAAGTGTGTGTGTGCACTAACAATATATAAAGGTAACTTCGATGTCTTCCTATCATGCCTCTCAAATGCTTTCCAGCTTCTTCCCACGGCTCAATTCTAAAATAACTTCTACATTTGAAGTATTTACATAGCATGATATTGCTTTCAGGTACAAAAGTGTTTACTAATATCTCATTACTATTACAACAAATTATAAACTAAGTAACAGCGCAAGTTTATTATCTTTCAGTTTTAGAATTCAGAAATCTGAAATGGCTTTTTGTGTGCATGAGTGCCAGTTCTGGGACATGAGCTCAAAAACTCAGGGCCTGGGCACGCTGAGATTTTGTTGCTCAAGGCTAATGCTCTACTACTTGAGCTTCTTCAGTTCCAATGTTTTGGAAGTTCATTGGAGATAAGAGTCTCATGTCCAGGCTGGCTTTGAACCTCAATCCTCAGCTCTCAGCCTCCTGTGAGCCACTAGCCCCTGATTTGAAATAGCTTTATTTCTTTTTTGCAATTTAACAAAGCCATCCGTGTCATTCCTTCAACGTTTTCACCCCCTTTCAACTCCCTCCATCCCTTTTTTTTCTTAATTTTGTGGCATATACAATGAATTCTTGACTGTATTCTCAAAATAAAAAAAATCAGTGCATATTCTAAAAGATAAGGAAACGTGGGGGAAGGAGTGGTTGGGGAGGGGTGGGTAAGGATGTTGAAAAGGGTGATAGTGATCAAGACACACTGATTCTTAAATTGCTTTCTTGAACAACAACTCCTTTGTACAACCACTTAAAGATAATAAAATATTTTTGAAAAATATTTTCTAATATCATGATATGAGTAAGTCTTTCACTAGGCTATAGGAAGGGCTCTGTTTTCTTGAATTTTGAAGCTTTTTGATACACTCATATTCCTTGCCATGTGTTTTTTTTTCCTTGTTTCCAAAACCAACAGTGCTGCATCTTTAACACTCTCTCACTCTCTCTCTCCCTCCCTCCCTCCCCTCTCTCTCTCTCTCTCTCTCTCTCTCTCTCTCTCTCTCTCTCTCTCTCTAGTCCTCACCTCATGGGACCTACTTGTCTCAAGCATTCTGTTACAGAGAAAATGAAGTAGACAGTAGAGAAAGCTAAGATGACCATTGCATGTGAAATCAGCCTGGTGCCTGGCTTGGCTTCGCTTTCTGGAATTACTACGAGTGGGAAATGAACAATGAGTGAACTAACACTGCAGCAGTGGGGAGGAAGAGATAGAGTTTAACACATATGCAAAAAGACTTGATTAATTGGTTGATTAATATAGACAAATCCGTAAAAATCCACTCAACATTTGAACCACTCAAATCATCATGTTCATGTATGAAGCCAAAATGGGACTATAAAGGCAGTTGATCACATTATTAGAAGGCAATGTAGGTATCTGGCATTGGCCTCTTTTGAGTGTTAAAAGTTCATCTATTGTAGAAAAAAAAATTCCAGGATTGATTAGCACAAAATGATTCTGTCTTTCCATTACTAAAATATCTGAAGAGAATTTCAATATGTCTATAGTTAATAGTACTATCTAGTGATATTCCCAGGGCAAGTGTAGAAAGAAACATTTGATAATGATCTTAAGAATTAAATATTAGCATTGACAGGCACCAGTAGCTCACGCCTGTGATCCTAGCTACTCAGGAGGCTGAGATCTGAGGACCGCAGTTTGAAGCCAGGCCAGGCAGGAAACTCGGTGAGACTCTTTTCTCCAATAAACTACTCAAAAAAGGCAGAAGTGGCTCTGTCGCTCAAGTTGTAGAACAAAAGGCTCTCAAGGACAGCACCCAGGCCCACAGTGTAAGCCCCAGGACCAGCAAAAAACATTAATTGGCACTGTTTCATCAGATGAACTGGAGGAAAACTCACTTATTTAGTATTTTCCATTTGCTATGCATTGCCTTTTGCAAAAGATGCATTGAAGTTTAATAATAATAAGTCACTTTCTGTTGTCATGTTTTATCAAAAAGGTTTTAAGTACTTATCTAATCTTCATCTATATTTACTGTTACTATGGATATTTTTTTTTAAAAAAAGAAGTCATTGAAGCTTAGAAGGCTAACATCTTACTCAAAGTGTCACCATAGAGAAAGAAGAATTGAAACTCAGACTCCAAGAACTTTTCTCTTCGGAAAAGATAGCCGAATTCTATCACTATTGGTTGGCAAGGTGTGAAATTAGTGTATGTAATTGGCTAGATCTCAGCTATGGAGTAATGTAGTCAAGGCGCGGGCAAGAAACACCAAGTTGTAATCTCTAATGAGCCATTTGGTTGCTCTGTAACACCAAGCCACTCTCTGCCCTCGCAGTGTCCCGTTTTCCACACCTGAAAATTCAACTGAAGTTCCCCATGCATGGAACAACCCTGTGTTCAGCTATAAAAGAGAAACTCTATTTACTGAGACACTCTGAAGGTACATTTTATTTTTTTTACAAAGGAGAAATACCACTGAAAGAAAAGGAAAAAAAAAGACTGAGTAGGATCTCCTCCGTGTTGGTTTGATGAAAGAAACACTAAGGTAGTTTCAAGACAATGCAAATGCTAGAGAGTCAGTCCAGAATGCTGATACAGCTTCATACTCTAGAACTCATTTTAGAAAGAAGGTAGATAAAAAGAAAAGGAAAGCTTTCTGTAGTGGATCTAGACATTCTCAAAACTCTTGAGTCTTGGGAATTTCATCCCAAATGAATTATTATTTGATGTCAGACGTTAATTGAATTTAACAAAGGCTTTTGGTGACACAAAGTAGTAGGTGGGCTTTTAGAGCCCAATGCTGAAGGTGAGACAGCTGTTTTACGGAGGGATCACCCTCTGTGTGACAAGCTAAGAGCCGGTATCTTCTTTCTATTGAAGCATATGACAGGTCTGGGGCTGTTAAAACCAGTGAATTTCCCCAAATTGGGAAATATTCTTTCTTTCGTGTAGTCCACCAGACATTCATTTGGCTGAACTTAATGGAAGATGCTGGTAGAAAGCCACAAAGGGGTCGCTGGGATGACATTTCATTTAAAGTGGCCCCCATTTAGACATCATGAGCCTTCCGGGGGGAGGTATAAGCAGCAAGCGGGAAGCAGGCAGGATTACAGTGCAGAACCTAACAACACAGGAGAGAGTCATACCATCAGGTGCTTGAGGATGGGCTTCGGTGGGTAAATAGCATCCCCAGTGCTTGCAGAAGGGTTCTGTATCCCTTTACCAATGCCTCTGCCTGCCCCGCCTGCTCCCTGGAGAAAGAATGCCAGTGTGAAAACACTCCGGAAACAGAGTGTAGCATTTGATTGAGAATCGGTGCAAGTGGGAATAAACAATAGAAAGAAAATGTGCTGTTGTAATGGCAATAAAATTAAGCTTAAAAAATAAAATAGGGAACAATGCTATATAGCCTCTCAACAGAATGAACTCTGACTTTACCATGGTGTAGGAACACCCTTAGCCATGGCCAACATCAGCTCTTAAAGTGTATTTCTGTGGCTTCACAATGTTCTTATTTAATTTAGATATATTTATTTTAGGAAAATTCAAGAATAAGCATGTAGAAACCCTTAGCTTCTTCCAGAAATATTTTAAAATCAAACTAGATGAAATGGTATAAGGTAACTCTATTTCTCTGTACTAGTACGGAGGCTTGAATTCAGGGGTGGGCATGGTCCTTTAACTTTTTTTCACTCAATGCTGGCACTTTACCATTGAAGCCACAGCTCTACTTCTGGAATTTTGGTGGTTAATTGGTAATAAGACTCACATTGATTTTCTTGCCCAGGCTGGCTTCCAACTGTGGTTCTCGGATTTCTGACTCTTAAGGAAGTAGGATTCCAGGCATGTGCCACCAAGGCCCAGCTGTCTGGACACTCTTGATAACATGATATTCAACGGAGTGAGCAATTGAATCCCTGCTGTTAGTCAGGGACTCAATCACTACAGCATTTCCTCATGTTTTCTGGGTTCTGTTCTTATCATTGTCCCTTCTTTTCTGCACCTCAGCCAGAGTGATATTTTCTAAAGCAAAAATTCTTTTTATACCATTCCCCGGCGTACAAATGACAAATTGTTACTTTGGCCTGACAATAAAACCCACTCTACTTAGTATATTGCAAGATGTCTTATTTATTTAACAGTGTCAGGGCTGAGAGAAGTTCTTGGGAGTGAGAACAGGAATCATATTTAAGAAGAGGTGTGAACATAGCAGATAGGCCAACTGGCAAGTCCGAAGGGCTGTGGACAAAGACTAAAGCCCAGGAACAAAAAGAATGCATAGAACTATGGAAAGAATGAGTCGGAGAGACACTTCAGGAGGAAGGTGCAGGCAGAGTTCTTCAGAGCAGGTCCGAGTGTCTCCCTCAGGATAGGAGTAATAACTAAAGGGATCAAAAGGATGGAGTTGGAATCCTTCACCACCCCTCCCTCTACCTGCCCGCACCTAAGCCAGCCTCCATGACACAGTTCATCCTCCATTGAGAGAGGTTTCCCCATACTATTCAAACTTTGGAGAAGAACTTTTTGGCCTGACAATATTCAAGACTTAGGGTATGTTTCTAAAACAAAACACTCCTCCTTATGTACAGAAACAGCTACTGCTTCTCTTTATTTCCATAGGACCTCACACATAGTTGAGATACCATAGCTCACATTATATTTTATTTATTCATGTGGCTGTCTCTACAGAAGAATGCAAGTTTGGGGAGGAAACATGTTCTTTTATGTACTAAACGTAAGAAAGACAGACTGGATGAAAGGCTACAATCCAATAAGAACAATTTCTACTCTCTTATGAATTAAGCTCAAGGAACTAAAATAGAACTCTACATTAAGCAGTATTACTTTTTGGTCTTCAAGTGGTATCCAGGAATATCTTTTTATTTCCTGCCTATATGAGGAAGATATGGAAAGAAAGGACAAAGTAGCAAGACAGCCCCAGAGGAAAATTGTACAGATGTAGGCAGACAGTTATCTGCCTTGCACAGCACACGCAGCGAAAGAAATAGCATTGAGCTTCCTCGGAGCAAGATGACTTAATCTGCATTACCTGCTTTCCTATGAATTATCTGGATGGTAGATAGAACTTCTGTGAATATGCAGCGATAGAACAGGATTGGCCACTGCATACAACACAAAAGTACTTTCCGTTGGTTGATGGATGATATATCTACAAAACTAGATTTGTGGATAAAAAAGCATCAAAAATACATAAATACCAAGAAATCTAAATTAGATAAGTTTTTCATTGTTCCATTGTCTTTCTGGTACAAGAACATTCTGCTGTGAAAATGAATTCAGATAAAGGAAATCCAATTCTGCAAATATTTACTAGGTGTCTACTTGTGTAGAAGATATTGTGCTAAAGTGGAATTGTAAAGGAAAAAAAATAGACTTATGTGTAACTGCTGAGAAGTAAATGGAGCAGAATGATTAAATGCCTTAGATTTGGAGCCAGATTGGTACACAGTCTGGGTGTTTAATTATTCTATGTAACATATTTAATGTAATTATTCTATGTCCCATGTAAAAGTTACTATAAACTATCAAAGACGAAAAGCATATCTTGGTTAGGCTGATTCCAGCTGACAGTAATACAATTCCAATCTAAAATGGCTCAACCATCCTGTAACAAAATGTCCCACATAACAGAAATCCACAGGAGTGCCATTACTAGAACTACTTCTGTGACCCAATGGTATCAACAGGAACCATGGCTTTTCCCCACTTTTGTTGTGGTTTGAATTATGTCCCCTATAAAAAATATGTATGGAAGTTTTAATCCCCCAAAACATATAGGGTATGTTATTAATATTTTACTAGAGGCAATGAATCAATAGAGGCAATCAAGTTGAATGAAGTCATTGGGATGAGCTGCAATATCATTTGTGTATAATTCAGGAAAACAAAAGGAACACTTGTCACAGAGACAGCCGCACAGAGGGTAGACACCACGAGTGCATTCAGGAAGAAACCACACCAGGACAGGAAGCAGTCACACTGAGGAATCCCAGGGCTCCTGAGACATCATCAGAGCCTGGGAGGAACCAGGGAAGGGTTTACTTCTAGGCTCAAAGACAGCTTGAGATCAGGCCTCTGATCTCAAGGCAACTTTTTTTTTCTTGTTTCAACCCCATAACTTGTGGCACTTTATCCCAGAAGCCCTTAATTAGAAAGTGAACCATGTAGCAGTGTAATCCTAGCTACTCAAGAGGCTGAGATCTGAGAACCAGGGTTTAGGGCCATCTTGGCAAGACACTTCTATCCAAATAACCAGCAAAAAGAAGTTGATGTTTGGCGTAAGTGGTAGAGTACAGTGAGGGGGAAAAAGAGAAAGAAACAAACATTTCATTGAAAGTTCAAGACTCTTTAAGTTCAACTCCCAGTCCCAGGGGAAAAAAATGGTGGAAAGTAAATTCACATTATCTCTTCTCTGATACTCTCAACTCTCATATTTATGCCAATCTCTTCCTAATATCACTGGATGACTCTTATGTAGCTTATCCGTCCCACATTACAAAGAGAAAAGAAGGTAACTTTTTCTGATATACCTCTATTTTAGCAAATACTTTTCTTTCTTAGTGACAAAACTAAGCTTTAGGTCTCAAGATCTCTTATGCTTTCATTTGAATGAAGAGAGGAGAGTGGTGCAGGAGAATGTAATTATTCAATGCATATCCTATGAACCTAGGAAAAATGAGAGGAGGGGTTGGGTTGCAGGTATGGGAAGAAGGATGAAAAGGATAATAGTGATCAAGCTGCACTGGACTTATAAAGTACAATGAATGGTAAAATACCCCACCTTTTTTTTTACAGCTACTTAAAGATAATTAAAATATAATTTACAAAGAGAGAAGAACTCCTATCTTTAGGAATGTGTTATACACCATGCTGTAGCTGCAGGAGAGAGAAGCAGCTAAGAGCCAGGCATGTGAAATCTCTACTGTGGGACGCAGGCACTGTCTGCCCAGACAAAGCTAGAGGACAGCAGTGTTACACGGGCAAGTAATGCCATCTGGCATGGCATAAGAGAGCCAGAGATGGGCGATGGCAGCTCACAGCTCAGCTTTCTGCATTCTTGCATTTGCATAGACACGAAGAAGAAGGAAGTTTTACAGGGACAACCAACTAACATCGATTTGACCATCTACTGCCAGGCATGGAGAATGCCTCTCATATCTATTTCCTAATTTTTTTTAAGCATTCTACAAAGTCAGTGCTGTTAATATTAACATCTTATAGTTAAGAAACCTGAAGCCTGGGGCCAATGGCTCACGCTTATGATCCTAGCTACTCAGGAGGCTGGCATCTGAGGATGATGGTTTGAAGCCAGGCCTGGCATGGGACTTTTATCACCAATTCACCCCTGGAAAATCACGAAGTGGTGCTGTGGCTCCTTAGTCTTGAGGAAAAAAAGCTCGTGGTCAATGGGTTTCATTTCTTTCACGCTTATGGCAAGGCAGAAACATCATGGTGAGAGGATGTGGTAAAAAAAAAAATCAATTTACTTCATGACAACCAGAAAAGACAGGAAGGAGACAAGGACAAAATACACCCTCCAAAGACAACAGCAGATACTTGCTTCCTCCTCTTCCTCCAACAGCCCCGTCCTCTGAGACCCCACTGAGCTACGAATCCACCACGAAGGAGAAGATCCCATCACTTCTTAGTAGTGCAGCCAGCTGGGAACCAAGCCTTCAACCAATGAGCTTCGGGGATTGTTTTATACTTAAACCTTAACAAAAATGACAAATTCCAGATTTAGTCACTTGGTAGCTGCATCAGTTATCAGTTTGATCATATTCACATAATTTTATTGTAGTACATTATTATAATTGTTCTACTTTCTATTAGTTATTATTATGAGTCTATATTACTGTTTGCATAAATAAAACTCTGTCTTGAGTGTATGTGTGTAGGAAAAGTATTATTTATAAAGTTTAGTACTGTCCATGATTTCAGTTCCCCAATGGAGATCTTGAGATGAATCCCTTGTAAATAAGAGGGGACCATTTTGCTTTTTAAAAAAATATGGTTTCTGTAGAAAGCTCTCTTTACAAAATCACTGATATTTAAAATTATATCCTTTGTGTTCGTTGGAGCCACTGGTAACTATACAATACAAACTGGCATTTCGTTTTGTGAGAGCTTTGCAATCTTTCTAGTAGACTTCCCTTCCAGATGTCTTGTGGTGCTGTGTCATGAGTATTTTCACTCTAAGCTTCTTGCAGTCTGCTTCCTAAAGCAAATTGCAGGCTTTGCTTAGTCTTGTCTTCTCTAGATAATAGAAACTAACAAATACAGAAGCTTCCATCCCAACGACTGATCTCTTGCATTTTACTGTATGGCTGGGCCCCTCAGTTCCACGAGGCTCACTCTTCCCAGGATCAAAAATTATCCAAAAGACAGAAGACAATTGATCGGATATTCTTTTTTGGGCTGAAAGTATTTTCATTTCTGTAACTGGTCATTTCTGCTAGCAGTGTACACATACAAAGTTACCTCTGTTCTTCTCATATATTTGTTGAATAAACGCTAAAACATATTTTTCAGATTTTCTCAGTAATACATACGGTACAACCTTAACTCCAAGACAGAAAGGTATATATTTTTTGAATAGGGTTCATCCTTAAATCATCATTTCCTAATCTTGCCTTTCAAACCATAAAGTCTTAGTAAGACTTATGAAAATTATTATATGATGTGATTATTTTAATTTCACATGTTAATATGTAGGTATACACTTTTCTCTCTTTGTCACTATTTGTTTTTGTAGAATTACTAAACGCTTGGCATGGTTTTTTTTCTTTCTTTATGTGTTCATTTCCTTATCCTTAAGTACTTTTCTTGTCTGCTTAGCTCTTTGCTGTTCCATCAAAAGAGAAGCACCTGGTGGCCCAATGCTCACAGTACATGAGGAGCACCTACAGAACTTATTTAAATATACAAATTCAATGACTTCCCAATGCCTTTCCTATTTGAAACGGGGCTTAGGAATTTATAGTATGGGCAGTAATTCCGACAAAGACCACACTTGGGGAAGAACTATGCCAAACTAGCTATGTCCTCCCTTCAGTAAGATAGGTTACATCATCCAAGATACATAATTTCCATATCTTAGGCCACTGTCCAGAAATCCAAATGATTGCCAGTACCATCTGTGTAGCCAAATGTTCAACTCTGAAACCACTTCTAAACTCTTTCACATTGGAAGAAACATCAAAAACACCACCTGGATTTGTAGTCTCTTCCCTTGTTTCCTTATCCAAACCTTCACAAAGAATTCTATTTTCAAAGGTAAATAATTCTGATATGTCAGCAAGAAGAAGTAGTAGGCCATCTTGCTAAAACTCCTCCTTGGACACGTACCTTGGAAGGTCACTCTAGACCCTGAGTTATAAAGATATTCGTATCATTTATGACTAAATGAATTTGTAGGAAGTTACTAGCAATGATAAGAACTCCTCCTCTAGGATCCTTCTCTAGGATCAATAGAAACATTTCTTTTAGCTGGAAGTACTTGAAAAGCATTTTCCTAGATTAATTTCTTTTGTAAAGATATGAATTGTCTATATAAGAGGTTCTAAACTAGGATCCAGTTTTGATCCCGGAGGACGTTTGCAATGTCTGGTGACATCTGCGGCAGTCGTGAGTAGAGGTGAAGTAGCTGATGCTTTTCTAGAGGGTGGAAGCCAAATGAGCATCGCTAAACATCTCTCGCTGCACAGGCCAAGACAAACTCCTTCTCCAAAAACAAATAAAAAATAGCGCCAAGACCAAGGAACCTTGATTTATACAAAACTAATCTCCTACTTGACACAAATACACGTCACCTATGTTTTCCATTTTTTATATTTGTGGCATATGTACACCATTCTAGATTAATGTCATAATTTTTCACATTTTATCCTCATACGCCACGATCCTTTGGCTTTCATATGCAATTTTTCCACTCTGCAGGTCCTTTTCCATTCCTTTTTTTCTGTATTAGAATCAATATCATACATATCTCTGATTGTGTATATCAGGCCCATGTTCCTTTGGGGAGCAGCATGCACCTGCTCCCTGCAGTTCTCGTGGGTTACTGCCATCTTGAGTACACAGGCCATTGCAGGCCGGTACTAGGCCTCTCTGTCTTTCTCTAGTGGGAAGGACACACCTGAGTGGAGATGTACCAGAGCACGGGTGATGGCAACCACACCAGGCAGCAGGAGTACTCCACGCCTCACGACAAGCACAGCGCTGACACCACTGCATTTGTCCAGCCAGTGCTCCACTTTCTAAAGCCAGTGGACACTGGCTGGGCACCTGCGAGGCTCTCCCTTGTAATCCTGGCTCCACAGGCAGGTACGAGCTGAGGATGGTGGTCCGAAGACAGCCAGGGCAGGAAAAGTCCATGAGACTCTTGTCTCCCATATACTACAAACAAAACAAAACAAAAACCCAAGAGCCGGGGCTCGGAAAATGGCCTAGTGGTAGAGTGCTGTTACACATGAAGCTCTGGGTTCGATTCCTCAGCACCACATATGTAGAAAATGGCCAGAAGTGGCGCTGTGGCTCAAGTGGCAGAGTGCTAGCCTTGAGCAAAAAGAAGCCAGGGACAGTGCTCAGGCTCTGAGTCTACGACCCAGGACTGGCAACAAAAACAAAACAAATAAACAAAAACCCAAGAGCCAGAACTGTAGCTGTGGCTCAAATGTGAAAGCATGGTTAGCCAGGACCTGAGTTCAAGCTCTGGGCTAATAGCCAACAAATCCTATAGAATACACTACTGTCTGAGATGCAAGGTAAATGTATTCTCCTAGCTACTTCACTTCTACCTTTGGGAAGAAATCAGCCTGATTTAGTATACAATTAATTGGGATTTACCTCTGGTGAGGAGATTTAATCCCTCAAATCTCTGAAGCCTTTGTTTCAGAATCTAGTTACAAAAAAAAAAAGGTACTTTACACAATGATACGCAAGAGGTAGACTGCCAGTAGCCAAACTGATACCATATCAAAATGCAAATGATGGGGGCTGGGGATATAGCCTAGTGGCAAGAATGCCTGCCTTGGATACACGAGGCCCTAGGTTCGATTCCCCAGCACCACATATACAGAAAACGGCCAGAAGCGGCGCTGTGGCTCAAGTGGCAGAGTGCTAGCCTTGAGCGGGAAGAAGCCAGGGACAGTGCTCAGGCCCTGAGTCTAAGGCCCAGGACTGGCCAAAAAAAAAAAAAAAATGCAAATGATGAGAGAGAGTGCTCACAGGACAATGGTTTATAAATTTCAACATGCATGAAATCATCCGGAAAGCTGGCCTGAAACTGAAGAGTCTGGGATACATTTCAGAGATTCGGTTTCTACCAAGTTCCAAGGATATTGTCACTCTCTTCTTCCCTTCTTCAGACCCTGTTTAGAGCAGATTAATGAGAGTATGTTGACTTTTCTCCATTTAACCTTAATTTTATGTGTTAGAAACTTCAGCTGCTGTAAATGAGCTCATTTTGAATTGGCTCAAATAACAAAGGGAATTATTCTTTGTACTAGTCCCAGGGCTTGAACTCAAGATCTGGGTACTGTCACTGAAATGTTCATTTTCATTTGCTGTTTGTTTGTTTTTCTTTCTTTCTTTTTTCTTTTTTCTCAAGGTTAGCACTCTACCAATTGAGACACAGCTTCATTTTGGCTTTTTTTTGGTGCTTAATTTGAGATAAGTCTCACAGATTTTCCTGCCTGGGCTGGTTTCGAGTTCCAGCCCTCAGTTCTCAGCCTTCTGAGCATCTAGGAGTACAAGCCTGAGCCATGGGAAGGCACTCAGTTTACAATGAGAATTGCCTTATTCAAACAATTGTCACTTCGTGGTCTTTGGCTATAGTTCAACTATGCTACCAAACACCTGGTTCTTTCCAAGTAAATTGCTCTCCTTTCTTTTTCCGTGCTAGGGATTTGATTCCAGACCTTACATACGGATATGAATAAGACACACTTTATCCCTATACCTTGCTACTCAACATCATGAAATGTGCAGATCTAGTGCCACTGTGTTTCCTGACTATTCTTCCTTCTCAGATTTAAATTTAACCAAATCCTAAAGCCCTCAGTAAATAGCAACTGTTCATCTTTATTCTCCCTCCTTCCCTGAAGATGTCTGTGTCTACCTGAAAAGAAAATTATTTTATTTTCTGTATCAGAACTCCCAAATGTCAAGAATTTCTGGGTAAGGTTATAGGATCTAAAAAGATGTAAAAGCTGAATTTCAAGAGTTTGCCTCTCCTCCCATATCTGCCGTTATTTCCCAAGTGAGCTTGAGAAGGCTTGCTACACCTGTCATACAATGTGATGTCATACAATGTACATGACATCATATGAAGAAATATAATGCGGATAAAATGGGTTCAATCAAGACACCGCAGCTGACGGAGAGGATATGACCACACAGATATGAAGGGATTTCATGACTTGGATCGGGATCACTTCAGGGATGTTATTAGGATATTCTCACTTGCAACAGTGAAATGCTGGGCCATAAAGATTGAGAAAAATCTAAGAATCCTGTAAAAGAAATGACATTACATTTTATTGAATTCAAATCGTAAAAAAACTAATAATATCCAAAGAAATCAATAACTGGTAAATTACTCATTTTTTAATAATAGTTTTCTGCCTTGGGATAGTTAACTCTATTAAATGTTACTTTTTTCACCAAAGCAAAATAATAAAAACCACAAAAGTCTCCATTGGCAATGTCTTTCATTGAATAGATCCTTTGAAGGGTACAGTGTTGGTTTATAATTCAATTTGAGGTATTTGCTTTACTGATGGTCTTTTTTCTTTCAATCTGGCACTGTAAACCAGACAAAGAAAACAAATGACTCAGACTCTACTTTTGAAACTGTGCACTTGATCTGGAATCTTTTCTGTCCATCCCTTGTGCATATCTAACAGTGTCTTTTCAAGGTCAGAGAAAGGGTGAGCGCACACTGCTGATAAAGTTGGGAATCAATCAGAAACATTCTATTGTTGTTGCTTTTATTTTTCTCCTTTTTGCAGTGCTGGGAATTAAATCAAAGATTTCATGTGAGCTACTCAAAGGCTGTACCACTGAGCTATAGCCCTACTCTAAAAGAATTTTGAAGAGAAGAATATTTTTTTCCTCTAGAATTACCTTCTCCTTAGGTTGTTTCTTTCTGTGCTTTTATTTTTCCAACTTAACTGTTGCTATAAACAATAATGACGGTGATTAAGATGCAAGCTTGTCAAAGACCAAGGAAATGCCAAGGCTTTATAGGAAGAACATCACTACCTCCCATTTCCTGGCTTATGTAGAGCTGACCAGCAAAGTACATGTAAATACAGTGGTAAGACAGCCTCTTGGCTGTTAAGATAGTCTCTTGGGAAGATGGCCACTAGTTGGAATCTTCTTAATCTCAGCACCTAGAATAGCTAAAATTACAAGCATGAGCTTCTTCACCCAGCTACCTTAGTCACTTTTGTACAGTAAAATTTTTTTATCCTTCCTATAGGTTCACATTAATTGAGGTGCCATAATAAGCAATTAGAAATATAGCTGAAAGTCATTGTACTTATGGGCTGTAAAGCTCATAAACTCTGTCTCTAAAACCAGACAAAATATAATCTTATTCATTTTTCTCCTCAGTCCTCTACCAAAGTTTCCTGGGCTACTCTAATATCACAGCACAGTAGGCAAAATAGGGTAAGGATAGTTGGAAAGAGCCAATAGACTTAACTAATGTGGTTGAAATGTATTATGATTGGCATTTCACCAAATACATGAAAAGACCAAGGGATGTCTTGGAAGAAAAGGTTGAAGAGGGCTAGGAAGGGAGGAGCCACAAAGTTCAGAGTAGTTAGCTTCACACACAGTAAATCTATTCCTTATGCTATATGTTTTTAGCTAGAAGTGTGACAGTAAAAATTTAATGAATATGTCTGCATTAGAAAAATTGAAGTGAGTTGTGAGGCAACTGATAGAAAGGGATGATGTGCATTTATATATTTTTAACCTTGGAATTTTGATCTACTTGAGGTTCATACTTATTCAAGAGTAAGATTTTTTTAAATAAAGTTTTTTAAAGAACTTGTGATGCCAGGAATTGGTGACTGATGCCTGTAATCATGGCTACTCAGGAGGCTGAGTTCTGAGAATTGTGGATCAAAGCAAGTCTGTGAGACTCTTATCTTCAATGAACTAACAAAAAGCCAGAAGTGCTGCACTGGCTCAAGTGGGAGTGTACCAGCCTTGGGCAAAAAAAGCTAAAGAACTGTGCCAGGCCCTGAATTCAAGTGCCCAGTATGGGCACAAAGACAACAGAAACCTATGGCATGTGGGTGCTACTGTTAGCTTTTATGAGCTCATTTAAATTTGCCTCGGTGTAAGAAGAAACAACTGAGATGTCTGAGAGCCCTTGGGGACTAAGGTGGAAACTTTGGTAAACCTGTTCAATCCCTGGAAAGCAGTTCCTATAATCCTAGCTACCCAAGAGGCTGAGATCTGATGATCTCAGTTTAAAGATAGTTCCTGAAGACAAACCCAAGAGACTTGTGTGTCTTATCTCTAATTAAAAGATGTGGTTCTAGAGGTAGAACACCAGTCTTGGGTAAAAATGCTAAGCAAGTACCCTAGGCCCCAAATTCAAGTCCTAGTATTAGAGTGCGTCCGCGCACACACAGACACACATACAGAGAGATGGGTGTGATATTATATTCACTTACAAAACTACCGCAATGAAATGCCTTTATACAATTAGCACACAGTAATTTCTAAAAGGATTAAAAACTCTTTAAACAGAAAGAAAGAAAGAAAGAAAGAAAGAAAGAAAGAAAGAAAGAAAGAAAGAAAGAAAGGAAGGAAGGAAGGAAGGAAGGAAGGAAGGAAGGAAGGAAGGAAGGAAGGAAGGAAGGAAGGAAGGAAGGAAGGAAGGAAGGAAGGAGAAAGAAAGAAAGAGGGAGGGAGGGAGGGAGGGGGACGGAAGAAGGGAGGAGAGGAGAAGGGAGGAGAGGAGAAGAAAGGAAAGGAGAAAGGAAAAAGGAAAGGAAAAGAAATTAAATGAAATGAAAGGAAATGAGGGATGGAGGGAAGGTAAGAGGGAAAGGAGGGAGGAAGGGAGGGAGGGAGGGAAGAATGAAAGGAGGAAGGGGGAAGGAAAAGAAAAGAGGTGATATCAACATATATTGTATTCATAAACTGCTTCGTTAAATGGCAACTCCTTTGTACAATTACTTAAAGATAATATTAAATTAATAAATATATATGCAAAAAAAAGAAAGCAAAGGAAAGTCCCCTGAGGGAAGTATTTACTGCAAGCAGAGGATTGCTCTTTGTAGAGTAGTGCAACGAGTTGGCTTTCCAGAGGCTGGCTGAAGGCTAGGAGGGAATCACGGCAGTTCTTTTGCCTTGCTAACATTGACCTCTGCTCCAAAGATCTGCCAAGAGGAAGCTGTGGGTGCTGTGTTTTCTGGGTAACTCTCCTTTTAAAAAGTACTTCCCCAAGTCTTCAGGCTCCTGAAGGGCATGTGGTAAGCTGTTTTCCAGTAGCTAAGTCAAAGGCTTTGAAGTAAGAGCAGATCATTTCTTCCCACCCGACACACACCACCTCCTCCTATTTCCTATGTTTGGGGGCTTTTTGCCTAAGAAAGAATTTCCCTTTGAGTAAGAATACACAAATTCACCATACTACCAGATGCTAAATATATTTTGTTCATCAACTTAACCAGTGAACATCCCCTTGAAGCTTCAAAAAGAGGGGAGAGGGGAGAAGAAAAAGAGAGGGGGAAAGGGAGAGAATGAAGGAGGGGGTGACACTGTTTAAAAGGAAATGTACTCACTGCCCAACTGTAACTCCTCTGTACATCACCTTTCAAAGAAAATTAAGAAGAAAAAAGACCTCCCTGAATACTAAGGCAGTGCAGTGTCCTCTGTAGCTCAGTTTAACTCCTTTGTTAACTTGCTGTGGAAAGCTGCCTTTTTTGTAGCCAAAGTCTCAAATACTCAGGTTCACTGGTCCTGGCCCATGGAATCTAAATGTGAAAATGGAAAGAGTCCTAGGGATTATCTAAAATAGCCTAATCTTATCAGATCTGACCAGACAACGATGTTCTCACACAAGAGACTTTGAGCTCTTCAAAGAATTGAATTCTGAGACCCTCTCTGAACATGAAGACAGGAAGCCCAGTGCTGCAAGCACCTTCCATTCTGAATCTAGACTCTCGGCACTCTACTGCAAAGCCTGTTTCTCTTCCCCTTCCTCTCTGCCCATTCTTCTACCCTGGTATTGGCATTTTCGTTTCCCCTTCATGCCCATCAAGATCTGTGTGCAGTAAGGATGAGATCAGCCTCTCATGGGTTAGCTTTGAATCCTAAGGCTCATTGTATTTGTAAGGGTACAGATTTGCCTCTGTCGGAAGAATTTACCTGTATGTGTTGGAAGGGACACTTAAAAGAAGATTCAAAATCACATCATGAAAGCATTTGTGTCTTGGGACAAAACCCAAGGCAGATTTTCGATGAACATGAGCCAAGGAGGTTCAAGAGTTTATGCCTCCCTCTGCTCTGCATCCCCCCCTTAGCCTGTACCGTCAACCAATGCAGATGTTTCCAGCTGCCGGCAAACTCATCTTGACATCATATTCTCGGGTGCTTTTGTTTTCTCTGTTAATTCCCAGTTATCTTTATACCAATTGGAAATCCTGCTGCCACAAAAAAATAAAAGAAGCTGGGCATTGGTGTCTCACACCTACAATCCCAGCCACTTAGCAGGCTGAGATGGGTGGGAAGATGGGAGTTTGAACCCAGCTTGAGCAGGAAAGTCTGTGAGACTGTAATGTCCAATTAACCAGCGAAAAGCCAGAAGTGAAGGTGTGGCTTGAGTGGCCATAGTACCTTTAGTGAAAAAGTCTAAGGTGCAAGCCCCAATACCTACAGACACAAATATATAAGTACATAAATAATTAATTGAAAGATTTCCCTCTTTTTCCCAAGTCACAGCTCTGCAAAGTCTTTCCGTTGACCATCCGCTGGACTCCGTGGCTTTTTCTGTTTTCCATTAAGACCTGTGATTGTTTCCTATTTTTTTTCCCCTGAAATCTTTTTCAGGGGGCTGGGGATATGGCCTAGTGGCAAGAGTGCTTGCCTCGTATACATGAGGCCCCGGGTTCAATTCCCCAGCACCACATATACAGAAAACGGCGCTGTGGCTCAAGTGGCAGAGTGCTAGCCTTGAGCAAAAAGAAGCCAGGGACAGTGCTCAGGCCCTGAGTCCAAGCCCCAGGACTGGCCAAAAAAAAAAAAAAAAAATCTTTTTCAGAATCATTGCTTTTTTTCCCCATCCTTTCACAGCGTGATTCTGGGTCAGAACTAGGAATTCTCAACTTCCACTTCAAGAATACCTTCTGTGTGCTTGCCCAAGTGTGTGAGCCGCCAAGGCAGGAGACCTTCCACCGTCTCTATGAGACTTTCCTTCCGGTCGGAACATGATGTGAGATGGTGTATGTGCACCTGTGTCCAGGCTCATGGAGACTTCATTTTTAGTAGTTAAGCCATATGGTATGGTGTAGGCAAAACAGAAGATGACTTTGCAATAAGTGAAATTGTTTCTAAATATCTTCTGCTTATTCCGATGCATTGTCCTGCTGTAGGTCTACATTGTTTCTTTACTGGACCTTAGCTTTCTGAGAAGTCCTCATGCTTGCCAGCTGCCTCTTCCTCAATCCAGATATCCCCCACCGCCGGAACCTGTCCAACAGGCAGTGACTTCCCTGTACTGGAGGATTAAAGCAAACAAACCACCTCTCATCTTTATTATAGCATTCATTACGCTTGGGAATCATTACCTGTTCTACCCCAACTCATAATTCAAGAGACAGGGACTGCATGCATGCTACTGTTCTATTTCATTTCATCTTACTTGATTTTATTTTTGATGGAAGTACTTCTGGGTACAATGTGATGTCTTAATATTGTTATGCTTTAGGCAGTGACCAAATTGGCTTAATCAGTTTTTCCATCACTTTAAACATTTCTCATGCAATTGTTGGTTGCTGCTCTCTTCCTAGCCCCTTAGCTTTATTTCCTGGGAGGCTTCTATATCTCTGTCAGAACTAAGCACAGAGATTCATCACAAGCATCATTTAATTCAGACAATCTTTTATGTACCTTCTCGCATCTAACACTATCAACGCACTTGTCCTTTTATATTTTGATTACAATACTATGGATTATTGTTCCATGGATAAAGTATTTATTGCACAAGATCAGAAATGAAGACAAAATGCAGAAGAAAACATCCAGAGCATTCTAGTCACATTTTAAAGTATATTTTCAAATTTTTGGTTCTAAGACTGTTCATACTGCTTTTACTTTTGTACATTCCACATCTGTATAAATTTGAACAGTTCTATGCTTAGTGTAATGAATCTTGTAACTACGTTTGGTTTTTGCTTAAATATACTATGAGTATTATGATATATCCTAAGGCTCAAGAGTGATTTCTTCCAAGGACAGAAAATTGTGTGCGTGTGTGCCTGTGTATGTATAAACCAAATACATGAAGAAATGAATCTGAATGACAAGTATATCAGAGGGAATATTTTTTAAGAGGATGAAGAGGGAGAGAGGAAATATATAGGTGAGCTGAATCACATGGAAAGTTAGGAGATAGAAGACAGTATATCATTAGAACACTGAAGTTTTTACTTTAAAAATGTCATATTCTCCATACTTGTTTCTCCAATTGCTATGTGAAGTACCTATTACAGCTATTTACAAATCAGCTAAATGAAACTCAGAAAGGTTAAGTGCCTTGCTCAAAGTTGCATGCTTTAATAAGTGACAGAATTTAGTTTTATTGAATACCAGTGTTTTTTTTAATCACTCCACACAGCTTCTGGAAAGAAACACGCACCCAGCTGGGTAGCCTCTGCCCACACCTACAGTCCTAGTGTCTAAGAAGACTAGGATATGAGGATGGAAGTCCAAAGCCAGACAGGGCTTTGAAAATCCAGGAGAATTGTCTCTCCAATTAGCCTGCTAAAAGCCAAAGTGGAGCTGGGGTGCAAGCAATAGCGCCAATCATGGGCAAGAAAGCCAAGAGGCAGTGACCAGGCCCTGAGTGAAAGCCACAGTACTAGCAAAAAGAAAAGGAAGGGTGGGCAGAAGGAAGAGAGGGAGGGAGCGAAGGAGATAGGGAGGAAGGGAGGGAAGGGAAGGGAAGGAAGGAAGGGAAGGAAGGAAAGAGAAAGCTATGGTTCTCCCCTCCCAGCTGAAGACTGAGAGTCTGCGGCAGCAGTGCCTATGCCGAATGGCACGGTCTCTAGCACACAGTGTCATTGAACTGAAGTGAGAAAGAATTGCAGACAATATCCAGTACATATTCTTCACATTTCTTCTCACTCTGCTTGTGGGAGACACTGATATGCCTGGAAATTGATCTGCTCCCTTCAAGGCTAAGTCCTAGTGTTCAGTTCTTTGTAACTTCAAACTGAACATGCCACATAACTTCTCTCTTCCTTTTGCTATTGGGAAATATCCAAAATATTCTCCTAGCATAAATGACATTTCACGATGAGACACATTCCATTGTTCTCATTTTTCCTCTTCCCCTATGCAACACTCTGGCAAACTTTATCCTTTTAGGGCCCTCAGGGTACTGGAACATTCTTCTACCTGCTCTTGTTGGAGAGCTCTTACATTACTTTTCTATTGCTGTGTCATAAATTACCACAAATCTGTTGTCTGACTCCTCTGTTGGTTAGAAGTTTGGCAGCATGACTGAAATGAAGGTACTATCTTCAATTTTCATCTAGAAAACATACAGTTCTCTTGAGAAATACTGATTATTGGTGGAAATTGCTTTCTTGTGGTCTGACCTAAATTCCCAGCTTTCCTGTTCCATTACACCCAATAATGCTTCATTGAACTCCTATGTTTTGTTTCTGGTTTCTCCCTCTGTCTTCCCATTCTGACTTTTGGGCTCATGAGATTACATTAGACCTACATCATTAAACCACAATAGCCTGATTTTTTTAAGGTTACAAAACTCCATAGCCTTAATTACAGGGACAAAGTCCCTTTGTCACTGGCACAAACACCAGAAGGTAAAATTCATGAGGAGCCAGATCTCAAAGTACTGTCCCTCTGATAAGTCCCTTGCTCACTTTCTGTTTTAGTGCTGTTTTCTATGTCTCTCTCTCTCTCTCTCTCTCTCTCTCTCTCTCTCTCTCTCTCTCTCTCTCTCTCTCTCTCGTGTTGCTATGTTGTACAGGGTGGTAACACATGACTAATGATCCTGCCATCTTAGCCTCTGAAGTAGTTGGTAATACAGGGAATACCACTAAGCCCAGTCTCATCCTATTCTTTTCAAGTTGTTTTCCTTGATAATGTGTTTTTGTGGTACAAACACTATTTATTAACATGCTATCACACATGTCCTTAAATTTCATTTCAGTGGTGTTGCATTACATTGGTTATTTGAAACAGACAACAGAACAGTGAGGGTATTCCAAGCACAGAAATTTACAAATACTAGCTGTTGGCTTTATTGTTTAATTACTTATATAAACTTAAGAAAATCACAAAAAGCTAACCATAAATACTAAGCTCAAAGTTGTGTCATATCTATATCAGTTACACAAATACTCATAGGCATATCATTCTTTCCATATCTAAAACCAATAATACAGCAGGAAAGTAGGCCATCTTATCAACAAATGAATGGAGTTTCAGTTTATAATCTCATTTATCTTACTCACTGGCCTTAAAAATTCAAGCAACAATTATGGATTCATTCATCAGTTTCAAGCTTAGCTAAAGCTATGTAAAGGTTTAGCACAAACAAGCGCAACACAAATATTCTGTGGGAATGAATGGATATATTTGAAAGTACAGCAAGGGGTAAAATCCATATTCTTTACCTTACTCTATGTTTCATAAAAATACATATAGTATCTATTTGTGTAAATTCATTTTTTCCATACTGGTAGGGAGTTTGATCTCAAGACCTAGACACCATTCCTTAGCTTTTTTATTCAAGGTTGCTACTACCACTTGAGGGCCACAGCTTCATTTCTGGCCTTTTGGTAGTTAATAGGTGAAAAGGTTCTCAGAGACTGTTTATCCTTGTGCTGGCTTCAAACCTAGATCCTAGGATCTCAGCCTCTTGAGTAGCTAGGATTTGCAGGTGTGAGCCACAGGACCTTGTACACATCCATTTCAATACCAGTCATTAAACATATAGTATACCAGTCTACATATTAAAGATACTTTCAGAAATGATCACAATAGACAGCACATAACAGGTTCTCAGGAAGTATTTAATAAATGAATTGGTAGAAAATGCAGACTCTATGGTGCAACAAAGAACTCAGCTGAGTTGAAGGAAAGAGAGGCCAGAGAAGAAGCAGTGGATTGGGGAAGTTGAGGGGATGCAAGGAATTAGGAGCCTCTAGGGCCTTCTGTAAGACTCAACAGAAGTGAAGGGAGTATGGGGAGGGAATTAAATAAGTCCTAATGAGGTAGCTTACGAGTTAGAGATAATTAGGCACAATGTTCAAGACCTTGTATTGTTAGTCCCACTTTTTTTTCTTATTTATTGTCAAAGTGATATACAGAGAGGTTACAGTTTCACAAATAGTACAAGAAATGTACCCAAGGCCTAACGTATGAAACTGTAACCTCTCTGTTAGTCCCCTTAAAATGAGTATTTCACAATCCTGAAAACCCTCATCTGTCGTTGTCTGAAGAATCTGCGTTCGAACTGGGTGCCAGTGGCGTACTCCTGTAATCATTGTTTTTTAGGAGGCTGAGATCTGAGGACCTAAGTTCAAAACCAGCCCAGGCAGGAAAGTCTGTGAGACTCTTGTCTCCAATCATCAAAAAAAGCAGGAAGTACAGGTGTACTTCAAGTGGTAGAGCATGATTCTTGAGCAGAAAACCTAAGCCCTGAGTTCCAGCCCTAATACCAACTATATTCCAATTAGTAATGATATCTGTAGAGATGATTAAGAAATATCACTGAGTTTACGGTGCATTTTGCTTTCTCTAATACGTAGCATGTTGAATATGGTCAAGGTTGGGAGCAGGAGTATCAGAGTTCTACCATTCTCTTCCAATTGCACAACAGCCTCAAGTTACAAAGGCAAACAATAACACAATTGTCTATAGACTTCACTTTCGGTTCCAGAGCCTCCAGTCACTTCCTCCTCAAGGATAGAATCAGTCATCTCCCCCCATGGTGATTTTCTGGCCTTAACCTTTGTGCAAAAGCCTTGCCTTCGTATGTGAAACAGCAGCTCCTCTGGCCCTTAGGATTTCACATGTCAAACCCTTCATTTAACGAAGCCTCCTTGCCACCAAACCACATCCTCTACTCCCTTCAGCCCACGTGTATTTCCAGCTGTCAGAGTGGCTTCTAACACAAGGGCAGTGTTCCATACACATGAGATCACAGCCCTCAGCGGGAGTACACTGTACCCCAGGTCCTCAGAAGCAAATGCCACAAAATAAGCAGAAGGATTAAAGGGGAAGTACACAGTTCTGGTGGTTCAAATCATATTCCTTTTGTTAGAAAAGACACCGAAACTATCTAGGTCCTCTGCTGTGCAGTCACAGTCCAAGGCCCAACAAACAGCGCCTTTGAGTTCCACCCATGCGTGCTGCCTTTTCTTGGTAACGGATTCCATTCTGATGGACTGTTGGGCAGTAAGAGCCAACTCAGGCCGGCCAGATCTCAAAGCAGGCCTTAGGAGAAGATGGAGAACAGGGTCAACCAATGCTTCTAATTTTCTTCCCCAAACCCTCCTCAGGCTCTAGGTTGACATACGAGATCCTGCTGTCTACCTTGTCTGATGTCTTAAAAGAGTTCTTCTGTCTCCATTTGAGTGACACGATGGCTATATCAGAAACACAGTAGGAAAACACCCATGAACCCGCACATATTATCAACAGACTGATTAGATTTTTGGATTGAGTAACTTCTGTTTTCTTCTCTCCAGCTGCAGTGAGTATTGCCAGTGACTCTGATTGGGGTTGTAATTGGCTTTTTCAATTTCACACTATTCTTAATGATATCCAAGCTTGTAATTAGGTAGTAGGCTATAGAGATTGCCAAATGGTTGTACTGACTATAATGGAAATATCTCCAGGTTATTCTTTCCTCACAAGACTCCATTAAGTCATGCACACCAATTTCACATCTTTCCCCCTTGGTTGTTCAGAAAAAGGTTTTCTTGGTGGGGTGAGGAGCATTGTAGGAAGAAGTGGGGTTGGTGATGGCTACCAAAATTTCTAGCAAACACAGATTGAGATGAACTATATTTAATAAGAATAAAATGTAAGTCAAAAGCCTCTAAAAATGTAAAGCAAGCAAAATTCCTTTTGATGTTTGAAAAATGTTGATTTGACTTAGGCTCTCACTTCTCCTCAGTTATTTAAAAGGCCCAGTGTTCAGGTAGTAAATTCTAGAAACTTCTGTTCTTGGTCTTATTCTTTTAGGTTTGCACACATTTGGTCACTTCACTTATTCAATATACATTTACTAAATATTTGATAAGAACATCAGGTTCAGGGTGAACAGATGTAAATAAGGTCTTCTCTGATCTGAAGTAGCTCAGAATCTAAATGATTTGCAGGCACTAAAATGGAAATCTCCAGAGGACCGATGAGAGCTCTGCACATGTAACAATCAAGGGGTAGCAGTGACTTTTCTTAAACAAAGAAGAAAGAAGAGGAGAGAATCCCAGGACAAACAAGGGATTGAGGAAGATCCATTGTACAACAAGCCTGAGGTGCCCAGACTTGGTTTCTATTACTGTCTTTTACATAAATTCCATATGTCAATTAGATGCTTCAGATTTGCATTCCATAATCAAAGTCTTTGCTAAGAATTCTATGATTCCCTGGAGGGCTTGGTGTCCACTGTTACGTCTGTATCTGAACCACTGCACCCAGTGGCCAGTTATGCATAAGTCAGGGAGTCCTTCATCTTCTTTGAATGGTGTCCTTCATTTTTATCACCTTGACTCAGGTTTCTAACTTAATCTTAAAAGTAACATGTATGACCAGATGCTGGTGCCTATGCCCCTAATCCTAGCGGCTCAGGAGGCTGAGTTCTGAGGATGGTGGTTTGAAGGCAGCCGGAGCAGGAAAGTCCATGAGACTCTTCTTTCCAATGAACCACCAGAAAACTGGAACTGGAGCTGTGTCTCAAGTGGGAGAGCACTAGCCTTGATTGAAAAAGCTCAAGGACCACTCCTAGGCTCTGAGTTCAAGATCCAAGACTGATAGAAGAAAAAAAATAGTAGCATGCATCTTTGGTGCTTGCCCTTGTAGCAAGGATGAACCTGAAAGAACTCAATGTTGGCCAAACCCATGTCAGCCAACTCCATTTGTCATACTCGCTTTCTTCCTCATAGTTTCTGTGTTTCCCTTCCCCACTTCTTTTCTTCTTGGGGCCTCCTGGATTGACCCTAGGCCTCCAGCTTCTGATACCATGCAGAGTAATGCAGTATTCTGCAGGCTCGATTCCCAAAGTCAGCTCTGAAGGATCTATTTGCTTATTTAAAATCCCCCAGCCGAGGAGTAGGGGAGAGTTGAGGATGAGAGGAGGGGAGGAGAGGAGAGGAGGGAAGGGGGGGAGAGAAGGAGAAGAGAAGAGAAAGGAAAAGGGGGGGGGTAGTGAGAGGAGGGGAAAGGAGGAAGAGGAGCAGAATTGAAGGGCTCCCGCCTGCCATCTTGGCTACTTGGGAGGCTGCCATTGGCAGGACCTTGGATGGAGGTCAGCGCAGGCAGACAAAGTTCACTGGGAAGCTCTCTGCTCCATGCAAAGCTGCAGTGGCGACTCGGGCCTGTGGTCCTGGTTTCCAGGAAGCGTGGCCCTGGCGGACGGCAAGGCCCTGGTGACTGGGACAGCAGCCGGCTCACCTGGTGGCGGTGGCTCTGAATAGCAATCACATCAAGGCCGGTGGGAAGCCGGCGGCTCACAGGATGGAGCAATTGCCTGTCCCCCTCCACCCCCTCCCCAAATGCTCCCCAGTCCGATCACTCCCCGCCCCTGGGCCCATTCCCTGCCGCGCGCCATGCGCCTGCCAGGCCAGTGCAGGCCAAGCCGAGCTCTGCAGGATCGTCCAAGAATGTTCTGTGCACTCGGTGCCGGGGGCTGGCGCCTGTCCTTCGAGCTACTCGGGGCCGAGGTGCTGCGATCTGGGGGTGGCAGCCTGAGGGCAGCCCGGGCACGTGAATCTGAGAGACTCTTACCTCCATGTAACTGGCAAAAATCTGGAACCGGAGATGTGGCTCAAGTGGTGCGAGAACCTGGGCGGAAGACAAGCAAGCGCAGGGCTCCGGTCCAGACAACCGGGGTGGCTGAGCTGGGGAAGGGCCTGGGGGGGCTCGGGGGGTGGGGGGGAAAGGCAGGCCCGCCAGCTGGTCTGTGCACTGGAGATGGGAAGGCAGTGGATTTTTGTGGGAGGGGGGCAGGGGCGTGGCTCACCCACCCCCAGACCGCCCTAGGAAGCCCTGGGGCGCCAGCCCCGGGCCACGCAGGACCTCGGGCCACCTCTGCTTTTCCATGCCAGGCTTCTACTGTACCCCTTAGAGCGGGGTCAGAGGTCAGTGGCGGGGGGCGTGGCTTGCCCAGGGCTGGCACACCCTAGAAGGGGATTTGCACCCAGCTCCCCAGAGTGATTCCCACCCCACCCCCTATGAAAGGGGAAGGGCCCTGTCTTCCTGTCCCGGGTGACACCCCACCCAGTGCTCGCCAGACCACGCACCCCAACCTCGGGTCTCTTAGGAGTGTGGGGGGGGGGAGCAGCTCCACCCCAGAGGGCAGAGCTGATGGGGACACTGGCCAAGTGTGATTGATTGCAGCACAAGCAGCCTCCTCCCCTCCCCCCTCCCGCCCCCCCCCCCTTCGTCTCCTCCCTCCCCCTTCCAGTGACCTGAGCATTCACACCGTGTGCTTGTGGCTCCATCGGGCCTGGGACCCCAGGACGGGGTGCTCTGTGTGGTGGAGGCCCCTCCACAGGGGTCCGGGCCTGGCCACCTGAGGACGCGGCCAGTCCTGTAGAACCACGGCTGATGCGGGGCAGCGGCTAGGCGCGCCGGCAGGTGCACAGAGGCAGAGCCCTGCGGGCCCGGGGGAGCAGGGAAGACTGGGGCTTTCCAGGTGTGGGGCCCTCTGTTGTGGTCAGTGTGAACCTCGGGGAGACTTGGTGCCACCCCAGGACACGGAGGCCATCACAGGAGGCCCCAGGGCCCCTCTGTCTCCTGGGGTCCCACTTGGTCCTCACCAGGAATACCATCTCCGGCATCTGAGTAGACCTGCAGTCGCGCTGTTGTTCTCAGAAGTAATCGTGCTGCTAATACAATCTGGTGTTCCTGGCTTTACATCACAGTCTCCCCCTATATTACACCCAACGTCCTTGAAGTCTCAGGATGGCATTGCTATCAGACCCCATTTTCTTTACTCCCTATTTTTTTTCTGGTTTTCTTCAGATCTGATTAATAACAACAATAACAATAACCAGTTCCATTACCATGCAGGTTTGCCACACTGTAGACCCTGAACATGGTTTAGTGGAACACCATGTTATTGAGCCTGGGTATCTTAAGTCTTTAGGAATTCAGATACCTAATGAACAAGATTTATTCACCAATGATGGCACTAAACATGTACACTTGCCCTGCCTCTAGGTTCACTTACTTGATTTATGAAAATTAGCCAAACAACCTATGTGGAATTAATCTTTACTCTGAAGAGTTCACAGCCAAACCAAATAAAATTCCAAAACGTTTTAAGCACACACAACATTTTTTTTGAGTTAGTTGGGCCGTAAGAGGTGGCTGTAATGGAACAATCTTCTCTGGAAGCCTATTTCCCAGTTCATTAGTTGAACATTAGTCCAAGGCTTTGTATTTGTGTCTTTTATAATACATATTCCATCTCCTGAGACATAATGATCGTAACAAAGGAATAATTTTTAAATGAAAAAACAGTTACTGAATTGTAAGATGTAAGACTCTACTCTCCTTCGCTGTCATTTAGAAATTTCTCTTCCATTCCTCCACAGAGCATAACATGGGTTACATTATGTTGTAATTGTGCAATTACTTGCCTGTTTCTTTGCTAGATGGGAGTCCCTGAAGGAGGGCTGTAATTTTCCCAAATTAAGTTCCTAGCCTTGTGCCTGGAACCACCAATGCTCCTTGGAGCCCTAAGAAAGAAAAAGGAAGAGGAAAGAGAAGGGTAAAAGGAGAGACAAGAAAAAGTATCACGATTGCCATTAGTTTGGGTGAGATTACTCCACATAGTTTCATTGATTTGTTATCTAGAAACTCAGTCCACCTGACAGAGTTTATAGAAGGCTGTCAGATCTACGGAGATGGATAGTCCAGCCTCCAAACTGAGGCTGTGCTAGTGAATCCTAATGCAAACTGACCAGTGTCCACGGAAGATGAAGAAAACAGGATAAACAGAACCAGTGCAGTGCACATGCTCAGAGAAGAAGGGTCATATAAGGACAGAGTTAGAAGGCAGCCATCTGCATGCCAAGGGTAGAGGTCTCAGAAGCCAAGCCTTCTGATAGGTTTCTGGCCCTGATATTTGGACAACTAACTTGTATAAGAAAATAAATCCCTGCTATTTAGACACCCAGTGTATGATTGGGTATGGTAGCCTTGGCAAACTAATCTTGGCTGTAGTACTGCTCTCCAGAAAGATCACAGAGATTCATCATGGCTTTTCAGATGTTGAGTAAATATAAACTCTTCAAGTTTTAATTTGAGAAATAATTGGAGAAACGAATGAGATGAGTTACAAAATACAAAAGCAAAAAAAAAAAAAGTATTATAATGTCAGGCACCAGTGGTTCACACTTATAATTCTAGGCACTCTCCAGGCATAGATCTAAGAATTGTGGTTCAAAACCAGTCCAATTAGGGAGATACCTGAGAGCCTTCTGTCCGACTAACCAGAAAAAAGCCAGAAGGGTGGTATGGCTCAAGTAGTAGAGCCTTAATCAAAAAAAGTCAAATGATACTTGAGTCCCCAGATTCAAGCTCCAGTAAGGACACACACACACACACACACACACACACACACACACACACCAGAAAATAAAAAATAAACATAAGTTAAATTTGACAAAGAAATCGACCTCTATGTCCCTGTTGAAACCATATTGGTCACTATGAGACCTAAGATGTGAGGATCTCATCTCAGTCATCACTTTGCCAGAGAAAAATCTGGAAAAATGGAAGCACAGCTCTGCACAGCTCTGCACAGCTCTGGACACTGCTCTGAAACAGCCGTGGGCCATTTTCGTCCAGATTGCATGAGGAAAGGTAGATCACAGGCCTGGGCCTGACAAGACACTGGGTGGCTGTGTATATTTTTTTCTGAGTCAGAAAGAGTAAGAAGTGAAATCTTTGCCAGCAGTTGAGTGATGGCCACGGCCCAAATGGTTAAGGATGCTCCCAAGATCTGATTGTGATCATGGATAAAGAAATTGTAAAAATGCCAATCTATCAGGACCGGTAAACTCTGCTTCAGAATAACCAATTTTATCTGAAGAAGAGAAAAAGGAGGAGGAAAAAAATGATAGAAGTAAAAGGGAAAAGAAAGAGGAAGAAGAGAAGAAGCAAAGGAAAGGGAGCAAGAGGAGGAAAGGTAGAGACAGGAGGAAAAGGAAGATGAATAGAAGAAAGGAGAGGAGGGGCGGAGGGGAAGGAGGAAAATGAGAGGTGGTAGAGGCTTATCTTGTACTTAGAATGTAAACTTCTGATGGAAGGATGGCTCTCAATAGGAAGCACCAGACACTTTGGTGAATAAGTTAAATTGTAACCCCTCTTGAGCAACCTTTTGAAGTTCCAAAAAATAAAGTATTTTAAAAGTCTTTAACTCTCATTTCCTGCATAGAGGGCAGGAAAGGTATTTTTCTCTTTCTCTCTGTACCCTTGCTATACTAAAATAAATGCCTCCCCCACACTCTAAATCCTAGGAAGCTGAAATCTCCTTAATCACAGGTTTGCTTTTGAAACATCTAGCTGAAGTCCATTTGCTTTAATGGTTCCTCTGTCTCTCTGTCTCTGTCTCTCTGTCTCTCTCTGTCTTCCCCCCACCCCCCTTGCTTTACCAAGAAAGGAAGGGAAAAAAGAAAACAAGTTAAACTTCTGAAACACTTTAAGAGGTGGTACAGACTGAAAAAGGCTTTCAGAGAATGTCCAGATTTGTATGTAGAATGACTCCATGCCCCACTGAGAAGGAGACTTTTGAAGATAACTCAATATTGCAAGTCAATCTGTTGTTTTTAGTTTCTTCAAGGTTTGAGTGTGCTTGGCTGGTTGAGATTTAAACAGGTAAGTTATTATTGATATTCAAATACTTACCCCTGTCCTAAATTAGTGGGGACCACACAAATGAATGCCTAAAAGAAATGAATTTTCTGCCCATATGTTCTTTACCTCTGCCATCTGTAAAAGAGGACAATAAACTTAGTACATTGGTGCTAAGTAACACTGGCAAGACATTTTCCAAACTGACATCTATGAACGGTTGCAGATGCTCTGAGAGCAAATCCTTCTCAGGCCACTTTTCATGTAGCATGGTGCCCAGGTTTCTGCTCACCCTAGACACGGAAGGAGTAATAAGACTTAGTTGCTCCCATAGGCTCTCAGGGCCAAGACTGATAATGACATTTGACATCAAATAATTCTCATCCTTCTGGAAGAAAAAGTGTGAGCAACAGAGGATCACAAGAGCCCAATAGCTATACCCTTATGATCACATAAGATGATGCTAAGTGAAATGAACTCCATGTTATGAAAATGATTGTTATATCAGAGTTGTAACTACTTTCAACATCCCATGTGTATCTGTAGTTTCTACTATTGATGATGTTCGTGTATCACCTTCTTGTGATTGTATCTACACTATCTCTGTAATCTTATCTGAGTGTATGGGAAACAGTGTGTACTGGTATTAGAATTAGGAAATTCAAAGGGAATACCAAAATTGAGAGACAAAGGGTAAAATACGAGAAACAACAACAAAAGCAATACTTGCAAAACTGTTTGGTGTAAGTGAACTGAACACCTCAGGGGTGGACAGGGGGAGGGGGGAGGGGGGTATGAGGGACAAGGTAACAGTACAAGAAATGTATCCAATGCCTAATGTATGATACTGTAACCTCTCTGTACATCAGTTTTATAATAAAAACTTAAAAAAAAAGAAAAAGTGTGAGCAACTGTCACTTGTAACTCTAATAGAGAGGAAGTATGAAGCAATCTTTCAAAATAATATTTAGATAAGTGATAAAGAAAAGCATACCCGCAACTTTCCTTTTGAATGATTGCTTAATTCATGCCAACAAGCTGTAAACTTGTGCAAACATCTTAATTTCTGTTATCATCTTTGTGGAGGGAAAGTGTTCTTTTAAAACCTTTGAAAAATGAGAAAGAGACAGAGACAGAAAGATGGGGTGTGGAGTAGAGCCCAAGAGAGGAGAGGGAAGAGCAGGGGAGGGGAGGGGAAGGAGGGGAAGACAAAGGGAGAGAAGAGAGGAGGAAAAGATAAAAGAAGAGAGAAAAGAGAGGAGAGAAAACACTGAGAGGAAAGAAAGCTTTGAATCATATAGAAGAGATATTTGAAAATTCTACCTGATTATAGTATTTCATTATCTGCATATATTATCACATAAATATATATAATAGGTCTGTAATCTCCAAGCCTGCACTATTTGTTTGATAAAAAGAACAAATTAATCTGTGCATTGATTAGTGGGGAATGGGAAGAGAGTCTTTGCTGGTTACTGGCCAATAATCCCTCAACTATTTTCACTGGTTCTATTACCTAGATAGAGACACTAAGGTTCAGATGGGTCAAGTCCTAGTACAAAGGCCATTCTGAGGGCTGGGAATATGGCCTAGTGGTAAAGTGCTCACCTCGTATACATGAAGCCCTGGGTTCGATTCCTCAGCACCACATATATAGAAAAAGCCGGAATGGCGCTGTGGCTCAAGTGGTAGAGTGCTAACCTTGAGCAAAAAAAAAAAAAAAAAAAGCCAGGGACAGTGCTCACGCCCTGAGTTCAAGCCCCAGGACTGGCAAAAACAAAACAAAACAAAGGCCACTCTGACTGAGTTTCCCAACCCACTGCCACTTTCTGAATCCTCATTTCCTCTGTTATTTCTTTCCATGTATTTCAGATGCCTTCCCTTTTTGTTTACTTTCAGAACGTTGAAATTCAGGGTCAGGGAAGTCCCCAGCATGCTTTATT
This sequence comes from Perognathus longimembris pacificus, assembly GCF_023159225.1. NCBI lineage: Eukaryota > Metazoa > Chordata > Mammalia > Rodentia > Heteromyidae > Perognathus > Perognathus longimembris. The sequence goes on along the minus strand of NC_063173.1, from coordinate 9,812,248 downwards.
CTCCAGAAACAACTGGCATACAGCCCTTTCCCAAGCCCTTCACTTGCTTCCGAAGGGACTCAGATTGATCTTAATAGTAAATTTTCATCAGAACTCACATTTTTAAACAAAACATAATGCAATGATTGGTTTTCATAAAAGAAGGAATCTTTCACACTGGGAGAAAGGAATTTCAGCAAGAAAAAAAGGAAGTATGAGTAAAGATCTTGCTGTAGTTGTCTGGAAATTCTACCATCACACCATGCATTCATTTCTTCATAAATGATACTGCTCTGATTATTTAATTCAGATACCAGAAATTCACTATTCAGAGATGGTCAACCCTGAAAAGGCCCTGGAAAACTTAAAGAAACAGTTTCAAAAATAAGAGGCATGAGGAAGAGGATTTCCAGTGTTTAAAGAAAGAAAAAGCTCATAAATACTCCCATGTACTTCTCAGAAATGAATCACTCATTTTATTGGGGTTTTTTCCTCCTGTTATTCCCGTAGCCCACAAGTCTCCTATAAATTAAAACGCCTATAACTGTTCCCATAATGAGTTGTCTTCCCCTACAGTTTGCTCTTTTTCTTGTGTATGTTGAATATAACCTCTTTTAGTTGGTGCTTGGTAGCATTTGAACCCAAGATTCACCTAGCATGATGAGAAATAACTAGAGCCAAGCCAACTATATAGTGAAACATATAACTTGCAAAGGAAATAAATTCCTGTCAGAATTTTCTAGATAATTCAGTTGAAGAAAGTCAGGGAAACACACAGAGGACCTACTTTCCACTCAGCTTTAATCATGACCTTCTTTTCACATGGCCTCTTGGCACAAAGCAAACACTTGGATTCAATTTCCTTGTTGGAACTTGCACTGTCTCTTTGCCACCCAGTGTTGCAATTGCTTACCTCAACCTAGCCGCCCTCTTAAGCAACCATCAATGGGAATTTCCACCAAATGTATTTCTAGAGAATATATGACGTTCATCACTGAATCAGAACTGTGAGGTATCTAATGTATGCAAAACACTAAGTAATTAACCATCAATAACACCATGTATCTACTATAAATGTTATGCTTACTCCAAGTAATCACATTGAATATATCCCTTTTTCTGACAGTTTTTCATCTAGAAAGCCAACTTATCTGTATTTTGTCCATCTATGTGTTCTGTATTCCTGGATTCAACCAACCATAGATGGAAAATATTCACAAAATATATTGCATCTAATGAATAGGTAGGCAATTTTTTCCATGTTACTTCCTGTCATGCATTATGACATTTTGCATAGCATTCACACTGAACGGGCATAAGGAGTAATCTAAAGTTGATTATGTATATACCCTATTCAAATACTGCTTGGTTGTATATTAAGGTATTAAACCTTCACGGATTTTTGTATGGGCAGGAATTCTGGAAGAAGTCCTCCTCAAGCACTCAGGGATGAATGTACATAAGATGTGTATGTACCTAAATCAGATAGGTGAATTTAGTAAGTAGATATAATCTTGATATGGAATTTTGCCATGGTTTCTGAATGCTCAGTGCTCTGCACATTGAAAGCTGATCATAGATCAACAAATCACTATAGAAGTCAATATGAACCACTATGATAGTAACATAGATATGCAAATACAAAGGAGAAAAAGATCTTATGCTTTTCAGAGTCTGTTGAACAGAAAAGTAAAATAACTTGCATCATATTGGTGACTCCAGAAGGCAGATATTTTGCCAAGTGCTATTAATATAACACTTGTCTTTAGAGAGGAGCAGGAAGTGACCCCTGTTTCCAAATACTGGTGATGTTGCATTTCCTAATGCAGCCATGCTTCTCTTGTATAAATTATTCACCTTTTTCTGTTTGTAATTTGCATGTATTCCACATTCATTACTATACCTTTCATGCATTACTTTAATAAAATGTGCATGAAAATCGCTTATACTAATTACATAGATGTGGCTCTAATTCTCCCAGTATCATTTCTAAAAATCATCCAAGCAGTGTTTACTATGTGAACACCTCTTTAGAGACCAGAGGAGAGCACAACAGAAACAAATGAGAGACTTTCTTATATAAGGGATATTGTATGCCAGGTAGTGAGCAGAAATGAGCAGAAAAGTCACAGGGTAGAAGAGAAGTTTCTCAACCACTATTAACTCTGAAAATGAGTCTCAAGGTTGCCTGGCCTGTACTGTGTTTTCCAGCACAAGATTCAAAGAAGGTGGAGGATAGGGAGGAGGGGGTGGGGAGAGAGCACGAGAGAGAAGAGGGAAGGAGAGGGAGAAGGGAAAGAAAAAAGATAAAGGAAGGACAGAAGAAGAAAGGAAAGAAGGGAGAAAGGAGAGAGGAAGGAAGGGAGGGAGAGAGAGAGAGGAGGAAGAAACTAAAGTGATTTGGGGTGTGTGTGTAATATTGGCACCTCACTCTTATCAGTCAAGTATCCTCCCACTTCAATCTGTTGGAAACTTAGAGCCTCCTGTGACATGCTAGATCTAAAACAAATCTTGTATACCTTTTAGCCCAATCCTCTCACTTAGTAAGTGAGAATAAAAATACCCAGAGAAGTGACACAGACAATTGTAATTGAATAATCCAGATCAAGGAGGCCTGCCTGCTGACTAACTTCCTGTTCTCACCACTCATAGCTTTCAAATTTCCCCAGCCAGACAAAATATTCTCATGGTGGTTTTTTTTTTAATTGAATTACATACTTTAGGGTTTTTTTTTTTTTCCTTTTTTACCAGTCAGTCTTCTTGCTGAGTAACCTTTTCTCAAACCTCTATCTGTTTCTGTTTTTCATTAAAGATTTTCTGAAGGACTTAACTTTCTAACCCTTCTCTCGATCAATAAGGAAAACAAAACAACAACAAAAAACACATTGTGCTAATAATTAAAGAGAGGTTGAAACTCTAACCCTGGACTGTGATATGAATACGTAATAGAGGACGAAAGGAAGTATCCCAGGCCGCCGCGGAAACGAACCAGTGCCTACAAGATAAAACCAAACAAAAACACCTAAGAGGTCTAAAGATGAGGCCCAAAACACACTGTTTGCAAAGAAATGAGACCAAGAGGAGGAGATGGCTCATCTGAAACATCTGTTAAAACAATCCATGTAAACAAGTCTACAGTTGGTAGATTCTTTTGAACATGCAGTTGTGTAACCCACACTTTGAGAATACATTTCCTTTTCCTTATTATATAACTAGATAACAGGCCTATGGTGTAAAGGAATAAACTCTTTCTCACACATTTCATGCTCCAAACTGTGCTCATCGCTTAAGCCTATAATCCAAGCTGCTCAGGGGTTAAGATCTGAAGATCCTGATATAGAGCCAAACCAGGTCAGAAAAAAAGAGACCCTCCAATTGACAACCAAAAAAGCCACAAATGGAGCTGTGGCTCAAATGTGGAGCTGAGGCTCAAGTGGTAGAGTGCCAGCCTTGAGTTCAGAAGCTAAGGGACAGTGCCGAGGCCTTAAATCCAAGCCCGAGTATTGACATTAAAGAATTGCAGTATTCAGAGACAAAGTAGTATTAAATTATTTGATTATGCAAAAGTTATAGTCTTAAGGCCAGTATGGAGTAGCTCACTGAGCAAACCCTTACCTAGAATGCATGAGGCTCTAGATTCAATCCTCAGCACTTCTAAAAAAAAAAAGAGCAGGAAGTGGTAGTGACTAGATTTATTTCAAATTGTTCATAAGGATAGGGGCTTTAAAGAAAGTCAATTCAAACCTTGCTTCTACTGAGTCAGAGCAAATGGCTTCACACACTCTTTAACTCTTCTGATAAACCCTCTTTAACTCTTGTGATAACTATCGTTCTAACTCCCCTAGAAGTTTGCTTAAAAGTCTGTTGCTTGAATTGTGTTCAGCAAAGAACCTTATATTCCTAGTTTGACTTCTACTGGAGCTGGGGGCAGTGTAATTCAGCTGCAAACTACTCAATAAGGTTATGAAAGAAGCTTTTAAAAATGAATACTAACGGGCTGGGGATATGGCCTAGTGGCAAGAGTGCCTGCCTCATATACATGAGGCCCTGGGTTCGATTCCCCAGCACCACATATACAGAAAATGGCCAGAAGTGGCGCTGTGGCTCAAGTGGCAGAGTGTTATCCTTGACAGGGACAGTGCTCAGGCCCTGAGTCCAAGCCCCAGGACTGGCAAAAAAAAAAAGAATACAAATGTCATATGAGAAAACTGAAGACTGATTCTATACTTTCTACTTGAAACTCTCTCATTGTCCTGAGAATGAAACTTTGACAAGACAGGAAATATGCCCTACAAGAAGCAGGTGCTCATCCATCCACGAGACAGAGGGAAGAGTGCTGAGGTTAGGATTCCCGGTCAGATCTCTGGGAACTGCTCTTCAGATGTCAGCGGATTGGTGGAGGAGCTGTGTGGGTCATTTAGTGCCTGTACCCTCTCTCTGCCCTCAGAACTGTGAGAGTATGAACAAGACCACTCCAGAACGAAGGAAGTTGCTGGTTGAAAATGGTGGCCTGATCACGCAGCTCACCGGAGTGGCTGAAGTATAACAGCCCCGGTGACAAAGGCGGGCGAGGACAGCTGGGATTGAAGTGGCACAGGCAACATAAAACTAAAACGAAATTGCTGTTTTGATGAGATTGGTAGTCTTCGTAAAAGTAGGAATGTCTATTAGAGATTGTTGGTCTAGTCCCAATATTGTTAAAAGGTTTTAAGATTTACCTACACATTTGTGTTTTATTTAATTATATGTTTATTATTTTCAAGTAGTTGTACAAATGGGTTACTGTCCAGAAAATCGGTTTATAAGTACAAAGCATCTTGTCACAGTTAAACTCTAATCGACTGAGAAGCTAATTGGGTATGTCACCCACTGGTTATATATCAAAAAGTATCTTTTGGGGCTGGGGATATAGCCTAGTGGCAAGAGTGCCTGCCTCGGATACACGAGGCCCTAGGTTCGATTCCCCAGCACCACATATACAGAAAACGGCCAGAAGCGGCGCTGTGGCTCACGTGGCAGAGTGCTAGCCTTGAGCGGGAAGAAGCCAGGGACAGTGCTCAGGCCCTGAGTCCAAGGCCCAGGACTGGCCAAAAAAAAAAAAAAAAAAAGTATCTTTTGCTTAGATTTGAGAATTTTGCTTCTTCTCAACACTTAAAATTTCTCCTGAAGTGGTGAAATAGATTTACTGAAATTTTAATGCAATCTACCTTTCTCATCCCCTCATTACATTTTCATGGGTGTTCAATCACTTTTCCTATCTTTATCCCACCTACTTGAGTTGTTATAAAAATTACAAAATGTAATATATGTAATGTATTAGGGTGAAAATAAGCACCTACTAAGTTATATTCTATTCTATCATTCTATTCTATTATATCATTGTGATCATCATTTTTCCAGTCATTGTGAGTGTATAGAATGGAATTCTATACATTAAATAGAATAGAAATCTAAGCACCTTAGATGTGATCTTTTACTTCAAAACAACATATCAAGGAAAGTTACTTAAGATCTCTCATTTGAATTCCTCACCTATAAAAGTGTGACAAAGTAAGAACACTATACCATGTTTTGGTAACTACAAATACAATTAAGATAACGAAATGGAAAAGTTTATCCCTAATGACATTCCCTTTATCCAGTCTCATACCTACATTCTGCCCATGTGGGGAAATTCCAGTGTTAGAGATGAAAAAATTGGCATCTAATTGATTGGCCTATCATTCTACAGTAAGAGACAGACCCTGGGCCCAAGGCACCCTTGGGAGGCTAATCACATTACAGAACCTGTACGTTCTTAGAAAGTCAGTGACTCCTGTTTCTCTACTTCAAAATCTCTGCCCCCTCTTTTGGTTTATCCTGAATAAAACTATACTAAAAAAATGAAATGCAAACTGGTGTTTGCTTACAGTAACTGAGTTACATGTTTTATTCCTAAGAGGGGGACTTATGGTTAGAAATGTCGTATGGGCCTGGTATTGGTGGCTCACATCTATAATGCTAGCTACTCATGAGGCTGAAACCTAACGACTGAAGTCTACAGTCACACAGAGTTGGAAAGACTGTAAGACTCTCATATCCAATTAATCAGCAAAAAGCTAAAAGTGGAGATATGGCTCAAATGGTACAGTTCAATCCCTGTACTTTGAGAGAAAGAAAGAGAGAGAAAGAAAGAAAGAAAGAGAGAGAGGGGGAAGGAGGAAGGGAGGGAGGGAGGGAGGGAGGGAGGGAGGGAGGGAGGGAGGGAGGACGGGGAGGAAATAAGGAAGGAAGGAAGGAAAGAAGGAAGGAAGGAAGGAAGGAAGAAAGGGGAGAAAAAGAAAAGTCTTGTGGAGAATCCAGGCTGGAGGCCACTTTGGGCTTCAGTTTTTTAAGAACAGAGTCATCAATGGAGAATCTGACCCTCCATCACTCCTCTCGTGTTCATACTCACGTCTTGTGTGTTCTCATGTCTGCTACAGGCTGAGCCCCTCTGTTCTACCTGCTATTCTCTGATGATGTCGTGATTCACCCAGTCCCTCTGCCAGAAATGTCAGGGTGCTCCCCTCCCCTCCCCTCCTTGTATGTACCTTTGACAACTCAGCCCAAGGGCATTTTCCTCTGGAAAGCCTGCCTTTCCTCACGCAATCAATATCCCTGTTTTTTTTTGCCTCTAGGATGTCTTTTTTGTATAGACGTCCCAGGCAATGTATGCATGTGTGCATTTGTGTACTTGCGTGTGCGTACCACAGAGGGATTACAATTACACGAATCAGGTAATGCATACGTTTCCTTTTGCACTCCGTTTCTCTGTCGCTCTATCCTGGCCTCCCCTCATTTCTCCACCACATATTGGACAGTTCACTTGCAGTGAGCTCCACTGTCCAGTGAGCTCCACTGCCCCACTGGTAGCTTTCTGTGGGTTAACTGGTCTCATGGATTTTCCTATATGAGCTGGCCTCAAACGGTAATCCTCAGATTTCAGCCGCTTCAGTAGCTAGGAGACAGGCATGGACCTCTAACCCCCAGCCCAGATGAATCTTAAATATTCTTAGTAGAATTCACTCATGGCATAGGCTCAATATGTGTGTGTTAAGGATCAACTCAGGACACTAGTGGTAGAACATTGAATCTAATAAAGAAAGTACAAAAACACAAACTTTCAGCAAGAAGTTAACTCTGTACTACCACACATACATACACCAAAGAACCCTCCTACTCTACAGTTACCAAAAAGTGCTCATTTCATAGGTGTTTTTTTTTTCCTACTGCTTTCTTTCCACAAGCAATAAGGCAAAATTCTTCCCTCTCAAGGGAAATTATACCCATAGGTCATTTTCTATCAAAAAGTGACTTGATGAAACAAAATAAAATTCTGTAAATATCCCTGCTTTCTAAATTTGATGGGGAATGTTCTATGCTTATCTAGCAAACACAAATGGAGTCTTCAACATTCAGTACTGGAAAGAAGCCTCACACAGGATTCTGAGTAAGGTCCATAGTTAAAGATGGGTCCTTCACTGAGCACAGTCACATACATGGGCTTCTGTCTCCGACACTTCTCACTGCTTATCTCTGTCTCTTGCTTCTAAGTTTACTTTTCAGGAAGTTGATTTGTAGCTTTGAGGTTGTTACCTTTTTGTGTTTCTAAGAAACTAAACGTTACAGTGTAGTTACTATGTTGAATAAAGAACTGAGGCTAAAATAAAGAATAAAGACAGCTAAAAATATTTTATGTCCTCATTTTTTTGGAGTCCTGAAGTTAAAAGTTACTGTTAAAAAAATAAAAGAGCTCAGGTTATGACCCTAAGTGGAAAATACTTCTGTCAATGCCTTTTATTCGATTTAGCATTTAAACTAACATAGAAACTAGGTTGTTTCTAATTCCATAAAGATTGGGGAGGGGAACTGAACCTTTTCTGGGTTTAGCTCTTTCCCCTCTGCTCTAGGGATTATTGTGAAAAAAAAACATAGGAGTACCCACAAATGTTTATTTCTTTAATATAGATCCTGACAGCCAGCAAGAATGCATTTAAGGCACTGTGTCTCAAAGCTCTCCCTTCTTTACAGAAAGAACTGTCATCATTCAATCAGAACAATGAGAGGTTAAACACATTCTATATGTGAGACATATTACATACAATTATTAAAAAAATTATACTTCAGTTCTTAAACAATTGTACCTTAAGTAGCCATATAATCAGAGTGAAATTCCCTGCCCACGCTGATTCACTCTAGCCTAAGTTGGCCTTGAACTCTGGACTCACGATGTAGCTGAGACTTCAAACTCGGGATCCTCCTGCCTCAACCTCTTATATGCTAGGATTGTGGGCATGTACCACTCTGCCCAGATGAGGACTAATTTTCTAGTTCTAGTGAACATATAAATCAATTACCCTGTTTTTATTGATTATATCCCAGGTACTCATTCAATCTCTATGTCCCTCTCCTTCATTCACTCACTCCCGGTCTTTCCTCTCCTTACCCCTATCCATAGATCTATCAAATTGGCAAAACTAATGGAAAACACACGTTACATTAAGTTCTTTGTTTTTGTTTGCCAGTCCTGGGCCTTGGACTCAGGGCCTGAGCACTGTCCCTGGCCTCTCTTTGCTTAAGGCTAGCACTCTGCCACTTGAGCCACAGCGCCCCTTCTGGCCATTTTCTGTATACGTGGTGCTGGGGAATCGAACCTAGAGCTTCATGTATGGGAGGCAAGCTCTCTTGCCACTAGGCCATATCCCCAGCCCTACATTAAGTTCTTAAGTTAGGCACAAAAGCCCTATAAGACACAAAAGCCCTGTGGACTCTTCCCATAGAACTTCCTCTTTAGTGGACAGAAACAGATTAGCCATTTACTTAAAAACCTATTCAATTGTGCAGGAAAACCTAAGATATTGTATTAAGAGAGACTATTGTATAAGAGGGAATTCAGAAAGGTATAATTTAGTTTGGAGGTGTGGGGTGGGAGACTCCAAGAAACCGAGAGTGGAGAGGAATTTCAAGAAAAGATGCTAAGGAGTTTGGGGGTTGACATGTGTGTGTCTGGGGGCTGCTTTAGGAAAGCTGAGGTGGAGAGGGATCCCCTCCCCCCCAAAAAAAGACTCTAAGGGTGAGAAAAGATGAATAAAGTTAGGCCTGAGGGATAAAGGAGGGTGGAGAGGAAGCAACAGCCAGGTTGACCAGTAAAGAAAAAAGCAGAGAAGGAAGAGGAGGGGGGGAGGGGGAGCAACAGTAGCTTTGGTATTAGTAGCAATGGACGCTTTGAAGGAACTGAAATTGCCCTCTAGTATTTTCAGCGTTGCATTCTGGGCTGCCCTTCTCCATGTGGCCATGGCCCTCAGGCTCTGATCTCCACCGCTGGCTGCGGCCCCGCTGTCCAGGTCTACTCCGCAGCTGGGCGGGCCTCCCACACCATCATGGCAGCATCTCCCATTCACAGGTCTTGGTGTTTGCCGTCCATTCCTCACCCCCAGCTTTTCCCTACCAGCACTTGGAAACACAGGCCCTGCCTGGGGCCCACCTAATGCTGTTGGACTTAACTGCTCAGAAAGGAGAAGGGAATACATTGAAGGAGAAAAGGTAAACGCAGACAGGAGAAAGAATGAAAAGTGGGAAGGAGAAGAATAAAATAGCACTTGCCTTAACCAGACCGTTCATTTCCAAGGAATAAAATGACCAATTGGAGGAAGACAATCTGAGTTTGTAAAATATTAGTGTAAACAAAATATCTAGAAACCTGAACCAATGGTCTTTGGGTGTTTTTGTGTTGTTGTTTTTTTTTTTTTTTACAAGCAATATTGCTGTGGATATTTGGTTTTCTTCTATATTGTCATACTATATGTGGAAATTTTTGGTATAAGAATATTAATACTAAACCTGTAGAAAAATTATGCATTCCTACATTGTAAGTTGATGATGACTTGTTATTCATTTTGACAAAATAATTCCTCTTTAGTTTAGCTAGCATAATGAAAATCAGATGTAAAAGCAAGCTCAGTATATTTTAGGAGTCCAAAGAAAACACATTAAAATCAACAAGAAGATAACTAAAGTGTGTCTTTATTTCCCGATTTTTATGTAGAACTACATGAGACCAATGGGGATTAAAGTTCTATAAGAGCCAGAGGAAACTCTGGAAGCAGGTGAGGTGAGATAGTGGTTGAATAAGACAAACTTCTAGCCGCTGGCTCAGCCTTACTTGTACAGCATTAATAACATTACAGTGTAAGATGCTAAGTACTATAATTTTCTGAATAAGAGAAGAAATTAATTTCAACTAGAGTAACAAAGAAAAGCATTACAAACTAAGTGATTTGTAAGAGCTAGAAGGCTTGCTAGAGGTGGCATGCGTGAGGGCAAAATGGAATTTAAATAAGACAACTGAGAGTGGGTAGGTGTGATTACAGACATGAATATCATTTCTACAGATATGCCATGGTGTCAATTAAGTATTTAGAAAAAGGAGATCATATGTGAAAATACTTACTATGATTATCCTGAGTAAATATAGACAAGATGTTTAGAATCACAAAAGTATAAAATATTAATATTACAACTGGAAAAGTTCTTTAAAATCTATTCCCATCCAATTCCTATGTCAATCTATCCCCCTACAGTTCCACTTAGTTATGAATACTGTGTAATGAAAGCTGGCCATGACCCATTGCTCTCACCCAACAGCTGCTGTACTAGTGTCGTCTACCACGTATAAGGTCTTCCTTCTCTAAATAACTAGTCCCCTTGCTCAGGAGGCTAAACAACCCAAGCCAACATTCCCTGAATTAGTCAAGAAGCAACTGTTGCAGAAATGCCACAGGCCAGCTTTTCACTTCAAAGGAAAAGGATACTAGCTTTATGTTTTGTTGTTTTGGGTTTTTGAAGAAAATTATTTATTGTCAAAGTGATATACAGAGGAGTTACAATTTCATATGTAAGGTAGTGAGTACATTTCTTATCAAGCATATTACCTCCTTCCTCATTTTTCTCCCACCTTCCTCCTCCCCAATTCCCTCCCCCCCCACCCATGAGTTGTACAATTGGATTAGAGCATATAGTTTCATAAATATTGCTGTTGCATTGATTCACCTTTTACCCTTTGTCTCTCCATTTTGATGTTCTTCTTCCCTTCCCTGGTTCCAACAAACATATATACAATACCCAGGATAGCAAAATCAGTAACAGTGACATCAGGGGTAAAACCCTGGGGAAAAAGAACAAAAGAAAGTGACATAATTTCAGATGGTACATCGAAAGTAACAACAACAACAATGATAAAACACATATTTCCAGGGCTGGGGATATAGCCTAGTGGCAAGAGTGCCTGCCTCAGATACACGAGGCCCTAGGTTCGATTCCCCAGCACCACATATACAGAAAACGGCCAGAAGCGGCGCTGTGGCTCAAGTGGCAGAGTGCTAGCCTTGAGCGGGAAGAAGCCAGGGACAGTGCTCAGGCCCTGAGTCCAAGGCCCAGGACTGGCCAAAAAAAAAAAAAAAAAAAAAAAAAAAACCACATATTTCCATAGCTTGGAGTTCATTTCACTTAGCATCATGTTATGTGTTCATATGTACATTGCTATTGATCTATTGTGGTGGTCTGCTAGGACTGTCCTAAATGTGTTCTGATCATTACCAATGAAGGAAACCATAGAGTCTATGCTTCCTTGAGTCTGGCTCACTTCACTTAGTATATTTTTTTCCCAAGTTCTTCCATTTCCTTATGAATGGGGCAATGCCATTCTTTCTGATGGAGGCATAGAATTTGATTGTGTATATATACCACATTTTCTCAATCCATTCATCTACTGAGGGGCATCTGGGTTGGTTCCATATTTTAGCGATGGCAAATTGTGCTGTGATGAACATAGTTGTGCTGGTGGATTTAGTGTGGTTTTGCTTGTATTCTTTTGGGTAGATGCCCAAAAGCAGAGTTTCTGGGTCATAGGGGAGCTCCATGTTTAGCCTTTTGAGGAACCTCCATACTGTTTTCCAGACTCTCTCTAGCATACCATGGGAGAAGCGTGAAGCTAACTGTCCAATGGAGACAATATTGTCTTTGGCTCTTTCCCCAGTTCATCCTCCTTCCTGTATTTCCCTTCTTATAAAAGAGCAATCTTTGTGAGACTATGGAAAACAATTAGGATTGTATAACTGGAATTGCAGAATGTTCATTTAGATAGTGAGGGAAATGTCTGTGAGGAAGGAATAGTTGATCCTGGACATGAGCAAAAAGGAAGCATTTTGAGCAAGAGGAAGGCAACAGGTAAGCGAAATTTCACTGTATTCAAGAAATGAACATGCTGGTGGTGTTGGCATAGCATGAGTGAGGAGGAAAATGAGAACTTAAACTCATATTTCAGGCTTCTGCTAGCTGGCTGACACTCTGCCAACTGAGCTAGGCCTCCAGTCCATATATTCCATTTTCTGTAAGGGTAGAGCACAGAGGAACGGGAATTGAAGCAGAAAGACCATTTAGAATGGCTTGGATTATATTCCTAGCTACTCACAAGACTAAGATCCTGAGGACTGAGGTTCAAGGCAAGCTCAAACATAAAAGGCTAGCAAGATTTCATTTTAGCCAATATGAAGCTAGGCATCGTGGCATAAGCCTGTCATTCCAGCATAGCAGAATATGCAAACAAGAGGATTATGGTCCAGGCAGGGTTTGGGCATAAATGTGAGAAGAACCTATTTAAAAAAAAATAATCAAAGCATGAAAGCCTGAGGGCATGTCTCCATTAGTGGAACACCTGTCTAGCAAGCACAAGGCCCCAGGTTCAAACTTAAATACCACCATAAGGGGAGGCAGGAGGAGAGAGAAAGGGGAGGCAGAGTGAGGGAGGTAGGGAGAGAGAAAAGGAGAGGGTGAGGGAACGAGTGATAGAGAGAGAAGGAAAGAGAGAGAGAGATTTGAGAAACATCAACATGTAAATAGCTGTGAAAGCCCCTGGGCTGGGAAAATGTAGCTAGAGCAAAAGGAAGACTCTAACCTGGATCACATTATCACTTAAGAGACCGAGTGGAGGGGCTGGGAATATGGCCCAGTGGTAGAGTGCTCGCCTTGTATACATGAAACCCTGAGTTCGATTCCTCAGCACCACATATATAGAAAAAGCCAGAAGTGGCGCTGTGGCTCAAGAGGTGGAGTGCTAGCCTTGAGCAAAAACAAGCCAGGGACAGTGCTCAGGCCCTGAGTTCAAGCCCCAGGACTGGCAAAAAAAAAAAAAAAAAAAAAGAGAGACCGAGTGGAAGGATGGAGCCAGAAAGAGGCTGAGAATGAGTTCTTAGGGAGGCAGAAAAAAAGAATATGTTATGCCAAAAGGCACAATAAGAAAATGTTTCAAGAAGAGAAGAATTGTTCTTAGGAACCTAACCACCAAGAGGCAAGGATTTCATGACTTCTTTACCTAAGGCTGAGTCAGAAGGGTGGGAAGAGGGAGAGTGTTGTGAAGGAAGATGATTAGAACCGGTCATTGAGTCCAAAAATGAGTGTTTCCATTTCTTTTGTTGTTGTAGTGAAACTACTAGAGCGTTTAGGCAGGATAATTTAGTAAGAGTGAGATGGCTAAAGAGGGAAAGGCAAGGTCAAGATTAGAGCATCTGTGGGCACAATCAAGGACTCAAAAAGAGCAACTGGCCCTTGATAAGAAGGATCAGTCTTCTTTAATAACCAAATACCAGTATTGATGATAATACTAAGTTCTCATTACTATCATTTATATCTTATATATTGACATCAACATTTTCTTTTTCAGTAGGAATAATTTTTAATGGCCGGCCTAACTTCTAGTTTTATCTTCTTTTTCCATCTATTTCTAGCCTGGTTATACATTTCTTCACCTGAGATAGGATATTTTCCTTTTTTATTTCTAGTATTTCCATTTGATTTTTTTCTTACTATTTTCATCTCTATGATGAAATTCCTCATCTGCACATATACACTCTGCCCTTTTTACTTACTTCTTTTAACATATCGATAACAGTTATTTTAATATCTCTCTGTCTCTGTCTGTCTCTGTCTCCCCCTGAACCCCTTAGTTGTAACTATTAGCCATCTCTGAGCCTGGTTCTTGTGCTCTCATAATCCCAACAATATAGTCATTATTTCTTGCTCTTCCAGATCTCCATAATAATTTTCCTTTAAGTGTTTGGCATTGTTTGTGAAGAGTGGAGACTGAGGTAAGTACTATTTATGCATGGAAATAATGCACCTCTCCTGAGTTGAATAGAAATCAAACAAGATTTTGTCATTATATTTGCTATGGTTAATCCAATTGCATCTTACAATTGAGTTCCCTCAGGGTTGGAATAACACACACACACACACACACACACACACACTATACATTGATTCTTCGGGTACTCAAAAGTGTGTGTGTCTGTGTGTATAAATACATACATATATGTATGTATAATACATTTTTTGTCAAAACTGATTCTTTGGGTACTCAAAAGTCATTGTCAGTTCTGTGCATCCATTCTTCAGTATCTGTATCCCAGAGAGGTTGCTCTTTCTATCTCTTGTCTCATCTCAAGTAATCAAATAATGTTAATATTACTAAACTAATATAACAAAAAAATTAAATGAAAATACAAAAAAAGTTTTATAAATCGAATACCCTTTCAGATAGTCTAACTCAAGCAACCTAGACTTCCCTTTCCAATTCCCCCTTCTATCAGAGATCTTATATACGGAAAACACATCGAAGTGTGGTTATTCCCTGACAAGAGACGTACAAAGGGCTAGGGTTTCTCAGTGAGGGAGGAGGTTAGAGGAAGCTGGCAGAGGGAGATAAGCCTGAAGTGCTATAAATCATGTAGCTTAATCTGTCCCCTTGAAACTGAATGATAGTAATCACATTTTAATGCTGACTTCCTTCAATCTTCCCAAAATATTTTACTCACATTAGCAGATGTAGCAGATAAACATCTTGGTGATAGTTTGAAAAAGTACTAAGCCTTGTAGCACATTTTTTTTCCCATGAGAAAACTCATTGGTTCTGACTCAGAACTCTGCATTTGCTATCTGTAGTAACAGAGAGGAGACTGACTTCTTCAGTTGTCTCCTTTAAAGGAACTGAAAGGTCAGTGCTGGTAGCTCACTCCTGTAATCCTTGGTACTCAAGAGACTAAGATCTGAGGATTATGGTTCGAAGTCAACCTATGCAGAAAAGCCCATAAGACTCTTGTCTCCAATTGACTAGCAAAAAAAAAGCTGAACATAGAGGCATGGCTCAGGTGGTAGAGCTCCAGCTTTGAGTGGAGAAAGCCAAGCAAGAAGCCCAGGCCCTGAGTTTAAGCCCCAGTAATAGAACAAAATAAAGAGAGAGAAGCTAATAGGAAACATTCCTGTCCCTCTTAGATTTGTTTTGGTACTGCAAAACATCTCTGAGTCTTTCAACTCACCTTCTGTTGTACAGTTTATCAATTCTAGAATTATTCACTGTCATGCCAGTCTCTAAGACAGGCACTGGAAATATAACAGCAAGCTTTGCTAAATTCTCTGTTCCAGAGGAGCATATAGGCCAGAGAGGAGAGACAAGTGAAAAGATGTTTTCTCAGGATGCTACAGTTTTCAGACTCCTCTTTCTCCAAGTTCTCATTTCTATACAAACACCAGTAAAATATGGCCAAGTCTCACTTTTCAGTCACACTTGACAATGAATATAAAATTCTTGGAAACTAAAGAAGCTCAGAACATTGCAGTGAATTATTCACCCTTGTCTCCCTTATCTGACACTGAAGTTATTCATTATTCTGGTTCCTGAGTGAATTTGCAGGTAGCAGAGAGCAAAGCTAATAATGAAGAATAAGTTTTGATGACTATACAGATTTCCATGCAATCTGAACCCAAGACTAACTCATATCTTATTTTCATAATCAAGAGAAACACCTTCCCTAGCACAGGTAACTCCTGTTTAGGCATGCCTGTGATCCAGCTGGCTTGAATTCCTGACAATCAACCTTATTCAGTTGGGTTACTTTGGCAGTGGCTGTCAATGTGATTTGATTCAAT
Source organism: Perognathus longimembris pacificus (assembly GCF_023159225.1). Lineage (NCBI taxonomy): Eukaryota > Metazoa > Chordata > Mammalia > Rodentia > Heteromyidae > Perognathus > Perognathus longimembris. The sequence goes on along the minus strand of NC_063173.1, from coordinate 9,796,273 downwards.
GAAATTACCTCATACACCCTCAATCCATCCATACTTTCCATTCTAAATTTATTGACTACATAGTACTTAGAGAAAAAATTACATTGGCATATAATGTCATGCCAGGGGGAGGAAAGGAGTGGAAGGAAATACTCATCTGTGCTTTAAATATTCTTTCATTTTTCTCACATGAAGGTAAGATCATTGAGGCATTGTCAGTGGTTTTTCCTGTTTTGTACTCTTATGACTTAAGGCACATTTCTTGTTCTTTTTTTTTTTTCTTTTGGAGGATTTTAGAGCTTGAACTCAGGGCCTGGGCACTGTCCCTGAACGTTTTTTTCTTTTAAGACTAGCACACTTTGAGCCATATGTCCACTTCCAGTTTTCTGGTGATTAATTGGAGATAAGTCTCATGGACTCACTTGCCTAGGCTAGCTTCAAACCATGATCCTCTGATCTCAGCCTCCTGAGTAGCTAGGATTACACGTGTGAGCCACCAGCTCCCTACAAGGCCCACGTTACTAAGAGGGCCAGCCTCAGTTCATTCTGTGCCCACAGATGTATAGTTCTTATTGTGCATAGTGAAGCACTCTCTGTAGGCACCAGAAATATGTCCTTACTCATCAAGATCATTATTAACCAGCTCTGACCTCTGGCCAACAGTAATCCTCGTAGGCTTAAAATCAGAAGACATGGGAGTCCCTCAACATGTTCTAAGAAAATATATATTCTTTTCTGGAGGGAAAACACTGTCTATAGGAAAGCTCAAGCTCTGACATCATTTTACAAGAATTGGGAGGGGAAGAATGGCACCAGAGCCCAGAGAAAAGCCTTTCTCTCAGCCTAGAGCTAAACAGTCTTTGTTCCTCAGACTATGACAACCAGCTGCTGACAAAGCATAAGATATTTATCTACAACTCCTGACTGAACAAGCTCAACTAAACAGTGAGGATTTTAAACTCTAGCCCTTTGATCCCTTTTCCTACTTAATTCATTAATATCATACATGGCTCATTAAAAGTCATTTTATTCAAGTGAACTACATAAAATACACCTTTTTGAAAACATATAGAGAAATCAAATATAAGTTGCATTTATAATATAGTGAGGCAGATAAAGCTAGCCCATCCTATTTATGATATTTTTAAAGCAGACAGGGCAAGTTTATTTGCAAATAAGGAAAGCTTTGAAAGGAAAGTAACAAGAGTCTCCATTTAAAGAGGGGCCACAGGGAGGAGTTCTATGTATGGATTCATTACACGAACTTTTGACAAAGCACAGCAAAACTATAGTAAATTTTCAGAAATTAAAAAAGTTTTCAAAAACAAGAATTTAAATTCCCCACACTCAGTGAGGTGAAGCTCTTGGGTCTCATAGCATGAGCTATACTTGCTGGGTGATCTGCTGAGCCATTCCCATTTCTTATTCATACGAAAATCTGATTCCCCCAAATAATAATAAAAAGTAACTCACACAGTGTAATTCCTTAGAAAGGCAAAAATCAGAGTTCAACAAAAATAAATACCAGGAAACAGGTATTTAAAAAGGATGGGTTGGGGGTCAAGAGGAGGAAGGTAGATGAATGAAGAGAAGAAGGGAGGGGGAAATAAAAATTCAATGTATGGCTTACAAAATTAAGATTAATGAAAGAAGGGTTGGGTTTAGGGGGGCTGGTGAGAACATCAGAAGGACTGGTATTGGTCAAGGCACATTATATTCAAAAACTGCTTTGTTGAATGGCAATTCCTTTGTATGATTACTTAAAGATAAAATGATAAATATATTTTAAAATATACGAATTCAAAGAAATGTGTACACTTGTGTTAAAATATACCTTAAAAAAAACAGTAGCCCCAAAGCAAGGTAAAGGTGAATATGAGTAATTACAGTGATAAAGTAAAAATTTTAGATTTGCTGAAAGTCAGCGTATCTTTCGAGGAAATTGGGTGTCTTTATGAGGAAACCACACTGAGCACTCAGCTCTATGTATCCTGAGCACTCGGTTTCTCCTTATTCAGGGATTCCTTAGAACTAAATCCCTTTTACTGCATGTCTTCTGTGTAGATAAAGTATCATGAATATGGTGGAGAGGATGGGATGCCAGGATTTCAAAGAAGTGGGGGCTCCAGTTTGAGGACAGTGTGTTTGAAGGTATGGTGTCTGGGGCTAAGCCATATGTTTTCAGGGAAACACTGAAAGAACAATTTGCATAGGAAGATTAGGTTCAGGAATACTGAGCGAAGGCTAAGATTTTAAATGCTCCTGAGAATTGGAGTCATGCTTCTTGTTGATCAACTTGGTTCTCTCATGAAAAATTTGAAGTCTTTCTCAACCTGGACTACTTCTCTGAGCTTAGGTTTCCTTTGTGTGAAATAAGCATTTTCTTCTCCTTCCACTTCCCTTACTGAATGGTGTGTGGATACCTAGGTGTACCAATATAGTTCTGGGGCTTGAAATCAGGGCCTAGTGCCATCCATTAGCTTTTTTGCACAACGTTTGTGCTCTATCACTTGAGCTACAGTTCTACTTCTAGTTTTTTGTGGTTAACTGGAAATAAGAGACTCTTGTACTTGTCTTCCTAGGCTGGCTTCAAACCATGATCTTTATATCTCAGCTTCTAGTAGTAGCTAGGATTAAAGTGTGAGCCTCCGGCAACGTAGCAAGTTAGAAGCCCATTTTAGAATCATTTGTAGCAGACTATAATTTTCCTGTGTAACAAATACAATTTTTTAACTACATAGTCCTTTGCTAAATGATATCATTCTCTGCTAGACATGAGACATTATGAAGACAAGATTTTTAAAAATCTAATTTGCTTCTTATTCACAGTGTCTACTAAAGTCTGTGGGAAATTAGTTTTAAATCAGTATTTCTAGAACAAATTAAATAAACATGTAAAGACAGCAATACAATTACCTAAAATCAAGGAAGATAAGAAGTTTTCATGACTCTCTAAAGCACAGTGTAATCTATGTTACAGCACTTAGCCAGGGTTTAACTAAGTGCTAAAAGAATTCTCATATTCAAGCAAAATCAATTACATACCATTTCTGTAATGCACATTTGAGAAGATACTAAGAAGATAAACAACAAAATAATGGGTCATATATCATGGGCTTATGATGTGCTGGTTATGTATAACACTACATATGGAGATGCCAGGAGAACTCATCGAGACGAACAAGGTAATAAGTAATGCAAACAATTAACTCTAATTTAATGTTTAAACATTATCTCTAATCTAGGATAGGAGTAATTACAGAGTGTTTCAGAAATGGGAGAAATTTGTTCTGCCTAAGGGCATCCAGGAGGGATTCAAAGAGGTAGCAATAAGTGAGGGCCTGAAGTGCAGCTGGTAGCTTGGGACAGAGGAACAAAATTAGAGAAGTATTAATAAAATTCTACGAAGCAAGCATGACAGTCTCAGAGTTCTTGTCATATTTCAGGAATGAACAAGTATTCTGATGCAAGAGGGAAGAGAATGGGGAAATAGTGTAAGACAAAGATGAATTTGCTACTTGGAACTTGACATATTATCTATAGTGTTCTCTATCACTCTATCTATCTATGTAACTATGTATGTATGTATGTATGTATGTATGTATGTATGTATCTATCTATCTATCTATCTATCTATCTATCTATCTATCTATCTATCTATCTATCTATCTATCTATCTTATTTTTTCCTCCAGTGGAGGGAACTGGGCAGTTAAGGCTAGTCTGACATTCTTCCATCTCCTCTCTCCTCTCTTAGCATACTCATCCTGAGAACTGGAGTTACAGGTATTCTTGTGCCCAGATTTACATGTATATTTTAGAAATATGAGACTCTGTGATAAGTGAAAGCTTAAAAGAGAAGAAACTCATCAGTGAAAGAGTCTGCCTGGTTAGCAAGTCTGGTGGGAATGTAGGCTGGGTGAATATCATGTGATCTTGCCTTTGAAGGATGGCTGATTCTAAACGGATGATTCACTCACATTCCTGTACAAATACTGCAAATACTTCTGACAATATTACCTGCAAAATCAAGGGTAAGCACATGGTGTGTCCTCTCCTTTCCTTCAGTTAGTATAGTCAGCATCCCAATGTTCACCGCTGTTTATATTTGTGTGGGGGCAGTACTGATTGGGGTTTGAACTCAGGGCCTTGCAATCCATCAGCTTGCTTGGCTTGTGCTCTACCACTTGAGCCAGCCCCGGTGGACATGCCAGGAATAAAACTGGGACCCCTTTTAAGTATTATTGTACTGCAGATACCAATACCCATATTGCTAAGTCAAAATATATGGGATTTTTTTAATGCTAGGACTGGGTAGGGCATGAGCTCAGGGCCTCCTACACTCACTAGGCCTGTTCCATGCAAGACTGACACTATCATTCGAGCCATACCTCTGGCCACTGCCAGTGTTTTCTGGCTATTTGAGGATAAATATTACACAGACTTTCTGCCTTGGCTGGTTTTAAACCTTTCGTCAGATCTTGGCTGTCTGAATGGCTAGGGTTACAGGTGTGGACCACTAGCACCCAGCTAAAATAGATAGGCTTTTTAATTTTTTATTTTTTTCTAAACAATTTTTCAAAAACGTTATTTGACTTTATAGTACCATCCAAAGGTTAATGACTTCCAAAGCTATGATATCAAACACAAACACTAATAACCACATATAGCTACTTAAACCTAATTTAGAAAGAATTTAAAATTCAATTTTAGGAGAGATTTTAACTCAATATTTTAAGGCAATATTTTAACTGAACAACAGCTACATACAGCTCAATGTTACCACAGCAGATGTCAACAATACAGGGAACTTCCTTCATCACAGGAAGTTCTGTTGTATAGTTCACCCCAAATTTTGACCAGTACTCGATGTTAACTGATCTCTGTATTTTCAGCAATAGTGTAAATTCAGTAAGAATTAGTCACTTTTATTCAGATTCTAAATATTTTTCAAGTATTTATTGATTGTTTCTATTCCTTCTTATTTGTCTGCTCATATTCTTTCTCCATTTCTCTATAGGCTATTTTGACTGTTATTAATATGCAAGACAAATGTTTGGCTGACTCAATGATATAATAGGGCAAAATTCAATTTACATAATATTATGGTAGCATTATTTGACACATGAAAAGGGTTCTGGACTGGTAATAAGCAAAATAAGCATTTTCTTGCAAGGAAATTTCCCTTGATAAATTATTAATCATGTATCTATTCACCATAACAATTTTTCCAAAATCCCAGATGTCAACACTTAAGTTTGTGGTTATGTACTGAAACTCATGAAACTACTTTTCTTGATAAAGAATTTTAAATACAACTGGTTTATCTTCAATAGCCCAACTTAAAAAATATAGTAAAGGTCATGTACAGAGGGGTTAAAGGTACATGAATTAAGTAAGTTGTATAGTAGCTCACTTCCAACATAGTGTCTAGTGGGATTCACTGCTCAATTAGTTCACGCTTTTTCCCACTGTTTCTGTGCTTCCCCTCCCCCCCCAAATCAGAAAAACTTACAAAACATATACAAGACAAAGGGTACAAAAAATAAAAAACAGGGACAGAAGGTAATAAACCAGAAAACAAGAAGAAAAGACAAAAAAGTAAAGAACCACTAACAGTGTAATAAAAAAAAAAAAGCCTCTAACTTACATTCCTTGGAGTTCATTTTGGTTTTTTTTTTTTTGGAGTTCATTTTGATAAGCATCATTTTATATGATCTTGTGCACATAGCTATTGATCCTCTCCTAAGAATATCCTCCTTTGTTCTCACTGAGTGAATGTTTAGATTGCAGTAGCTAAACTTCATGTCCAGTCTTTGCCTTAAAGGCTTTACTGAGTAACAGACTTCATAAGCTTTCAAATCTTGAAAAATACCAAAACAGTAAGGACAATGAAACCCTGTGTCCCTCAAAACTCAAGTAGGGATAAATCTCTACCTGCTGTAGATATAAAAGTGTAGGAAAAATCAAATACAAATAAAGTTTCTAATACTTGTAGTTTTGAAGACTATAATTGAATGCTAAGAATTTACTAAATGCTGGCCAGAAGATAAAAACCATAATGATTCCGATATTTCTAAAGCATTTCCTAATTTCAAAAATGCCACATCCCTCATTCCTAGAGCATGAACAGACACCCCCCATATGACCAATAAAGACATAGTGAAGAACAGAATAGGAAGATTTATTTCATGGAAGCCATGGAATAAATGGAGGCAGCACTTCAGTAATTTGTGGCCACCCTGAGAGGAACAGACATTAGCTTCTGGTAAAATAGAATTGTAGGAAGAAGATAAAAAGGGTATGCACAGTTAAAACAAGCCTAGATCACAGGTGTGGCCTGGTTGCACATTAACTCAGTCTTTGACTTAGGAGGAATTTCAAAGTTGTTATCACTTTATTACTGGAACAGGAACAAGGTGGTCTCTTTTATTTGCTTTAAGTTAATAAGAAGACATAGTTTGAGAGGCAGTGTGACTTCCATACAACATGCTTATCGATCTATCTGGTCTTTCTTGAAGCATATAATGATTGCAAAGTTGACCACAGCAGAGGATAGCTAAGATCAAAGGGCACAGATTCAAAGCTGAGGGACTGCTAGCTAATTCACCAGACCCAGCGAAGCATTGGTAATGTGAGCAATGGTGGTGGTAATCGACTTATTTATCTCCTAGCTACCCATATTTAATCTGAATTTAAAATGTTTATCTGAATTAGGGAAGGGAAGGGAAACATCAAAATGGTGAGACAAAGGATAAACAGTGAACCAATGCAGCAGCAATACTTACAAGACAATATGTAGTAAAACAACTGTACAACTTGTGGAGGGGACGGGGGTTGGGGCGGAGGGAAGGTGGGAGAAAAATGAAGGAGGAGGTAACAAGTTTGACAAGAAATGTACTTACTGCCTTATGTATGTTACCGTAACCCCTCTGTATGTCACCTTGACAATTTAAAAAATAAACAAATAGAATAAAAAACAAATGAAATACCAATTTCCAGATATCAAAACTACAAGAGTAAACATAGCCAAACTCTCAAACTTTTATAAATTAAGAATAATCTTTACCCACAAAACATTTTGTTCCTTTCTTTCAATACCTTCATTGGCTCAAATGGGAAGGAGAAGGGAAGGGGAAGAGGAAAGGGAAAGGAAGAAGGAAAGGGGAAGGGGAAAGGGGAAGAGGGCAAAGGGACACCAGTCAAGGAAGAATGTACAGTGTAAGTGATACTCATTTTGAGTGGCAAGTGTATTCTGACAGAGTGTGTGAATGTTTGATTAATATCTATAGAAGTCATTTCGGAACCCATGGGGCCACACCCAAGTGTGGCCTTTACATCATTTCTTCATCTTCCTCCATTCCCACTCAGCTCCTCTCACTACTGCGCTGCTCTGGAAGCTGTAGGAGCCAGGCAAACACGAGGTGCTCCTATTTCAAAATGAACAAAAACAACAATGTTGGAAACAACAATCCACAAAAGGTGACAGCTCTCGTCTGTGGACTTGTGAGATCAGCCTGAGCACTCAGTTTCCTGACAGACTTCTAAGGCCCTCAAAATCATTCGGTCTGGACCTGCCACAACTGCATACAAGACTTGAAATTCACTTACTCTAGGCTCAGAAGGAATGCTACAACCAAAAGGCTCTTGGGAGAAAAGCCAGCTCCTTCCTGATCTGGAGATGTTTGTTTAATTTAATGTTTTCTTGAGCTGTTGGAATCCTAGCTACTCCAGAGGCTGAGATTTAAGGATTGAGGTTCCAAGCCAGACAGGGTAGCAGAGTCCACGAGTGTCTTCTCTCCAGTGAAGTATCAGAAAACTGGGAAATAAGCTGTGGCTCAAAGTGGTAGAGCTCTGGTCTTGAGCAAAAGAGCTCAGGGACAGCCCGCAGGCCCTGAGTTCAGGCCCCACAAGCAACAACAAATACAACAAAAATTCACAGAGATCAATCTGCAGAGGGTCAATAGAGGGTTGTGATAAGGTTGATTTTTCAGGTCTTGGAAGATAAGAGTCTTGTTTTATTTTTGTACAATTTTTAAAAATGCAGTACTTGTTTCGTGGTGTGCCAGTATTTGGATTCAAACTCAGGGCTTCATGCTCTTGTTTGGCTTTTCACTCAAGGTTGGTATAATGGGGTCCCCCCAAGGGAGGGGACCACAATGTAATGGGATCCGAGGGGGGGGATCCCCCATCCCTCCAAGAGTCCACCACTCAGAGACAGTCTCAAGTAAAAAGATGGATTTATTGGGGAAGTAAAAAGTATACTGACCGACCAGGGTCACGGCCCAGACTCGGGAGCTGGAACCCCAACCGTAAAAAGCAGGCTGGCCAGCCAAGGCCGCAGCCCAGACTCAGGAGCTGGGACCACGTGCCTAGGCCACACTCAGGGTCGGGTTATAAAGGCAAACACCACATGGTCAAACCTGCCACATGCAGGTGTAACCAATGAGGTTACAACACTTACAGAGCATGCCAGGCCTCACGCAGGTGGCCAATGGGGTTACAGTCTGCCTCATAGTATCTGTTTGAACCAACCTATCATTCTAGTTAGAATTGGCGCATGGATTTGGCGGGGCTCACATGATGCAGGTGGATTTGCCTACTCATGGGAGGGCACGGGTTTAACCTTGAACGTTCCTTGAACCTTCAATGCCTCCGGTGGTCAAGCAGATTACACAATCTTATCACAGTGAAGGGGAACTTCCCTGGATAGGGTGGGGCAGATCTTAGTGAAGATGGAGTCTCGGCTTCTGCTCTCTTTAATCTGAGATGTAGTCAATCTGACACCCCTCAACAGCCAGTGATGGCGCTGGCCAGATCTAACCTCCATTTTACAGTTGGTGCTCCACCATTCAACCACAACTCCACTACCAATCTTTTGCTGGCTAGTAAGAAATCAGAGTTGCATGGACTTTTCTCCCTGGGCTGGCTTTGAACCATAATCCTCAAATCTCAGCCTCGAGTAACTAGGACTTACAGGTGTGAGCCACCAGCACCTGGATAAAAAGTGGTACTTAAAGTACATAGCGTATTGAAACAGCACGGGACACTGATCTGGTGAGTATGAAAGCTGGGTGGCCCCTTTCAAAAATTCTGACTGCCTACAAAATGGGTACCTTGCATTTGAATCAGGGACACCTGGATTCAATAAACATGAATTGAAGGCTATTCCAAATCTGTATTTTATCACTTGTACTTTCCCATCATCCCCACCATGTATAACTATGCTCGAGGAAAGACAAATAGGTGAACCAAATACTCGGTGTCATCCACGGGGCGAGGGAGCCAGGTGTGGCGGTTGTACAATCTGCAGTCATGCAGGACAGGGAGGAGGACAGACATGCATTTCGTGCCCCAGGGAGAATTGTCTTGAGAATTCAAAGGAATTAGTAATTGTCAAAAGGGAATTTCAGACATCACTGATGAGCTAGTTGGGACATGCTACCACCACTGAAGTATCATTTTTGTTACCTGGAAAATTTTGCCAGTGAAGTAGGAACTTTCTTGCTTCTTTGGCTAATTTTTCCCACAGTAAACATCCTCAGTAAGACTGAGTTCTCGCCTTCTTCCTTCCTTCCCTCTGTTTTCTATTTTTATTTTATTTTTTTGCTAGTCCTGGGGCTTGAACTCAGGGCCTGAGCACTGTCCCTGGCTTCTTTTTGCTCAAAGCTAACACTCTACCACTTGAGCCACAGTGCCACCTCCAGCTTTTTCTGTTTATGTAGTGCTGAGGAATTGAACCCAGGGCCTCATGCATGCAAGGAAAGCACTCTACCACTAAGCCATATTCTCAGCCCCCCATTCTCTCTGTTTTCTAAAACCCATGATCTGTGGGTGGAGTTATGAGAGATGGGGGAAAGATGGAAGGGATAACAACATTGATCAAAATGTACTTTGACATGTTGAATTGAAAGCCCTTTGTACATACAACTACTTAAACACATTTGTTCAACTAAAGATAATAAGAAATTAGCTACGACCTCACCCCATCAGATTCACCTTCCTTTACCTTTAGAATAGGGGAGTTAATTATTCCTCTACTCTGCTCTCTGTATTTATAACTCGCAGCCTTGTGTATTATATCCTGTGTATTAAAGTAATTACCACTCAATTTCACAGTAAATCTTCACATCTCTAATATACAGGTTAACATTTTCCTAGTATTTTATGTAGTATCACATACGATCCAAACAACAGCTCTAAAAGTGAGAATTTTCTTTGAAGACAGGAGTACCTCAAGTCCAGATAAATTCCCCAAAATAACACACTGAGTGAGCAGCTGCCAAGTTATAACTTCTAACAAAAATGTCTCTCCCACAATGTAATTATTAGCCCATATTATTTTCTTTTTCTTGACTGAAATTGCTTAAATATTTAACAATATTGAGGAAGGGTTCATACCAGAATAAATTACCCATCAATTAAGTGTTTGCACTTTTCCAATTTTTTACAATAACTGGGTTTTCATACAATGGTAGATTACATTTTTCTGTGTGTACATACATTGAAGTATTTTCCAGTAAATTGTCAGGGAATCTGGACCTTTAGAAAAAAGGCACTTATGAAACCAGTTTTACATACAGAAATACTTTACCCCCAGTGCTCATACTTTTGGCTGTGGATTCCACAAGCTTGTCTACACAGAAGCAGTACAGTTAAATTGCCTCCACTCAAAGGATGTCAGAAAGAAACCTCCACAATTTCTTATTCTATCATCAGATTTGAACCCATATTCTTTATGTAAACTCTTACAATAGAAAACTTGAATCCTCCCTTACTTACTCTTTGATGTATAATGTTTATAGAGGGCTTTACTTACTAAAATGTAGTAACACATTTCTTCAAAACTACCCTTCACTTTTGGTTCTAGAAATATTCAGTGGAATTAACATGGTCATAGGTTCAAACTATTTGAATTTTACATTAAAGTATTTTATAAAGGTCAATCTGCCCACAGGTAATGTATTAGCTCACTGGACTTGATTAATTTGACTATGTACTTTGAAGAGCATGGCTGGCTAAGTTCCCTCAAAGGGAATAATTTGAATATTTCTGTTTGCTCATTGTACTCTGCTGTAGTTCTTTGTACTCCTGCATGAGGTATGAGTAAATCCTATAATTGAAGTAGATCAGTTTTTAGATGCAATGTGCCCTGACCTGCCATTTAATGGAAACTGGCCCAGGGCAGTTGCTCCATGTAGTTGGAGTGGAAACCCCCTAGATTGGCTAACCTGTGGGTGATAGAAAAGAGGAGTGACTCAGTCTGTGGTCAGCTCTTCATTTCGACACAATTATGGATATCGAGCATTTGTTACAGTAATCTCTGCTAAAAGCAACACTGAGAATTACTATTAATAAAAACATAAAAAGTAATATGAAACTTAAAAAAGAAGGCTTTGGAAAGACAATGCTTCCATGGCATTTCTCTGCCCCCACCTTCCCATAGCAGAGCCTTTTTGGCAGTTGGAGAGTCCACTTGGCCAAAGGACAGACTCATTTGTGGACTGGAATAAAAGTGTGAAATGATTTTCTTTTCTTCCTTGAGCTATTTCAGGGTAATAAGAATAGTACAATTTTCCAGAAAAGAGAAGAACAGAAAACCATACAGAATATTAGGGCTACGGACTTAGCTTGGTAGTCAGAAGGCCTTGTCTAGCAAGTACAAGGCCCTGAATTTGGTCCTTAGCAGAAAAAAAAAAGGGGGTGGGGGAGGAGGAAGAAGGGGAGGGGTGCGAGTGAAAGAGGGAAAGGGGGAGGGGGAAGGGGGAGAAGAAGGAAGGAGAGGGGAAGGCAGTGGAGGAGAGGGAGGGGGAGGGGGAACTCTGGGTGTCCTCAAAGGTGAGTTCTTCAGGTTTGTTAGTCAATTTCCTTTCACTATCAAATGCTTAAGAAAATCCACTCTTCAGGAGGAAAGGTTTCATTGATCTCACTGTTTAAAAGATTTCTTTCCTGTTGCTTTGAGTCTGTGGCGAGGCCGAAAGTCACAGTGAGATGTGCCTAGCCCCCAGCCACCACAGGGGCTGGCCGGGAAGAGTGGGAGCTGGGGTCCTGCACTTCCAGCATTGTCAAGGCAGGACTAGACAGCTACCCCACGGGCACTGAGGTGACGTTCCAGATAAACCACTCCAGAACTGCAACACGCATCCATAACGGGATCATTCACCCGAGTCTACCTCAGTGCAACCCCCTTTCCTCCTTTTAATATTAGGAAATATTTGTGTAAATATTTCTTTTTTTTTTTTTTTTTTTTTTTTTTTTTTTTTTTTTTTTGGCCAGTCCTGGGCCTTGGACTCAGGGCCTGAGCACTGTCCCTGGCTTCTTCCCGCTCAAGGCTAGCACTCTGCCACTTGAGCCACAGCGCCGCTTCTGGCCGTTTTCTGTATATGTGGTGCTGGGGAATCGAACCTAGGGCCTCGTGTATCCGAGGCAGGCACTCTTGCCACTAGGCTATATCCCCAGCCCCTAAATATTTCTTATATTATTATGAACTCCAAAGACAGGCTTTTATCAGTTATGTATTTTCTCAATTTCCCAAATTGCTTTTTTTCATTCCTATATGCACATTTTTCTTAGTTTCTCGATTACAAATATGTATTAGTGAATATCTTTGATCTTTTTTCTGTATTTAGTTGATTTTAAATAAGACACACATGCAGCTGTGAATTATATCAAAGGCAAGAAATATTTTTGAGGCTTTTATTTCATAGTGTCAGAATGCTTTCCAAATTGTTGCAACCAAGTTATTTTCTCACTAGCTCTGTCCCAATGTGTCCTCAGAAAGCCACGTATCCCTCATGATTTTATCTCTGAATTCTTCATACTTCATACACATGTTCATTTCTCTCCTAACAATGCTGGTAGGGTACACAATTCTTGACAGCCCAAATATCCTCGTTTGTGAAGTTCTATACATTGCCATTGCATTAGTACTTCTTCTTGTGTCATTTATTCTAAATGGAACTAATGTTGGTTGTTTTTTAGCTTAAACTTACCCTCCATTAAAAAAAGATCTCAGGGCTGGGAATGTGGCCTAGTGGCAAGAGCGCTTGCCTCTTATACATAAAGCCCTGGGTTCAATTCCCCAGCACCACATATATAGAAAATGGCCAGAGGTGGCGCTGTGGCTCAAGTGGCAGAGTGCTAGCCTTGAGCAAAAAGAAGCCTGGGACAGTGCTCAGGCCCTGGGTCCAAGGCCCAGGACTGGCAAAAAAAAAAAAAAAAAAAAAAAAAAATCTCAGCAATATCACTCTTAGGTATTTATCCAAAAGATTACAAGTCAGGATACACTAAAGACACCAGGACATCCGTGTTCAATGGTGCATTATTCACCATAAACAAGTTATAGGAATAGCCCAGATGCCCTTCAATGGACAAATGAATCAAGAAAATGTGGGGTGTGTGGGTGTACATATATACATACATGTAAATATATAAGTAAGTATATATGTAGTATATATGTAAGTATATAAGTAAGTATATATGTAGAATTTTGCTTGTTCATTAGAAAAAATAATATGTCATATTCCATTTCCAGGTAAGTGGATGGATCTGGGAAAAAATGTATTAAGTGAAGTCAGGCTCAAAGGCAAATGGTACATGTGTTTTCTCATATATGAAAATTATGTCTACATTATAAACATATTAAAACATATATAGTGTAATATACATACATACACATCAACATATTAACTAAAGTGTGGTTTATGCAAGGGAAGATAGTTCCTATTCGTGGTGGTGGTCATTCTTAGTGGCTTCAGCTGAATCAGTGTTACTTTGGTTTCCAAAGGTACAATTTGTTTCTTCGGGTCTGGCTTATTTTATTTAATACAATGTTTTCTAAGTCTTTCCCTTTCCTTACAAATGGTACAATACATTCCTTCTGATTTGGTTAAGCAGAATCCCTTAAATTATTGATTCACAGGTAATATATAGACTGCATTATATTTAATGACTCCTAGAGATTACACATTAATTAGTCTTTGTATTTCTCCCTATGAAACCAATTTGCATGACAATATTTTATTTTATTTTATTTTTTGTCAGTATAGTGGTTTGAACTCAGGAATTGGGTGCTGTCTAATTTTTATTTTCTTTCCAAGGCTGGTGTTCTATATCATTTGAGCCACAGCTCTACTTTTGGCTTTTTGGTAGTTGAGTCTCATTAGCAACTCAACTAGACTAAACTCTAAACTGGCTCTAAGTTGACTGAATAGTGTATCCGTGAAATGGATGTTCTCATGGCACTTTGGTATCTTGACTCAAAAGTCCTTTGAATAAATTCCTAAGAGTGGATTTCTGGGTAGTTCACTGAAGAATCTCCATATTGACTTAGTAGTAGATGCACTTATCTTCATTCCACCAATATGGTAACAGAGTTCCTTTTCCCCACATTCTTATCAGCATTCATTGTGATTCTTATTCTTGGTGATGGTCATTCTTAGTGGCTTTAGATGAAGCAGCCTTAGCTTGGTATGCAGGGGTAATATTGTCATTTGCAGCAAAATGGACAGACCATTCAAAGGTAATATGGCTAAAAAACAAGGAACTCCTTTTGCGTCACAAATGGACCCATGATCATCACAACACTGACTTTTCTTTACTAGCTTCACATTAACAGCTATTTCATCTTTGATTTAAGTAAACTCTTGAGACAAACTTTAATATTCACACGACTGTGTTGCCTTCATACACTGAGCCTGTTTTTCTGACGCAGAATTGTACTCATTTCTCAACCTTATATACTTTACAGTGCAAATAAATCATTGATTATAATTATTTCTGTTGAATAAAAGTAATAATTAATTTGTAAAAAATAATTTAACATCCAAAATTTAGATAAACTGAATGCATGTCAAATAAAAAACAGAGGGGAAAAGGCTCCGAAAAATATATAATTTCGAAGTGATGAAGTATTTTGCAAACAAGTAGAATGATACTAAAATTCATTTGGAGGGAAAACACCTGAGGAAAAAATATGAAAATAGTGAGGGAATATACCTTTAAGAAAATCTGTAGAAGAAAAGAAAACCAAATGCTCCATTATGTCTGGGAATTCAATATATGCAAATTTGGTACTTAAAATTCAAGGACAGTGAGGCTCATTTATTAAGTGCCTAGGGACTAGATATGTTTAGGTGCTGTTACTACTGACTAGATGAAAATACAATTGAATCACATCACCCCTCATACCTGATCATTGGTGCTGTCGATGCACAGGTTAAATTTATATAATTAAATATGAGTCACTGGAAATATTTCAATGTATTTTAAACAACTTAACTTTAAATATTTAAGACAATTCGAAGAAAGGTTTTGAGTGGTGAACAGCATAAGTTTGTGCTAGACACTATCAATGTTAATTTGATTTACTAATTAGGTTACTGTAGACACAAAAGTAGAGTGATTTACTATTTTTAAAAAAGGAGGGAATATGTTGAAAAATTTTTAGCTGGGTGCCAATGTCTCAAGTGTTTTGTCAGAGGCTCATGCTAGTAATCCTGGGTACTTGAGAGGCTGAACTTAGGAGTATTGCAGTTTGAGGCCATCCAATGCAGAAACATTCAGACTTCTTTCAACCAAGAGCTGGGCATAGGGTTATGAATTTGTTATGGTAGCTATGATAGGAAACCTAAAATAGGCAGATGAAAGCTCAGGCACAGTCAAGCAGGAAGTGAGATCTGATGTGTCAAAAATAACCAGTGCAAACAGAGGCTTGCTTGTGGTAGCGTGCCTGCCTAGCAAGCACAAAGACCCTGAGTTCAAACACCAGTAATGAAAAAGGAAATCATTGCTATGTTGTCTACTACAATATCAGAGAATAGCAACCATGCTAAAATATTTGGAAATAATGTCCATTAATGAGAAAAGAGTTGCATAGATTTGTTACAGGCCTTAAATATGATGCAATTGTATTCCATAGGCAAATCCAATTTCTTGAAGTGAAAGGATCTCTGTTATGTATTTTCAAGAATAAAATCAGGTTGAGGAAAATGATATGGTATCATGAAAATGTAACTGAG
Organism: Perognathus longimembris pacificus; assembly: GCF_023159225.1. Lineage (NCBI taxonomy): Eukaryota > Metazoa > Chordata > Mammalia > Rodentia > Heteromyidae > Perognathus > Perognathus longimembris. The sequence goes on along the minus strand of NC_063173.1, from coordinate 9,780,276 downwards.
AAGAAATATATATATATAATAGAAATAAACCCTATAACACATATGCATTAAAAATCAAAGTTCTTCAATAGTGTGTACTCTATGGAAGTATTGTTCTAAGCCTTTCTCACAATAACTTTTTAAAAAATTTCGTTGCAATTCTAAGAGGTTGGTACTGTTACTAAACCAGTTTTATAGTAGAGGAAACTGAGTCAGAAATGTAAATGTCCTAAGACCACACAGCACATTAGGAAATGGAGCCAAAATTCAAACTAGGTCACTTAAGTTCCAACTTCTGTGCTCCCGTAAACCTTATGTGTGCTGCTTATGAATGTTGCTTAATAACTGGATATGTTCAATAAAAAGAAGAAGGGTACATACACCTTCTGGAGTGTATTCACATTCCTTTTGGTGTGGAAAACACAGAGAAGAGGAGAAAGAGAGAGAGGAGAAAAAAAAGGATTAGGGGAAGGACCAAATGACTACAGCACTATAGCAAAATACACTGAGCATAATTTTAATAATCTATAGAATTTTATGCCTCCTACATCAAAAATATAAATATGGAGTCAGACATCAGTGGTTCATGCCTGTAATGCTAGCTAACCAGGAGGCTAAGATCTGAGGATCTCAATTTGAAGCCATCCTAGGCAGGAAAGCCTTATCTCCAATTAACCAATACAAAGCTGGAAGTGGAGATGAGGCTGAGTGCTAGCCTTGGGCACAGAAACTCATGGACAGTACCCAGGACCTGAGTTCAAGCCCCAGGACAGGTACGTACACACACACACACACACACACACACACACACACACACACACACGGTTACATAGAAGGAACAAAGGTAAAAGAAATAGGTACAAATGAGAATTATCATAGATCCGAGGCCCTTTTCTCCCGTAGTTACCTTAATCTTTAGCATAAGTACTAAAATTATTTATTTAAATAACTATCTAATTTATGTATCACTTACCTATCTTCTACAGATCTATTATCATCTAATCTATCGCTCTACTCTAAGGGTGTTAAGTGTGTACAGTATAATGTGAATTTATATATTATCTATGCCTTTGTTACTTCAGATGTAAATGGAATATTTTTAATATTTCCCTACTATTACTAATAGCACAACCATGTTCCTTGTAGCATTGTTTCCCATAGCCAAGGTATGGAATCAACCCAGAAGCCCCTCTGTGCACAAATGGATCAAGAAAATGTGGTATATATACACAATGGAATTTTATGCTTCCATCAAAAAGAATTGGAAAAAATTATATTAAGCAAAGTAAGCCAGACCCAAAGAAACATAGGTTGCACTACTTCCCTCATTTGTAATAGTTAGAATGTGCCTATAAGTTTCTACAAGTAAAGCCAATGGGTAGTAAAAGACTAAAAATTACATTTGGGCATGATAAATTAAACAGAACTTTAAACCTTCACACAGTGAGACCAAAGGAGGATATTCTTAGGAGATGATCACAGGGGCTCAATAGCTATGTACATATTATATAAAATGATGCTTATGGAAATAAACTATAAGAAAGGGAAAACAGATGAGTTTTGGGTTGTTTTGTTTTTTTTTTCCTCTCTGTTTTCTCTCGTTTCCTTGCTGTTTTTTATTTCTATACCATTTGTCTTGCACGTAAGTTTATCTGATTGGGGGAGGAGAAGGGGAAGCAAAGAAATAGTGGGACAAAGGGTGATCAGTGACACAAGGCATTATATTGGATATGAACTACACAAATTGTGTGGGGGTAAGGGATGGTTGGAAGGGGAAAGCTGGGAGAAAACTTGGGAAGCAGTGACACTGTTCAGCAAGAAATGTACCCATTATCTGATTTAGTAACTGTAACCCCTTTGTATATCACCTTTAGAATAAAAATTACAAAACAAAAAAGAAGGAAAGGACTTTTCAGATTTGGCAGAACAATAAAACCAGGCCATTTGTCCCTAGGGGAAAAGAATAAAATTGTTTGGGAAAAAAAACAGGGTAATAAAGATAAAATACTCTATTTTATTCCAACTACTCTACTTGGAGAAATCTGCTTTAGATGGTACTTTAAAAGAGGCGTTCCTGATGAAGTAAAACACTTAATCAGAAACAATTGCATAAATAGCGAGAGCACAGTCTCTTATAAGCTAGGTGAATTATTTCAGGCAGAGAAGATAGTAAGTGTAAAGGTAATGGAAAAGCTACTGCTCACACCTATAATCCTAGCTACTCAAGAAGCTACGATCTGTGTGGATGTATTGTTGAAGCCAGCTTTGGGGGAAAAAAAAAGTCCCCCAGACTCTTTTATCTCCAATTAGAGGGGTGCTGTGATTCAAGTGATAGAGCACCAGCCTTGAGTTTAAAAAAAATCCATCTGAGAACTTGAGGCTCTGAGTTCAAGTACCTAGTTCCAGCACCAAAGAAAAGAGAGAGAGAGAGAGAGAGAGAGAGAGAGAGAGAGAGAAAGGAAAGAAGGGAAGGAGGAAGGAAAGAAAAGAAAAATAATGCTTCCCCAAATCTTCATTGTAAACCCCTGTTTTCTGTAACAGAAGTAAGAAGCGAAGTGAGGCTGAGACCAGATAGGGAGGCTGCCTTGGTAACTCAGCACAGCGCAGCTGCTTCACCAGGCCTTGTCTACTGCTCAGTGAAAGCCTTCTATCTCTTTTAATTTCATACTTTACTGCACCAATGACAAAGCCACACTTTCTTAATTGCATTTAATAATATAACATAAAATGAGAAGTATTTTTCATGGCACGCCAGCTGTGTGCAACACCAACGTTACTTTTCCTTTCACACTCTTGGTTTCCTTATCTGTAAAATGAGAGTTGTAATATCTCAAATTAACATACATATACAGTGCATGTGAAAACAAGCTGTTCAAATAGAGCAATTATTTTTCCAAATTCATAAGCTCTTATTCCATCAAATTCAAGTGTATTCTCTATTTTCGCTACAATAATTAGCTAAACCTAAAATAGAATCATACCTGATATGTAAAATATCACCAGTGACCCACAGTTAACAGGGACTATGCTTTCATTGGTTTCCATTGTTGCAAGTGTGTTGTGCTTATCTTACCACACTGCTGGTCCCAGTGAGTCTTGTGACCCACTGTACAGAGCCTTGGTATTACTTAGAGTCAGGGAGAGAATCTCAGGATGAAGAATTACTTCAGTGAAGAAGTTCTCAGAACAGCACACTATTCAGTGACATGCTGGGCACGCCGGTGTAAACACTCCTGCTCTGTTACCAGCTGTGTAAAAGCAATACAACTCTGTCTGACGCATACTAATTAATAATGATAATCAACTATGTTATTAGTTGATGGGTTAATTTTTGTTCTTTAGTCAGAGTGTCCTATGTAGCCCATGCTGCCTGTAAGTTTATAAAACTCCTGGGACCATAGATGTGTACCTCCATGCCCAGCATACCAAACTATATTATTAACATTATTTTAGAGTATACATTTTCTACTTATTAAAAAAGAAAGCTATCCCAGTTCTGGTGGCTCATATCTGTAATCCTAGCTACTTGGGAGGCTGCAATCTGAGGATTACTCTTTGAAGCCAGCAAGAAATGTGGCAGACTCTCATCTCCAATTTCATCACCAAAAGCCAGAAGTGGAGCTATAGCTCAAGTACCAGCCTTGAGCAACACAGCTAAGAGTGCCCAACCCTGAGTTCAAGCCCCCACACTAGCACAAAAGAACACAAAAGAAAGATGGCTGAAAAAGTATGAATGCTGGCAGCTGCCTGGTACATCTTGCTCACCATAGCTTTTGCTCATATTAATAAGCCACACTGCGTAAATGTCTTCCACCCTTTAGGTTTGGGTGTTTCTTCAAAGACACAATCATCTAACACACATTTTCTAGCCTATATTTCAGTGATTAAGTGATGCACGCCTGGATTCCTTTCATTATTACTAAATGCCCAAACTAATATTCAATCTTTAAACTTTTCACTTAGATATGTTCCCCGGGAATCTTGAAGATCATGACTTTCAAAAATGCAAAGGCTTCTGGGTGCCAGTGGCGCATACCTGTAATTTTAGCTACTCAGAAAGTTGAGATTTGAGGATCCCAGTTTAAAGCAAGCCTGAGCAGGAAAGTCTGTGAGACTGGGAGCTCCAATTAACCACCAAAACGCTGGAAGTGGAAGTGGAGCTCAAGTGGTAGGGTCCCAAGCGTGGGTGGAAAAGCTAAGAAACAGTGCCCAGGCCTTGCCAGAGTTCAAAGTGCTCATGCACACACACACTACACAAACAAAAACAAAAAAGAAAAGACATCCTGAGTGCAGCTTGAGAAAGATCAATGCATTGCTCTTCACCCGCCTATGCAGCACTCCTGGGAAGACAGGAAGCTTTCATCAGCTGTTTCCTCCCTTTCTGCTGATCTTCCTCCCTCTCTTCCTCCAATCTATTTTATTGAAGGGGCAGATGAATAAAACATTGGCCAAGCTCTGTGATAAAATTCAAGGGTCCCTTGCCTTGGAGGAGCATGACACCGGTGTAAAGGTCAAAAAGATAATTTAAAAGGAATGGTACAGGGGCTGGGGATATAGCCTAGTGGCAAGAGTGCCTGCCTCGGATACACGAGGCCCTAGGTTCGATTCCCCAGCACCACATATACAGAAAACGGCCAGAAGCGGCGCTGTGGCTCAAGTGGCAGAGTGCTAGCCTTGAGCGGGAAGAAGCCAGGGACAGTGCTCAGGCCCTGAGTCCAAGGCCCAGGACTGGCCAAAAAAAAAATAAAATAAATAAAAGGAATGGTACATGCAGGACATGAGTTCAGATAACAGGGAGTTTTTGACACTTGCCTAGGAAATAAGGACTAAAAAAAAAAAAAAAGGAGGTGGGAGGTAAAGGTCTCAAGACATCACGAGACCTGAATAAACAGTCCAACCTCTTCCGTATGCTTGGGGGAAGAGCAAGCAAGTTTTCCCATTGTGGCTCCCACTGGGGCAAATGGCACTCACTTCTTTTCTAGAGCACTGTCAATAGGCTGCTGGCAGCACAACCTCAGGAACCAGGTCTGAATGTATCTCTGGTGAAGGGCCTGACCATTTCTGCCCATACCCGACTCCTGTACAGGCTGGAGTCCTGGCACCAGAGTTCCCACTGGGTTAGCTGGGGTGGCTGGAAAGTCAGATTTCCACGTCTTTTTCTCCCTAAGGCTCTTACCTTGTCCACAACAGGTGCTAGACTACCTTATCTGAGGCATTCTCTTTCTGTTCCTGTTCTCTCTTCCATTTTCTTTCATAGTCATTCATCTATCATTTGTTCTTCGTAAAGTGTATGGGTGTAAGTTTGATTAGCGGTAAAATGGAAATGAGGCAATACTTTCATCATAGAATTGTGGGACAATCAAATGGGATGATATGCTTATTCATAAAATGTAAAATGCTCAAAATACAGAATGATTAAATGTTGTTGCTACCATTGCCAGAAGTATGCACGAAACAAAACGCTTTATAGAGCTGGGGGCTCAAGCCTGTAATCCTACCAATCAAGAGGTTGAGATCTTCCTTTCTTTTTTGGTTGGTTGTGAGGCTTGAACTCAGGGTCTGGGCACTGTGCCTGAGCTCTTTGTGCGCATGGTGCTCTACCACATGAGCCACAGTGCCACTTCTGGCTTTTGAGTGGTTAACTGGAGATCAGTGTCTCATGAAGACGTTTCTGCCTGAGCTGGCTTCAAACCACCATCCTCATCAAGAGGCTGAGATCTGAGGATCACAGTTCTAAATTAGCCCAGGTAGACAAATCTCAGAGACTCTCATCTCCAATTAACCAGCAACAAGCTGGAAGGAAGGGCATAGGTTCAAAGGGCAGAGTGCTACCTTGAGTGAAGAAGCTAATTGAGAGCACAAGGCCCCAAGTTCAAGCCTTAGTACTTGCACAAAGGAAAAGTATAACCATACAGTGCTAACACATTAAGTTCTTTCTCTGTTTCTAAGATGTTAGTTTTTATATACAATCCAGAAGAGTGGGTTTCACTGTAACTCATGAAATATAGAGCAAGAACTCATCATACTAAAGTCTTAGCCTTAGTACTGATCAATTATAACTACTATATTCCTTCAACAAATACTGAGCACTGATAGAAATATGATATAAATTTCATAGGGTAATAAGATTGTAATCCATAGGATTTAGGACCTATTGGTTGAATTAAAAAGGAAACATTTTCTAATAGAAATACACACAGCGGGAGCTGGCAGAGTGGCAGTTTAGCAAGTAGGAGGCACTGAGGTCAAACTCCAATACGAAAAAAGACAGAAAGACAGACACTGTGATAAATTTGATCTCTGGAGAGATTTCTATTAATTCAGGCTTCTCAAAAACAAATAAAAAGGACATACAAGATATAATTAGCCATATTCTGTACACAAAAAGTGAAGGTACTAAAAGCAATAAAATAACTCTTCAAATGAAAAAACTAAAGTTAGAGCCAGGCTTCAAACTTGAATCAGTTGCTGATAATCCCTGAATCAGTGGTAATCTTTGAACTTTAGTGTACATTCTCTGGAAGATAAGGCTCCGATTTTTGAAATTTTCCTAGACTTTTTCTGATTTCGTAGGTATGACCTGCGGCGTGAGGAATTTTCAGTTCTAACCGATTCTCAGGTGACGCTGGGCCTGCTCATCTGTCCAGGGACACTGGGAGACAGACCATCGCTAAGCAATGTGCTTCTGTGAACCTGCTTATTATGTGTGTGCCTAGCAACCAACTCCGTTTCCCATGTGAACTTTTACATATTATACCATTTTACATACACTGGATTTTTGGTTTTATGAATCTTGCTATATACTCCAGGCAAGACTCAAAAATCTTCCTGCCTTGCTTCTGAGTGCTGGGATTACAGGTGAGTGCCATAATACCTGGCCTCAGATTTATGTATAACTCCTCTTAAGTGGTCATATGATATTCAGCAAGTAATTTCCCTCTCTAGATCTTCATTACAAATATTAAAATGAACTTATTAAATGAAAGGATCTCCAGGATCCCTTTCTACTTGTCACTTGTTACAGACTGTATTAAACGTTCTTCACAATTAAGCCTGCTACTGCAACTAAATCCATTATAGATATGTTTACTACATTTCTCTATCTCAACAACATATTTCCCTAGAGACTTAGGAAGGCAACATTATTCTGTCAGTGTTTATTACTTTATTATTGTTATTATTATTTGCTAATGGATGTAAACTTAGGGCTTTGCATTTGCTTGGTTAGCAATCTATTACTTGAATTACACCTACAGCCCAGCTTTGTGGTGGTTAATCTGGAGATGGACTTTCGTGGACTTTTCTGCCTAAGGTGACTTTGAACTTCATTCCTCTCTGGATGGATCTTGGCTTTTGGCAATATAGTATGTAGTACGTCCGATTTTAATTCTCCATGTTGTCTCTAAAACTTGTAAGGTGTTGACCCCTTCCTGTCCCTAGCTCTTGGTAGCATTAAAAAAAAAAAAAAAGAGCGTTTCACCTGGGAGTTCTCAATGTGCTTTTGCCACCTCAAAACCGGCATGTAGGTTTAAACTCTAAGATACCATTTCACATTCAAATACCCTTTAGGAGTATGTTGAATATGAGAATCGAAGTAAAAGGGTTGGATTTGACCCCCCTCTCTAACCACTTGCAATTTGCTAGACAGGGCACACATGCAAATATGTGTGACCCAAATAACGAAGGTCAAAAGTCCACGTGCTTGAGAGAGTAGCCCCACTTAAGGCTGTCCACAGGGCCCGGGACCCTCAAAGGCACTGGAGAAGCTCTTCCCTGAGAGGGGTACAGGTGAAAGCGAGCAAGGAGGAGCCCCACAACACTGCTACCTGCTTCTCATTTGGGGCCCCCAGATCTGACATACTGGAAATACTTGTAAAACCTGTGTCCTCTGAGTAGCTCTCTGCACCCCGCAACCCCCAACCCTGGGCAATCCACTTCCTCTTTCTGGGGCTCCTGCTGTTCATCTGTCACACGGAAGCCCATGAGAAATAGACTCCCTGAAAACAGGTTTGGTCCCCCCTCTGTGTAACTAAACCTCATAAAGTTCCAGGGGAGGAAAGGCCATTACTCCAGGCCTGCAAATCTGCACTCCAGGGGGAAAATCCTTCTGCAGGCCGAGATGCACGCACCGCGAATGGGAAAAAGCAAACAGGGCCGGCGCAAGGTGGTTGGAACCGACGGCCGGAGGGAAGTGGTGAAGGGCGGCGCAGGTGGCTGAGGTTGGCGAGGCCAAGTGTGGAGCGGAAGACACCGAGCCACAGAAGGAGGCAGCTCGGGGGCCGGGGGCAAGGAGAGTGGGGAAAGGAGCCGGCCCGCGGGGCCACCGCTCCCCACCGGGGATCGCCTCCGCCTGGGCGCCTCGGCGGGAGAGGTCTCTCAGCCCTGGACGCTCTGCCCAGGTCGCCAGGCTTAGGGTCCCCAGGCGCCCCGGAGCCCCCCGACGGAGGAGGGCCCCCCTCCCCACGGGATCTCCGCCTCCGCCCGCGCCCCGCCCCGTCCCGGGGCTTCCGGGCTCCCGGAGCCGCCCCGCACTCGGCACCCTATACCCGGCACCCCAGCCCCGGAGCCGGCAGAGCCGCCGCCCGCGCTCGTCCCGGCCGTCTCGCCTCCCCGCCCCGTCCTCCAGCCATGCCTCCCCGGCCGCGCGCCGCCTCGCTGGCCGCCCTGCTGCTGCTGCTCCTCTGCGGGGCCCGCGCCGTGCGCGGCGACACCCCCGCCAACTGCACCTACCCCGACGTGCTGGGCACCTGGGTGCTCCGCGCGGGGCCCAGCGGGGCGCGGGGCGACGCCAACTGCTCCGCGATGGGTAAGCCGCCCACCCCGCCGGCCCCGCGCGCCTCCCCGCCGGCCCGCGCGCCTCCCCGCCGGCCCCGCCGCCCCGCGCGCCACCCCGCCGGCCCGGCCGCCCCGCGCGCCACCCCGCCGCCCGCCCCGCCGGCCCCGCGCGCCTCCCCGCCGGCCCCGCCGGCCCCGCGCGCCTCCCCGCCGGCCCGGCCGCCCCGCGCGCCACCCCGCCGCCCGCCCCGCCGGCCCCGCGCGCCTCCCCGCCGGCCCCGCCGGCCCCGCGCGCCTCCCCGCCGGCCCCGCCGCCCCGCGCGCCACCCCGCCGCCCGCCCCGCCGGCCCCGCGCGCCTCCCCGCCGGCCCTCGCCCCGAGTAACTTCACATCCCGGTCCCCTCGCCGGGGGCTCAGGAGTGGGGAGGGGAAGGGAAAGCTTCCAACTCTTTGAGTTCGAGAACTTTCTCCTGTCCAGCTTTGGCGCGGTTGCTTTAGTCGCGCCGGAGTCCGGTGGGAACGAGCGGGGACCCGTGTGGAAGTTTCCTTTCCGTCCGTCCGTCGGGGAGGACGCAAGGGGGGGGCCACTAGCTCAAAACCTCGGGGCGCCGTCCCCGACCCCTCCCGCCGTGGTGTGTATGACAAGGAAGAACACCCCAACTCCCCCCCACACTTTTCTTTATTAAATAAAAGAGATGTCGTTGATGGCCTGAGCCGAGCACCCTGAGAGAGGCTGGTGGAAGGATCTCAATAAGAGTAGCTAGTGTGCGGACGCGCTAGAATGTTCCATGTACCCTCAGATACCCCGAGCACCACAAGAGTGTAAAAGTCACCCTCCTGTCCGCCCCCACCTCCCAGCCTGTGACCGGCACGGGGAGAGTAAAGCACTCGGCTGTAATTCCCTCGTCAGCAGATGCGTGGTTGTCAAGTAATCTGCTTTGACCTTTTAACGGATTCCAGACCTTTCTATGGTTTCCCGTAATCCTGGGCATTGTAGACCAGTGTTTGTGTTGTACACGGAGCCCTGCAAGTCTGGGCCTAAGTGAGGCCTGGATGGAAACGGCCCGTCGCCTGCTCTTTTTGCCATTCAGAATATTAATCTAGAAGGAGGGTAGACTGGCCAGCGTGTGTAGCTCTCCGCAGGAGTTCGGCTGGACACGGCTCCACTCCTGTGCCTGCAGACCTACTTTTGATCTGAGTCCAATCATTTAAAGACAGGCATGGATCTGAGGCCCTCTAAGAGTTACACATATTGACTCCTATCAGTATAGTGACCTTAAGGTTGCTGAGTACATTATTTAAATCACTTTTTTGCTATATTTTAGGATTCAGATACTGAGCCATGTGGAGAGCCAAAAAGATACCCCATTTTTTTCTCTGACCACATCATTCCTCTTCTCTTAGGCTTAAGATAGTGTCTCTCTTCAGATATAATAGCTAATTCCTTCTTTATTTGTGCCAGTGCTGGGGCTTGAACCCAGGGCCTGGGCACTGTCCCTGAGCTTTTTTTTGCTCAATGCTAGTACCACTTGAGCCACAGCGCCACTTCCAGCTTTTTGATTGCTTGGAGGTAAGAGGTTCATGGACTTTACTGCCTGGACTGGCTTCCAACTGTGATTCTCAGATCTCAGCCTCCTGCGTTGCTAGGCTTACAGGTGTGAGTAACAATCACTAGTCCTTTAACAAAAAACCCCAAAACCTCAGCCTGGCCATGATGCCAAGTGCCCTTGCAAGAGCATGAGCTGATTTCAAGCCCCAGTGCACGCACCTCCCTCCCCAGGGATCTTATCTTTGGGATTTTGGTTTTGTAACTACCACACTTCATCTCATCCAAGAAACTGAATATCTTCTATGCCTTATTTTAAAGAAAAAGGAAAAAGGTTTATGGACTTGATTTCCAAGATATATGTCTGCTGAGCTACTTGACATTTCTGGTTTTGAGACCCATCACATTATAGTTTTGCCTGAGAACCTTCCAGAAGATGGAATCTGAGTTGTTCATGTAACTTGAGGCCCAGGTTACAGCGCCTAGCCAAATAGTAGAAATTGTTGAAGACATTTCTTCCTTTCCCCTTGAAATTCAAATAACATTCCTTTTCTCTAACTTTTCTGTAGGACCAGGACCAGTGGAAAAAGAAGTAGTGGTGCATCTTAAGAAGTTGGATACAGCATATGATGAACTGGGCAATTCCGGGCATTTTACCCTCATTTACAACCAAGGTTTTGAGATCGTCTTGAATGACTACAAGTGGTTTGCCTTCTTTAAGGTTAGTTTCTGCTTCCATTGATTTGGTGTCTGTGTCCTTTGCTGATGAGGAGACTCCAATATTTAACTTTAGATTGAGATATTTTCCAAGAGATTTTAGATAGCGTAATTTTACTATTTAAGAAAATTATTTTAGTAGGTGTAGAAAAAATAATTTATATATTCAAATATGAATAATTCACTACATCAAAATTTACACATTAGATTCATACGTGTAACCCTACCTGCTCAAGAGGCTGAGGTCTGAGGAGTGCTATTGGAAGCTTGCTCAGGCAGGGATGTTATCCAGTTAACCCGCAAAAAGCCAGAAGTGGAGGTGTGGCTCCCGGATTACAACACCAGCTTTGATTGAAAAAGCCAAGGGCGAGTGCAGGGTCTTAAGTTCAAGCCTCAGTATAGGCAACACACACACAAATTACATTTTGGGAGGCTTGGGGGCATGGCTAGCACACGGCTCTGTATGAAATCTGTAGGATAGGTAAGATAATTTTAGGTTTGCATGCTCTTTAGCACTGCTCCTTGGTTCTCATTCTGAGATTGGTCTACTTGACTCACTGAATTAATGCGGAGTGCTAGGTAAGTTAACGTCAGGAAGGAAGACACTGGAGGGCGGAGCCCTGGAGTTACTGTGCTGATGAAGTTAAGGACCAGCCCATCCAGCTTAGTTTTCTCTTGCTAAGTGCTATTTTTCATTCTTTGTTCAGGCACACTGCTTTTTATTTAGACATACTAGAGTTAAAATATTTTAGCAGAGATTCCAATCCATCCCATTTATCCTCCTGGAAGTGTTGCTTCCTGCAAGGCAAATAAATTAAGCGATTCTACAAGTCTGAAACTAGTTATCTCTCAAGACACATAGGGTACAAATATATAGACAGGCATTGTCCTGAGCTAAGGTTTCCAGTCTTGGGAGTATCCAGTTAGTGTTGCCTACTCACAGAGACTGAGAGGAAGGTAGGAAGTAAAGCTGTTAAAAATGAAGACACAGCAGCAATAGAGACCTTAGCTCTGAATTGCTTGTGACTTTTCCTATGATTTATGCTTTGTTGAGAATCGGGATATACTACTCCAGTTGAGATAATCATATTTCTTAGAATGATGACTTTCAGTAATTTGTTAAAGAACTTCCTTAATTTCTTTCTTTTTGTACTTTCTTTTTGCTCGAACTCAGGGCCTGATGCCTCTCACTTTCTTTCACTCAAGGCTTTTATCCGACCCCCTGAGGCATTCTTCCTCTTCTGGTTTTCTGGTGGTTCATTGGAGATAAGAGTCTCACAGACTCTGCTGCCTAAGCTGGCTTTGAACCTTGACCCTCAGATTTCAGCTTCTGGAGTAGGTAGGATTAATCGCCTGTACCAGGTTAAGACCTCTCTTGATTATGAAAAACTAAAAGAAGGAGATGGAGGGGAAAACAAGGCCTTTCTAAGTAGCTGGATCTGCTGTTCAGCCGCTGGGCGCTGCAGTTGATGGCGGTTCATTCATTCCGTAGACAGAAGCCTGTGCTTGAGCGCTTGTTAGCGTTTCTTTTTTTCCCCCCACTTCTGGGAATTAAACCCAGGGCCTAGGGCTGGGGATATAGCCTAGTGGCAAGAGTGCCTGCCTCGGATACACGAGGCCCTAGGTTCGATTCCCTAGCACCACATATACAGAAAACGGCCAGAAGCGGCGCTGTGGCTCAAGTGGCAGAGTGCTAGCCTTGAGCGGGAAGAAGCCAGGGACAGTGCTCAGGCCCTGAGTCCAAGGCCCAGGACTGGCCAAAAAAATAAAATAAATAAACCCAGGGCCTTGTACTTTTCTAGGCAAATACCGTACACTCCAGCTCCATTCCCGGCTCTTCAGCCTTATTTTTAGGTTGTTTTGCAGATAGGATTTCAGAGCCTGGTAACTTGATCCAGGCTGTCCTCCTGCAGTGCCCTTGTGTCCCTGTGCCCTGAGCACACGTACTCATGCTCTCAGTACCTGTGGGGATTTCAATCATGTGATTTCAAGCAAGATACAGCCTTGGAAAGCAAGAGATCTCAACTTTGAATGCCTTTACATAGTTCAAGTTGGGTAGGAAGCACAAAGTGTATATTTTCAAGAGAATCTTACTCAAGTTCCTTCATGTGTTCCCTTATCTGAAGGTCATCTGATTGATGATGAATTTAGGGTCTATTCCTAAATTAATTAGGTTTGGTTAAGGTTATGGTAAAATGGAAACTTCCTAGAGATTTTAATATCATTTGGCACTAGACCAGCACTCTTCAGCAAATTCCCACTTCTTCAAAGTATTTGTTTACTAAAAGTAGCCGGCCTTTTATATAGACCAAGCAGAATACTTAATTATGTGTGACTTATTGAAATATAAATATACGTATGATTCCCCTCCCCTTTCTTTTGATATTTTTTCTTTGTCTTGTTTTGGCTATGTTGGGGTTTAGACTCCATGCTCACTAGGTAGGAACTCCGCTACTGGAGCTATGCTGCCAGCCCTGTTTTGCTCCTGTTTTTCAGATAGTGTTGCATAGTTTTTGCTGTGGCCAGCCTCTCTGTGATCCTCTTATCTATACCTCCCTCGTAGGTAGGATTACAGGTATGAGTCCAAACACTTGTCTTATTTTGTTGAGAGGGGAGCTCACTGCTTTCCCTGGCTAGCCTCAAGCCTTATTTCTTTCCATCTCTATTTCCTCAGGAGCTGGGATTAGAGATGTGTGCCACTCATTCCTTTTTTTTTTTTTTTGGAATGACAAACATGTATGAAACTACTTAGTACATCATCCCAGACAATCCTGCCAAATTGTCCAGAGGAAGTCATGTGAAAGAAACTATAGTTCCAAATTATCTCTCAAGTTGAGTAGGTTTTATAGCCTCTACTGGTTCTTATTTTACTTTCTCTGAGGCAGTAACAAAAACTTAGAAAAGAGAGCAGTAGAGAAAGACTTCAGATTTTATTTTGAAGATTAAGCTATTCAAAGGCTGAACAAAGTATATAAAATGTCAAACAAGACTCACTGTAGTTAAGAATTTAATTAATGTTTCTGCCAGTCCTGGGGCTTGAACCCTGGGCATAGGCACTGTCCTTAAGCTCCTTCTAGCACTTTACCACTTGAACTACAGCGCCACTTCCAGCATTTTCTGTGACTAATTGGAGATTAGCGTCTCATGGACTTTCATGTTCTGGCTGGCCAACACTCACCTTAAGAATTTTATTTGCTAATCAAGGAAATCTTACTGATTTCTAGATGAGTTTTCCAATCTTAACGGATATAAACTAAAACAACACTACCATGGGTAATAGAATTATAAATTAAAATAACACAATTATGGTAGTTTTACTACAAGATTACTCAACACCAGAACTATGTGCTTAGAAGCCCTTGTCTGTTTGATATGCAATTTGTAGTGATTTTGTGTCTATCATGTTTCCATAGTAAATATTTTCACAGCTAAACAGTGGTGTCTTAAATCTGTAATCCTAGCTATACAGGGGGCTGAGATCTGAAGATCTTAGTTCAAAGCTAGCCCAGGCATACTAATCCATGTTGCTCAAGTGGTAGAGTGTGAGTCTTGAGTGAAAAAGCTAAGGGTCAGCACACACACCCTAAGTTCAAGCCCAGTACTGTTACACGTGCGCGCGCACACACACACGCACACACACACACACACAATCACAAACCCATGCTAGCCTTTCCCCATGCCTTCTGGGACTTACTTTTAAGGTATAAGTTATGTGAAGCTGTTGCTGCTATCTTGCACATGTACTCATAGCTTCTCAGGAGGAAAAGATCCAAAGGATCCAGGTTTGAAGCTAGCTCGGGCTGAGTAGTTTCAGAGACTCTACCTCTAAAACAACAAGCAGAAAACCAGGCTGGATGCATGATTCAAGTTGTAGAGCACCAGCCAAGTAAGTATGAGATGCTAAGTTCAAGCCCTATGAACCCCTCCTCCCTCTAAAAAAGTATAATATAGTTTAAAAGAATTATTTTAGAGGTAAATTTTCAAAAACTATAGATTTGATATAGCATTAGGGTCTCATCTGTTTTGTGTGTGTGTGTGTGTGTGTGTGTGTGTGTGTGTGTGTGTGTGTGTGCCAGTCCTTGGGCTTGAACTCTGGGCTTAGTCACTGTCCCTGGGCTTTTGTGCTTAAGGCTAGTGCTCTATCACTTGAGCCCCAGCTCCAGAGTTTATTGGAGATAAGAGTCTCACAGACTTTCCTACATGGGCTGGCTTTGAACGTGGTTCCTCAGATTTCAGCCTCCTGAGTAGCTAGGATTACAGGCATGAACCAGCCACGTTTTTAAGAGCGTTTTACTAGAGGGAAGGTGTCAGAAGTATAGCACATAATATACCTCTGTATTTTCTTTCTTGATGCTTCAACATGAATCTGTTTACCACTATGAAATCTTTGTAGGATGTCACAGACTTTATCAGTCAGTTGTTCATGCAGCTGGGAAGTGTGGGAATGTATGATTTGCCACAGCTGAGGAACACATTGGGTGAGCTCTGTTGAACTATTTTTAACTTCCTTATTAAAAGCCAGCTTCCTCTTTGCCTGGTAGCTTCTGCAAGTCAGTGTTTATTCTTCAGAGAAGTAAAGTGGGGAGATGAAGGTTTTCTTGGCGATTTCTCACTTGAGCCTGCATGTCTGCTGTTTCTGATTTGCCTTGCATGGTTTCATGTGAGCGCTTTCTCCATTCTTGGGCGCTCTGTTGGTACACACGGAATCCCAGAGGGATACTTGGAATAGGAGTCGAAACGTGAACCCAAAAGGGGACAGGGTCACTTTGGGAAAGATGGGCTCCAGCGCTGTTCCAGTGGCTCCAGGGAAACCAGCCACTTGTTAGCCAGTACTCATCCCTTGTCCACTGGCTCCTTCTAGCCAGTCACTGGTGACTCACGCCTGTAGTCTTACCTACTCAGGAGGCTGAGATCCATGCATCAAGACTTGAAGCCCACCTGGGCAGAAAAGTCTGAGATACTCATTTCTAGCCAGCCAAAAGCTAGGAATGGAGATGTGACTCAAATGGAACACCATCCTTGAGCAAAAAAAATCCAAAAAAACCAAAATGCTCAAGGCCTTGAGTTCAAGCTCTAGTACCAGCACGATGAGAATGAGGATGAGGACGGTAAACTGGCTTCTACTAAGAGCTTGGAGTGTTGACTGGAAAGAGGAGTAGCCTTTGCATGATTCCCATTCTTCTTAATTTCTCAGACGAGATCTTTAAATGGTTGCTCCCGCTGAACCCATATAAATCCATAAATTTAGATGCCTAAAGTTTTGATTGGATAAATAGGCACTTACCCTTTTTTTGTGTGTGTTTTAAAACAACCCGGTTTCCCCTTTTTTCTTCCTTATTCCTTGATTCTTGAGAACTGAAAGTGAGAGGAAATAGAGAACTGGGAAGCAGTGTTGGAGGTACCAGAGCCTGTGTCAGCGCTTTGCAGACACAAGTCTACCCGCAGTGTGTCATCTGGTGTTCTCGGCTTTCCAGATAGATTATTGGCGCCTTCCAGCTGCTGTGACAGGTCCACCTGAGCTAGTGGAGACTGAGGGAGGCTTTCCAATGTTTGCGGGGGGGGGGGTTGAATAGAGAATGCTTTATTTCAGGACTTCCCAGAATTTTCATGTACCGTATGGTGGTAGCTTAAGAGAAAGAGAGGATAGGAAGCATTGCCAAAATGAGTTTCACTGTCCGCCCCCCCCCCCCAATAAATGACTCTCAGAATGTAGCTCGTGAAAATCTGCCTTATGCCTTTCTGCTAGTTAGAAAGGTACACCCACTCAGAGAAAATACCATTACCCTGGTGTTGGTTCCAGAAAGGGTATAATAAATACCCTGCTATCAGACCTTGATCCAAGCCACGCGAAGCCTCCTTTCCCTTGTAAGAGGCATGAAGAATACATCTGCTTGGCTGGAATTTAGCTTGTTTTTTTAAGTACACTTTCCATTTCTAGTAGTAGCATTTTGGAGCAGCAGTCCCTTTTGGGTCCATGTACTTACGGGTTCTTTGTAAGCATGTTGACTGCATGCCTGACACATGTTGCTTCAGCATGAAGCTTGAGAGTGGGGGCTTGTGATTGTCTTAAATAACACCTTAAAAAAAATACCAGGACCCAAAGTCTGAATGCTGGTATTTTTTTTTTTTTACTTAACAGAAATTACTATAGTTATTATTAATAAGCGTATGATCCTGGTTGGCTTGTAACCCTAGTTTTTATTGTCTTGTAGTTATTAAGTAGAGCCATCTCTTGAGGGGCTCTTATTAGCCCTCAGCCAGCCAAGAACAGACTTGGGCTCTAAGAGGCAGAGCAGCCGGCAGCCGTGGACTTACCTCTAGCACCCAGCCACAGGCTTGTGGCGGCTCCAGTCCCTGCTGGAATCTGTCTGTCTGTAAAATGCAGAGTCCTGGCGACCCACCTCCAAGGCAGCTGCCTTCCCGAACATCCCCTGGAAAAGCAGTAAGACCACCGTTCTGGAATGTGTCAACCAGAAACTGCACAGGAGAAAGAAGAGGAAATCTCAGGTGGCTTCAGTGTTAAAAGGAAAAATACGCAACATTAAATTTTTTTATTCTCCTATTTGAATACTCTTGTGTTGAAATATGTTTTGTTTTGTTTTTCCTAAATTGGACAAGATTTGGATTTTTGTTTTATTCACAGAATAAAATTAGCTCATTGGATAACTTCTTAATGAGGGCCTTTGCCTTTCTCTGACTACGTTGAGCTCAGAACCTATCATAAGGGGAAATTAAAATTTGGAGGAAAAAAAAAATTGCTGAGATGCACAGGAGTAAGTTATTAGTCCTATGGAGGAAAGGCCAGATCAGATAGGGCAGCCTGCTAGAGCAGTATCATTCTTCCAACTGTGCCCCTGCGTACCCATGGCCAAAGAAATGGTGTCATTAATCATTTACTTTTCAAATTAAGTGCTAGCCATGTTCAAAGAACTTGACATGCTATCAGTTTTAAAGCCCAATAAAGTAGAAATTACAAATTGCATTTTACAGATAGAGAAAATTACTCTCATAAATGCTTAAATACCCACATCTTTTAATTTATATAAAATGCTAGACCTAGTCTTTTAGGTCTAAGAACTTCCCTAGAGCTAGAAAGTCAAATAAAACCCATCTTCAAAAGAAGGAAATGGTATTTAGAATCACATTTGCGTAGCTTTTCTGGTGGATTCCAGCCTGTAGTCTCGTGAGTGTTAACTTAGAATGCTAGAAAATGTACTGCATTGGCATTTGAGTTTGGGGAGGAATTGCCCTTTGAAACTTGGGTTTCCTTACAAAAGAAGCTACTCACTTTCTGCTTAGATCAGATGTTTTCCATTCAAGAAAAAATAATAGCTTATCTTTCCCTTTGTGATCTTAAAAATTGGGAAGAGAGACTATTTTTTTTTTGTCCTGTACTGGGGTTTGAACTCAGGACTTCTTGTTCTTTCTGGGTTTTGTCCACTCAAGATCGGTGCTCTCCTACTTGGGGCACAGCTTCACCTTCAGCTTTTTGTTGGTTAAAATTGGAGATGAGAGTTTCACAAGCTTTTCTGACTGGGTTGGCTTTGAAATTTGATCACCTATCTCAGCCCCTTGAGTAGCTAGGATTACAGGTGTAAGCCACCAGCACCTAGCAACTCTAATTTTAAACTTCAAATTAAGTACAAATCAATCCATTGCCCATCTGACTTCTCTTAATTGCGCTGTTGACACTGATGGCTATGTTCTAGCTCTTTCCTCTTTGCTTCTTGCACAGTTGTGCTCATTTCCTCCTTACTTGGCTTAGAGCTGACTTGGTAAGCCCCAAATGTGGGCCCACTCCCAGTGTCGTTGTCTTGGAGGCTTTTCCCCTATCTTCTTGAGTAGAAGCAGTCATTTGTCAGAGGACAGTTTGTCCCATGTGACTAGTATTAATCTGCTTTTCTGGAGAGAATACCTCCTAAACTCAGGCTGTGCCTGACTGACAAATGCTTCTTCTCATCCTGTCTCTGCATGACTATTCTTGATCACTTAGGACTTGTGGTGTTTCCCCCCCTCCCCCAGCTCACTCCACTGAAAGGAGAAACCCCATTACTATGGTTCCTGTTGTGGTCTGTGTTCAGACTAGCAATGCATGACTTGATCACGTGTCACATGTCTTCTTCCAAGCTGAAAGTCTCCATTTCTCCTTCTTCAGCCCATAATGCACACAGAGTGTTTTCCGTTTGTGGGCCATAAACTATACTTCTCTTTGCGGACTTTTCGCAAGTAATATTAGTTCACAAAGAATTCATTTTATTTTGTGCTGTAAAACACAAATTAGGAATAGTGCTGTATTTACCTTTTTTACCTCGCTGTTACAAGAAATATGGTCCAATTACTTGCCCTCAGAGCCTTGAAAGATTGGTACATTTTACAGTGATTTTCAGGAAGTAAATCATGTTGAAGCAACTGAGATGGATGGATGGATAGTAAAGTGATAGGTAATAGGTAGATGGATAGAAGGTAGGTGATAAAAAATATATATTAACATTTAATATGGAGATTGTAAAAATCACTAAATATTTTTGTTTCTCTGAGTAATTTTGCATCAGAATGTTTTGATTACTAAAGAGAATGAGTAGATACATGTGAGAGGGTCACATGGTACATTGGTGCTAATCTCTGCTAATCCTTGTGTGTTTCCCATCTGGTGTTTTAAATTAATGAAAGCAAGGATCAACTCTGCAATGATCGCTCCATCCTCTGTGTATGGCGTAGCATGTAATGAACTAGTGGAAAATAATCCGCAGTAAATATTTGCATATAAAAAAGCTTAATCCATCACATGGTATTGTTTTATGAATGTTTTGGAAAGTGTTTTTTTTTTGTGTGTGTGTTTTTTTTTTTGCCAGTCCTGGGGCTTGGACTCAGGGCCTGAGCACTGTCCCTGGCTTCTTTTTGCTCAAGGCTAGCACTCTGCCACTTGAGCCACAGCGCCACTTCTGACCATTTTCTGTATATGGGGTGCTGGGGAATAGAACCCAGGGCCTCATGTATACGAGGCAAGCACTCTTGCCACTAGGCCATATCCCCAGCCCTGGAAAGTGTTTTTAATCTTTATATCCTTAGAGCTGTAGTGGACTCTGAGGCCATGATTCTTGAATGACTTAGTGGAAAAATGATTAGAATCAAAATTTTTATTCTGCTTATTTATGCCTTAATTATGCTCAGCCTACTGAGATCAAGATGGGTCTCTCTGTTAAAAACAGCAAAATTGTAATTTTTGGAATTACTGAAAGTTCAAGAAAAATGGTGAGGTTTGTAATGATACAAACTGGCCAAGAAGACTACAGATTATACCGTACCTCCCAGAGAGGAGCAAAACCCAATGAGTGAAGTCTTCAGACTTCTCCCCACCTCACAGTTTGTTTATGACCAGGAAGATGCTGAATGAGCAGAGGAACTTTGATTACAGTGCTGAGTGCTTGTTAGCTTATTCTGGAATATATATTTTGCTTTAAATTCAGTATATTCAGCACAGGGAATAATCCTGTTTAAGATCAGCGGATCTCATATGTAAATCTAAATGTCTTTTTTTGTTGTTGTTAAATGCTAGACATTATTTGGTTGCAGTCACTACAGCAACTTCTGGGCAGTTTTGCAGTTGATTAAACTTCAACTTTTCTTTTCTTTTTTTTTTTTGGCCAGTCCTGGGCCTTGGACTCAGGGCCTGAGCACTGTCCCTGGCTTCTTCCCGCTCAAGGCTAGCACTCTGCCACTTGAGCCACAGCGCCGCTTCTGGCCGTTTTCTGTATATGTGGTGCTGGGGAATCGAACCTAGGGCCTCGTGTATCCGAGGCAGGCACTCTTGCCACTAGGCTATATCCCCAGCCCTCAACTTTTCTTTGATTGTTTGGCACAGTATGTAACGCAGGCTGGTTTGCAGCTTATGATCCTACTGCCTTGGCCTCTCAAGTCCTGGGATTATAGCTTGGATCACAATGGCTAGCTAAGATTCAGCTTTTTAAATATACTTCAGTCTTGTTAATAGTCAGAAAACAAAAACTAATTTTGAGAACTAAAGGCAGCTGGCTTCATGTGGAAGAACGATAATGATATTCTTGAGGGTTTGGCCAAATACCAGCTTGGTAATATTTGTTTTGTTCTCTTTTATTTTAACTGTTTGTCTTCACTCTATAAGCTAGGAAACAAATGCAACCACTAAATTTGTACTCAAAATAATTTTTTAAGTTCATGTATTTAATAAAAGTTTTATTATGAAGTCATTAAACTTGATGTCGAATACTCTTCTTTCAAGTGGTACGTAACTGTACTAAGTCCTGAGCTCAAAGCATAGTACTGAGGAAACCAGGATTTTTGTAATTACAAATTGCCTCTACATGTTACAAATTGGCCCTACAAATTTCTCTACATGTCTTTATAGCTCATGGGAATAGAAAGGACAAGTTTGTTCCACTGTTTTCTTGACTATTGATATATATATAGCTATTGATATACAAATACTCAAAATACAAAGTTACATTTTAGCAATATTTTCTTTATATATAAGATTAAAAATGAATATTATATTGATGGAAAAATTCAAATCATTGGTTTAAAAGAAAACCCTTATCTGTGCCAGGCATGGGTATCTCATAAGAGTAATTCTAGCTACTTTGGAGTCTGAGATCCAGAAGATCTCAGGTATAAACCAGTCTAGTTAGAGAAAGTTCTCAAGACCCATGTCTAAAATAACCTACAGAAAGCTGGGCTAGAGGCATGGCTCAAGTAGTAGAGCACCAACCATGAGCAAAGAAGCCCAGAAAGTTCAACCTGAGATCAAACCCCCGTACTAGACATCAATATAAGCATATATGGCAAAACTTATACTTAGCATAAAGCAAACTAAAGCTTTGCCATTTTCTCATGTTTACATCATTATACTTTGGAAATATATATATGTATATTAAACAACTTATTGACTTTGCTTGTATGTATGTATGTATGTATGTATGTATGTATGTATGTATTTTGCTGGTCCTAAGAATTGAACTCTGGGCCCCCATGCTATCTCTAAGCGCTTTGGTCTCAAGGCTAGCATTCTACTATTGGAGCCATAGCGCCACTTCTGGCTTTTCTGTGATTTTTTTGGGCTAAGAGTCTCCTGCCTGGGCTGACTTTGAGCTATGATCCTTAGATCTCAGCCTCTTGAGTAGCTAGGATTATCGGCGTGAGCCACTGGCATCCGGCTACCACTTGTTTATTGTATTACGGTTAGCATGACAAGATCACGAGAGATGCTTAGTTCTGTTACAGCAGGGGCAGGTGGAAGTGAATACTGCCACAGGATTCGTAACAGGTGAACACTTGGGACAGTCACTAAGTAGGGGGAGGGGTCTCTACCATTATCCTGTATGTTAAATAATAATGAAACTTGGTTTTCAACTTTATTTTCATGTTATGAATATAATTCGCAATTTAAAAACGTTTCCACAATTCCCCTGATCTCTTCACCGCAGTTTGGAAACAATGGGTGTGAGGATCAGACCTGGTGGTGGCTGCACAGTTGAAGAGTTGGTGTGGATGCATCAAAAGCAGCTTTGCATCCCCATGCAACAGGAGGCAATGTTAGTATGGTTACTTGTTCAAAACTCTCCAGACTAGCCAGGTGCCAGGGCTCATACGCAATCCTGTAATCCTAGCTATTCAGCAGTCTGAGATCTGAGAATCCCAATTCAAAGCCAGCCTGGTTAAGAACTGTGTGTGTGTGTGTGTGTGTGTGTGTGTGTGTGTATGTGTGTGAGAGAGAGCGCGAGCGAGGACAGGGGTGTGAACTCAGGGCCTCTTGACTCTCACTTGGCTTTTCTATTCAAGACTGGCACTCTACCACTCGAGCCACACTTCCACTTCTGTTTATTGTTCGTTAATTGAAGATAAGGCTGTATTGAATGTGTCTGCTCCAGGAGGCTTTGAACCAGGATCCTCAGGTTTCAGCTTTCTGAGTAGCTAGGATTACAGGCTTACGTGATTATTAAAACAGACTTCCTGAAAGTCACATGGGAGTGGAGAAAGACTTCCAGTATAATACCTTAAAATTTAAAATGTCCTAAGCTGTTCTTTTTCAATTGGTAAATATTTCCAAGTAGGTCTACTTGAGTAGTTGATGAAGTGAGTAGAAAGTTTAAGAAGGAGAAGTTTCAAAGTATTTGGCAACTTGATGGTGATTTTGAAAAAGTGAGTGAATAATTCCTGAATCATAGTGATTTTCTAAAGCTAAGCAGAAGGGTTTGGAGGTTGGTCAGATTTTAGGAAATTCTCTATTTGTTGCAGTAGAAATTAAATAAATGAATGGAAACTTGAATTGTCCCATCTGTGCAAACCAGTTTTCAGAGACCAAAGAAAAAAACTCTTTACTGGAAAAAAAAAATTTGCGTAGTGTGGCCAAAATTTGAACTTCTTAATTAGTGATACTATCAGAAATCATGTAAGATTTATGGTAGCTGAAAGGTGACACCCTAAAAATGTTCAAGTCAAGAAGGTAACAGATCCAATGGGGGGCCCCTCAAATTAGGATACTGATTGTTGCTTATTGAACTACTAATTGTTTATCCCTGATCAAGCTATCCTGCTGTTACTTCAGCCCTACTTTGCCTTTTCTTGGGCAATTTCATGTTGGGAACAGCTGTGCCTTTAAGAGGGCACAGCTGGCTTTAGCCTGTCCCCTCTCCTTCCGCCTTTAACAGGAAGAGAAGTGCCCGCCCCTGGGGCGAGCACGTGTCTAGAGGAAGTCCCGTGACATCACTTGAGGGACAGCCCTTGTGGCCAACCAGTGGCCCCTCTCCCTGTGCCCGCCTTTGGGGGGTATATCTGTTGGCTCCTCATTTGAATAAAGCAGAATGCCCCAGAGGCTTTCTCCGGGACTCCCACGCGCCCGTGTCTTTCCTTGGGCTGGAGGGCATGTGGTCTCGCAACCACATGCGAACTGAGGCTACCTTGGGTCCCCGCTTCCACGACTAATCCCTACTGGCCAGGGGGACGTAAGAGAGCGAGAAAGGATCCCACACGGAAGAGGCAGACAAGCCCAGGACCCCCTCCCACGTAGATGGGGGGGGGGGTAGAGCGAAGCCTGGCAATTTCAGGTTCTAAAAAATACCAGATCACCAGGCATTGGTGTCTCATATGTGAAATCCTAGTTATGCTGGAGGCTGACATCTAAGGATTGAGACTGGAGGCTAGTTCTGACAGCAAAGCCCATGAGACTCATACCTCCAATTAACCAGCAAAAAAAATAGGAAATAGAAGTGTGGCTCAACTGGTGAGTGCCAGTCTTGAGTGACAAAGCTAAGGTCCAGGTCCTGAGTTCAAGCCCAGTGTCAGAAACAAACAGAAAATACCAAATTGCTTCAGGTTGTGTAAAATGAAGTCATAAAGGAGAAAGTAATTCCCTATCAGAAGTGATCCCAAATGGATCCAATTTCTGCAGATTTATGGAATTAAAATTACAACAAAGGGTTTTGTTTTGTTTTTTTTTCTCTTTTTGAGCCAGGCTTATGCCTATGACCCTAGCTACACTTTTCTGCTCAGACACAAAGGTTCTCCAGATGCCATCTCCAGTTAGCTAGAAGTGTGGCTCGAATGATAGAGTACCAGTTGTGAACAAGCAAGCCAAGCAGGAGTACAAGGCTCTGAGTTTAAGCCATTATAACAACAAAAATAAAAATGATTCATATATCCTATATGTTATGTGTAATATATATGTATGTATATATTTAGAATTAATCTAAGTAGTCAAAAAAGCCTGGCTAAAGAACCACTGGCCTGGTTTCTCTAGTTTATATATAACTACAGCTGTAAGGAATGCAGTTGAGAAGCTTGAAGGGAATATTTAGGATTTCTAGGTCAATCTAAATGTGCAGACAGGGGAATCAATTTGGAGAGGAAATTTGGTATTTTGGAAGTTATACTATCATTTATAATTTGGGGCTCTGTGATATCTTGCCATCATTATACTTCTATCCATTATAACCTTTCCTTTCTTGTAGTGTTGAAATGGGACTTGCATGTGTTCTTTCTCCTTTTGTTCACTTTTACTTATTAACTCATTCAATAGTCGATTACTTCCTACTGCCAGATAGTTTCCTAAATACAGAGTAAA
The DNA here is from genome assembly GCF_023159225.1 of Perognathus longimembris pacificus. Lineage (NCBI taxonomy): Eukaryota > Metazoa > Chordata > Mammalia > Rodentia > Heteromyidae > Perognathus > Perognathus longimembris. The sequence continues at coordinate 9,755,164 of NC_063173.1, read as the reverse complement.
CCAGAAGTCCTGCTCTCACACAGCACTGTGCCTTTATAGAACGAACAGCTTCATAGTGGGTAGGCCACTGGGGTAGAATATATAGCACGCAGCCTATCATCGTTTTACAGACGTTGCAGGAAGTGCTGGTACAGAGAGAAGTTACGTGTTTAGATTCTTACAGCCAGCAAGTGGCAGAGCTCCATTTCGCCCAAGTGATCCAAGCGTTGGGAGTGGCTGATGTCCTTTACCTCTGCTGCTGCGTGTATTAATCCCTTGGCGAGAATGGGAAAGTCATGTGGCTAACCGGGCAGTTGGGGCAATGACCATGAAGGCTGCTTAGAAAATGGAGGCAGGCCTGAAAGGGCATGTGTAATTTGAGTCACTTAATTGGGAACTTTTCTCTTGCGGAGGATACAGTGAACAAATACAGCAGGCTTTCAAAGCCATATCCCAAACCATTTCTTTTTTCTAATTTTATGATTATTTTTTGTTCACTGAGGAATTGAACCCAGGGCCTGCTACATGCTAGGCAAGCACTCTTGCCACAAAGCTGCTTTTCCTATTCTAGTCATAGGGTTTTTACTGATTGAGGTGGGTGTCTTCCACACATATTGCCGGGGTTGGTCCGGGACACTGATCTTCCAAATCTCAGCCTCCGCAGTAGCTAAGAACACCAGTGTGAGCCCCGTGTCTGCCTCCACCTTTTCTTGATTCGAGGAAGCTGACTGTTCTCCCAAGAGATAATTATGAGGCAAAGGCAGCTGTGCATGGTGTTGGGAGTAATGCTCAGTTGTAGGAATCCTGGGTACAAGTGTTACTTCAACTAACTTCTGGGTCCTCATTTGTAATACAAGAACACAGTATTGTGCTCTCTCCTTATTCACTCTCTATTCTTTCTACATCATCTATAAAAAGATGATGTTTCTGCCAGTGTAACGGGGCAGCTGTAAACATCATAGGAGCAAATGAGCATGTATTTGTTAATAAAACTTTTATTTCATTGACTGATTGATTAATTGTCTTTGGTTGTGGGACTTGAACGCTGGGCCTGGATTCTGTCCCTGAGCTCTGCAGCTCAAGGCTAGCACTCTCTACCACTTGGGCCACAACACCACTTCCTGCTCATTACTTTTTTGAGACTCTTTTCTTTATTATTAGCACATATTGGTTGTTACAAGTGAAACCAGGTGTCAGACCCAAGGCCTAAAATGCTGTGTTTGCTCCAGCCAACTTCCCCCATAAACCAAATGAAGAGACATGGTGACTGGCGGAGAAAGGATATTTAGTTCATGCCAACAAGGGAAAGACAGCACTTATATTCATCTTCAGCCATTATTAGGGGTACAACCATTAATTAGACTTGCATTAAATAGGGAGAATTAGATGCAAAGGGTGAGGAAAGGTACCCTGAGTCATAGGTAGAGCCTGCTTGATCATCACTTTATTTTTATACTCTGGAGCCCTGGCAGGTAGTCTAGCTTTCCGCTGTCCCGCTCAGGATAAGACTGTGGCATTGCTTGTGTGAGGGCAGCTATCTTGTGTGGCCAGGTGAATCCTGCAAGGTGATTATAAAGTGACTGCAGCGGGGAATGGCACAGATCAAAGGACATGCGTGCAAAGGAATCCTTAGGCTCAGAAATAGCATCTTTGAAGTTGTCTCTTAAGGAGAGTTCATTGTGATATTTTCATACCTGCGTATACAATGACTCCCGATGAAATTCATACCTTCTACCGTTCTCTTCAACTTCCCCTTAAAAAAATTTCAACAGGTTTCACTGTTGTGTTTGCACTCTCTTATAAAGTACTTTAGCCATATTCATTCTTTTTCATCTTATACGTTCACCCTCTCCCCTTCCACTGATAGAAGGGCCCCAACTGAGCCTCCAAAAGAAGAGCAAATTGTCAGAACTCAGTACCAGAGAGAAAGACATTATTAAAATTTGGGGATTTTAGCTTTCATTGAATAAGATTACCAGTATCGTGACTGGGAAGGTGACTTAGCGGAAGAGTGCTTGCCTAGCATGCGCAAAGCCCTGGGCTCAGTTCCTCAGCACCACATAAATAGAAAAGGCCAGAAATGGTGGTGTGGCTCAAGAGGTAGAGTTCTAGCCTTGAGCAAAAAGCTCAGGGACAGTGCTCAGGCCCTGAATTTAAGCCCCAGGATTGGCAAAAAAATAAAAATAAAAATAAGACTACCAATACCTAGCTGTTTCTGATCCATGACATATAAGTTTTATGTAACTTTCGACAGATGCCCCAGACATAGGATACATCCTAGCAAGCACACTGTACACTGAGAATAATCACATGGAAATGCACTTAATGCCTCTAACCTAACACCATTGCCTAGCAATGTGATACACTATAGAGTATCAGAAACATGTCTGATGAGAACCTGCAGGTCCTTGTTGCTGGCACATTTTCTAAACCAGAAGTGAGCAAAGGATGGAACAGTTTTGTAATAAAATATTATTGGCATATTACCTTCTTTATTTGTACCTTTTGTATTGCAGTGGCAAAGCTGAGAAGTTGAGACATGCCCTACTGTCTGCAAGACTTAAACGTTTACTTTGTGGCCCATTTAAAAAAATGGTAATAATAAGCTTGCCAGGGTCTATAAACGGGAAAATTAGCGTCTACTAGATTAGATTCATGGCCCACAATGTATAGCCCTTTGAGCCAAAGCCAGCCTACTGACTGTTTCTGTCAAACTGATGTTGAACATGTTAATGTCTTGAAGAACCTAACGTATTTGCTGTCTAGCCATTCTAAACATCTTTACTAACCGGCATATGCCATTTCTTTTCTTTCTGCTTGCTATACTCTCTGCTCTCATTCCTGGTTATGTGCTACTCCTTAAACATGAGACATGGTTACACAAGAACCAGGAAGTGTCTGAGTACTAATCCCAGGTCTGTGATTTCATACAAAAATTTTAGTGTTACCATTTAAATATGTAAAAGGCTGTACCAGCGAAATAGACAATCTTAATCTCAGACCCCTCTTAATTAGTATGCTCTAGTAAATCAGAAGACTGACTGAAAGAGAGGATTTTATTTAGTTATGTAGAAAATGTTTGCCATTTTTCTCAGGGTGACTGACAGGAGCTTTTCCTGGCTGGAAACGTGTCATCAGACAGACTGAGGAGCGCATGTCTGTCCTTAGCAGCTCTGCGGCCTTGGGAGATCTATGTGGAAAACGTGTTACTGGTGATTTCTTCATATTATGAGAACTAAGTAACTTTTATAAAATGCCTTGCATCTGGCTCATGCTGTAAAAATCTGAGCTTGTTCCTGGCCTTTCCTTTCCACAAGTGTTTGGTTCTGCACATTGTCTTCGGTGGCTTATGATGGTAACCATGAAAAGTTTCATTCTTTTTGTTTTCAGTAATAATTCTCAGAATGTAACCTCCCTGGGCGAAGGTTTTATTTGGTTGCCAAACGATAATAAAGAGCATCTTTATGGTAAATGAGAACCAGAGAACCGGACCTGAGAGCTGAACACAGACAGAATTTCTATTTCAATTTGTTTCTTATTTGATTGCAGTATGAAGTCAAGGGCAAACAGGTGACCAGTTACTGCAATGAGACAATGGCTGGATGGGTGCATGATGTCCTGGGCCGGAACTGGGCTTGTTTCACTGGGGAGAAGGTGGAAAGCAGTTCTGAGAGTGTGAACATGAATGTGGCCCACATCTCAAGGCCTCAGAAAAAGTGAGTTTCAAGTGAAATACATACTTTTTTATGGGATGTTTCTATATATGCATATTTAATCTTATATTGTATTTTATATTTATATTGTATATAAATATATACATGTATATTATATTTATATTTATAAATATTTATACATGTATATAAATATTTATACATGTATATTATATTTATATTTATATTATATTTATACTGTATCTTATATTGTATTTTGAGTCTTATATAGACTCAAAATACAAATTTCCAATTCATTTGGCTTCAAAACCTAAGCCATGTTATATAAACTGTACTGAATAAAAAAATCACCTGATGGGCTGGAATTGTGGATCACGAATAGATTACTAGCCTAGCATTCCCAAAGCCCTGGATTTTATTCCTCAGCACCACATGAACAACAACAACAAAAAAAGCCAGAAGTGGCGCTGTGACTCAAGTGGTAGAGTGCTAGCCTTGCGCAAAAGCAGCTCAGGAACAGCGCCCAGGTCCTGAGTTCCAGCCCCAGGACTGGCAAAAAAAAAAAAAAAAAATCAACTGATGAAGCTGACAAAAAGCAATTCCCCACCCCCTGTCCCCCAAGAAATTTTTTTTTGAAAAGTAACGGACTAATGATAGTTGTTTTTTTTTTAATCCATTACATGAGCTAGACACTGGTGGCTCATGCCTGCAGTCCTAGCTATTTGGGAGGCTGAGATCTGAGGACTGTGTTTAGAAGCTTAACTTGGGTACAAAAGTTCATAAAACTCTCATTTCCAATTAACAAGCAAAAAGCTAGAAGTAGAGCTGTGGCTCAGATAGTAGAATGCCAGCCTTGAGCAAAAAAGCCAAGCAAGAGTGGGAAGCCCTGAGTTCAAGTCCTACTACTGACACACAAAAAATGCATTACACAAAGTACTACAGAATCACAGATTAGTAGGTAATAAAATCATCTTATTGGGCAGCTGTAGAACAGTGTGTTCAAGTGCAAAGAATATAAACAACACATTTGAAATAAGGTAATAACTTAGTGAAATCAGGATTTTTTACATCTGTACACTCAGCTTACTCTGGCTGTGATAGCAAAGCACTGTGGACTGAGCGGCGTTATTTTCTCACGATGAAAGTGGTGTCAGGTTTGGTTTCTCCTGAGGCCTCACTTCCTTTTGCAGATGGCTAGCTTTTCTCTCACCTGTCTTTACCTTACCAGGTGTCTTCATGTTCCCTTCCTTGTCTGCCTACCCGGGTCATCCAAGAACACCAGTGATACTGAGTTCACCATAATTCGCTTGAAGACTATTCTACCTTAACATAGGGTGTTGAGAGACTGTGGGTTAAGGTGTCAGTGTACAAAGTGTGTGTGGTGTGTGTGTGTGTGTGAGTGTGAACGGGGGCTTGAACTCAGGGCCAGGGCACTGTCCCTTGGTTCTTTCTGTTCCATTTCAAGGATAGAGCTCTTCCACATGAGCCACCCCTCCATGTCCACCTTTCTAGCTAGTTGTTGACGAAAGTTTCATGGACTTTCCTACCCTGGCTGGCCTTGAGCCTCAGTCTCCAGACATCTGCCTTCTGTAGCTTGGATTACAGCTGTGAGCTGCCAGCACAAATTTGTACTAACAAAATTCAGCCCCTAACTGTCTATTGTAAGGAACTCATACAAACAAGCTGTCTTTACCTTTTCTGTGTTATTTATTGGGAGAAGTCACTAAAAGTCCCAGTAACAGAGTCAGTGAGTGATTACAGAAAAGAAGTAAAGGAGATGAGTCTAAAGGATTAATCCTACTTGTATCTCTTAAGTACTCCATTTGACTTGATTGTCTAAGTAGCTTTGTTTTCATCCTTTAGCAGCAAGTTTTCTGCAAAGCCCTTCACGGTTCACCTTACCATTTGGAATGAGATAATACTAAGAGGCCTTATTTGCATTTCAGAAACATTATCCCATTTAATGAAGACGCTTCTATATGTTGCATCCCAATAAATGAAGATTTAGGCCTAAATTACCTTCAAGGTCTCTTTCAGCTTACAATGATCTGTTATTCTGCAGTAATAACATGCATTACTTTTTAATCTCCTCCAATCTTAAACACCAATCTTAAACACCAATAGTGTTTAAGATCTACGATGGCATCTTGCCTTTATGGTAATGCACATATCAGCATATGCAGTTTTCCTAGGTGTAAGGATTAAGCAAGACAAGTAGGGCAAGCTATGCTTCTCAAATAATTGCAATCATTGAAAAAGTATCTCTCCTCAATGGAAAATATTCTAAAGTATTTCATTACAATTTAAAATTTACTCTTATAAAGGAAGAATTAATGATAACTTTTTTGTGTCAGAAACAAGGCCCTGGCACTTCGATAGCTGCTATAATAACTGCACCTCTGCTTCATGCTTTGCAGTAAGTGGAAAGGGAAATGGATAGAATCATTAAAATATTATGGCTGAGCACTAGGTGACTCCAGTGTATATTCTGAGATTATCAAGAGGCTGAGATCTGAGGATCACAGTTCAAAGCCACCCTGGGCAGAAAATTCTGAGACTTTTATCTCCAGTTAACCAGCAAAAAGCTGGAAATAGAGTTGTGGCTCAATTCAAGCACTAGTTCCAGCTCTCGCGCTCTCTCTCTCTCTCTCTCTCTCTCTCTCTCTCTCTCTCTCTCTCTCACACACACACACGTCTAGTAAAGGAAACCCCATTATTTATTTAATTCGTCTCTTACTTAGAACATTTATCTAAGTGGTCTAAATTCAATCACTAGCATAAAATGTTTCACTAAATATTGTTACAGACGTGAGCAGGAGACATTAACAATTTAGGTTCTTTGTACTTATGACCGACTTTTCCACGTTCCCCTTGGATACAGAGCATGAGGGTCTATTTTAGTAGAATCTATTTTTATCAGGCAATACCCTATCTAATATTATCTCACTTGCTGGCAGCTATCTTAATAGACTCTACAAATACAACCACAACTTCGTGAAAATGATCAATGCCATTCAGAAGTCTTGGACTGCAACAACATACATGGAATATGAGACTCTGAGCCTGCGGGACCTGATGAGGAGAAGTGGTAGCCACAATCACAGAATTCCAAGGTAATATAAGGTATCTGTTTACTACTACCAAAAAAGTACTGCTGAATGACGATCTTCCTTCCAGTTAACCCCCGTGTCACCCATCGTAATTGCTGACTCTAGACCTGGGTTGGTTTTGTTCTACACAGTGCCTCTCATGTGGCCCATGCTTCCCTCAGGCTCCAGATCTCCTGCCGCGGCCACCTAGGTGCAGGGCGGGACATGTGTTCCGCCGCCACATCCGGCTTCCAATTTCCAACTCTTAGGCCCTCCGTATGTATTCGCATACTGATTCGTTTTCCAAGTCCTAGGTTGGGTACTTGCGCTTTCTTACTGTCGGATGTTTATTTGGTTCCATTTTCTGCTGCCTGGGTTAGGATTTCATCATCTCTCTTTTGCATGAATGACTAGCATCCTGCCTCCTGGCTCTTTCTTCCTGTGTCTTCTGCTCCTTGTCATCATTTTTGACATTTTTTTAAATACTTGTAATTTATTTTCCTGTTCCAGCTGTCTAGGGTATAAATTCATCCTGGTATCCCAAGCAATCTAAATAAGGCCACAACTGTACTTACAACCTTGACCTGCTTTCAAATAATATGACAACACGATGCTTTTTTCCATGTATAAATTACCTTTTTAATTTTTTTTTTGGCCAGTCCTGGGCCTTGGACTCAGGGCCTGAGCACTGTCCCTGGCTTCTTCCCGCTCAAGGCTAGCACTCTGCCACTTGAGCCACAGCGCCGCTTCTGGCCGTTTTCTGTATATGTGGTGCTGGGGAATTGAACCTAGGGCCTCGTGTATCCGAGGCAGGCACTCTTGCCACTAGGCTATATCCCCAGCCCTACCTTTTTAATTTTTAACTTTCTATATGGCACCTTTTATTCTTTCTGTGGTTATCTTTAAGTAGATGTGGTTTTCGTGAAGAGGTGTCACTCATCAAAGCAGTATGTGAGTACAATGCAGCTTGATTAGTGTCAACCCCTTCAACAGTCCTATCCCCATTTGAACCACCCCTTCCCTTACATTTCTCGATTCTGTGCTATACGCAATGAATTCTTGACTTCATCTTCCCCCTCCCTACTTCATTGCCTACCTCTTGCCCCTTGCTTGTGCCCATTTCTTGGTGCTAATTTTGTTGGACTTTGACTTACTTTCTTTAAAAAAAATATATATATATACATATATATACACACACATATATATATACACTATTTAAGCTCTCCATAGCATCTAGTACAATTTAGTTCTTTTGTAACTGCTTACATATCACTCAGCATGCTTACTTACATTCTATCTACCACTAATGGGAGAAACCAGACAATCTTTCTTTTTCTGGGTCTGACTTACTTCACTTAATGTAATTCTTTCTGAAGTTTTTGCATTTCCTTATGAATAGTACTATATTGTTCTTTCTAATGGATGGTAAAATACTTACACACAGAAACACTCACACACATATGTGCATACACACACATATATATATATACACACATATATATATATCACAATTCCTCAATCCCTTTGTTCATTGAGGTGCATCTGGGCTGATTCCATATTTTGGCTATGGTCAATAGTGCTGTAATGAACCTGGTGGTTTTACTGTAGACTTGTGTTCTATTAGATAGATATCCAGCAGTGGAATTGCTGGATCACAGCATAGTTCTATGTTTAGTGTTTTGAGAAACCTCCATACTGCTTTCGAGTGGTTGAACACATGTGTAAGAGTTCTTCCCTTTTGGACTCATCATCACCAGCATTTTTATTATTCGTTTTCTTGATAATGGCCATTCTAACTGGGGAGAGGGGAAATCTCTTGATTTGCATTTTGTTTGTGGCCAGAGATGCTGAGCATTTCTTCACGTCTGTATTGCCATTTTTATTTCTTCTTCTGAAAAGACTCTCTTTCAGCTTTTAACCCATTTATCAATTGGGTTATTGTTTCCTTGAGGGCTTAATTTTTTGAGCTGTAAGTATATTTTGGATACTAAGCTCTTCTGTGATGTATAGCTAGTAAAAATTCTTCTCCTATTCTGTGGACTTTCCTTTTAGTTTGTTATCTATGTCCTCTGTTGGAGTTTGATTCTGTCCCACTAGCGTCTTCCTGTGATTTGTTGTGTCTATACATCCTTTTTAGGAAGTTTTGAGTTCCCCTAGCCCCTTCTGTAGTTCTTTTTAAAAATTGTGTACTGGAAATAATTGAAATACATATTTCATTTATAAAAAAAAAACTAAGTATTTGTACAAAGGAGTTGCTGTTTAACAAAGCAGTTTGTGAACACAATTCATCTTGACCAGTGTCACGTCTTTCAACATACTCCCCCATCCTTCCCTTTTCCACCTCTTCCCTCATTCTTCATTTTCTAGGCTATACATTGAATTACTGACTACATTTTCCCCCTCCTAATTCACCTAACTTTCCCCCCTTAACTGCCACACCCCTTTCAAGTACCCACTTCTACTTCCTGGTTCTTATTTTGTTGAACTTTGCCTTTCTAAGAATTACACTACTTGAATTCTCCCTTGAATCTACCATATTTCAGTTAATTAATCTGTATACACTTTTATGTCACCCAAACTATTTAAAGTTTGTGATCTAAATCTGGCTTCCACACATAAGGAAAAGCATGTATCCTTTGTTTACTTGGGCCTGACTTCACTTAACATTTTTCCAGGTCTTCCCATTTCTTTACATGCTGTAGTACAAAATCATTCTTTGTAATGGGTAAGTAAAATTCCATATGGATCTATAGCACATTCTCTTGATCTGTTTGTCCACTGAGGGGAAGTCACACTTCTTTTCATTTTACCTCCATTGATGCCACTCCTCTGCCACATGACAGCCAGCTTGTAAATAATAACGCTCAAATCAACCATCTGAATTAATGTGAAGATCTCAGTGAAACATTTTTTTAATCCTTATTTATCAGTACACCTCAATTCCTGTCACTAAAAGGTAACATTTCCCACCTTTCAAGAAATTGTCATAACACTTTGAATTTATGCAACAAGGGATTTATATAATCTTTTAACACCTCACTTTAAAACTGCATCTAGATTTAGTAAGGATTTGTGATTCCCTATCATTAAACTTGTGGCCAAAGATAGGACTATAAGGCTGAAGCTTCTACAGGAGAAACTGATAATGTGATTAAAGGAAAAGGAGCTTGAAACCAACAAGGGGCTTATGGGAGTTAGTCAATTATATAGGTAGATTTTTTTTTTTAGTACACTGAAGCATTATTCAGTTTTCGCAGAATATAATGATTATCTACAAAGTCGATGGTTCAAATTTTTTATTACTGGAACAAGCCACTAATAGATTACTTATTTAAGTAACTGTTGCATAACTATCACCCTTTAATCACCTTTTATCACCTAAGGCAGTGCATTTTTCAGTTATGTAACTATATAGAATATTTTCATTGGAGTTCGGGTGAAAAAGTTCTGCCTCAATCACCCTTTCCAGTATATCAAAATGACACATAGTGGTATGGGGCAGGAAAGGGAGCTTTAATGGTTGTTGGCCAAATTGGGACGCACAGATAAAGGGGTTCAGTGGGTGCTGACATGAGCTCTAGGTGTAGGAGAGAATGAGGCAGGTACAAGGGGTATGTATCCGTAATTACCCAGTGTTGGTCTAAGTATGGTATGGGTAATCAGTATTTCAGTTCTGGTTCTTCAAGGTGGTTCTGAAGAGGTCCTTATCACTTGAGAAAACAATCTTGTTTCCATGAAAGGAGAGTTCCTACCTGGGGGTGATCTCATCATTAGGTGATCTTTCTGTGAGGTGCCATCATTTTGAATTCCAAGGTGATTGTAGGTTTAACCCGATGACCGGAGACTTTCATGTACCTTTGGAGAGGTCTGGAAGGACACACTGGAAAGGCTGACAGTAATATGTATACCTTTGATACTTTTATCCTTGAGCCTTCAGGCTAGGTGTTGATATAGCTTAGACCTCACTGGCTTTTAGAAAATATCAATGTACATAGTTAAGGAGAAGTCTTAAAAGCAAAGGAGACAGATGCACAGTGAACGCAGAGATGTGGGAATTTTATCCAGATTTTCGTTCACTTGAGGGCCCAAGAGAGTAGTGAGTAGTCAGTGCTTTTAGCAAAGTCTGTTCCTAATGGTTGCACAGCAACAGCCTCTCATAACTTTGCCCTTTTTTTTTTTCAAAACAATCTTCCAGCGTAGTGCTCAAATTATATTCTAAGAGGTTTTGTTGTGGTTGTTTTTTAAATCAAAATTGGGTAAGCTTAACAGGTAAGTAAGCTAAATATAGTATCTCCTCATAGATTCACTTAAGTATGTAGTGTGAGTGCGTGAAACAGGAAGTTGAGGATTGCTAAATAAAAATGTGAAGGACCCTGGAGAGGAGCACTGGGGAGGGGAGCCGGGGAGGCTGCTAGCCTTGAAGACTGGCTTCTGTCCCAAAGACCTGCGCCTCAGACAGAGCAGCTTTGCCATGTGTCATATTCAGGGTTTCCAAGGAACTTACTGTGTTTAGACAATTAGATGTTTCCACGCAACCACCTGTGCTTTAAAGAATGGCTAACATTAGGAGGAGCTGCCTTTCCTACTGAAGCACTCGGCAGTTTAAGATAAGGTAGAGAGTCAAGTGAAAGAGGAAATGCTGAAGCTATTGTACTTCAGCTACTAGATTTCCAGTAGCATTTTTACATATTAATTAGCTCTGTTGTAAAAATTCAGTGATGTCATAGAAGCCAAATGTGAGATTTATGGAGTCTAAAACTGCTGGAATCACATCTCTCGAGTCCAAATTTTTATAGGATTCTCTAACATCTCTGAGCCCAGCTGGGCAGTAGTGACTCATGTCTATAATCCTAGACATTCATGAGGCTCACATCTGAGTATCCCTATCATGTTTGAAGCCAGCCCTGGCAAGAAAGTCCAGGAGACTCTTATCTCCAATTAATCACCAGAAAGCTGGAAATGAAGGTGTGGCTCAAGTGGTAGACCTAAGCTAACCTTGATCAAAAAAGCTAAAGGATGTTGCCCAGACCCTCTGCTTAAGCCCCAATACAGACAGGTGTGTGTGTGTGTGTGTGTGTGTGTGTGCGCACACGCACGCACATACACCCCCTCCCCAGGAATCCAGACCCAAATCATTAATGTATAATATCTGTAAATGTTTGGAATTTCCACTTTAGTGTTCCCCAAAATCCTCTATTTCTATTTCTTCACCTGAACCTTACTAAGCTTTGAAGCTTTGCTTCTTTCTTCTTGGTCTGTGAGTATCAGTGGTGAAATATTCTACCTTAAAGGATGGTAGAAGGATGAAAGTTAACATTTAAGCCCCTGTATGGGACCAGATCATCATTTAAATGGGGCACTGGTTTATTTGGAATTTGTGATAGTGGTAGTTATCACAAGAGCTGCCATTTATTCAAGACTCGGAGACGGGGACTTGTTAGCCACCATCACATCATTAACATCATCACCACCACACTTTGTACAACTCCCCTGTGAAGTGAGCACGAGTGTGCTCATTTTCATAGAAGTGAAGTGTAGTTTGTGATATCCAGCTCTTTGCTGAATGGCACCCAGCTAGAAAGTGAGAAGCCATTTCTAGCAAGTTGCTTATGACTGAGATGCAGGCTTTGAATTATATTCAGTTCCGGTGCCTAATGATATTCGTTGGAACACTTTTATGCTGATGACAGAATATTGACAACCTAGGTAAATGTTGTAAGAGATTGATTATATAAATAATGGTAGTTTGTTTACTGTATAGTTTATTAATGAACTGTGTAGATTATTTAGTGATATGAAGAGTTCACACAATCAAATTTGACCCACTGTATAATGATATCTTGAAATATAAGTGCTCTTTGGGTATGAATCTAGATCCTAGTTAGATTTAATTCTTTTAATTCTTTTTTTTTGCCAGTCCTGGGGCTTGGACTCAGGGCTTGAGCACTGTCCCTGGCTTCTTTTTGCTCAAGGCTAGCACTCTTCCACTTGAGCCACAGCGCCACTTCTGGCCATTTTCTGTATATGTGGTGCTGGGGAATCGATCCCAGGGCCTCATGTATATGAGGCAGGCACTCTTGCCACTAGGCCATATCCCAAGCCCCAATTCTTTTAATTCTTGAAAGGAAAAGTTAGGATAATATCCTCAAAAGACAGACTGCATGTTGATGTTACATATGTTTCCATCCTAGGCCCAAACCTGCGCCATTGACTGCTGAAATACAAGAGGAGGTTTTACATTTGCCTAAGTCTTGGGATTGGAGAAATATTCATGGTGTCAATTTTGTTAGCCCTGTTCGAAACCAAGGTAAGAAAAAAATGATAAAGGAAGTCACAAATTTTTATTAACTTATTCAGGACCATTTCCACATTTGTTAGGTACCAGATTCTAGAATGGTTTGAGGGGTTCAGATATCAGATAGCCCTACTCTAGGAAAGATGTACAGAAATGGCTTTAGGAAAGAAGTGAGAAGCACGTGGCCTCTAAGTTCCCACTCCTGTTTGTATTCAGGATGGATTTTCTAGTGGGAAGCATTGCTTCAGTGTTCTTCTCAGTATGCGCTCTCAGTAGCTAGAAACAGCCAGCAAGTCACATTTATTTCTTCTACTTTTTTCTTGATTTTTTTTTTTTCTGAGAACTGCCTTTGTCTTTGCCAAAATTGCCAAAGATCCTGATAATTTATGTTTTCATGAGTCTAGGAAATTTTAAACTCTAGTTCTGATTTCTTTAATGACCTACACTGATCATTTAAAAGCATATCATTATTCAATTATGTGTTTCTATAGTTTCTACAATTTTTCTACTGAATTATTAATATTCTGTTAACTTTAATATTAATTTAATTAATATTCTATTAACTTTGATGTTAATATTCTATTAACTTTATTCTAAAGCCATATAGTATAGACATTATTTTACTTTTTTATTTTGCAACTTGCTTTAGTATGTTTAATTTTGGAGAAATTGTCAGTCCACTGATAATATGTTTTCTGTAGCTGTTAGAGGAGATTTTCAGTAGATGGCTATTAAATTCATTAGGTTTATGGTGCAGTTTGTCTGTCTGTCTGTCTTCCATACTAGGGTTTGTACTAAGGGCTATGGGCTTCCTTGGCTTGCTGGTTGTTTGGGAGACAAAGATTAGGAGACTATGCCTTGAACGTCTATCTTCTGCATCTTCTGTTCCTAAGTCTTACTGAAGAAGTTTTCTATCTGCCATTATACTCTGGAACTCAGATCATTAAATTTTTATCCTAGTAAATTCCTAAAGCAGTATAAGGACCTTTTAATCTACTTTATATAAGATATGGTATCTGATGAAATCAGCTTTCATTAAGTGCTTCGGCATTCCCTGGAGCAAGGCAGGAAAGGTTTATTTCTACTCCCTTCTCCCTCAAAATGTCTGACAGTTTATATGTGGTAATAATTCAAGGGAAAGAAACTAGGGTTTCTAAAGCCCAGTTCTTGAACATGGGTTTCTTGTGGCATGGTGCAAGCTATTCTTGTCTTCAATGCTCCCTGTTCTTTGAAAACTATAAATACAATTTGTATAGATATATGGCAATTTCAAAGCAGAAGGCTGTGATTTCCCCCCCCCCTTACCCCATGTCGTGTGTGTGTGTGTGTGTGTGTGTGTGTGTGTGTGTGTGTGTATTATAGATTAGGAAAAAAGCTGGGAAATTTCTGCTAACTTTGAACAGCACCAATATTTTATATTTTTACAACTTTTCTGTGTTCAGACAGTGAATTGAGATTTAAGAAAAAAAATATTGGGAAGCCAATGAGGTTGTACTTTTTGTATGTAAGAACAGCTTTTATGCTGGGCAATGGTGGCTCATGCCTGTATTCCTAGCTACTCGGAGAGCTGAGATCTGCTAATCTTGAATCCAGTAGGTACAGGAAAGTCTGTGGGACTCTTATCTCTAATTAATCCCCCAAAAGATGGAGATAGTGGAGCTGTGATTCAAATGTTCGAGTATTAGCTTTCAGCGTGAAGTTCAGGCTCAGTGCTCAGGCTCTGAGTTGTTCCAGCCCCAGGACTGGCACAGAAAAATCAAAATAAAAACGCCCCTAGCTTTTATGAATACGCCTTCCTGCTAGGTTTACTTTGAGAGGGAAGGGAAGAGAAACTATGAAACTGAGGTGGACTTCCTTATTTTCCTGCCATGAGGTCTTTTACTTACTGTATCTGCAAGAGGAAGGAGGAATGGCTCTCTGGGGTCACATTAATTAGGGAATGCAGTCTTTTCTGATTTATAAAATTGAGTCCATTTATATCTAGGTTTTAAACTGTGTTTATTAGGGCAGAAAGGCAACCTTAAAAAGTTGTCTCCACCCAATCTATCTTAAAAAATGAAATGAAAATTCCAGAGGTCACACAGCTAATGAATTGCAGAACCAGAGAGCAGAGAGGAGAGAATCCTGAGTCTTTATTCTGGAAACATGTTCTTTATGTTATTAGCTCTTTAAGATTATGGAAATTTGGTTATTACAGAACTCTAAATGGATCAGATTCACTTCTTATTTTTTCATTTTATTTTAAAGTAGGATCATACTAGGTCCTCAGGTTCTATATTCTCTGAGTAGCTAAGAAAAAAAGAGACTGAGTGTTTCCCTTGAAGGTGTGTAATATTCTGAGCATAAGTATGCATCCACTTGTTTATCCTTGGCTCATACTTCCTACCAGCCTGCCTTGAGTCCCTGTACTGTGCCAGGCACCAGGATAAAGAAAACGTGCAGCTTACTTGCAGGACAATGATGATAGTATTGGGAACAGGGTTTAGTGTATTAGAGACTGAGAAGTGTCCCAGCTTTTCTTTGCCTATGGAAAAGGAAAACCACAGGGTCTCTGGTAATATTTTGACATCATAAAACTTTGGAGCACTTCCTCTGTCACAAAGGCAGTTACTAAATTCTCAACTTCAGATTTACTGAAGAGACTTCCTTTTATGCACATGAGTTAAACTATATAATTTGACATTCATGAATCTTATTTTACACTCAATATAAGTTGTGCTTCCCATTCAGATAGTTTGATAAAATAATATATTAATAAATTGAGTGACATATATCTTGGCTTTGGAAAATATGTATCTCAATATGGTGAAAGTGGATGTCATAATAGAGATAAGTGTGTATGTCCTTCCATAACTGTAACAAGGAAGTTCCAGTTTTGTTGCATATCTCTAATATTTTCTTCTTTAAAAAATTTTTTCTTTTACTCACACAATTTGGAGAACATGGAAGAATAAAATTGTTCATAAAAACTATAATAAAACAATACTTTTTTCTTTTCTTCAAATATCAACTGCACTCCTAAAAGATGCTTCTTAGGAAATGTATTTGGTCCCTGGAAGAGCATTCAGGAATTAAAGCGCTTCTCTTTTCTCCTTCTTTCTCATCTACCTGTTATCATCTTCCTCTGACTCCTATCTTCCTGTTACCTACCTTAAACACAATATTTATCTTTATATTCAATCCTTCCTCTTGTTGTGTTTTGTCTCCTCCAACTCCGTTAAAGTCAACTCTACAAGTGCATGGCTGGGCTGTTCTTAGAGGTAGATGCGCCTACTGTGCTTTGGAAGATACTGCTTGTCTTGCTCTGATCAGGCTGCAATACCAAACTGTCATGCGCTAGGGAACTCATAAGTGACGGAATTTATTTGGCAGTGTTCCAAAAACATTGGCTAGGAAGTCAAGATCAAAATGGCATAGGTTCATTTTCTGGTGGGGCCCCTCTTGGTTCTCAGACTTGTTCTTTTTGCTATAACCCCACACAGTAGAATACACAGGACAGGGTACTAATAAGGGCACTAATCCCATTCATGAGGACTCTACCCCTATGATTTGTTAACACCCAAAAGCCATGCACACCACCTCATGCCATCCCTTTGGAGGTTGGGCTTTCAACATGAATTTGGAGCAGGAGGGAGGGGTAAATATTCCACTGCATTAGAGGTAATTAAAACTTAGTTCATGGTATTCTCTTGGTCTGATGGCTTAGAATATTGTAAACATGAATGTTTCAACAGAATTTCAGATGCGATCTCCTTAGAAACAGTAACAATTCAGATGTGGATCCTTAGAAACAACAACTCAAGATAAACAATACATTACCACATCACATTCAACCGGGTTTTGCATCATTCATGACGCATCAAATGTCTGTTAGATTATATAAGATATAGACATGGGCGTTTTAATTCGTTTTCATCTACAGGACCTTGTGGAAGCTGCTACGCTTTTGCCTCCATGGGTATGCTAGAAGCAAGAATTCGTATATTAACCAACAATACTCAAACTCCAGTGTTGAGTCCCCAGGAGGTTGTATCTTGCAGCCAGTATGCTCAAGGTAAGTGTGATTTCAGGCTTCATTTACTGCGAATAATCAGCTGTTATTGGCAAAGGCACAAAGATGGCAGAGTAGAAGCAGAACATCTGTTGCCAGAAAATCTCATGACATGTGGCCCCAGTGCTTGTTAATGGGTGACTCTTGTGGCATTTCCTCCATCTGCCAATGGCGATGACAGTCCCTATGCACTGAGCGCTAACACATACACACTTTACCTAATGGTGCATCGAACAGTGTGAGACAGTTACCATCTCTACCCACAGGTAGGAAATAGCACAGAGAAGTTGTATAACATTATGAAGATCATATGGCTTTTCTGTTCATTGAGATTTCAGTTCTGATTATGGTCTCATTCTTAAACCTAGGTCCTATTAAACTGTACCAATACTGGCTTCTTTGTGAGAAAGTTTTAGCATTTGGCACTCAGAGAGCAAGCCCTGGGTCATATATGTAGGAAGCCCAGCTACAATGGATCCGGATGAATCACAGAAGTCAGACAGAACCACAACTATTTTTGTTGCTGGAAATTTAAAATGATAATAAACAGAGCAGAGTGATGAATAGGTATAGGGTTACAAAAATGTCCCAGAGCCTGAGGACTACCAGAGAAGGGAGTACGTTCTGGCATGAGACTGACATGGAGAATTTGCTTGAGGAACAGCCAGGTTTTTCTCTGTCTATGTGACAGTGACAATATCTCTTTTATGCTTTTGTATTACATAATTAATTTAACCCCCGAGGAATGTAGTTGACCAGCCATACTTAGCAGATAAGAAAAGAGAGGGACAGAGAAGTTAAACTCTTAACATGGTTTTGTTTGTCTGATTTTTTTACTTTCTGTGGTTTGGACTCAATCTCATTTACTAGGCCGGTGCTCAGTCACTTGAGCCATTCCCTGAGCTGCTTTTTGCTGGTTATTTTTGAGACAGGACTCACTTCCCACTAGACTGCTTATCAGAGTCACAACTAGCCAACCTTAGGCCTTCCATCACCGGGATGACAAGCATGCTCCATTCTATCCAGTTTTCCTCCACACAATGTAATCTCCTAGACTTTTCCACCTGGGCTGGCCTGGAACCATGATCCCTCCCAGTTGTAGCCTGCTAGAAGCTAGGGAGGACAGAATCGCCATGCCCAGTGATATTCTGCTTGAGCTATCCTCAAAACAGATTCTTCCCTTGTAAGCCTCCAAGCAGCTAAGCTTTCTGGCATGAGCCACCAGCACCCAGACCTTCAGCTTTGGATGTACACCTTCTAAGGCTTCAGAGCTCCTGAGTGAACAACCGTGCCATAGCTTATTACCTTCATGTCAGCTGCTAGGAGAAGATGCCAGACTAGATGACATGAGACGAGAGTTAGCTAGGGGACGGACAAGAGAGTAAAGTGTAAGAACAAGTCCAGAACTGGCATATAAAGAATAATGGAGCAGATTGCGTGGTGCTGGCGACTCGCACCTGTAATCCAGCTACTCAGGAGGCGGAGATCTGAGTTCGAAGCCAATCTGGGCAGACAGATCTGAGACCCTTATCTCCAAATAACTAACCAAACGCCAGAAGCATTGGTATGTGTCAAGTGGTAGAGCACCAGCCTTAAGCTGAAGACACTAAGGAAGAGAGCCGAGCCGAGTTGAGGCCCCCCCCCCCCCCCGCCCCCAGTGGCGGCGTGAGATACAAAGATGATGAGTGGGTGATGGCGGGGTTAGAAAAGCACTCAGTGCTGCCCTGCGGGGCGGGCGGGTGGGCGGTGATGAACCCGGCGCGCTGTCCCCGCAGGCTGTGAAGGCGGGTTCCCCTACCTCGTGGCCGGGAAGCACGCCCAGGACTTCGGGGTGGTGGAGGAGGCCTGCTTCCCCTACCAGGGCACCGACGCCCCGTGCGCGCCCCGGAAGGACTGCTTCCGCTACTTCTCCTCCGAGTACCACTACGTGGGCGGCTTCTACGGGGGCTCCAACGAGGCCCTGATGAAGCTGGAGCTGGTCCGCCACGGGCCCCTGGCGGTGGCTTTCGAGGTCCACGACGACTTCCTGCACTACCGCGGCGGCGTCTACCAGCACACCGGCCTGCGCGACCCCTTCAACCCCTTCGAGCTCACCAACCACGCCGTGCTGCTGGTGGGCTACGGCACCGAGCCCAAAGCGGGCCTGGATTACTGGATCGTGAAGAACAGCTGGGGCACCAACTGGGGGGAGAACGGCTACTTCCGGATCCGCCGGGGCTCGGACGAGTGCGCCATCGAGAGCATCGCCATGGCCGCCACGCCCATCCCCAAGCTGTGAGGCTGCCTAGCGCGCCTGCGCCTACGCCTGCGCCTGCGCCTGGCCGGCCAGCAGGCGCCAAACCCATCCCCGAGCCGTGAGGCTGCCTAGTGCGCCTGCGCGCCACAGTGAACGCCACGCCCATTCCCCCCCTAAGCTGTGATGCCTCCCTAGTGCGCAGGCGCCCAGCTGCCCGGAAAGCGCTGAGGTCTTGCACACTTGAGACTTGTTACAGCAACTTCAGAAGCTGGCAAAGAGGTCACCGTGCTATCTTTGAAATTAAAACCACCCTGATATTTTTGCAGCCTTTCCCATGAGCCACTGGCCTTTGTTTCTCTGGGTACTAACGGAACATTTTGAGGGGTGCTGGGTAAGCTGAAGTGGTGGATTTGACTGATCGTTTGTTGATGCCATGCTTGTGTAAAGCCTGTGTCAAAGCACGGAGCTCATTTTACAGTTGCGCGAGTCGCCAAGAAAGGATGCCAGTGATGGTTAAACTTTTTTTAGAGATGTTAATAAAGGTTGATGTGATTATATTGATACAATTTCAGTATGTGCCTAAAATAGTTTCTCTAACAGTGGATCCCACACTTTGATTTGTTTACCCACAGAGGTGCTGCTTTAAGGAAGAAAACATTTCAATTAGAAAACAAAAGTAGTAACCCTAATGGCAGGGTTTGCACTCTGATAATACTTAGTAATACTGAATGAACCCCATAGTCATAGGTGGATACTCAATAAGCCAAAGGCCATAGAATTTTTTATTTTTTTAACTTAGGACATGAGCACTAGCTTGAGGCTGGCACTCTTCCCTTCTGACTTTCCGGTGGTTAATGAGAGATAATAAAGAGTCTCTGGGACTCTTGAGGCGATCTCAGCCTTCTAGGATTATAGGCATGAGCCAAAGGCACCAGGCAAAAAGAAAAGAAAAAAATCTTCACATTACTGGATTATTTCTTATGGTGTGTACCCTGCATTCAAGATATTGGTTGACCCTTTTGACCTTTGCTGATGCGCAGTAACAACTTAATGAGAAAAATAGTAACAATACAGGTTTGAGTGGGTCTTGGGACCTCTCCAGGGTATTTCACAATGGTGGAAGACCTCTGCTCAGTAAACAGTTGGCATCTGTTAGAAATAAGGTGACTGAAAAGTTAGGCAAGCAGAGCTCCAAAACATAATGAAGACCCAGAGCCTCTTGGAGCAACAAGGGGCCCTAGAGTTTACACAACCTAACTTCTTTACACAGATACTCAGTTTAGGGAAAATGCAAATAGCAAATTGTATACAATACAATCAGCCAGTGATGGAATATTGATACAAACGTGATCAAATCCCATTTGCTGGAGTCCCTCCAGTCACCGTCACCACAAGATCGATTCACCAGGGATGTGAGTACTTCCAAGTTTCTGCTTGACATGTTAAGTTTGGATGTTTGTCTTAAACCTCACACACTCTTTGTATTACAGCTCATCAAAACAAATTTCTACTCTGGAATAGAAGATATTCCAGAAGTATGCAGCATGGTACAGTTTTTGTTTGGAGGATCATTTGTGTTTATTTTTGTTATTGTGTTGGGAGGGAGGCCCATGTGTGCTGATACTGGAGCTTGAACTCAGGGCCTGGTTGCTATCCCTTAACTTTTTTACTCAAGGCTGGCTTTCTAGCACTATAGCCAGAGGTCCACTTCTGGCTTTTTGGTGACTAATTTGTGATAAGAGTCTCGCAGAGTTTGCTGCCTAGGCCAGCTTCGAACCACATATTTTAGATCTGAGCCTCCTGCGAGACTCCAGCTCCAAAAGCTGGACCAGCTGAGACGGTAAAGCAGACCACTAGCCTTAAGCAAGCAATCCAAGCAAGCTGGACACTCTTATATTCAAGCTCTGTTACAGCAAAGGAAAGAGAGAAAGAAAGAATGGAGAGAGGGGGAAGAGAGAGGCAGAGAGTATTGTTGTGCCAAGTTGCGAGACCACCACCAAGAAGACCACCGAGACTCAGACATTCCGAAATGCAATAGCAAGGCAAGACTTTATTCAAGCAGGGCTGCGGCCCAGGCCTTGTCCTACCCACCGACACAGCGGAGGTTAGGAGGCAGCCCTCAGCTCCGATTACACAGAGCTTATAAAGGCAAAAAACAAAGTTACAACAATCAGGTGTTCAAGCAAGCAAGATTAGGACACAGGTACAAATCTGATTGGCTTAGGGTTTGAGGCGTTCTAGGGGCGGTTAGAGTTAAGCATTCCCAGCAGTTAGAGTTCTAGACCGATTGGGCCCTAATGGGCTTGTCCTGCGTCTGCTCACAGGGCCTGCTTATCTCAGGTTCACGTGGTAAAGTGGGGTTCACGTGGTAAAGTGGGGCCTGACTTCAAAGTCTGGCACTTCAAGTATGTGTGTGTATGTATAGGACACACAAACCTTCAAAACTCTGAATTAGGGAGATGGGTATTTGGGATGTTTTATTGCTCCTATTTTGTTTTCATAGTTTGATTGATTATATTGTTAAACATGGGGAGAGAAATCATGGTGATGGAGTTCTTACAACAAGTAGCTACCAGAGAAAAATTGAAGGGAACTCATCTAAAGTTGCCCTAAAATTTCAAATTTTTTACATTTGCTACTCAAGCTGTAAGTAGAATTAAGCACATCTTCATGTAACATTCACGCTGGAAGGTTTTCTACCTCACCTGTCTTTTAAAACTGGCCTCTGTGGAATTACAAGACTGGAGGTCCAGCTAGAAGAGAAAAATAAGAAGCTTCAACAGTGTTGCAAACCTCCTGTACGTGTTGTTTCCTATAAGGCACCAGTGGCTCACACTTTGAATCCTAGCAATTCAGGAGGCAGAGATCTGGAGGATAATGGTTCAAGGCCATCCTGTGTATTAAAGTCTGCTAGATGTTTTTCATCTCCAAAATAACCATTAAAACTCTGGGATGAAGGCATGCCTTGAGTGATAGAGCATCAGCTAATCCAAGAAGAAGAACAAGGTGGGAGTCTCTGAAGTCAAACCTGGGTGGTAGTGATGAAAGAAAGGGAAAGTTCATTCACTAGACACAGTTGCTCACATATGTAATCCTAGCTACTCAGGAGGCTGAGATTTTAGGATTGTGGTTCAAAGCCAGACTGGGCAAGAAAGGCCATGAAACTCTCATCTCTAGTAAACTACTCAGAAAAAGCCAGAAGTGGCACTGTGGCTCAAGTGGTAGAGCGCTAGCCTTGAGCACACAGAGGCTCAGGCTCCTCCATTTTTCTAAGAACAGAAAAGAAGAGAGACAGAGAGAGAAAGAGAGAGAGAGGAGAGGAGAGAGAGAAAGGAAAGAAGGGAAAGAAAGAAGGAAGAAAAGAAAGAGAAGTCTAAATCTAAATGTTAGGGAAGAAATAACTTCTTGTTCTATCAAATCATCTCCCAGGTGCTTTCTGACTTCAGAAATCCTATTATTTGAGGACAAGGGGGCGGAGTGAGTGTGTTCTGTGCTCATTCAACCGATGTGTAGCAATTTGGAAACTATAATTTTTCTGATACAGTGATGTTAACATTTATAGTTGAACACTAATAAAGGTACATTTTTGTTCTAAAGTAGAAATTTCCTGCACAGAATCACAGACCTTTAGTTAAATCCAAATCTTTTCTGATGGGAACTACTTGAAACTGTGCTGGTAGCCCGGTAAAGTATTAGCTGTAATGTATTGACCCCGCTGAACTGTGATTCCGATGGAAAGTGCACATTTGCCTGAAATCTCCTGAGCTTTAAAATAATTGAAACCTCAGCAGACCTTCTGGTCTCATCACACTATGTCCCTATGGTGACAGAAAACAAAAGTCAGGAAAGAGCAGCTGTCCTTGGGCAGAAAATGCTAGGAGTGCCCTCCCTTGGAGTGCTTTAACAAAATCTTTCACAAGGTTTTCATCAAGATCCATCTTCTTCAGTGCTGTTGAAAAGTAGAAGTAGCCAGGGGTCCACGCTTGTAATCCTAGCATCACAGGAAGCGGAGATCTCAAGACAGAGGTTCAGAGTCTGCCAGGCAGAAAAGTGTGTGAGACTCCATTTCCAATGAAACAGCAAAACAGCCAGGCTGAGGCCTGGCTCGAATGTTAGTGCACCGTCCATGAGCAAGAAAGCTAAGGGGAGAGTACAAGGCTGCCAAGGCTTCAGCGTGTGAGCACAGGTACACGCACACACGCAAGTAGCTAAGCAGAAGTGACAGCTTCAACCGCTCCTTTTCCAAGTTGGAGGCTATGATGGTGCTGTTGTAGCACTTTCCCTTTGAACTTCATATCCTGAAAGAAAAGGAACTTTTTTAAAAAAAAAGTAATCTCCAGGAAGTTAAATGGGAAAAAATGTGATAAACTTCTAACTCCCCAAATTGAGACAAAATAGCAGACTCTTTTCTTCCTCTAATGCAAAAGGTCTGAAGAGACTGAAATCCCAGCAATCAATTGAAAAGAAATAAGTCAGAGCAATAGCTTTCCCCCCGGAGGAAAATGCCACAGATTGGAGTCATGCATTACAGTAATTGTTGAGATGATTTATTTTTTGCTGTAATGTATTTTCTGAACTTTTAAAAGTATTGAATAGTTTCAAGGTAGTTGGAGATAAATGATAGAATATGAATGCTGTTAGTATCAGATTTTATAAACCCGTCCCTTCTAGTGGGGTGTCTGGAGAGCGAAAGTAAAACCCCCATGTTTCCTTTAGACTATTTCTTTGCCATCTTAAGAACTTCACTCTGTTTCCAAAAGAGAGCCCCACATATTTGATGAGGCAGCTGACATTCCGTTGACTCAAAGGAGGAATCTACAGAGGTGAGCAATAGAGCACAATGCTGAGAAAAGACCATGACCTTGCATATCAGACAGCCCTGAATTTGATTCTTTGCTCCTCTGACATCAGTTATTGAAGAGAACTTTAGTTGTCAGTGTCTTTGCACACCTGTTCTCAAGAGTTGACCCCAAATCTAAAAGAATGTGTGTTTGTTATAGTTAACTTTTTTCTTTTTGCTGGTACTAGAGCTTGAACTCAGGGGTTGTACTTGCTCTGTGGGCACTCTACCACCTGAGCCATGTCTCCACCCTTGCTTTTTGCTGGGTATTTTGGAAAGAGAGTCCCACAAACTTTTCTGCCTGGCTTGGCCTCCAGTTGCAATCTTCCAAATCTTAGCCTCCTAATTAGCTAGAATTATAGGTATAAAGCACCAATCCCCAGCAACATATTGTTTTTAAAAAATGCATTACCAAGTTAATGATGGAATATAAAATAAGATCAAAATAAGTGAGTCACTTCCAACAGGAGGGACCATTGAAGACATGTGACAGGTAGGAGTCCGTTAACTGTGCATGCTGGCTTCTGTCCATAGGTAATAGTGATAGCCGCCCTTCAGCAAGTACTCACTCTGTGCTGTAAGATGGAGGTCAGATCTGGCCAGCACCATATTGGCCACATGGCAAGTTGTATCTAGCATCTTGTTTTGATGGGTGAACCTGGATTCCTACAGGAAGGGAAGTCCCATCCCCAGGAAATGGGTGTTCCTGAATCCCAAGAGACAGGAGTGGGCACATGCCCTCTAGGTTACTGAACCTGTCAGTCAAGTGCTTAGGACTGGGAGTTTCCTGTGACCCAGCCCCCTAATCTGACCCTATTTAGGGCCAGGCTATATGTCTCCATGTTCGCATTCTGTGTCCTGTCTCTCATCCCCATGGCGTCCCAAATTCGCTCTTCATTGGAGCTGAATTGGTTTGTTGGTAAGGGCATGCAGTCTTCCGGAAGTAAGTCTCTATGTCTCTGTCCTTTATGTGTAATATGTTTTTTCTGAAACCTGGGACCAGTCCATCTGGAATTTCCCCAATAAATTCATCGTTTTGCTTGAGACTGTCTTCGCCTGGTGGTGATGGACTCTTGGAGGGACGGGGAATCTCCCCTCTCAAACCCCCTAACAGTGCTTGGTGGTGAGGAAAGCCCTATGCATCCTGTGTCTTATTTAGTTCCTTATAAAGATGCTATTTTACAGATAAGTAATAAGGCCAGATAGCTAACTTGTCTTAAATCAGCACAGAGATCATATGTTTTCTTGGGACTTAAAACTAGCTTTTTTTTTATAGTAGTCATAGTAAAATAACGATATTAGGTCTAACTGGTGCCATCTTGGCACTATGGTGGGTGATAGGGACTTGGGTTTAACTGGCACCGTCTTCTAAGGAGGGTCCTACCCTGCCCCAGCTCATGGTGGTAACTGACTGCTACAAAAGTGGTAGGAGCTTACCTGAGCATGATTGCAGTTCCAAGGATAGATCTGGAAAACCCATTGTTTAACAGACTGGAAAACACTGCTAGAATGCAAATGGAAGGTATTTTCTAGAAGGACACTCACTCAGCCCTACAGGAGGGTTACTTTATCTGGAGTGCAGTAGAAAAGGAGGTGTTAAGGACAGAAACATTCCTTTTGATCAAATAAACAAATAGATAAAGCAGAAAGGTGACTGAGCCCTCTTTTCCACACTTTATGTCTCTCGGACATATCAAACTAGAATGGGTTCATAAAGCAGAAAACTGAATGTCAATCCAAGCACTTCATGATTGCTTTCTATTTGTTTACACTACCTATCTGCTGGGATTTTGACATTTGGGATAATATAAGAACAAAAAAGAAGGAGCCTCAGAAGCTTTGGTGTGAATTTCTATTGCATTCAGCTCAGAGCCCTTTGCCACAAGGAGTTTTGACTTCAGAGAGCATCCAGGAAACATCTCTTAAGTTTCCTTCTTTGTTTCATTGGAAAATTTTGTACAAGTCATCATAGTATTATTTACGGATATGAAAAGTGGGAAACAACCTAGAGGGCCAACAAATAGGAAATATATCTTTTCTAGTACAGAAATTGGACAATTATTGTACAATATTGAAAGTAACTACTCCACCAGGCATAAAAATGTAAGAAATATTTATGATGGACTATGTGGGGGAAATGGTGCAGGGTTTTGTTATGTAACATGCAAATGGACATGGAAATATTTTCAAAAGGTCAAGAGGATTATAAATGGCTAAACAAGTAATATTTTTATTGTCAAATTATAGAGATGGCTATTTTTATTTATTTTTTTCAAATTTTTAGTATCAAACTGATGTACAGAGAGGTTACAGATTCATACGTTAGGCATTGGATACATTTCTTGTACTGTTTGTTACCTTGTCCCTCATACCCCCCTCCCCCCTCCCCCTTACCCATTTCCCCCCCCTGAGGTGGCTATTTTTAAATAGAAAATATAATGAAAATTTGCATAGCCAAAGGCTTTATCACATAAATATGCTTCAACTTTTTTCCCTTCACAATACAAGTCACTCACTTTTCACCTATTGCACATGGAAACACAATTTTTTCCTGGCACTAAGGTTTAAACTCACGGCCCTCACTCTTGCTTGTTTCTTTCAGTCAAGGTTGGCCCTCTACCAACCACTTGAGCCACAGTTCTACTTCTGGAGTTTTGCTGGTTAATTGGAAGTAAGTGTCTCCCAGACTTTTCTGTCCGGCTTCCTTTGAACCACAATCTTAAGCTCCTGAATGAAAGGATAGGTCCCAGCCATCCCAGGGGACCATGTGGAGATAGTCACGGACAGGAGAAGAAGGTTCATAGGAGGTTTATTAGTGGGGCCATATCTCCCACGAGAGAGGGAGCAACATGGCATCTGTACCTTATCCAGGTAGCAGCTTCTCTGGGGCTAGAGGGGAAGTAGGTAGGTCTTAATGGTGAGTGGGAGTGGCCCATTATAGCTCTAGGGCAGGGGGGGCTAATGGGAGGAGCTGAGGACTCAAGGGGAAGGAAATGCTAACACTGAGTATCTAGGATTACCGAACTCAGCTACTAGCACCCAGCTAGGATCGCATTACTCCCTTCCCTCAACATCCAAGCATTTTCAAAGACGTGTATTTTGGTTTTTGCTTTCTATCTTCTCCTCAACCTTTAAAGTCTTCCTTCTTCCAGGTCATTTCTTTGAAATAGTTCACATCAAATGAAATGAATTCCTCCTTTTTGCCAAAAGTTGTTTTCAGGGTTTTGTGGGTTGTTTTTTTTTCCTCTTATGCCCATACCAGGGCTTAAATTCAGAGCCTTGCGTTCTCACCGGGCATGCTTGCTCGTAAGAGGTTGGTGTTCTACCACTTAAGCCACATCTCTAGCCTAACGTTTTGCTAGTTAGTCACACATGAAGTCTCGGACTTTTTTACTTGGGCTGGCATCAAACCTCCATCCTCCAGATTTCAGCTTCCTTATATAAATAGGATTACAGGCAAGAACCACAGAAGCCCAGCCTAGCCTGTTTCCAGTCCCTATTTGATACTTGTTTATATATTTTTAATGCATTTCCTGACTTTCAGATCTCTATTACTTTGCAGGTTTCTGGTCCTTCATCCAGCTTTCAATTCTACATTGTTCCTCCCCCCCACCCCCACCTTCTATCCCAATTTCCTCCTTTTCATCTCTATGCTGTGCTTCTCAGGGAACTTATTCATACTCAGGATCTGCTCTCTGTGTCCTGATCAGCCCCCAATATGGTCTCTAACTCTAAACTCTTATTATCTATTGTGGCATAACAAATTTTCTAAAAACTTAGTGGCTTATATCAACACATACATACTCTCTTACAAGTTAGGCAGGTCAAGAATCGCAGTACAACTTTTCCTGGATTGTTTGACTTCTGTAGCTTACAACACTTTGATTATGATGTGAATCCATGGTCTATAGAGTCACCTGAAAGCCCAAGTCAGAAAGGCTCACTCAGAAGTGGTACAATTAGTTCAGTTCCTGGCAAGGCCTTGGATGGTCAGGTTCCTTGCTAACTGTGTCCTTAGACTTCCATCACTGTGACAATGTACATGAGAACATTATCTTAGAGGAGGATAGATACACACATTGGTGGCTCACACTTACAATCCTAGCTACCCAGAAGGCTGGGATCTAAGGACTGAGGTTCAAAGCCAGACTAGTCAGCAAAGCCTGTGAGAGTCTAATCTCCAATTAAATAGTAAAGAAGTGAAACTGTGGAACAAAAGGTACAGCACTAGCCTTAAGCTAAAAAGCACTGAGTTCAATTCCTAGTACTGGTACAAAATTTGTTTTTCTAAGGAGGAAAGAAAAAATTATTTGGGCTTATGGTTTCAGTCAAGCAACTTGACTTGGCTTGGTTGTTTCTGAGCCATGGTGAGCATGGCTTTGTTGTTTGTGGTTTGGGAGCATGTGGTGAGAAAAGCTGCTTACCTTATGTGGACAGGAAGCAGAGAGAGCGAGCCAGAGCGAGAGCGCGCGCGCGAGAGAGGCTGAGAGTTACATTATAGTTTCCAAAGGCACCCCTACCCTCAAGGACCCACTCCTTTCAATTAGTTTCTATCTTTTAGGTTTCCAGCACCTGGTAGAGTCTATCAAATTGTTATTGTCATTGTTGTTATCATTATTGTTATTTTAGAAGTACTGAAAGTTTAGACTCTGGGCCCCATGCTCACTTGAATAGCACTCTCCCCTTCAGTCTTGTTTTTTTGCCAGTCATTTTGGAGATGGAGTCTCATGGACTTTTCTGCATGGGCTAGCCTGGAAACACAATCCTCTAGATCTCAGCCTCCTGAATAGCTAGGATTACAGTGTGTGCCACTAGCATTTGTCTGGCTACAAAACTTTACCTTAGTAAATATTGACTGGTAGCAATACAGAGTGTTGAATGACAAACAATATGATGGGTACAGTTTCTATTTAAACAATATCCAAACTCCTTCATAAGGTATAATAGAAAGTGTCTCAATGTGGAATTGAAAAATATGGAAAATGTAAACTTGATAGAGTTGTATTTGTTTGTGGTAACTGTTATCATTTTTTAAAATATCTGTGTTTTGGAAAACAGTTGAATTATTTGAAGGTAGGTCTGTCCTGTTATATACATTTGTAGGCATTTCCATTTATTAATATTTCCTGCCAGTGTTGATAAACTCAGACTTATTTGCTGTGGTATTTCTACCTTTCCAGTTCACATAGGGGCAATGAGAGCAGAATAATGTCCCTTCCTTTTGGTAGCAGCAGAAGTCTGTACACCTCAGTCCAGAGCTCTGATTCCTGTTCAGAGCCCATGAGACTTGGAATCTGGAGACACTATAGTTTGCTGTTAACAAACCCCCATTCCTTTTTCTGATCTGGGCATAGGAAGAGAATGACTGAGACTGAAAATGGCATTCCTTATCACTCAGGACAGGGACTGATGAACACGTATGTCAATCATCGCTCAGCTCTTGTTGACTGTCTGGGTGCTGTCTCTATGTGAACAGACCATATGGACGAAGTGTAAACAGGAGGTCAGCCACCTGTGTTCATTTTAATTTGGTCTCCCCAGGATTTCAAGGCATAATTCTCTGGATTCCCTGACAATACCTTCTATCTTGAAATTTATTCTAACTGTATCATTTTCCCAGGCTGGAAAAGAGTAGATACTTGTGATTCTGGCAGTCTCATTAAAAATGAGATATGGAAAATAACCTTTTTGTAGGGACATATGAGAAAAAAAATTATAAAAAACCCTTAAGACTTGGTTTGGCAAAAGCAATCTCCCATTCAAATTGAGGAGTGTTTCTGGCACTTGGCTGTGGTACTTGGCTGAGTTATGTTGGCCTGCACCCAAAATGGCCTCAAAATCTGATCTTCAAAACTTCCATTTAATTAAAGAAGAATTGAAAGCATTAATAAGCATTTACTTATCTAAAATATGACATAGTAACCCCAAATGGATTTGTAATAGTACAGCATTTTGCTTGCCCAAATGACCACAATTATATATAGTTAAAATAATTACCTTTGAAATGGTAGTATCATGTTTACATTATTCTTCAAGACAACTTTTGAGATAGTTAAATGTTAAAATCTCATGTTACAGATATAAAAACGGAGTTTCCATGAGACCAACAATCCGGTTGAGCTCAGGGTCTTGCACTCTTGTTTGGCTCTTATGCTCGTAGCTGGCTGTCTACCACTTGGACCACATTTCTAGTCTAGCTCCTTTGCTAGTTAATTGGAGATAGAGCCTCTTGGACTTTCCTGTCAGTGTTACCTTCAACTCTCAACTCATATCTCAGTCTTCTGTGTACTTAGGACTATAGGCTTGAATCATTGGCACCTGACTTTAATGTATATCATTTTCAGCTGTTTGGAGTCAGTAACTTTCCTTAGCGGTATCTCATAATACAATATATCACAGAATACAATTTGTAGCTAATTAAAACTTTGGAGAATTACTTAGGCCTTTTTCAAGGTAATTACACTTATGCTATTCTTGCAAGTAACTATACTACCCATGACTGATCTATTGTTATCAAACAGGTGTGGGCTGAACATCCTGGATAACACCTGTAATCCTCGCGATGTAGAAGCTGAACCTGGGGAATTACATTTTAAAGCCAGCTCAGGCAGAAACATCTCCAAGACTCCATCCCCAATTAACCATTAAAATCCCTAACTGGATGTGTGGCTCAAGTGGTAGAATGATTGCCAGGAGCAAGAAAGCTGAGCAAGTGTGGGGTCCTGAGTTCATGCCTTTGTAAAGTCACAACATAAAACAAACAACAAAAACAAACAGGAAAACAAATGTGATCATGCTTATCTACAAACAGTCCCATAATTAAATGTTTTCTGCTTCCATAAGTTGGGAATAATTATGTGCTTTTTAAAATATTTATGTTAAGTACGATCCTCAGTCCCTGCCAATTAACCTATAGCCTCAAATCATTTAGTACTGGGGACCTCAAAGTATCTTTTTATTGTTAGGCAAAAAGACAGCATAGCAGTGTCTTATCTAGTTTAAAAGCCAGAAGTATTAACATATTATCTTTGGGTTTGATAATAGTCCTGGCTCAATTCAATCTCATGTATGATTTTTTTCTATCATCTTTCTCTCATTATTGGAGAAGGGAGATTCGAAGTTGGTGAGAGACAAATCACACAGAAAGCAGTGTTACAGTCCTCAGCTGGAGAAGCAGTCTAGGAGTGTGGACCAGTTAGTATGGAAGAAAAGAAAGTAGCAAACCAATATACAGAGTCCAGTAAAACATGGCAATGCAACCCAGGAAGCATGGACATTTCAAGGACACATTTTTGACAGTGGATGGAGCAGGACTCCTGGAACCTCCTAAACAAACATGGTTTTAAGTTTTGGGAAAGATTCCCAGTTAGTGTCTAGGTGATATAGATAGGTACATGACCAGTATCTGTTAAAAAAAAATGCCCTCCAATAAACACTGGAGTAACAATGATAGACATGAAAATAAAGAACTGTCTCAGCAAGGAAGGCAAAATGTACTTCTGCAGAAAGGTGGGACATCAGCCAGAAAAGTGGCAAGCCAGCACGCAAAGCACGCAGGCTTCTCCCAGGTTCATTCCTAAACCAGCACACTCTGCTCAGATTGGTTGGGCTCAGGTTTACAATCTGCTCATGATTGGCTAGTTTGAACAGGGTAAGACGTATTTACATAAAGTGACCATTAAAAGAGTTAAATAAGATTAAAAGTGCACAAACAATCTCAAAACCCACTCTCTGCTAGTTCTTGAGCAATCGGAGGTAGGTCTCATTTCCATTTGGGAAAAAGCAAAGAATACAAAACCTTGCATTTCAAAAATCCTTCCTTATCCCAAAGTGGTTCCTCTTTTCTTTTCTGTACTTGCTACTATTGTACTTTCTTGATATTAACAGAATAATCAAGAGCCAAGCCACCATACCAAAGCAAGAAGTTTTAAGGAATCCACTTTGTTAGAAAGCACAGTTTTTCTCACAGACCTCACAAGATAACAGGTATGTGTGGTAGCTGAACTTAGGAAAATGGGCCAAAGAGTCTGGGGAATGGAGTACCAATAACAACACATCCTAGGTTGTGGAGAAGAAAGCTAGAAGCTGTGGTTCTAGATTTCTTTCTACACAGTATGGATTTTAATAATAAATGCATCACCTGCTGGTGAGGATGGAATTAGGATAGAGGGGGTTTTGTACAGGTAAACAACATGTCAGACCTCTTCCTTGGTCATTTCTGTTGCTAAGGAAAGCTGAGGTGAAGAGGAAAACTGGAAGCAGATTAGTTAGGAGGCTGATGTAACTTCCAATTGCTGTGTAAAACTGACTTTCATACTTGTTACACTTCATGTTCCGATTTTCGAATCATTTAACACTTATTATCTGTTTCTATATCATGCTTATTATCTAATGGGATGGTGCTCCTTGATGAATTGGATGAGCTTCAAAATGTTAGTTTCATGGCATTAAGTTCATAACTAACAGAAAACATTGGAGTCTTCTCAGTGGGAACGGGAAAATGGAGGTGAAGAAAGCAAAGAATGAGCAGAGAGAGAAAGGCAGAAAACGCCATTCTTGGTGGCTTAGACATGTCACGTAGCAAGTTTCATGGATTTCCAGAGAAAGCCATTTGTGATCAAGTGAGCAACGTCTTGGATTGCATGTCACATTGGCTTTACACTTGCAGGGTAGATGTGTGTATGTGTATGCGTGCATTTGTCTCTAGGGATTGAACCCCAAACCTCATGCGTGTCACACACTGTACCTAAAACATCCCCAGCCTTACTTCGGTTATTTTTCAGTTTAGTCTGGAGGTCTCTGGACTGAGGCCATTGGGTACTGGAGGGTTTCTTGAGCTCTGTGGACTTTGGGAGGGAGGCTCTGCACACCTTTGTCTTGCCACAGCCAGGAGCAAAGCAATGATGGAGACGGGACCATGGAACTGGTTTGGGGGTACCAGGGTACCTGCTGCGTGCCATCAGCAACAGATCCAGAGGGTCCCGTGAACAGGGCTTCTATTTATTATCCAACAGGAGAGTATGTGCAGAAAACTAGGCCACTACTCCGAAGAGACTAAAGAGATAAAGGTATCAGAGTGCAGGGGAACAATCCTAGGACTAGTGACTTCCAGTAAACAGGCGGTGAAGGTGACAATCTGCCAATTTGCATAGGCCCCTGCCAGCTCCAAGGTCCTGAGAAGGGAATTGAGTGGATTATCACTACAGTGGAAACTGTGGTCATTGTAATGCTAAGAACAATAGGTCTTGCCAGGGCTGCCCTCAGCCTTCTGAGAGTCAGAGAATGGCCTTCCAATTCTCTTAGGCCAACCTCATGGCCCCGGCATTTACGGGTTCCCACAAGCTCACCCTTCCTCCAATGATGGAACATCTTCCAGAACTCAGTACCTAGGAGGCAAAGACTCTTAGCTATCTCCTTCGTCATCAAACTTGGGGAGTTGACCAACAATACTTCTTCCATTTTCTCTTCTCTGTCGAGTCATGTTAAAAAGCACACAATAAATGCCCAGAGAGAAGAGCTAGTGAGTGAATGTGGACTCTGTGTGTCCATATGAAATTAGATGCATCTATAGCAGCGCTGTCCAGCTTCAAGTGCTCTGCTGATTGTGACTCCTCCCTCTCGTCAGAGAAGCTTGGTACCCTTTGACTGTCAGTTACTTTGGTTATCTTAGTTATTGATTTATTTACTTTTCTTGTTGTTGTTGTTGTTGTTGTTGTTGTTGTTGTTCTTCTTCTTCTTCTTCTTCTTCTTCTTCCTCCTCCTCCTCCTCCTCCTCCTCCTCCTCCTCCTCCTCCTCCTCTTCCTCCTCCTCCTCCTCCTCCTCCTCCTCCTCCTCCTCCTCCTCCTTCTCTCTCTTTCTCTCTCTCTCTCTCTCTCTCGCTTAACCTCAGGGCCTTACATTCTCACTTGGCTTTTCTTTGCTCCCATATATATTTAAAAACAGAACAAACTTTTAGTTTAATTAAATCAATAGCAGCAGTGTATATGTTATCAAGAAAATATTGTTTAGTCCTAAAAGTGTCATTTTGTGAGGCCAGAAAGGACTATTATGGAATGTTCTGCATTCTACTGACTGTTTGTTTTCAGTACAATTTAAGCAGAATATTTTTCACCCTTTCACAGAGGACAGACAAAGGCTTTAATTAAACAAATGTTGCATGGGAACTGTTGCCCTCCTAATTAACAGATGCAGCTGTAAACCCTATCGATATTAGATGGTTTGTTTATTATGTCCATTTATATCACACTCATCAGGGAGCATGTGAAAGGCACCCCAGAATTATCAACTATAATTAAAACTACTTCAAACAATGGAGAAAATAGCCTGTGAAAGCTGGACCAGGTAAAAGAGATTAAAAAACATAGCATCCTGGGACGATTACCAAGGCTTCCCTGGAAACACTAAAGGATGTTCCTATCATTTCTCCGGGAAAACTAAATGATGTTCTTATTGTGACTGCCTGAAAGAAGCACAGACCTAGGAGGACCAAGCAAAATGACAAAGGAAAAAAGCCAAGGATGCTGGAGGCTTTTGTTTTCCTGCTTGCTTCTGAGTAACTGGCTGGTTTGCACTGGCTTTCATGCTAAGTAGAACAGTTGGTGTGGCATTCCTTTAGGCATGTTCATTGAATTCACCCTTCAAAGACTTAATGTCAGCTGGATGCTGGTGTCTTTTGCCTATATCACCAGCTAGCGAGATTTAGGGAATGTGGTTTGAAGCCACCCCAGGCAGACAGACCCAGGAGAATTCTTTCTCCAATTAGTCAGGAAAAAAAAAAAGCAAAAAGTGGAGGTGTAGCTCAAGTGATAGAGTACCAAGAGGCCTTGAGTTCAAGCCCCAGTGCTGATACAAAAATAAATAATAAAATTTTCTATGTAGAAGCTGCAAAAGCATTATTTTTTGTATATATGCACTACCTGTTCTCACAATTGACAATGGTATTTTTCATTTTCCAGCTATCTGAAGCTCAAAAACTACTACATTCTTTCCAAATGTCATAGAGTGATTTGACCATCCTTTGGATCGTCACTGAGGTGGCTAAGTTTGTAAATCCTGTTGAAGTATGGGTCAAACATAATTCACCTTTTGTGCTTTATAGAAATATAAGTCTCAGGGCTGGGAATACGGCCTAGTGGCAAGAGTGCTTACCTGGTATACATGAAACCATGGGTTTGATTCCTCAACACCACATATATAAAAAACGCCAGAAGTGGCGCTGTGGCTCAAGTGGCAGAGTGCTAACCTTGACCAAAAAGAAGCCAGGGACAGTGCTCACGCCCTGAGTTCAAGGCCCAGGACTGGCGAGAGGAAGGAAGAAAGGAAGGAAGGAAGGAAGGAAGGAAGGAAGGAAGGAAGGAAGGAAGGAAAGAAGGAAGGAAGGAAGGAATATAAGTCTCCTACATTGGTTTAATTTCCCAGAGAAACAGCAGCTGAAGCTATCTCTGAAGTATGTGAACTTTAAAACAAACCACAACTTATCATCTATAAGGGAAGTGCTGTAATAATTTGTACAACACTCCCACCCCCTAATTTTGTGCTGAAATTCCCTTGAAGGCATAGCAGAATGGACATGTGACCCTACATTAATTGAACCCTTTACAGCAAGCACAGAAGCATGTGATTATTTATTCATTTATTACTATTATGTGCCAATACTGAGGCTTCAACTCAGGACCTGGATGCTCTCCCTTAGTTTTGTCTGCTCAAAACGACTTCTTGAGCCACAACTCTACTTCTGGACATTTTCTGGTTAGCTGAAGATGAGTCTCATGGACTTTCCTGCTGGGGCTGGTTTCTAACTGTGATCCTTAGATCTCAGCCTTGTGAGCAGTTATGATTATGGGTGTGAGTCACTGGTTCCTGGCTGACTTCTTTAAATATGTGCTTTTGCCTAGAAAATAACCCAATTTATAAAACACATGCTTTGAAAGATAAAATCACTAAAGTGCTTGTGCCCTGCACACACTTACCTATATCCACATCATCAAGTCATGTCCACATTCCTGCAGACTGGTCTTCTGACTCCTGTGGCTTCTCCTGCTTCATTTGACCACAGCTAAAAAATCCTGAAGTCACTGCAATACTGTAGCCCAAGTAAGATGAGAAAGTATTTCAACCTGTATACAAACACACCAATTTCTTTTAGGACTTATTTCTCTGCTGGATGTAATGACTCTTTTGCCGCTAAGCCTAATATTTTTATAGTACTACCCAGGAGGCCAATTATTTCTGTATGAAAATGGCAGAGAGGCAAGAGAAAATGGCTTAGTTTGTATACCAATTATACCTTTTCTCTCTATATATATATTAATGTTTGTATATTAGAATATTAAATACTAAGAACTGTTACTTTCTACTCAAAGGGAAAGAAAATGTAACAAGAAACTCTAGTTTGATTTCTTCCTGTTTTATGCCCTGTTCTATTTGTAGATTTAATTAGCTAATTAATTAAGTTGGTTAGCTAGTGCCAGTACTAGGACTAGAACTCAGGGACTCATGCTCTCCTTCAGCTTTTTCATTCCAAGGCTCGTTCTCTACCACTTTGTCCATACCTCCACTTCAGCCTTTTGATGGTTCTAAGAGTCTCTCTGCCTTGGCTTCTCAGGCTGGCTTTACACTAGGATTAGGATCATCAGAGCTCAGCCTGCAAATAGAATTACAGGCCAGAACCATGGTGTCCAGCTTGTAGTTTACTTTTAAAGGAAATTCCATGGTTACATTGCTTAGATCTTTCCTGATCGCTTCCTAGTCCTTAGACTCAGGCCTGATGCCCTCCTTCCACTAGCTTCTCAGCGGCAGCAGTGTGCTAACTGGTTATGGCTGACAACCAGAAGGGAATTGCTATCTGAAAGCATCACCTGACTGAAAGGTGGGCCCAACTCCCGTACCACAACTCAGAGCATCTCTAAGGAGACAGCCCAGGTCCTGGACTCCCCAAAAGATACATTCTATTGTAACTGCACTGCAAGTCATCTAGTTCTTCCTCAGTTCTTTTTCCTTTTGCATGTGCTGTTTATTCCACTCTAGATGGTTTACTGGGGAACCTAACCTATGACAGCTTTGTAAACCAGTAATTCAACTGTCTTCTAGATAGTTAAGCTATCTGTGAATTGAAAGGTGAAGCCATTGTAAATCTGAAACATCCCTGGTATGTGGTAGGCAGCTGCCATCACCAAGGCCACCATTTCTAATTCAACCAGCTTGGGAATGAATATTGGTTACCTTTTGTCAACCAAGTGTTTTGAATTAGAATTTAACCCCAGCTCCTCTTTCTCCCTGGCTAGTAGTTTCCAGCCTCGCTGTAAAACTTTGTGGGGCTCTGTGCCTGGTAAGTACATGAAGACCTGTAGTTCTCTGTCTTTTTGATGTTAAGCCTGGTCATCCAACTTGCTTCAGCCACTGACACAGAAGCTTGATTTCCCTTCCTGCAGGAGGCAACAGTAAAGTTTCACATGGTGATGGACCTGGTAGGTTGTGACTCCAAATGAGAACAATATGGCCCAGAATCCTCAGCACAACTAAAGATAGAGCACAGTGAAAGGTAACCAGTGGTTTTAAGCAACTACTACCCAGGGTTATTTGTTATAGCAGCATAGCCTACCAATCCTTACATCTTTAAACTAATATATTTTTAAACTTAAAATACATTAGTAGAAAATTGTTTTTCTTGCTGGAATTAAAAATATCTTTACCAGTATATGTTATAATGTAATACAATTGAAAGAATTTGGAGGTTGCAGCTTTATAGTTATAATTTAACTTGAATATTTGGTGTAATACATTTTATCTTGGTCTTTAATTTCTCTTTCTCAATCTCCATTTACTTATTTATACAACGTGGGTGTGATTTTTATGGCACCGATGTGATAGGTTTATGAAACAAGACCTATACAGCTTTTTAACACATTGCCTGACAAGCAGATGGTACCAAATTAGAATGTGATCATCTGACCTCTGTATTCAAAAAACTTTATTCAAGATAGGGTTTCCAGAACCCTGTACAAGACCTATCAAGTTAGAATCTCAAGATAATATCTACATTTTTTAGTAAACTCCCTTCCTCTCTCTCTCTGTCTCTGTCTCTTTCTCTCTCTATACACACACACACACACACACACACACACACACACACACACACATACACACACACACAATGCAATACATGGTCTAGACAGCCAAAGAGCCTTCAGTGCCATTCTTGAAACAATGTACAAATCATCAAGAGAAGAATTCTCACAGTACAGTAGATGTATCAAAGTCGACTCAAGGAAGGATGTGGCGAATGCAATGCACACTTCAAAGCAGTCACATCTAAAAGAAGAGTCTCTCCAAATGATTCGCCTCTTCAGCGTCACATGACTGGCGGTCTGACTACATGAAACTACGTGAACGTAGCTGATGAGGATCAGGAAGAGTCTGAAGGCTGGCTCCAACGAGTCCATGAAATGAGGGCAAAGACAATTCTAACAAAGATTCAGACAAGAGAGCAATTATATTGCGTGGTATTTCCCTGTGCGGTTCTAGGCCAGCTGGTAACAGAGCTGCCTTTGATTCCTGCTCCTTGCTGCTTTGAATTTAATGGAGGTAGCCTGATGCTGCCTAGGCTGGGCTCAAACTCCTGGATCAAGAAACCCTTCTTCAATGTCGACAGTAAACCTGCGTGGACTAAGAAGGGTCTAGGAATTAGGGAAAAAAAATGGCTCAGTCTGTAAGTAAGGGCATCTCCAGATATGATTCCAGCACCAGGACTCTGACCTAAATAAAGAGATCCATCCTTTTATGGATTCCTAATAGATGACCTTTGTGGGGGGCAGTGGGAAGTAGGAAGCTGGGCCTCATCAGAGGCATTGGGTGGCTGTGACCCTGGCCTTAGGCTGACCTCTTGAGCATTCCTTTTTCTCTTTTTTCTGAAGGTCATGATGTGAACTGCTCTGCTTCCCCAAACCATCCTGCAGATACAAATCAGACCCTCCGTCTAAAACTGTGGCCCTCAGTAAATCTTTCTCCGTTGAATTGTTTCTCTTAGGGAAGTGGTCACAGGACAGAAGCAATGACGTGGATGCTTGCCATGCACCTGGCTTTCTGCTCGTGTTCTTAGGGGTGAATAATTTTGGAACTATGTAGCACTTTCCCATTACTCTCTTAGCACGTCACTTTTCTGTTTTAATTTACACTCATTGTAAATTTACAGAGTGAGACAGACAGAGAGAGACAGAGAGAGAGACAGAGAGAGAGAGAGAGAGAGAGAGAGAGAGAGACTGAAATTTGAAGCAAGACTAATGAGGCTGAGTGTAGTTCCAGAGACGAAATTAAGTTGGTTATTATGGCCTGAAGAAATGATATGACGGACTGAGGTTGAGCCTACCTCTGAAGGACTGGAATTTTCTCCTTCTTGGCAGAGAGCTAAACAAGAACACACTTTACCCAGATCAAAGCTGCAGAACTAGAGAGCCTATTTTCCTTCTTGTGGACCTGGGGAAAAGCACAGAACTTATACCAATGATTTTCCAAATAAAGGTTAGACAGACATGTAAGTCTTCAGTAAATCTTAAATGAACTTGGAAAACATTTTAAAATGTGGTATCAGTGGCAACTGAAGTGTTAAGAAGTTTGGACTTGGATTCTAATAGATTTTCCAGAGTAAAATTGTAACCAGCTGATGGATTTCCAAGTTTGTTGTTTGTCAGGCATTGACATAGAAGGTGCACGTAAGGCCAGGTGGTAGTAGATGGAGCTATTCTGAGTTAGCATTGGCCCAGGAGAACAGTGGTTGCAGGCATCCTTTCTCCAAGCATAAGAATGTAAAGAAGTGGCTATCAATCTTAGATTTGCCTTTGTTTCTTTCTATCATTCTTCAATAGCCAACTTTGAAACCATTGATTTCACTACTCTGACTGAATGGGATTATGTCTTAGCACTAGGTGGAGTTATCATGATCATTTTGAGAGTACAGACTGTGCTATTTCTTTTTGAGCTTTTTGTAGAAAACACCTGCTTGACTGTTCACCCACACATACCTTCTTGATGTTGCTGTTTTCTAATATATATATTATATTATATTATATATTATTCTAATATATATATATATATATATCATATAACAGCAATCTTCAGGCTCTTAGACCTAAGAAAGCCTAAAAGAGATGCTGATGAAAAGGCTCAGTGTATGTCTTTCTTGCTGTCAGGACACAGAGGTAGATAACTATTTGGGGCCATGTTCTGTATCACCACTCTAACTTCTCTTTGGGGACTCAGCCTAAATATTAACTGACGTGGTCCTTTCAATGTTACTGCCTTTCTTCTACTTTTTGACTTTTGTCTCTATTTTATTTGGGATAGAAAAACAATACAATAAATAATTTGTGTGTGTGTGTGTGTGTGTGTGTGTGTGTGTGTGTCTATTTGCACGGGGAATTGGATGAGACTTGAGAGCTACTGGCTATTTTTTTATTTTATTGTAGACTTGATTTACAGATGGGTTACAGTTATATGAATCAAGTATTGAGTACAATTCTCTTTGAACCATGTCTCCCTGTCTGCCACTCTCTCCTGGCTTTTCCCTCCTGTTCCTCCCCACAAGATATACAGTTCATTTGCCACTTAGTGTCTGTTGAGTGTCACCATTGTATTTGTTCACCCTTGTTCCACCTCTTATGTGCCCTTCCTTACTCTCCCAAATACATACAAACAATACAAAAGGAGAAAAAAAAACCCACAGAAACAGCAACAAAGGCAACTAAAAACTATCTCTTGTTTCCTTTTCTTGGAGTTCATTTCATAGACTGATCATCTGCACATAGCTATCCAGCCTTTGCCCACCACTCCTATGCATATTCTCCTTTGGCGTCAGTGTGTCAATGTCTAGAATCCTATATAATTTATCATGTCCCTGTGTGTGTGTGTGTATGTGTGCACACACACATATATTTCAGTGTATTTACTTGTAGATTTATAGGTGCATCCTAGTTACCACAAATGAGGGAAACCTTGCAGCCTGTTTCTTTGGATCTGGCTTGCTTCATGTAATATTATTTTTTCCAAGTCCTTCCACTTCCTTAGGAATAGTACAACAGCATCCCTTCGGATGGATGAGTAGAATTCCTCTGTGTATATATGCCACATTTTCTTGATCCATTTGTCCACTGAGAGGCACCTGGGTTGATTCCATACCATGGCTATGGTAAACAATGCTGCAGTGAACATGGTTGTGCTGGTCGCTTTAATGTGGTCTGCTTTGGAGCTAGCATGTACTGAAAGCTGGTGCTCTACTACTTGAGCTGCAGCTCTACTTTTGTTTTTTTGCAGGTTAATGGGAGACAACACTCTCATAGACTTTCTTGCCCCAGTTGGCTTAGAATCCCAATCTTCAGATCTCAGTCTCCTGAGTAGCAAGGAGTACAGGCACTTGACTTAAACTGATTCAATGCAGTCATGAGATGAGGTTGGTTTATCCTTTCAGGGAGGACACCAGCTACCATATATGCGTTTTCTGGCTATGAAACATTACTGCCTTGGTGAATTTTCCCTAATCTGAAGTTTTGCTGAACTTGTATGCCAAGAAAAGTAGACCTAAAGAACCCTTGGGCAGTTGAACTTTAGCCCAAACTCAGACAAGTTTATAGAATTAAGATACAAAATTGAAGTATCAGTAGCAACAACAATAACAACAACAATACAAAAACATGTTTCTGTTTCTTGGAATTTGCTTTGATATATAGTATTTTAAATGTTCAGAGGAGTTACCTCTTTGAGTTTTCCCCATAAGGGTATCCTTGGGGTCTATTTTTCTCTTTGGTAGAAACAGAAAGGGAGAGAGGAAGGGTGAACAAATGAAATCAGCCTATTCAGTATACACATTATGTGGAAAAAGAACTATGTAACTTGTGAGCAGGGATAGGAGGGAAATTGGGGGAATGTGAAAGAAGGGGTGATACTGTTCAGAAAAAGAAATGTATTCAACACCTGACTTATGAAATGGCAACCCCTCTGCACCTTAATAATAACAGTAAAAGTAAAATTGTATTTAAAAGTTGAAATATTGGCAGGTGCCAGCGGCTCATGCTTGTAATCCTAGCGACTTAGGAGGCTGAAATTTAAGGGTCACAGTTCAAAGCCTGCCCGGGCAGGAAAGTCTGTAGGGCTCTTATCTCTAGTTAAGCAGCAAAATGCCAGAAGTGGCTCAGATAGTAGAGCATTCGACTTGACCCCCCCAAAAAAAACAAGGATAGCACTCAGGCCCTGAGTTGAAGCCCCAGGATTGGCACAAAGAAAAAAAAAATAAAGTATACGCTTATGAATTTACCATAGGAAATAATGACCTCAGAGGATGAGATACCTAGCTTCCAAATACTAAGTGTCCCTATTATTAGAGGCTGACCTACCTGACAAAAAAATTGCCCTCAGTTATTTAGAGCCAAGAAACTATGTAAGTCATCTTCCTCCTGGCCCAGTTTTCACTTCACCCATTTCAATGTCATGCTATAACTCACTATGTCACAAGGAATGAAAGTAATTTTCTAAAGATTGTTAAAGATCTTGTACTGACCCTTCCCCAAAGTAACCACAAACTAACAATAACAGACTGACTTTGGCTATAAATGGGAAACCTTTGGGTCATTCTTATATAAAAATAAAGTCACGCTCACTAACCTGACAGGCAACCAATTTGCCCTTGTAGAATGTGTTCAATGCCTCTATAACTGTCACTCTTCTTTAGTAAACGTGCTTTTCTTTTTTTTTTTTTTTTTTTTAAAGCTGGAGGCTAAGCTTTGAGGATTGTAGCTTGAAGCCAGCCCAGGCAGGAAAGCCCATGAGATGCTTAACTGCAATTAACTAGAAAAAAATCTGGAAGTGTAGCTGTGACTCAAGTGGTAGAGCACCCATCTTCAGTAAAACAACAACAAGAAAAACAACTAAGGGACAGTATGCAGGCCCCGGGTCCAAGCCCCAATACCACTACAAAAAGGAAAAAAAGCTGGATGTTGGTGGCTCACAGCTGTAACCTAGCTACTCAGGAAGCTGAGATCTGAGGATCATGGTTCAAAGCCAGCCCAAGCAGAAAAGTCTATGAGACTTTTCAACTAACCACTAAAAAGGCGGAATTGGAGCTGTGGCTGAAGTGCTAGCCCTGAGCAGCAAAAGCTCAGGGGCAGTGCCCAGGCCCTGAGTTCAAGCCCCAGGAGCAGCCCTTTCCCCTCACCCCCAAAGGACACTCAGTAGAGATGCATGTGTAGCACAGTCTCCTTTTCCTAGAAGAAATGTGTTCAGAACAAACCAGAAAGAGAGAAATGGGTGACGAAGCCTGAAAGGTTTCAAGGATAGACACTCCGGATCAGGCAAGATGCAAGTCATGCGGTCCGGATAGTATGAGGTCCTGGACGCGGAGCGACCCAAAGGCCAGCAGCCTAGATAACTACGGGCTCGGAATGCCAAGGTACGGAAACGGAGGAGCCTCCAATCACCACATCCTTGGGAGCTGTTGGTCAGATAAGGACTTCATGGGAGGGTAATTGGCTCCTAGCAAGGGCTCGGTAACTATTTACTGAATAAACAAATGCAGTGGTAAATGTCAGCTATGTAGAAGATGATTGCATTACATAGAGGCAGAGAAGTCAGAAATTTCTGATTTCCTAAAACTAGATATCTGAAT
Organism: Perognathus longimembris pacificus; assembly: GCF_023159225.1. Lineage (NCBI taxonomy): Eukaryota > Metazoa > Chordata > Mammalia > Rodentia > Heteromyidae > Perognathus > Perognathus longimembris. The sequence continues at coordinate 9,711,354 of NC_063173.1, read as the reverse complement.
TAAGTTTCCAGAAATAGCAATGTGAGAATGAATTATAGGCCAAGTGTAGGAGCTTCTCTCACTTAAATTTCTCCCTTGCCCCATGGGTCAGACGCTTTAGCTTAGAATTTCACACATCTCTGCCTACTCTTATGGAATGAAACTATTCAGTTTAATCATCTATTAAATAAATTAATGATTGAATTAACACGCGGAAAATGTGACTGTAATGTACTTAAACGTAAGATAAATTTTAATCCTGCATGCAAGCCATTTAATAAATTCCTAAAGAAATCAATTTTCTATTAGATTCTTGCTCAAAAGCAAGTCAGAATTGTGAGACACAGATTTGGTTTATTTATGTCTATTATTTTATACCTTATTTATTTTTTGTTTGCTTTTTTTTTTTTTTTTGGCCAGTCTTGGGGCTTGAACTCAGCGCCTGAGCACTGTCTCTGGCTTCTTTTTGCTCAAGGCTAGCACTCTGCTACTTGAGCCACAGCGCCACTTCTGGCTTTTTCTGTGTGTGTGGTGCTGAGGAATCGAACCCCAGGACTTCATGTATACGAGGTGAGCACCTAACCAGTAGGCCATATTCCCAACCCTAGACCTTATTTATTTACTTACTTATTTAATTATTATTATTATTTTTTTTTTTTTTTTGGCCAGTCCTGGGCCTTGGACTCAGGGCCTGAGCACTGTCCCTGGCTTCTTCCTGCTCAAGGCTAGCACTCTGCCACTTGAGCCACAGCGCCGCTTCTGGCCGTTTTCTGTATATGTGGTGCTGGGGAATCGAACCTAGGGCCTCGTGCCCTAGGGCACTCTTGCCACTAGGCTATATCCCCAGCCCCTACTTATTTAATTATTGTACCAGTACTAGGGCTTGAATTTAGGACCTGGCACAGTCCCTTAGTTTTTTTGCTGAAGGATAGTACTCTACTTCCAGGTTTTTGCTGGTAAATTGAAGATCAGTGTCTCACGGACATTTCCCACCTGGCTAGCTTTGACCAACAATCCCCAGATGAGTAGCAAGGAGTACTAACCTCTGACACCACTTCCTAGTTATGATACAGTGTTTAAATTTGGCTTTGAACATTTGCAACCTGATAAATCTAGTTAAAAACTGTGAGTGGGTTTAAAGGTACAGACATTTAGAGGAGAAAGCTTGTCTTGGAGAACATTTCTCAAAAGAAGACTTGCACATATACAACTGATTTCAACAGCACTCATCACTAGACAAATGAAAATTGAAACTTCACTGAGAAATTACCTCAGATCTGTTAGAATGCCTATTATCAAAAAAGACAGCAGACATGTTCTATCTAGTAAGGATGTAGAGAAAAAGCAACTTCACATACTGTTGGTGGAGGTATAAATTATGAGCTTCTTAATGTTCTTTCTTTGCAGGTTAGATGAATGTAACCACATGTAGAAAGAAGGAGGCACGTGAACGCACCTGTCACAAATGATTTGCTTCTTCTATAATACTGACTACTGGAATAACAGGTAATGGCGTGGAGAATCTTAGAATATTAAAACGAGAACTATCCTATGACCCAGTACTCTCACTAGTGGGTCTATACGCAAAGGAAATCTAGTCATTATATGGAAGAAACATCCACATGTCCATGTTTATTGCAACAGTGTTCACAGAATTCAACACATGGCATCAAAGCATGTGACCATCAGTGAAATAAACTGGATACAGAAGATGTAGTATATGCACAATGCTCTGCTATTAAGCCATAGAAAGAAGAAAGCCCTGTCATTTATAAAAATCATGGATGAACCCAGAAGATATTATATAAGTAGAAATATGTCAGATCCAGAAAGATACACAGGAATTTGCTCATAGGTGTAATATACTAAAAACCATTTCCAGAAGGCAGAGAGGAAGATGATGGTTGGTCACATAAGGCTTGTACAATTAGGGATATTATCCCAATGGTATGTAACTACTGTTAGATAGAAGAATGCTTTTGTAAATATCGAGAATAGGAAAATATATAAGCTCATGAGTGTAAATAAATAATTTCCAGAGGTGTGGAGGTAAGGGCAGATAGATGAGGAGAAGTGTTGAGTAACTACTATCGTTTATTGAGTTGGCTTTTAGATGATAAGATGTTCTAAAATTGGTGTGATTTTTGCACAACTTTGAACAAACTAAACTTCATTAGGTTCCATACATGTAATAAATGGATTGTTCAGAGTTTGAATTATATCTTAATAAAGATGTCTAAAAATGGAAAATGTAGTAATGTATGTGTGTGTTTGAGAAGGACAGAGAGACAGAGACAACGATATAGAGATCTCATCTTAGACACAGTCAGGAAGGAGAAGGCAGTTTCTGGCTCTTTCAAGATACTTAGGTCATTTCCATTAGCTTCTCCAGTCTTCATAATGCTCTTCCTTCTCTCAAGTTTCAGATGAACCCAGCTACATACAGAAAGAAGAGAAAACAGGATACAAGCACACAGGGCTTCTACTGCACTGCTAGCAATATTCATTGTTGCAGTAATGAATTCATTCATCCTGTCTTACGTTATGTTAGAAAATTAAAGATGAAGAAAGGGGGGTTCTTCAAAGTCCACCATTTCTGTTTCAAAAAGAAAAGCCATAGGAGGGGTACAAAGGACCTAATAAAAACTCTGAGGCATGGACTCTTGTTTTCTTGCTCTTGGACGTTGAGACTGCTCTCGCGGCATGGATAGATAATGTTGCTGCTGTCACTACACTCCCTTCCTCACAGGATGGTCTTAAGGGAATAGCTAAAGAACCAGACTTCAGAGCGACCTTGAGATGAGCACTGCGGCTCTCCTTTCCACGGACTTACCTCCCACTCAGCCAGGTGCTGGGTCCCTCGTCTCTTCATCCTAGAGACACAACTTGAGGCTTGAGTAAGCTTTACTCAAAAAACAAGGTCTTCATTGTACTCCTAACCTGACTCATGGAATTGTAACTCCTTGTACAGCTGCTTAATAATAAACAAAGTAATAATTATTATTGTCTTCCATGCTTGCTTGGAAGTAAAACGTTCTCATAGAACTTCCTGGGAAGAATTCATTCATGTGATTTGTTTTCTTCTTTAACGATATGGCATGCATATGAAGTTTGGCATGAATTCTCTTCTCTTTTAAAATTTCATTTTATTTTTTTATTGTGGAGTTGATATACAGAGGGATTACAGTTGCATGAATTGGTTATTGAGTACAATTCTTTTTGAAATGTTTCCCCTTGCATCACTGTCTCCGTTTTTCCCTCCTGTCCCTACCCACAAGATATCCAGTTCATTTTTTACGGAGTGGCCAGTGAATATCGCTGTGGTATTTGTTCACCTTTGTTCCATCTTTCGTGTGCCCTCCCTCACTCTCCAAAATATAAACAAACCAACAAACAAGACAAAGGGAAAAGAAAACAGCAGCAGCAACAATGACAACTAAAAATGTCTCGCTTCCTTTTCCTGGAGTTCACGTCGTAGAATATTATTTTATATGATCACCTGTGCATAACTATTGAGCCTTTGTCCGCCACTCCCATGCCGATCGTCCTTTGGCCCCAATATGTGAATTGACTAGTTTCTCCTATAATTTATCAAGGCCCAGTGCATTTCCCTTTAAAAAAAAAAAAAAAGGAATAATCGCATGTGTGGGTGCATTTCCGAAAGAAACACAGATTCGTTTCCTCTAAAAATTATTGCATCATCAAGATTGTTTTACATATATATGCATATGTGGTGCTATATATAGTAGAACTCCATATATAGATATGTACATATATATGTATAATAGTGCCCATAATGAGCAAGGGCTTCATTATTGTCTACAATTATTTTTTGGATCTCAAATGTGTGTGCAACAGAGGACTCACCAAAGCAAGAGAGCATCGGTGCGCTTTGCATGTTACTCAGTAAGCCCTGGGAGAATGTTTCCTGTCCTCCCTCAGAAAGCTGCTTCGTGTTCTTCCCCTTGCGTTGGGAGATGTCCAGCAGAGCCCTCTGGATGTCCAGCTAGCCCTTGTTTGCACAGCAGCTTTCCTGAGCGCCCTGCTGGCCGTCACCGTGCACCAGCTGTGCTGTCCTATTCCTCTACAGGTGCATAGAATTGAGGACACACCATTGCAGCAGCGAGAGGGAAGAGCTCGGGCCATCGAGACGCCAGCGCCAGGTGCTCGTTTCCCGCGAATACCGCAGCGCCCTGTGCGCTGGGTGCGCGCTCAGGTCCCGGCTCTGGCTGGCGGGTGGATCCGGGATCCGCGCCCCGGCGGCGGCGGCTGCGCTGGTTCCCCGCCTGCCCACACCAGCCTCCCGGGGGCTGGAGGGATAAACAGGCGGGCCGGGGGTACCCGCAGGCTTCACGGGGCTCCACCTACTGGCCGTGCCCCGTACTGCAGTTCTAAGTGGCCAGGCCAGTCAGAGCATTGGGAATCGGTGGCCTGGGAGACGGAGCCCAGGCTAGAGGGAAGACCGGGAGCGGGGCAAATAGATGTTGATTAAAACCTCACACTTGACACTTGATATCGAAATGGAGGTAACTGCGGGCAGCCTTTGCACCTGCGATTGCGTTTTAAGTATGAATTCGTCACCGGTAACCATCGAGCCCTGCTTTATCATTTTGCAGCCACCGTGTCTGCATTTTTGTAATGCAGATCATTTGAGACAGGACCTTAGATGATGATGGATTAGTAGATGATACGAAGGCCTATTCGTTGGCTGAGAACATCCCTATTTACAAATCACATGCACACACAAATGGACTCGGGAAAGTGCTAGGCCAGGTGGCAGAGTCCCCACCTTGGAGGAGGTTTTCAGAAAAGCATGCCTCCTAAACAGCCATGCAGAGCCATGGCCGTGTTTCCACTCTGCACTCTCGTTGAGGTTTTACTGAGAATTGCAGTTACAAAAGATGCCAGCGCCATGGATAATTCAGTAGGATAGGCAAATGCTTATGAACATCTCCACAACACTGCCTACGTGAGTATTTGAGCTGTAACTGAACATTTTAATGGAGGTAAAGAGATCTATTTGTTGGGGGAATTAATTCCTCCTCCGTGGAATAGAAGACACAGGAGAATGAATAGGAGAAGCCCTTCACAGCAGAGCAGGTACTTACAGGATAATTCAGGGTTTTTAATAGCATAAAGATGAGCTCTCTAAAGAAGTTGAGAAGCACAAAAAAAGCACATGTTAGTGGGAAATGATTCAGACGGTGCTGTTGCCAAATGCTTAAGTGGTCAGAGATGAAGAATTGTCTATTTACCCCTTTCTTCTTCTTGGACAAAGCCACTGTTAATATGTATGTGTTTTTTTTTTCCTTTTCTTTCTGAAAGGAGTGAAATCAGCATAGGTATGATACGAGGTATGATTGTAAACAATACAACCATTTGTAGATAAAATAAATTTAAAAAACAAAGTAGGCATTTGAGACTATTCTTAACTCATTGCAAAGTACAAACATGATACTAGCAATAATAATAATCATAACACCTCTCTTATAGGATTGTAATGAAGACTAAATAGCAGCAATGGGAATAAATTGAAAGCATGATTATTAAACTCTCGAGAAAGTTAATTTTAAAAATAGTGGAAATGTGTGCCATTAACTTACAAAACTTTTATAAAGTGAGCAAGTCATTTATATTGCAGTGTATAGATACATGAAAACTTCATACAATCGAACACTTCTGTATCTAGTAAGGAACTGTGTCTGAAAATAACTAGGTGCAGCTGAGTTTAGTGGTGTTAGTCCACATATTAAGAGAAAAAATAGACCAAACTCTTTCAAAAGAATAAAAAGGGACTATACTTCCAGTTTTAGTACTTCAGAATAATCTTAATAATTAAAGCTAATGAAGAAATATTATACACAGGTCAACATACCTTACTAACATTGATGCAAAATTATAAATCATCTTAGCTGATTTTTAATCAAATGTGATTATTTCAACATTAAGAAACCAGTATACTTTGCTACATAAAAAAAAGTTTATGACTGTGTCAATAGTTGCAGAGATTTGTTTAGCATAAGCAAGGTCCTGAGTCTGATATCCCTCCACCAGCACCACAAAAAAATAAAGAAAAGTTTAGAAGCAAAAACATGTGATAACAATCCAACATTCACTTACGTTATAAAACTTTGACATATTAGAAATAGAAGCAAACTTCATCTGTTGCAGAGTATCTGTGAACCTCTTCTTGTACCACTCATCATTAGCAGTTAAATCTTTGACACCTGAGGCAGCAAGAAATGACTGACACTCACTGTCACCTCGTCCATCTAACATTAAGACAAGCAAATTAGTTGTTAGGAAAAGGTCCCTGTAACATGGAGGTCAGATCTGGCCAGCTCCATAGTGGCCACGTGGCAAGTTGACCATGTGGTATTTCTAGCATCTTGTCATGATGGGCGTGCCTGGATTCCCACAGGAAGGGAAGTCCCATCCCCAGATAATGGGTGTTCTTAAATCCCAAGAGCCAGGCTGGCACAGGGCCTATCAGTTACTGAACCTGTCAGTCAAGTGCTTGGGACTGGGAGTTTCCTGTGACCCAGCTCCCTGACCTGACCCTATTTTGGGGCAGGCCAGCTCAGGTGCCATTACATCATGCTACATGTCTCCATGTTCGCGTCCTGTGTCCTGTCTCTTGTCCCCATGGTGTCCCAATTTAGCTCTCCATTGAAGCTGAATTGGTTTGTTGGTACTTAGAAATCGTCTGGAAGTAATTCTCTGTCCTGTTTTGTGCAATGTGTTTTTCTGAAACCTGGGACGGGTCCATCTGGAACTTCCCCAATAAATCCATCGTTTTACTTGAGACTGTCTCTGAGTGGTGGACTCTTGGAGGGATGGGGGGACCCCCCCCCCGACCCCATTACAGTTCCCAGCATTTGAGAGAAGGAAATAGCTCTTAATTTTTGATAGGCGAATGTGCTTATAGACACAGAAAATCATAATGAATAAAAAGTAAAAGAAGCAATTCTTATTTTTAGAATACTAACTAAAATATTAGCAGGAAAAGTTAGTAAAAAATAATTTGTATTTTATGTGGAGGCATAAAGTAATTATAAGAAAAATCTGTACCTTTAGTGAATGATGGACACAGAAAATTCCAAGATCTTAATGAGAGGATGTGAAGTTCATACCTATACTCCTAGCTACTAAAGAGGCTGAGATCTGAAGATTGAGGTTCAAAACCAGCCTGGGCAAACAAATTCATGAGACTCTTCTTTTCTCAAAGCTGGGAGCGGCGGAGTGGCTCAAGTTGTATAGCATTAGTCTTGAGCAATAAAGCTAAATAAGAACACAAGGCCTGAGTTTCAGCCTTAGTACCAACATATGAATACAAAAAAAATTACTGAAAGATTTTAAACATAATCAGAAAGAACTCAGATCAAAAGCAAACACATTCAAGAATAACTGTGAATGTTAATATTAGTTGCATGCAAACTTCCATAAAAATAAGTTAATTTGTTAATTTATTAACTGTTCATCAAAGAACAGTTGTCAGGAAATGTGAAATCTTTCATTGGCTTCAAAGCTTCAGTTGTGCTTGACAGGGAAGGTTGTAGGATGTCTTGTAAATGTCTGGAGCACAGACTCACAAAAGAAGATAGTACATCTAGAGATACTCAGATGACACAAGTGGCTGTCAGGAAAATGGAGGTGGTGAGTGGTTATCTGGTTGGATTTATAGCTGTAAAGCTTTTGTGGGAATCCAAACATGAGCCACAGGTCATCTCAATTATTTAGCTGTGTTCAACACATTGTATTACTAATAATTTCTGCCTTTTGATGCAAAGACTAGTATAAGCTCCATTTTCCCTGTTTATTCACGAGAAGTTACCATCCATCCTTGACTGACTGACATTAGTAAAGAAAGTATGGTAAGTAATGTTGGGCAATGTTATTTGAAAGTATAGATACAATTTCTGAGTTCATTAGGTTGGTGAAGCTAGTCAGCACTTACTACATGTTAGGTGCTGGAGAGGAGGTTTTGTCTTGCCAATATCCATTAGATATTGTCTGACTAAAAGACAGGGAGTGAGCTTCCACTGCCTCAGTTTTCTCTCCTCTAAAATGAGAGGAATAAAAGTATATACTCCACTGGATTGTAACAATGAAATTAAAGCATCTAGTACAGCAACTAATAGGTATTAAGCTCTAAATAAACTCTTCCGGATATCACACAAAAGACAAAGTACTGAATTTACCCTTTATTTAATAGTCTTCTGTATCCCTTTCTGTTTCCAGAATTGATATTCACAGTATAACAAAGCAAGCCACCAAGTTGAGTGATCAGCTGAACGGCTATCTTAGCACACGCTCACGTTAGATGTGTCCCTCCTTGAACATCCGCCCTTTTCTTGGCTGCCTAATGTGGTCTTACCCACCTGCAGGCTATGCTCAAATTTTCTTAGCCAAATCCTCCTTTGTTTTTATCCAACCCAGAATCTTCATTTCTTCTTCTCACTGAGAAATCGGGAGTTGAATTATGGGTGTTGAATATGATGTACATTCTTGTACAGCCTGCTTACATTTGTCAAATACATCTATCATCTACTCTTTTTTTCTGCTAATAAGTCTTTCTGTCAAGTAATGGTCTGATTTCAACCATTCAGTGATGCTCTTGTGGCTTTACAATGAACGTTCTGATGCTAGATTCTCTAAGGAAATAATTATATACTGTTGGCACTCATTGCTTTATCACAATCACTCACAGGCACAAAATTATCAAATGTTTTGCTAATATTCAAAGAATTTTATGGAAAGAGTTAGACTGTACATCTCTAGTTCCTGTGCAAAACAAGTTCAAATCACATTTCAGTGAAACAAGCTAAGCTTCTATTACACCCTGTGAAAGGTCAGGTAATTTGTTCAGGAGCTTGAGGTAGAACTGTCTTGTAATAGTGTCTCCGAAACATTGGATTCTCATAATACATCCCAGTAATCCCACAGTCCACCACTTCTAGCAATTAGGTCAGTAAAACATTACAAAGGGAGTTGTTACAGTCAGACATACATAGTATCATATCTCCATCCACATCATAGTCATCAAATCCCAGCCACATGACCCTAAATGAACTGCAAAGGATGCTGGGAACTTACAATTTCTGAACTTTATGGAGGAAGAAAGGAGATTGATAAGCATCTTGCTGGTCACGAGAAGACTATAAAAAGAAACAACCATCTCTCCATGATTAAGTGGCCGTTTCCTGGCTCCTCCTGAAAACCAGATCAGTTATATCACTCTAATCAATCCAGATAATAAAATAGCACTGAACAGTGTCAGCATCGTAGCCATCTCGTATTCTCCGAAATATGCCTTTTGAAAAGTAAAACTATAAAATGCATGTAAAACTAAAGATTCTTTTTCTCCCATTTTACCTACCTATGTTGGGAATCCTATAAGTTAGGCAAATATGGTAGCTTTTTTCAACTCTATCTGAAATTCCTGAGATTCCTAGATAGGTATAAGAAGAATATAAGGAGGTCAGACCAGGAAGTTTTATGATTGTGATCTGGAACTTGTGTTCTCCATCCATAAAAGAAGTTGAATGACTGTTCTTTTTCACCCTACACTTTGCCACATTTATAGCTTTCCTGGAGATTTCTCTGCTGGAAAAATCTGATTTCCATACCATTGAAATGACCGCATGTCTTCCTTTGGTTGTCCTTCATATAGTCACAACCCCATACCCACCTCTTCTTTTTGTTTGTTTTTTTAAATGAATGCATGAGTATGGAAGTGTGTGTGTGTGTGTGTGTGTGCGCACACACATACCTCCATTCATGTTGTGTATGCCAGTACTCGGGTTTCTGCTCAAGACCTCATCTTTTTGCTTAGTTCTTTCCACTCAACACTGTTGCTCTATTACTTGAGCCACACTTCCACTTCCAGCTTTTTGCTGGACTTGGAACTATGATCCTCAGATCTCAGTCTCCTCAATAGCCAGGATTACATGTGTTAGTCAGGGGTGACCAGCACACCTTTCTTTCATGAATGTGATAAACCTGCTCATAGGCTGACTCTGAACTGATTCCCCCATTACAGTGTGCTGTCTTGACAAACAATGAATTTCTGCTTACCAATACTGGAAGTGAGGCTGGCTCTCTATGTGCTATCGCTCTAAGAACATTTCAAATTCAGACTGCTCATGGATCAGTTCCAAAGCTTCAAAGGTGTATAGCAAGTTATCTAAGTGTCTTTTTGAAACCCTTCTTAATTGGCTGGAAGCAAAGGAAGCGCTGAGAATATTACCAATTTAATACATTGTTAGCTAAGTATTAGTTAAAATTTAAAAAAATTCCAAGAAGTGTTAACCTTTTGGAAACTCACAATGAACTGATTCAACATCACGACTCCCTTTTTCATTCTGGCTGAGAAAGAAAGGGGAAGAGGTAGAGTTTCGTGCACTGACCATTTTGGGGTGTGCCTCACTGTGTGTGCAAGGGGGATTTGAATGTAGAAAGATCATCGGTGTAAAATGTTATCAACAGCGCATGCTGAAAGGGCATGCTCATTAAACCCTACTTGATGCCTTTCATAGCAAAGTCATTACCCACTGCAGACGGCTTGTGCCGAAAATCATAATCCCCAAGGAGACTGCATTCTGAGGATTGTCATTGGGCAGCAAAGTCCAGGACATTCTGTTTTCAAAATAACTACCCAAGAGCCTGGGTAAGGCTTGGATCAAGTGGTAGAGTCATTGCTGAGCAAAGCAGCTGAACAAGGCTGAACAAGGTACTAGAGGGGAAAGAAAAAAAAGAGTCGCAACAATAAAAAGACAATTTACCAACCTAAATCCTTGCATTTAGATTTACAGCTGGTGGGGTTTTTAAAAGTCTCTTCCTTATGGAAAAAAAAAACAGGTCATGAAATGCATGTATGTCTTTGATTCTGACTTTCCTACCACTGGTAACCACATACGTTTAAGGAAGCTTGAGTTTTCCTTTTTAGAATCATTTGCGTAACTCATAGCTTCCGTGCAGCTTAGAATAGAAATTTTCCTATAAGGGCACAGGAGGCTCCTCAAGCTTTCCATTTCTTTTATACCAGCCCTGTGCAATTAGCAAAATTGCTTTGATTTTTCTTCCTCCAGCAGAGGCTCTAGGCTTGAGTTCAGGCCAAACTCAGACTGCTCTCAGAATGGACTGGCCTAGGTCGCAGGAGGAAGAAAGACAGACACCAGTAGCTCCCCATCCAAAGAGCCCTCCCTCTGATATTTTAATCTAGTATGTTGTTCTCACTGTCTGCTGATGCTTCTTTATTTTATTTATTTATGCTGGTATTGTGGCTTGAACTTAGGACCTGGATAGTGTCTCTTTTGTTCAAGGATGGTGCTCTACTCTTTGATCCACAACTTTACTTCTGACTTTCTGGTGATTAACTGAACAGAAAAGTTTCAGACTTTTCTGCCCAGGCTGATCCTCAGATCTCAGCCTCAGATCTGTTGATGCTTTTAAAATTAGGATCTTCTAACTTGTATAACTTTTCCTATGTGGACTTTCCCCCTAGTAAGAACATAGCTATGATTCACCCTACTACATTTGGAAGTGCAAGGTATTTTCTGTTATTTGTCTTTAGAGACAAGACCTCACTATGTAGCCTGGCCTCAAAGTTGGAATCGCTCTGCCTTGGCCTACATGTGCCACCGCTTCATTCTGCTCTGTTATTTATTTATTTACTTAATTGATTTTTAACTTTTCTATTTCTTGCCCATACAAGGGCTTGAACTCAGGGACTCACATTCATGCTTGGCGTCTCTGCTCAAATCTTGCACTCTACCACTTGGCTCATATCTCCTCTTTAAGCTTTTGGTGGTTGAAGAGTCTCATGGACTTTTCTGTTTGGGCTGGCTTTGAATCGGAACCCTCATGTGTCAGCGTCCTGATAGCTAGAATTATAGGCAAGAGCCAACAGTGCTAGACAATGTTTTGAATGTTAAATTGTATTAATTAGGCTACTTTCTTTAATCTTGTGAATTTCTTGAATTTGTAAATTTATTATATTTAGAGATATATTTTCTTTTAATAGATTAATTTTATTAAAAAGCAGTATGAAACAAAAAATGATTTTTTCAGAATTAGTTCTCCTTATCTGTAAACATGTATTCATCTTTTGCAGAAGTGTGAACATAATATGCATGAAAGGACACTGGATAATGAAAAAATGCAAATGTGGAAAAGGTGTTTGTTCTAAAATTACAGTATAAAGGTAAAGGAATAATCAGAAAGGCAGAATTACTTCCTTTCACACTAATCATTTTTGGCAGAGCTAAGAGGCGGGCTAACAAAAATATACTTGAAGATATTCCTTCCCCATTCAAAGACTTTTCAACATAGTCAATTCCAAAAAGAGAGACAAGTGTAAGTTATTAAATATTCAATTGTATTCAGTTATTTTTATGCCAAGAATTTCAAGAACATTCTCTTCATCATAAAAATGGTTATTCATAAATAGAAAAAGAAAGCTTAACCTTGGTGACTCAAGCCTGTGATTCCAACTTTTCAGGAAGCTGAGCTCTGGAGGATCACAGTTCAAAGCCAGCCCAGTCAGGCAGAAAATTCCAGGAGATTCCATCTCCAAAATAAACAGAAAAAGCTGGGCTGGAGGCATGGTTCATGTGGTAGGTTGCCAGCCATATCAGCAAGCTGAGTGCCAGATCATAAATCCAAACTCTGACATGGGAGAGGAAGGGAGTGGAAGAAAGAAAACAAAAAAAGAAGAGAGAGTACAATAAAGCCAAACTAACCTTGGTGGGGTCATAACTTTCTGCAATCCCAACAGTCTGAGCTCTTAGGAATTCAGGGCCAGACTGAGCACCATAGTACCACCCTGTCTTAGGAAAATAGAAGCAGGAAACCCAGTTACTCAGGAGGCAGAGAGAGGAAGATTAAGGTTCATGGTCAGTCCCAGAAAGACTTCATCTCAGCCGACAAGCCAGGCTTAGCAGTGCAAATTTGTGGTCATAGATACTCTACAGTAGAGGTAGGAGGATGTGATGTGAGGTGGGCTAGTAAAACATTATGATGAGATCCAAAAAGCAAAAGGACTAGGGGTGTGGCTTGAGTGATTGCCTAGCAACCACAAGTCTCAGGACTCAAGTCTGTTGTCCTGAGTCAAACCTGCAGAAGGTGGCTATGGGTTGAGAATCTTTTTTTTTATACACATACAGGTAGAAGACTGAAGGGGGATCATCCAAACCTCTGAAAGTAAATACAAACCTAGGCAGGCTCTCTGAAACATACCAGAGACACTCATCACAGACTTATTGGGAAGTAAAATGCGATTATACCTGAAGATTCTCTTGAGTCAATTTTGACACCGCTACCGCATAAAATACATTCAAAACTCAGATTCTGTTCCATTTAGTATTGGCTTGACCACCTAACCTCATTTGCATTGGAGGCTAGAAACAATAGTTTCAAAAGCCTGAGAAGTGGTCTTTTCCCTGCTAGCCCTATCACAAATGGATATGCATTAATTTACAATTATGTTGGTAGATTAGCAAGCCACGGAGGGAGCTGGGTGAGGGGAAAAGTCTTTGCAGAAGCTTGGAGATTGTTGAGAGACTGGGAGAGGATTAGGGTGGTGATGGAACTGGACATATGTGCTTGAGGGGGAAAAGTTTCCAAAGTTGAGGTCCGGGTGATTAGATTAGGGGTTATAGCCCTCTAAAGCTGCTGAAAACACGATGCAGTCAATGGCCTAGGAGTTCAGAGCCACAGGAAGTGACTCGTGACCAGCCATAAAGTTCTCATGACCATCTTCTGAAAGGCATCCAGGAAAATGGTACAATGGGGAGGGAAGAGAGGTAGTCACAGGCCAGTATTTGGAGGTGGAGGCTGGTTCTGAGTTTGGATCTCTAAATAAAGCTCCTTTGTAAATAAAACTCCTTTGCCACCTTTAGCCGTGCCTCCATGGGTTTTCCTAGCTCTTAGTCATGGCAGGGGTAGAATACGAGCCTTGAGCAACAAAGCTCAGGGACAGCACCCAGGCCTTGAGGTCCAGATTGAAGGCTGGCACACACACACATTTCTAAGAAAATGCAATTTTTCAGCTTCAGAGCTCCAGTTATTAAAAGCAAAGAAACATCAGTGTCTGCCACATAATTAATCAAATCCAGTGATTCCTGGATGTTACTGTGCTGCAAGGCCCTCTTCTTTACTGGATGTCCATTCAAACGCATTCACTTGAGTTTCAGTGCCTAATGATTTCAAGGGCACTAAATCTAGCACTCAGTTATTAGAAAGTAAGTTTGACTGTATTAACACTGTGTTTGTAGATGCATAGCTTTTATTACTTACAGTGATTCTGTTTATTGTCTTCATTCTATTCAGGGTGTAAACAAATAGGGTCAAAGTACCAATCAGGAAGATAATTAGATTAATAGTAACTTAATTAAGAGTCACTTGATATTATTTAATTACTTAAAATTACTTAATATTACTTCATAAGCCCTTTTATGGTTTTAGAAAGAAGCAAAGTCTGGTTTAATAAATTTAATAGAATCAATTCTGTTTTAGATACAGTATTTAGACCAATAAACATAACTTTTTTTCTTTTCCTGATACTGGCGTGGATCCAATTCTTGCCTGGCTTTTTCAGTCAAAGCTGGGCATTCTATCACATAAGCCACATCTCTGCTCTTGGCTTTTTGCTGGTAAACTGGATATAAGAGCCTCAGGAATTTATCTGCATAGGCTAGTTTCCAGCCATGATCCTCTCAGATCTTAGCTTCTTGAGTAGCTAGGATTACAGGTATGTGCCACTAGTGCCTAGCTCATGTCACCTTTATAAGTAGGCTAATACAAATATGAATATAATATAAATATAGCATGTATATTGAGATTAAAAAAGCCAGCCATTGTTCATATTGTTCCTCCTGCATAGGACTCCCCTACCCAGATCATTTAGCACCCTCACGAGCATTTAAAAGAGAACCCAAGAATCTCTTCTAATACTGAGGAATTTAAAGGTCTACTTAATAGAAATTCTTTCATTTTACATTGGTTACTTTCCATCAACGAACATGTACAAGTGAGTTTGTAGAATCAAGCATGGATTATCTTTTAACCTGGACAGCTCATTCTGGCACAGGTTAGTTTGAGTTCAGCACACCTCTGTTAGTATGGTCCTGTGACAAATTTTAGGTAGCACCTAGTACCAAACTGATTTTGTTTATTTATTTTAAAAAATTTTATTGTCAAGGTGATGTGCAGAGGTGTTACAGTTACATAGGTAAGGTAGTGAGTACATTTCTTGTCAAACTTGTTACCTCTTCCCTCATCGTTCTCCCTGATTTTAAATCCAAATAAGCACCTAGGCACAGAAATCAGGAGCAGAATTAGTTTCTAATTTGTTTTTTTTCCCACATACCCACGTGCTCTTATTTTTGGCTACTCTAATTTAATCATACTTCCCTGCTACTTATTGGGAGTATCTAGGAAGCCTCTAGAATCTCCACAGAGACATCTGCTTAGTCTCAGTATATTATACACTATAGGCCCCCAAAGTCAAACTATTACTTGTCTGAGACCATGGTATGTAGCATAGTAGCATTTTCTACCAAAGTATTTCCATTTACAATGCAGAGAATGAGGGAACCTTTTCTTACTATTCCAGCTTTCCACATGTTGACCAAAGGAATTGCCTGAATCCATTTGGTTCTAGACAACATTCTTTATTCACATAGTCACCCAATGTTTGCCTCTGCTTTTGTTCCATTCCTGACTTGTTAAACACTTGCAGACAGTGTGAGAAAGTTTTAGGCATTTAGGACTTAGTAAGGGTTTTTTTTTTTTAATGTTTTCTTCAATGTTCCTGTCTATAGTCACAGGACAGTCATGTTACCAATGTTTTTTAGTAGACATTTTTCCAGTTCTTACTGCTAGCCAGCATTGCACTCCTTTTCCTATTCCTACTAGGATTTGACCACCAGGATAACTTCCTAAATAAGACTGTGGCTTCCTTGGTCTTTTCTTCCTAAGCGGCTCCTGTGGGCAGGTCAGCACCTGATTGCACTGAGAGGAATGGTCTGGTCCTGGCTTCCCTTCACTGAATTACCTGGTTCTAGGACGCAGAATTCACATCACCTCTCCTGTCTTTCATGTTCTTTTCTTCTCTTCCCAATTTTCTTTTCTCCTTTCCTCCCAATTTCGTTTTTTCAGGTCAACAAGCTACTAGCTAAATTTCCGTTTCCCAAGATTAGAAACAAATACTCTTTCACCAGCCTATTTCATTTTATATGCCTGTTGAGTATTCTAGTTAGGGACAAATATTAAAAATACACTTACTTCCCTAACTACACTGCTGAATAGTCTTCTCTGGACTCTGAAAGCAACCCATCAGTGTCGGGTTGAGGCGGCTATCAGGGGACACTGCCTGTGCCTGCCAGCGTGCATTTGATAGGTGTAGCTGAAAACAAACACACAATAAAAAAGCAGTGAAAACTATTTTAATTGGATGACAGGAGAGAACGTGGAATTAGTACTCTTTAAAATGATCTAGTGGCACCAGTGGCTCTTGTCTGTAATATTAGCCACTTAGCAGCCTAAGGTCTGGGGACTGTGTTTTAAAGCCAGTCTGGTCTCCAGGCTCCCGAAGTGGAGCTGTGGCTCAAGTGATGGAGTGCTAGCTGTAACCAAGAAACTCAGAGAAGGGAGAGGGCCAGGCCCTGAGTTCAAGCCCCCAAACCAACACACACACACACACACACACACACACACACACACACACACACACACACACCCCTAATTGACCATACAATTGCCGGTGCCTGGACTTTGAATTTACTATGTGAATCTATTTCATTTTTAATGGGTCTCCGACATAGGCAGTAAATGTTAAAGGAAGTGGGTTTTCTGCATTTTGTTTGCTGTATCTTGAAATTGAGCATTCGTTCTATTGCTTTGGAAAGTCCATCACCACTTGCTACTACATGTATCTTATACAAATTATTTGGGGCAGGATTTCTTTGTTAATATCATTCCAAATTAAATCTTTAACTTAAAAAACTTTGAGCCTTTATTAAGATGTGTGAAATGCTTTGATACACTCAAGATAAGATGTGCTAAGTATAATTAGATGTAGACAATTTACATTTGCTAAAAATTATGCTCAGAGACAACATTGGTTTTTATGTGAATTTCGCACTTTGGAGAAACTCCCAAAATATATCAAAGATAACTTGTATATCTCAAGAAGACTATTTTTATAACTCTCTATTTCATTTTGGAAAAAGGCAGATGTTTTATTATCTTTTGAGAAAGGAAATGATATTTTCTTAAAATGCCATTTCCTGTGATACATCACTTCATGCATAGTGTGTTAAAAACAAGGAGGAAAATCTCATTAAGACTCTAGTGATATTATATTTAGAAAAGCTCTGTTGGATTTCAGTATTATAACTTCCTGAGTTTTATCTTAAATATACTTTTTAAAGCTAAGCAAAAATAAAGAAAATACACTTTTAAAGGAATGGACTATGTGTGAAACTTTTTATAATATTTGGATCCAAGGAAATCATTGTATGAACAAGAGAAGATATATATATATATATATGTTATTATTATTAGTGGGAATCTGCTTTGTTCTCATAACTCCTTGTCACTCCCCTCTCAGCACATTCTTTTTATGTATCCAAAGAGCCTATATGAAGAAGGACTTGCCTCTCCCCTCTAGGCCCATTCTTTCTATGTATCCAAAGATGGAATATGAAGGATTGACCCCCACCCAGTTTTCCCAGGCCCATACAGATACCAGGCAAAACCCCAGGTATGAGCTGACCTGCTTTGATGTGCAGGCAGGGCAATTCACCTAAGCCCAACTGGTAAAAATCCTTGGTGGGCCCAAGGAAAAACCACCAACTTCCGAGACAGAGTGACTTCTTCATTAACCTCTACCTCCTTGCTCAGACCCCATATAAGCCTGGTCCCAAATTCCAGCACCCCACCCCCCACCCCCCACCCCCACCCAGCCTCCAATGAAGGAAGGTCTGTGCCCCTGGCTGTCCCTCAGTTCGGCCTCTTTCTTTTCTGTTTTCCTCCATTTTCTTTTCTTTCTTTTTTTTTTTTTTTTGCCAGTCCTGGGCCTTGAACTCTAGGGCCTGAGCACTGTCCCTGGCTTCCTTTTGCTCAAGGCTAGCACTCTGCCACTTGAGCCACACAGTGCCACTTCTGGCCATTTTCTGTATATGTGGTGCTGGGGAATTGAACCCAGGGCCTCATGTATACGAGACAAGCTCTCTTGCCACTAGGCCATATCCCCAGCCCCCTCCATTTTCTTAACAATTGTAATGATCTCACATATCTATGTATATACCCATGCAGCATAAACAAATACAAATAACGAAATAAGATACAGTTTGGGCAGTGACTATGTTGAATAAATTTTTTAATTTTCTGTACTTTCTATACTTTCCAACTTCTTCAAAACACATCTGTAAAAGTAGTAATAAGGACAGAAAATGAAAAAGACTCTGTCATATATCTCAAAGTGAAAACTCAACATTTTATATATATATATATATATAATTAGCAGAGGCACAGAGTTTACTAGTAACTCTAAGAGTAAAGTATTTTCTTCTCAGTGACTACTTTGCTTCTTCATATAGTAGATAAGACTATAGCATATTTATATTACAGAGTGATAAAGAGGTTCGAAAATTATTGCCATTAAGCAATAATAGATCATTTTTATGGATGACTTACAGTACTTTTTAGTTCTTTTAATATAGAGCCTTCTTACACAGCCCTTGTTCATTTCACAATCTCCATCCTCACCACTATTGTAGTGGGGGGGGGCTGAATCTAAGTAATTTCTCAGCCAGCCCACCACCTGAGGCCTGTGGGTTTCACAGACATGGGGGCTCCTAGCCAGGAGACTGGGGCCTGTCCACCCAGGTCCAAGGCCTAGAGGTGAATTGCAGATGTCTGGCTCAATGGGGAGAGCCAGGGCCCTGCTTGGCAGAACAAGTAGATACTTATGTTGTTTAGCCCCAGGGGACTCCTGAAACTTGTGCTGTCTCCACCCAACATGTGGGGGGGGGAGGGGAAAGTAGGGAGGAGGAAATGGAGGGGTGCTGTAGGTCTGTAATTGGCCTCTAAGTATACCCTATAGGGAAGGTTGAAGCCTATCTTCCCTAGATGGGAAAGTTCTGTGGGTACCTGAGCATCCATCCCATTTAAGGTCTGGGATCTTGTCTTCATGCTGGGGGAAGGTAAAGCCTCCCAATTCCCCCCTCCCGGTAATGTGTCCATCTGGGGCAGGGGGGGGGTGGACTTGGCCTATAAGTTACTGAACCTGTCAGTCCAGTGCCTGAGACTGGGAGCTTCCTGTGACCCCTGACCTTTATATAGGCTCCAACAAACTCACCATTACACCATGCCACATGTCTCCGTGTTCGAGTCCTGTCTCCTGTCTCTTCTCCAGTCACCATGGCATCCCACTTCAGCTCTCCATTGGAGCTGAATTGGTTTGTTGGTATTGTTTTGTTCTGTCTTTCCTCTCCTGCTGCCTGTTTCCTAACAGTGGTAAGTGTGATTATGGGCTGCAGGCCTTTGTAACAACTAGCTGCCTGCAGACTGCTAGCATTCTAATAAAGACTCCAAGATTCAATCCTTCAAAATGTGGCTTCTCTGATCATTTACCTTATAACACTATAATTTCAAGTAATAACAAGGTATCACTGTGATCAGGGTTAGAATTGATATATTAGCGTAACTAAAACTGCAAAGTAGTTTGAATGCTGAG
Organism: Perognathus longimembris pacificus; assembly: GCF_023159225.1. Lineage (NCBI taxonomy): Eukaryota > Metazoa > Chordata > Mammalia > Rodentia > Heteromyidae > Perognathus > Perognathus longimembris. The sequence continues at coordinate 9,691,631 of NC_063173.1, read as the reverse complement.
ATTACAGGCATGTACACCCAGGCCCTGCTTGCTTTGAGTGCTAACAGGTGTTAACTGAATACATTGCAGAACAGTATTCATTTCATCTTTGTTCAGGGGGAGAAAATGTGACACAGAAAGTTTAAATACTTTAAATCACACAGCTAATCACTAACTGGCCACACCAGAAAGAACCCAAGTACTTTGGCTTCCAGATCCAGATCTGGCCAGGAGTTTATGCCTGAACTTGCTGGTGTTTTTTGTACCTTGGATTATTTATCACCACCCAATGGAAAGAAAATGATCTTAGCTTTAGATGGTTCTGGATTTAAATTTCAATTCAATTATGTTAAAGAGATCTACCTTAAAAATGATGGCTATAGTTCAAAATCAAGTTCTACATATTTGAAAATTTTTATGAGGACATTTTGATACATACAATGAAACCTATACTTTCATCAGAAAGAATGACATTGCCCCTTCGTAAGGAAATGAAGAGACTTGGAAAAATGGAAGTTAGAAGTGTATTTGATATACTGTTGGGTAGTTCTTTTTCCTCCCTTTTCTTCTTTACTTTTTTCTTTGGTGGATTCCTTTCTGCTTCTGTTTTTGATGTCTGGACCCTTTGTCTTGTACACAAGTTTATCTGATTTGGGGAGGGGAAGGGGAAGCACAGAAACTGCAAGACAAAGGGTGAAACAATGAAAACAGTGGACCCCACTAGACACTATGTTGGAAATGAACTATACAACTTTGGAGGGAGGGAGGATAGGAGAGGAAAAACTGGAAGAGAATGAGGGAGTTCATTTCAGTAAGTATCATTTTATATGACCATATCACTATCATAGAACTAGCACATAACCATTCAGCCCTTGTGATCCTCACTATGTGAATGCTATTTAATTAATCAGGTGCAAGAGTAATTATTTGTCATTTACTATGCACTGGGTTCTTCTAATTTATAGGCACATTATAGTTATTACAAATGAGGGAAAACTTGCAGTCTAGTTTCTTTGAACCTGGCTTACTTCACTTAATATAATTTTTCTTTTGTCTTTCTTCCCCATGGTTTTACCCCTGATGTCACTGTAACGGATTTTGGTACCCTGGGTGTTGCATATAGAACCAGGAAAGGGAAGGGGAACATCAAAGTGGAAAGACAATGGTAAATTGTGCTGCGATGAACATAGTTGTGCTGGTAGCTTCAGTGTGGTCTTGCTTGTAGTCTTTTGGGTAAATGCCCAAAAGTGGGGTTGCTGGGTCATAGGGAAGCTCTGTGTTTAGCCTTTTGAGGAACCTACACACTGCTTTCCAGAGTGAGTGGTTCCGGCAGTAAATTTTAATTCAAGTATTTATATGTGATGTGTTTTTGGAAAAGGATTCTAGCTTTTCCATTTGAATTTCTATATAAATAAATGGTAATACTAATACTATTGGTGTTAAAAAAAGAATGGACTTGGATTATACTTTGAATACAAACATGAAAAAGTCTATCCTAATTTGATAGTCAGCACGTGGCATGGTCTCCATTCAAACTCAGATCTCCATTCAAATCCTCTGACCCTGCATTGTGTGTCAGGAATTGCAGTGGTGATGGAATCACCTCTAGCTGGCAATTTTCAGAGATGCTTTCTTAGAAAGAAACAGTAGTTATTTTAGTCTCTAAAGCTTATTTTATTGTTAGTCTTATTTTATTGCTTGGTCTTTGGTCCTTCATTAAAACCATGTTGCCATTAGTTCTTGGCCTTCCTTCCTTCCTTCCTTCCTTCCTTCCTTCCTTCCTTCCTTCCTTCCTTCCTTCCTTCCTTCCTCCCTCTCTCCCTCCCTCCCTCTCTCCCTCTCTCTCTCTCTCTCTCTCTCTCTCTTTCTCTCTTTCTTTCTTTCTTTTCTTACAGCATGGTTAATAGTAGTACAATATCCACAATTTAGCTTTTGTATTAAGGTACTTTCAATTTTCTGAACAACTATTTATTTGATTTGATTTTTATGGCCAGTGGGAATGAACAATATTCACCACACTTCACTGCTAAGAAACTGAGGGGTATCATTTTTAGCACTTAGCTAGGATCAATAACCAATAATTGGAACTCATTGTTGAGATCTAATGGCTGCCCACGGTTATACTGAAGATGAATTGTGAAGCTGGAACAGAACCCAATGTCTTGCCTTTTTTGCTGGACTTAAAGCACACAAAGCAAAGGGAAGAGATGTCCTCCTGGTAGAGTGCTCTGGATTTGCTTAAGTGTTTCCTTTTTTTCAGAGAAGATACCACTTTCTGTAATGAAACCCATAATTACAGTCTTCCTCAATGCATGCCAGCTCAGTGTTCCAACCCTGTTTTTCCTAGTCGCGCTAACTTCTGTGTGTAATAAATGTCAGGTAGCACTAGCTAATTAGCAAACTGCAGACAATGAATGTATGCTCATAACTATCTCTTTCTTTTCCAAGGCCCCAACTTTTTGCTACTGACTTATGACCTCACTGTGAACCCAAGTCACAGTACAGCTACTTTTGTGATTATGGTTAGAATGGATGTAATCTTCTTAGCCTCTGTTGAAACTGTGAAAACCTCTTTCATCTTCAATTATTATTAATTTTGCCCATTTCTCTGCAGAGCAGGGGGACTGTCTAATCCTTCAGGCTGAGCCACAAGAGTCTGCTCCAGCAGAAAAGAATGCTAGTCCTGTATTCCGGGAGAGCAGAACGCCTAGGTCATAGCTCCATGAGGGTGGAGACGGGATTGCTCCAGGAGCTTGTGTTCTGATGGTGTTCAGCACAAGAGCTGCTTTCAAAATGCCTCCAGAAAAGTTCCCAGAATATAACATTATTCTAAGTGGAAGAGAATTATCAAATTGCAAACTTTTTTATTACAGCAAGCAGATGCTTAGAATAATCTAAGCTACGTCAGTGACTCTAGAGTGCTCCAGTTGACTCCCATGTTAGCAAAGCCAATGTGTGCTTTTTGGACATGTACACTAGTCAAGAACCTCTGAGAGTTTTGGGAAAATGTGCCTGGTAGGCTCTGAACTCTGATGGAACTCTTTTGAGAGGACCTTGTTAATACATCAGCAGTGAAAATTTGGTTGCACTGAAGGAAGCCACAGACCTACTTGGCAATGGCTGTGAGCAGGTGCACCAATCAGCCTGGAAGGAGAGCGCTATGCCAGCTGCCAGCATGCATCCAGGAATTTTGGACATGCACAGCCCGATCTTCCTGCATCATTGGGTCCTGGGAATGTTGAAAGGCCTCAGTTTGGAATTTATCATGGGGATAATCAGCTTCAAGCAGCCCAGAAATATCTGGCGGTATGCCTCACGTCCTCCTTTATCTCTTCCCTGTAATAAAGACTAGAATACGTACCACCATATTCCTCACTTCTAGAGGAGGGTCCCAGCAGTTTCAGTCAGTACCTTTGGGGGTCTCATAGCAAGCATTACTATAGTTTGGGTGCAGGTATTAAACTGCTGGCAAAGATGAGGCAACGAATCTTGATCAACATGAAGACACTATTCAGCCTTTAATGGGTAGAGGTAAATGTAAACAGACTAGAGCTAGGAGACTTACTTTGAGGGAAACATTGAAAACAACAAAACCCCAAACAGCTAGCAACAAAACCCTCTTTTTTGTTATCTGCATTTTCGACCTTTCTTTTGAGCTCTTCTTAAGCAAAATTTCCAAATGAAAGATTGTTTTTAGGTCCCTTTGAGTAAAATGGCAGAAATTGGGTAGTTTTATCTACCTTCTTAATTGGACCTGTATGAGTTTAGCTAACTGAAAGTATCCTCTACTAGCAATGTACTCTAACATTCTCTGCGACCCCAGGTCATTTATTATCACCTTCACAAGAAACGTTGGTTATTACTGAGGCCAGAGTAGGCCAGGGTTTGAAAATCTACAAGCAATATAGAACCTCAGTACTTTTCAAAGGTGTGACGAGGATGGGAGGACCTGAGGCCTACCGTTTCCAATATTTTTTGGTTGTTGTGGGTCATAGTACTTGAACTCTGGGCCTGGGCTTTGTCCCTGAGCTCTTCGGCTCAAGGCTAGCACTCTACCACTTGAGCCACTTCTAGTTTTCTGGTGGTTAATTGGACTTTTCCTGCCGGGGCTGGCTTTGAACCATGATGACCAGATCTCAGCCTTCTGAGTAGCTAGGATTACAGACATGAGCCACTGACTCCTGGCTTCCAATACATATTTTTTTTAGTATATCAGCTTACTGTGGCAATGTGATCAAATACTGACAGAGAAAAGTTAAATAAAACTGCATGTTTTAGCTGCCTGTTATACTGAATGGAAATTAGATATCTAGTAAAAAGCTCACTGTGAAAAAATTAGATAATCCAGGTACACAAATTTTCTAACTACAGAAATAAGATAAGCACAATGAATTATGCGCGATTTGTTAGACAGGTGTTGTACTGCATATATATATCCAAAGAACGAAACATTTTTAAGAGCTTTCATGGAGGTCTAGAGTTGACATGTTGGTTGGTTGGTTTGTTGCAGTACTGGGACTTGAACTCATGGCTTCAAGCTTGCTCAGCTTGCTTTCCCACAAAGATCACTCTACCACTTGAACCACAATTCTAGTCCAGATGTAAAACTTTCCGTAATACTTAGAACAGATGAAAAGGCAGAGAAAATTGTCCAAGAAACAATGGATGAATGGTCCTGGAAAATGAATAATATAAGTATTCTTATGAAAGAGACTATCTAGTGACTTAAACCAAGATGCATCAATGCAAAAATTTTAAAAGTTAATGTGAATAAAAATAAATAATAATCCAATATGATTTCTAAAATGACACATTAGTTTTATGTATTAAAAATAATTACAGTAAGTCTATCATCCCTATTTTGATGTTTCTTTCAAGGTCCATTGCTAATCATGCCCATATGTTTATAAAGTTGAGATACTAATACTCACATATGTATGTATGTTGTGTTTTTTGGTTTTCCACATAATGTATCACATGTGGTATATGACTGATATGTGTATATAAAACCTACAAATGTTAACATTTTTGCACATACAATATCCTGAATATAACTTACATGAATAAATTTTATTCATAAATAAAATATTAATTTAGGTTGTGAAGTTTGTATATGGTAAGAGTGCGTGCATGTGTTTATGTGTGCATGTGTGCTGATAGTGTGGCTAGGTACTATGGCTTCAACTCATGGCCTCATATTCTCACTCACTTTTTCTTTCATAGCTGGAGCTATACTTCTAGAGCCATGAATCCAGTCCAGCATTTTGCTGGTTCATTGGAGAAGGAATCACAAATTGTTCTGCCAGGCTGGTTTCCGATATAGCATCCAAAGTATCAAGAGTTACAGGCATGAGCCACGTACATTTTGAATTTCATGGATAGAAGATTGTCCAACCAATTTACTATTAGTGTGTACTCGAGTTTCTACTAAAAAGCAGTGGCTCATGTCTGTAATCCTAGCTACTCAACAGGCTGAGATCTGAAGGATGCAGTTCAAAGCCAGCTCAGGAAGAAAAGTCTGTGAGTCTATCTCCAATTAACCACACACACACAGATACACACACACACACACACACACACACACACACACAGAAGTTGAGCTGTAACTCAAGGGGTAGAGCTTACACTTAGAGCACAAAAACAACAGGGTATTAAATATTTTGTGCATTGATCTTTAAAGATTGTTTCTTTAGAATATATTCTGAAAGCAAGCCAACTGGTTAATGGTAGCTAAAGTATTGGATAATTATTTCTAGACTTAAGACATATAATGTACATGAGCATATTGTCTTTGAAGTTGTCTTTCTTCTGAATCAATTTACAAAATCTAGATGAAGGACACTCAAGGAGTGAAGGAACCCAGTGGATTCTAGAAGTTATTGGCAGAGTCAGAAGATCTCAAAATATCTCTCCTAGCATTATTTGGAATTCCATTTGTTCAATATTTTTAAACAAATGTTGATAACAATGTGCAAGCTTCTTGTGGGGAAAAATAAAGACACAATAGCCAACACAAAGAGGTAACTTACTGTATATTGAGCTTGCAGTGGTTGGTGATAACTGAAGACATGGTCTTCAGTCTTCTATATTTTCTGTTGTTATGAAAAGATTTACTAGGTGTCTGTGTAAACCATGATATTGAATATATCTGGACTTGAACAAGTGTAAAAAATGTCTCATGCATACAGTTATATGTGACAGTTCTACAAGTGCTGGTAGGCATTTGCTTCTGATCTCATTGGAAGAGATATATAAAAAGAATGATGGTAGGTCATAGAATGACAAAATGACAAATATAAAAGCTGCTAGTAGTGGCTAATAAGTGTGTTATGGTGGAATATAATTTCCCTTTTCACAAAGAGACTGACCAGTTACTATTTGAGGTTTTTTTATTTAATAACAAAACAATCAAACAAAGGGTTCAATAAAGTGATATATATTCCCTTCACATATAAGTTTTGAGGTTGCGAAGAGTTCTTCATTGAAGTAATTGATTTTTGAAGATTGATCTGGGTGTATTGGCAAGTGATTCACATCAAGGGAGTCAGCGAGATTTCTTTACCTAACAAGTGCTTGATATAATAATGGGGACTCCCTAGGTGCCAGTGGCTCTCACTTGTAGTCCTTGCTACTCAGATGACTGAAACATGGAGGATCCAGGTTCAAAGCCAGCCCAGGGGGAAAAAAAAATCTATGAGGCTTAATCTTGAAAATAACTAACAGAAAAGCTGAGTAAGAAGTAAGGCTAAAGCAGAATGCCATCTGAGCACGCAAGCTGACCCAGCACTTGGCCCCGAGTTCAAACTCTGGTACCACCATCGCCATTACCAAAAGTGAAACTGAGGTACAAATGCCAGGATGCATGGTTGTGGCACTGTAAAGAAGAGTTAGAGAACCAGGGTCAACGTGGGAAAATAGGTCAACGGGAACAGGGAGCAGAGATGACGTGAAGGCCTGGACAGTGGCGGCTTGGGTGGGAATTTTAATCCTGTGGAGATGACTTGTGTTGAGAGCCCAAAGAGCCTGCGCTGACATGACACAGTCACCCCAGGACAACTTGAAGACCTTGTGGAACTGGTTCTGGAGCGTCAGTGTGATTATGCCACCCTGGAAATGGTGCATTGGCTTCTTTGGGAAACAAGACTTCTCAGCATCGATGGGATCAGGGTAACAAGAGTTGGCTGGAAAAATACTGAAAGCTAAAGCTGGTGGTGAGACGCGGGCTGCCGTTTTGATTACACATTGAACACTGAGGCCCCGGAGCGAGCATGCTGGGATTCTCTTTTATAAGTCAATACGGTTTCTTATATAAATGAAATATAAAAGTTAAGAAGGCCAAAAATAATAACAAAAAGGTGCTAGTTTCACTATCCAGGAATAAACATGGGTAACATATTGTGTTATATTCTTACTGTTTTTTGTTTTGTTTTGTTTTATGCCAGTCCTGGGGCTTGAACTCAGGGCCTGAGCACTGTCCCTTGAGCTTCTTTTTGCTCAAGGCTAGCACTCTACCTCTTGAGCCACAGCGCCACTTCCAGTTTTTTCTATATATGTGATGCTGAGAAATTGAACCCAGGGCTTCATGTATATGAGGTGAGCAATTTACCACTAGGCCATATTCCCAACCACTGTTTTATATTCTTCATTATCATCAATATATGTTTTTAATATATGTATATATATATATTTCTATATATTGGTAATTATAGTTTGACTTGACTTTTCTCAATTGTAAAGTGCTATGAAAATTAATGTGAACATCTTTCTACTTTTTATTTCTAATTTTTGTTTGTCTGTTTTTGTTTTTTGGTTTTATTGTTTGCTGGTCCTTGGGCTTGAAGTTGGCCTGGGCACTGTCTATAATCTGTTTTTCTCAAGGCTAGCACTCTACCACTTTTGTCACAGCTCCACTTCCAGCTTTTGTATCAATTAACTGGAGATAAGACTCCCAGGGACTTCCCTGCCTAGGCTGGCTTTGAACCATGATCCTTACATCCCAGCCTGCTGAGTAGCTAGGACTACACACATGAGCCACTGGCACCCAGCAATAATCTAATGTTCATATGTACATGTTATTTCCTTCCTTCCTCCCTCCTACTTCCTTCCTTCCTTCCTTCCTTCCTTCTTTCCTTCCTTCCTTCTTTCCTTCCTTTCTCTCTCCCTCCCTCCCTCCCTCCCTCCCTCCCTCCCTCCCTCCCTCTCTCCCTCCCTCCCTCTCTCCCTCCCTTTCTTGCTCCCTTTTGTTCTTTCTTTCCTTCACCACATGAGCCGCTCATCCACTTCCAGGTTTTTTTGCTGATTATTTTCGTCCTAGGCTGGCTTCAAACCTCAGTCCTCAGATTTGGGCTCTCAGATTCCTGAGTAGCTAGGATTAAGGTGAGAGCTACCAGTGCCTAGCTTCAACCTATTTCTTTAACAGTATGTCAAAGGGCTCTCGCACAGTACATAGCACCAATACAATATTTATTCTGACTATATTTACGAAGTTGCAGCTGTTTGTTGATATCAGCAACAATGTAATAGACATTGTTGAAGCTTACTATTCATATGCACACGTGCACTTGCACACACACACACACAAACACAGGTCTCCAATTATTTACTTATGAATTCTTATGAAAGGAATAGTTGGAATACAGGTGACATGCATTTTTAAACTTTTTGATTCATATTAACTCCAACATTATTTTATTAAAAAATTGTCCCACCAGAATTGTGTGTGTGTGTGTACACATATAATTGCAACCTCCTCAATTTCATCCTTCTCAATTGGGTATTCTAATATAAAATATCCATCAATTTGGTAAGTACAAATAATATCTTGTTACTGATTAATTTTCATAGTTTTAGTACTAGTAAAATATATTTCATATTATTAGTTTCTATTTCTTGTATGGCCAATTATCTATGTATTTACTTGTTCCTTTACCTGTGAAGGTGTTTGAAAATAATTTAGCAAACTAGATACATTGTTTAAATATACTAATGTTGGCCTGTCTTAAATGTCAGAACACGTTCATTTTCCCATTGTGTATATGTGTATACATATGCACACACGTATACATTATTTACATTTGTTTCCTTTTTATTTAATACTTAATACTTTTATTTATACTTAAAATAGTATTGAATAACATGGGGTAAATAGTTAAATTGAATAAGACTGAATAAATATTTTAACAACACTGACTAGGCCTTCTCTTTTGTTCTTGTAGTACTTCTATGAGGCAGAGGAGAATTCAGGAACTCAGCTGAGAGTCAGAGTGCTCAGATGAGGGGAAGCGGCCAGTGGGAGGGAGGAGACCAGTGTGACTGAGTTTCCAAGCATGGTAAGACTCTACCAATAACCACAAGACCAGGAATGCAGGAAAAGGAAGGAATCGGTTGGCGTAGATAAGAGATTCATTTTGCCCATGCTGCTGTTATGCTTGGCAGACAACCTGGTAGAAATATCCAATAGGAAGTTTGTAAGCAGGGTATAGAATGTAGGCATAATGTTAGAATTTTAAATACAAATATAAAAATCATCAGTAGACATTTATTAATTTAACAACATTTTCATTTTAATGCAAATTTGGATTCCAACATTATGTAAGCACTTGCTACTGCATTATTTTGCTTAGTGTCTCCAGCAAATTCATGAGCTAGGAGCCATTAATATTCTCATTTTATATAATCAGGGACAAGCTTACAGGAGCTAACTTACTTTATTAATTTCTCACAGTTGGATAGTGATAGAACCTGGATGAGAATTTAATATTTATCCTACTTTTCTATATTGCCATGGGAGTGGCTGAATCCAAGAAGAAAGGCAAGGTTCTATGGATGGAAAAATAGTAAAATAATATGCAGACAGAAAGGAAAGAAGTTGTCAGTAAAGGGGCCTACAAAAGCCTTCACAGGGTAGGCAAGGTGCGTGTGTACCTGCCAATGCTCCACGCACTGTGAATGTATTTGGGTGGTAGAGACTTATTATGTCTCAGACACATGAAATCTGTCTGTCTTTTGACCCTGACACCTTTTTAATTAATTTATTTATTTTTTGGCTAGTCCTGGGGCTTGCCTGGGCACTGTCATTGAGCTTCTTTTGCTTAAAGCTAGCACGCTACCACTTGAGCCACAAGCGCCACTTGAGCCCTTTTCTGTTCATGTGGTGCTGAATAATCCAACCCAGTGCTTCATACATACGAGGCAAGTACTATCACTAAGCCACATTCCCAGCCTGAACACCTATTACTACGCTTTGCATTTGAATATTCTTGGTTAATGCTTTAATGCTCTATCAATTTTCTTGCATCCTTTTTATCGTTTTTGAGCTAGACTGTATGTGATATTGGGTCATTATCTCCTGTCTGGGCAGGGCCCCCTTAATTGAAGAACCTCGGTACTCCACTATTATTGCTATCTCTGGGAACCATCCTTGGTACATGCCTGCTATGTAGAACATTTCAGTTCAGATCACTGTCTAAATGAAAAGCATGCCCTTTTTATTTGTGCTAAGATTTTGCCTGAGTTGCTTAGTGAGTATGAGATGGTTCTAGAAATAGACTAATCTTTTTCTATTATAGCCTGACTATCTAATACTGTAATGGAAATAGATCTGCAGTAGAAATCTGGATGTGGATTTTATCACCTGCTAAAGGACTGAGATATATACAAAGTGTAGAGAGGTAGGGATTATGGATTGAAATTCTCTTTTTATGCTCCTTTGATTCTGAGAGATTTATTTAAACTTATTGAGCCCTATTTTGCTTATAATAAAGAGGATATGCCTGCTTCCGGGTAGCTCTGAGGAACAAGGGAACCCCGTGGAAAGAATTTGAAATTCTATTACATACGGAATACTTTTGCTCCAAGTTCTTCCCAGCAGCTGATCTTTTGGCCACTCTAAAGCTAATTTCCACCCTTTTATGTTTAGTGGGCCCAGAGAAACATGTGTCCCAACTTGGCCATATCAGCCTAGGGCAAGTTTAACTGCGGAACATAATTCTAGCTGGCAATAAATCTCTTCCTGAAAACAGTTGAAAGTGCCATCTGGTTTTTACTGATATACTGAAGATTAACAGAGTTAAAACTATCACGTGAGCATCATTAAATATTCCAGTATAGTCTGTCTTTCTGGGAGACAAGAAATTCAATGCTAAAATTCTCACAGACTGAAATGTTTTTATTTCAAGCACTTTCCACCCCGAATCCTTCTTGAAGTCTCTCTAAACAATCTACAAGTTGCTTCGCACTGCCAGGCAACTGCTGCATTCTCAAGTAAATGCCGGATCCAGCCGCCGCTGCAAGTCAGCACAGGTTTCAGACCAGCCTAGTGGAAAATAAGGAAATGCTTTGAAGACAACAGAGACAACAGGCCTAACTTGGCAGGCCTATATATTGAAAGAGTGATTTATGAGATTTTTCAAATGCCACTGTTACATTTAGATCTTATTTGAGATTGCTAACCCTCTGCTTCAGGAAGGAATGTTCTTTAGGACAGTCTGGTTTGGTCCTGTTCTTTGATGTCATTATTAATAATATGCCCCTTTCACTCAGGAGATTCAGTTTAGATGATAAATTACACAGTCAGCTCCTAACAGGCCTTTTGCAGGGTAAGGGTCCATGTCTTTTTGGCTATATTTCTGTGTGAATCTAAGAAAAATTAGTTTACCTTTCTGCAACAAAGCCTCTTGGGACCCTAACTTGCAGACTTTAAGTATTTCTTTGATGCAATAATTAAGAGCTCACATAAGCTAATGAGTAACTCCCTGTAGCTCTCTTAATAGCAAAGCAAATAAGGTAACTTTCCAGCAGCTCACCTAATTTAGCAGTATCTTGGGAGGGAAGCATAAGGGATTGTGCTTTCAAGTTGATATTTGAGAAGCAATTTCTAATCATTTAAATTAGGTTTTCCACTTAATACGTGCAAGATTGTGTCCCCTTCTTGGGCAGCAAGTGAATGGCGCTGTGGAGAACTCGGATGCGATGCTGTGATCTGTGGGACAGCACTCTAGGCTTGAATTCACACACAGCTCATACGGCCTTGAAGACAGGTGTGCTGTGAGTGAGCAAACGGAGGGCAGTAAAACTGTGAAGACATCGTCAGAGGCTTGAAGGGAGATGGTGCAGGTGTCCCAGTGTAGAAAGGGCCATGAAACGAGGAACAGTGGCTAGTACACTATGCTCACCAAATGACTTTGACCTCAAGGATTTAGAAATACAAACTGAGAGTAATTTCTTCTCATTGAGAAGAATTATCATGAGAGCAAAAAGAATGCCTCTGGAAACCAATTGCACATCCTTCCTCCCCAGCTAGGACACTTGCTCACTGTCCCTGCCCACAGAGACAGGGAGTTGGGGGTTCAGGGATAGGCACCTGTTCCCAACACTGAATTAGCTTTGCATCTTGTATTCTTTTGCGTACAGAGGCTGCTGCCCTCGATTTCATAAGGTTTTGGTCCTAGAAATCCTGAGTCTTGCCATGCCTGTCCTACACCATGAATGTAAACATCTGATGTGTGAATACACTCCTGAACAGAGGGAAGACAAAAGGAAGACAAGCCTGACTCAGCTTGCATTCAGCTTAGGGAAATAAGATGACGTCTGCCAGGAAGTTGGGCAGGTGTAACACTGAGAGCCAGCTCAGTGAAATTTGGTCTGTCCCAAATTTCTGCCCCTGTCCTACACCCTCCGCTCTTTGCTAGACCAAGCTTGCATTTCAGATTCAGAACTGGGACTTAGAATCTGCCAAGGGATCGATGTTGTCACCATCGCTCGTTTCCCGTGCTAAGCATAATTTGTTCATTTCCAGCTCCCCATGCTCCTCCCTATTTGGTAAAGACATAGTGTTGTCCAGTTCCTTGAGTAGGTGAAATATTTCTTACTTGTTCCCTATCATCTGCCTGGAGTTCTCTGGGTGGGTGGAAAGCAACGAATTAAGCACTAATAAGAACAATTCTCAAATCTTCCTTTAGTGTCCATTAGGATCAAAGCCTCTTCGTTATCCTTGAAGAAGGTAAGAGAAAGCTAAAAATAAAAAAGGACAACAGCATCAACAGTGTTTAAAACGTGTGCTTCATTTTCATTTCACATTTAGAGCTGGCATTTATTCAGTAAAATAATATGGGGTTGATAATATATGTAGATATATTATATACATACCCACAAATATATGAAATACATGTATATATACATGTACATATATATTCTAGTCCTTTCAAGACCTGTAAGCTACAGATATTATTAGTCTCGTTTTGCTGATGTGGGAATTAAAGCTCGATAAAAGCTATGCGATATGTCCAGGTCACATTTGGAGCATACTTAAGTGTGCAAGGGGCCTGTGGAGTTTGACGTTTAGGGTTTGCTGTGCTGGAGGAAGACCACAGCCATAGCAAAGTTTCCATTCCGTTTCATACAAGTCTGAGTTTAGATTCCAGTTCTGATACTGCCTAGCCAGGTGAGGCCTTGGGAAGGCTGCTTTTCATCTGACTCTCTTTGTTTATCAAGTGAACAAAATGCCTTCCTTCATAAAGCAACGGGAAGGACGAAATGAGGCGGTGTGGCAGAGCTCTGGCCCTGGTTTGTGAATACTCATCTCCAAACCAGGGGATGGACCTACGCATTGCAGGCCTGTCACATAGGGGGTCTGTGGGCACCGTTCCTCATTTTCTTCAGCTCCCCCAAATACTTCTTCTGTTCGGTGAGATTCTCCCTCATTGCCTCGGCCTTAAAGGTCAACCCCATTCCACCTTTCCATTCCCCATTCTTGCTTTATCTGCACATGGGCCAGGTCAAGAGTCTGGTGTGGAGTATGTACAAAGCTATGTACATTCTAAGTACTCGGTGTATATTGAATAAGTGAATGAAAAAACAGTCTTTGAACCTGACCCAGATTTGAGTTTTGCATTTCCTTTACGTGTGTGTGTGTGTGTGTGTGTGTGTGTGTGTGTGTGCGTTTTCATACTGGGGCTTGAATTTAGGGCTTCATGCTCTGGCTCAGCTTTATTTACACATGGCTAGTGCTCTACCAATTAAGTCATGCTTCTGGGTTCAGCTGTTTAATTGGAGATAAGAACCTCTTGGATTTGTCTATTTAGGTTAACTTTGAACTGTGATCCTCAGGTCTCAGCCTCCTGAGTAAGTAGATGTGTAAACAACTGGTGCCAGGCATGGCTTTTGTTTTATGGTACCTTAGTGGGATTTGTATTCAGAGCACTGTGCTTTCTAAAATTCAGAGCCTTGTGCTCCAGCAGCTGAGGCACTCTGCCACTTCTAATTGTCAGTTCTTATTAGCTAGGGGAATACTACTTCTAAAGTTCTTATCCTTGACTTCTTTATTTGCAAAACAAAAAGAACTATTGCTCATTTGAAAGACTTTAGGATGATTAAGTGACCGATACAAACACTTGCTATTATTATTGTTTAGACTGTCTCTCAGTGCTGCTCAAAGAGTTTTTTGTTGTTGTTTTGGTTTGTTTTTCTGGTCCTTGGGCTTGAACTCAGGGCCTGTGTGCTGTCCTTGGGTTTTTGTGTACTCAAGTCTAGCACTCTACCACTTGAGCCACAGCTCCACATCCAGTTTTTCGGGTAGTAAAAAGGAGATAAGAGTTTCACAGACTTTCCTGTCCAGGCGGGCTTTGAACTGCCATCTTTGTATCTCAGCCTTCTGAGTAGCTAGAATTACAAATGCTTAGAGCTTTGGGGATGTGGGAGAAAGCTGGAAGTCGTGAATAGTTCATTAGTTCCTGCTAGTTCCTCATTAGTTCCTGCTAGAATGTCCTCTGTGTTAGATCATTAACTCGTGACACCAAAAGTGCCGATGTTCACATCTCAAAGTTAAGATCTATCTATCTATCTATGCAGATACATATATATATTATAGATAGACATGTATATAGGTATGCATGTATGTCTATATACACACATAGAACATCATACTATTTGGAGAGACAAAAGCGAGAGAAAGATTTGGTGGAGAGTGATTAGTGTAGAAATATTCCATACCTATATGGAATAATGAATCTCTTCGATGGTTGTTAATAAGAGGTGGGATGATAGGGAGACAGACCAATAGAAAAATTATTTTTGGTTAAAATATGTCATTTGTACTTGCAAAACACCATGGTTACATGTTGATTACAATGAGGATACTATTTAAAAATAACAATAAAACCAGGAGCTGGTGGTTCACACCTGTAACTTTAGCAACTCAAGGTTAAAGCTAAGGATTGAAATTTTGAGGGCAGCCAGGGCAGAAAATACCAAAACCAAAACCAAAACCAAAACAAAAACAAAAACAAACCACCAACAACAAAAAAACCCCCAAAACAAAACCCAATCTCCAAAGTAACTCGAAAAACAGCAGATTTAAGTGGTGCAGTATCAGCCTAGGAAGCAAGCAAAAAAAGGTAAGTTCAAATCCAATACTGCCAAAAAATTAAAAAAAAAAAGTGAATGAATGACAGGGGACTGGGAAGGAGGTGGGTGAAAGGGAGAGGTTGATTGAGGGTGAATAGGGAGGCAAGACTGATGGACGACATGCTAACCACGTTTGGAAATTCCCCGATACAACTAATGTATGCTAATAAAATCTTCACAAAACGAAATCATAACCGATACGGACAGCATTTCAGGAAGCTGTTGTTTGGGGAGCTCGAATGATCCAATCTTGGACCTTAGGCCCCTAGGCCGAGTCCCAGGCCAGGGCGGAGCTGGCGCCAAGGGGACCCCGTCCTGGGGGCTGTGCTGGGGCTGCACTGGCGAACGCACTGTCCACGCGCGCCGACCACTGCTATTCTTTCTGTATCTGGGCTGCTTTTCCTGCTGCCTCTTGAGAGGTCTTTCCACGCGTGGCGTGGCGGTGGGGAGGGTGACCTCAGAAGTTCTGAGCTCCTCTCCGCCGGTCACGATTCCCTCCCCTGCATGACCTAAATCTTTGACACTCATTTTTCCTGGCGTGCAAATCATGGGGCACGGATTCCGCCCGCACAGGTGGGGTGAGGGATCCATTGCAGCGAGAGGCCCGGCGTCTCCAGCCACAGGCGCTGGGAAAGGAGGCTTCACCCCGGGGAGGAGCCCGCCCGGGCCCCCGCCTTCCCCCCCACCCCCACCCCGCCCCGCCCTGCCGCCCCGGCGGCGCCCACACTCCCGTCCCCCGGCGTCCCGAGCCAGAGCCCGGCCGGCTGCGCCTCCCCCCCAGCCCGCACCGCGCCGCGGGCCGGCCGCCACCATGCAGGCCCCGCACAAAGAGCACCTGTACAAGCTGCTGGTGATCGGGGACCTGGGCGTGGGCAAGACCAGCATCATCAAGCGCTACGTGCACCAGAACTTCTCCTCGCACTACCGCGCCACGATCGGCGTGGACTTCGCGCTCAAGGTGCTGCGCTGGGACGCGGAGACCGTGGTGCGCCTGCAGCTCTGGGACATCGCAGGTGAGCGCCCCGGGAGGCCGGCGTCTGGGGGGGGCGGGGGGGGTCCCCCGCTCGGGACACGGAGGGCCGGGCCGTCCACCCTCGCAGACTTGCCCTGGGGGGGGCTGGAAGACCCGCGTGCCACGATGAAAACAAAAAGTTTCTCCACTCCAAGTTAAAAGCTGGGGCGCGCCGGCCTCGCGGCTCCCAACCCCCGCGCCGCGCCCAGCGGGCGGCCACTGGGACCCAGAGGGAGCTCGGCCCGGTGCCCTCGCTGGGGCTCACTCGTTTTCTGGGCGCAGGCTGTCTAGCCGGTGAAGGGGCCCCGAGTCACACAGGCGCCCAGTTAGGGGGGGTAGCTGGAATCATCAATGGCCGGCTCGCAATACTTGGCCCTTTCCTGTTTCGAACAGCTCACTCACTTCCAAATTCCACCATCCTCTCTTTGGGTCTTGGAAATACTTTGCTTTTCACAAGCAAATCAAGGACTAAGAAAGTTACCGCCCCCCCCCCATGTCCTCCCCCGCCCCCCCAACAATTCAATGTCTTTAACTCACCATCTTTCCAATTCTTCCGGCTTTCTATAGTCTATCGAAAGGAAATTGTGTTTTTGTTTTAAGACAACTTTGGGGTGAGTGGATGACACTCGTGGATTCTTTTGTGCCTGTGCTGGGCTTGGGCACTGAGGCTGGAACTCGGGGCACCTTCCTCTCCCTTGGCTGTTCAATTCAAGGCTGGTGCTCTACCACTGGAGCTACAGTTCTCCTTCCTGCTTTTCGCTGGTTAATTGGACATCAGAGTCACATGGATGTTCTTCTGTTGTAGCTGGATTCACATGAGTATCCTCAGATCTCAGCCTCCTGAGCAGCTAGGATGGCAGGAGTGAACCAAGGACAGGTGGCTAAGAGTTATTTATTTATTTATTTATTTATTTATTTTTGCCAGTCCTGGGCCTTGGACTCAGGGCCTGAGCACTGTCCCTGGCTTCTTTTTGCTCAAGGCTAGCACTCTGCCACTTGAGCCACAGCGCCGCTTCTGGCCGTTTTCTGTATATGTGGTGCTGGGGAATCGAACCTAGGGCCTCGTGTATCCGAGGCAGGCACTCTTGCCACTAGGCTATATCCCCAGCCCAAGAGTTATTTATTTGAACCTGAACTTTTCATTGGTCTGAAAAAACGAGACACTTAAATTTTCCACAGTTTTGTTAGTATCCATGTGTTATCTGAGGAGGCTTCCTCTTGACAGATCCTCATATGCATACGTTGTACCTCTTCTCAATCTCCTTGTCCCCCTCCCAAATCAATCTCAACAAGCTTCATTGTTTCACTTTTACATGGTTGTGCAAAGTAAAATCTTAAAAATAGTTTTTTGAAATCAGAATTTGTCTGAAGAGTTTGTATGAGGATTTAGGCAATCCAAGAGCAAGTCCTGGGACTAAGGCTGTTTGCAATCAGGGCAGGCCCAGCCTCTTATGACAGATGCTGGCTCTGCCACTTGCAACCTGCTCAGTGGGTTGGGACAGGTTCCTTCACTTCAGTTGTGTTGTATTTCTGCTCCCCTGAAAGGAGTTGGGCAATGACAGATTGGAAACCTTCTTGCTTAGAAGTTTGAAGGTCCTTGGAGATTTTCTGTGAAACACTTGAAACAGACTCCTTCATCTCTTGGCCACTTCATGGTTTGTGACTCCAGGAACCACTCCTGATAATTGCTGTGCCTAAACTAGCCAATTCTTTTTTTTTTTCTTTCTTTCAGAAAAGAGGTTCATTTCAACTGGTACATTTGACTGGAAACATTTGTTTCATGACTTAACGTGAGAACAAATGGGGAGAATTTTTGAAAGGGCCTTTCTGGTCTGAGGACTCTGGTGCCTCTTTCATCAGGAGCAGCCGGGTCTTATGATAAAGCCCTTGGCATGTGGACAGATTCATGCATTTGAACTCTTTGGCAGCTCCAGAGGCACACTGGTTATCAGAGACCAGAAGATGTCAGCCAGTGGCTCACTGGGATTTTCATCTAAGAAAAGAAAAATCCCACAGTGAATGTGTATGCATTGCTACAGGTTTTAGAATCTGAAAAATTCATCCTTGCATAAAAATCTCCAGGTCTTGGAGTGACAAATAGCTACTCTATAATTTTTTCTTCAAGGTTAAGCAGCAATATGATCTCAAGTATGTTACGTGTCTGTATGCCTTAGTTTCCCCTCCTAAATGGGAAAAGGAGTTTAGTGAGTGGGGCCCAGGGTTCAAGCATATAAAGCTAACAAGTTGGGAGGCTGAGACAGGGAATATCATGGCTTGAGGCCAGAGAGGGTCTCGGGAAACTGCCATCTCAACCCCTAAAAAAGCTGGCTTCAGAGAAACCCACTTGTCACCCCAGCAATGCAAAAAGCATAAGCAGGAGAGAACTGTGATCCAGGACAGCCCAGGCAAAATTTGAGACTATATTAGAAAAATAATGAAAGCAGAAAGGGCTAAAGTTATAATTTAAGTGATAAAGTCCTTGCCCGGAAAATGTAAGGCCATGAATTCAAATAATAGTACTACCAAAAAAGAACAAAAAAAAGAAAGATAAGCGGTTATGTATATATAGTGATTTCAGCAGATTCCTTAAACTCTGCTTCTTTTCTTTTTTTAAAAAAAAATCTATAAGCAAGACGGATATTTTATCCCCTGCCCTCCAATACAAGCTGTACAACCAAAACAATGGCAGCCAAAGGCGATCGTGCCTACTACAAAAGCTCTTGGAGAATTCTTTTTTTTTTTTTTTTTTTTTTTGCCAGTCCTGGGCCTTAGACTCAGGGCCTGAGCACTGTCCCTGACTTGTTTTTGCTCAAGGCTAGCACTCTGCCACTTGAGTCACAGCGCTACTTCTGGCCATTTTCTGTATATGTGGTGCTGGGGAATCGAACCCAGGGTTTCAAGTATACGAGGCAAGCGCTCTTGCCACTAGGCCATATCCCCAGCTTCTTGGAGGATTCTTGTCATAGCTTTTCTTGATCATGAATAAATGCTAGGCAAGAGAAACATGATATGCCTGTACCAAGTCCTTATAAATTGTAGTTCTGGTTGCACACATAATACCCTGGTCCTTAAGCACCCAGGTCCATTCCAGCCTCACCTACCTTACCACATAAACCAGTTCATCTCCTAAGCTTTGACATTCCCACTGAGCCATCGTGCTGGACTGACGTTCTGAAGTTGTGTGGAAGCTATAGTCACAGAGGTCCGTGTGAATAAGTTTGGCACAGTCAGGTCTATAGATGCAGTGCTGTTTGCAGCCTCTCAGTAGGACAGTTTCTACTGCTTGCTCATGATAGCCTCTCTTTGGCAGCCTGAAGCTCAAAAGCATTCTGAACTGAGTTCAAGGTTGGAGGTGGGCACAGGCCATGGGGAGACAGAATGGGTGGGACATGCTTATTTTAAATTGCATAATGGTCCTCTTGGTGATAAGTTCATATGAAACCCAGGCCAACTGCTCATCAGCCTCTGGCAGTTTAGGTGTACCTTGTCCCAGCTACAACCTGTTTCTTTCCTTTGTGTTCAACTCCAGTGTTATCCAGGAAAAACAGGAAGTGAAGGTTAACAGGCTTAATTTTCAGAGGGTTTGGGCTGTTAGTAAGGTGGAGATGGTTACCAGGTACTCGTGCCACCAAGGGAGTCTTTGCTCAGTTATGTTCTTGATGTGCAATGCTAAGTAGGACCCTATTTGTCCTCAGATTTCCACGGTTGATGTCTACTGTCATTTTGATTGTCTAGTTTGATTCCAGAATTCCCCACTGCCATCTGTACTGTTTGAGGGAGAGCAGGTACCTCAGATCCCAGAGAAAAGGCTACAGAGGAACAACTGGCTCCTCTCTGTGTTCAGAAACTCTGGACAGAGTCAGAGACATTGAGTAACTTTGCTCAAGGCTGCCCAACTACTAGCGGAAGATCCGGACTTGACCCATTCTATCTGACTTCTAGTTAAGCCATGTTCCTAAGTACACAACCCTGTGATTGTGTGGCATACTCTTAGCCTACGGAAAAGCCTCTTCCCTTCTTTCAGTTGGCAGGGCGTCTTGCCCTTTCCTTCCAATTTCTAAACTGGGTTATTGGTCACTGGCCATGTCAAAATTGGAAAGACATGAATGAAAACTTATTTCTGAAAATTTGGTACTTGGTTATGGTTCTTGGTAGGGTTTCCTTTTTAGATATAGATTAATCGGGAAAAGAAAAAAAAAAGCTTCACATTTGAGACTCTTAATACTCTCCGAATTATTACCTTCTTCATAGATAGCTTAAAACATATTCTGAATTTAACATAAGTTACAGACATTTAAAAATGTAGTTCATGATATTAGGGCAGTTACAAAACCTTGTGAACTCCACCTACAGAACTGTGATTATTTTATCTCCCTGTGACATCATGTATTTGTAAGATATTATCTCTTGCCGTTTTTTTTTTTAATCAGCTTTAATATCACAGTCTCACTGTGCCTAGGGGTAGGTGGCACCTGGCAGTTCATTCCAGTTTCTTTACCTGCCAGCCTTGTGACAGGTGTACGCCTCTTGCCCATTGTGCCTTGGTTTCCTGTTTATAAAGTGGGGTCACTAACAGAATCTGTATGTTTTAGGGTTGTTGTAAGCATTAAAGGAGCCAAGTACTGGTGGCTCACCCCTGTAATCCTGCTGACTCAGGTGGCTGAGAGCTGAAGATCACAGTTAGAAGCCAGCTTGGGCAGAAACATTCTAGAGATTCTTATTTCTAATTAACCTGCAGTCAGGAATTCAATTATATCCTACAAAATTAAGAAAAGTGAGGGACAGGATGGAAGGGTAGGGTGAGAATGTTGGAAGGGGCAACATTCATCAAGATGCATTGTGTTCATAAATTGCTTTGTTAAATAGCAACTCCTTTTACACAGCTACTTAAAAATAATAATAATTAAGGAAAAACTATTATCTCATAAAAAATACCCAAGAACAGGACAAAGCTGAAAGTGAAGCTCTGGCTCAAAAGGTAAAGCACTGACTTTGAGTGAAAAAGCCAAGCAAAAGCATGAGGCCTAGAATGCAAGCCCCAGTAATGGCAAACACACATGTACACACAAACACACACACACATGCATGCACATGCACACACACACGTGCATTAAATGTGTTCATTCATGGGAAGTCGTACCTGATGCATAATAAATGGTGAAAAACCTAGACCCTTGTTAGCTACTATGCTTGATCAAATTGTTGTCATTGTTGTGGCTATTACAAACGACTCCAATACTTATTTTTCTGTTTGATCTTTCCAGTGTCACCAAGAAGGTAGACAGAGAAGACTACATTAAACCTGTATTAGATAAAATCAAGAATAAGGGACAGGATCACAAGTGACAGAGAAGTTCAGGAATATATCTTCCTATCTATCTATATCTATCTATCTATGAGATGACGAAAGCTGTCATTAGTCATTGAAAAATCCAGTCCTACATTTGAAAACAAATTAGATTTAAAAACAAATTTAAAAAATAAAAATTAGAAACTGGAAATTCAATCACAATTAAAAACTGCAAAACAAATATACGCTGGCAGATAATTTTGAGAGTCCTTTGCCATATAAAAAAATCACTATTGTGCCCTTCTAAATAGCAGATACCTTTAACAGGACATGAATTTCCATGAAGGACACACATGTGTCTGCTTCCTCGCTTCTGCTGTGTGGACAGGAAGCAAGGGGTACACTTCCCATGGCAGAACGTGGTGGTGTGAATTGCACTCAGCCCTGGGAGGAGTCCTTACCAGCTAGCTGAGTCTTTATGGGAGAGGCCAGGCCAGGCAATTGGACCACGGTGCTAGACAGTTTTATCGTTTGCCGAGTGCTTTCAGATTGTGAAATTTACTGAAGAAGGGGTTTGGACTTTCCTATGTGTATGCCTCAAAAATCTCAAATTTGTTTCCTGGGAGGAGTATTGAATGTCAGAGTCAAAGATAGAGAAATGCAGAAAAGCTAGCTTCAGCAACCCAGTATGTTAAGCAAATGCTTCTTAAGTCCTGGCTCTTCTGTACTGGCTGATTTGCTCTGCTTCTAGCCTTGGTAATTATGGATTCTCTAATTACTATGTGGAATGGCAGGGGATGTGCTGACAGGTAAAGAATGTTTATGAAAAATGGTGAATTTTCAGAGTTGGGCAAGATCTCAAGGCCTCTTGTGGGGGAGTTGTTGGAGTTTGCATCTGTCACAAATGTGTGAGCAGTGGGTGTGTGGGACACTCCTATCATCTAGGACTAGTTGTGACAGGAAAGCAGGCGGAGGTTCGCCAAGGAGTGTTAAGTCATTTGAGAGAAAAAAGATTGGAGAGACTGGTTTTCACATATGTGGTTGGTTTCCTCGGTGAATTAATGCCTGGTATATGTTAGCTTCCATGCTGGGTGCAAGAAAAAAAAAAAGAAGGACAAATCATTCAATAAGACTATATTCTTGACCGCAGGAAGTTCACTTTTTAATGGGGATGATGACATAAAGTAAATCACCTGTAACAGCGAGTAATGTGTATTGATATAGATCACTTTAAAATAGTCCTGTGATGCGAATAAGAACTTGTCTACACCACATCCTTTCAGTTTGTGAGTCTAAACCAGAGAGTAGTTTAAAATTTATGCAAATGACCCAAAAGCTATGCCTCTAAGTTGTTTTTTTTTTTTTTTTTTTTTTTTTTGGCCAGTCCTGGGCTTGGACTCAGGGCCTGAGCACTGTCCCTGGCTTCTTTTTGCTCAAGGCTAGCACTCTACTACTTGCGCCACAGCACCACTTCTGGCCTTTTGATGTCCTGATCCAACATCGAGGTCGTAAACCCCATTTTCGATATGGATTCTTTAATGGGATTGCGCTGTTATCCCTAGGGTAACTTAGTCCATTGATCAGAATTACTGGATCAAAGATGACATGGATTAACTTCCACTTGTCAGTCTAGGTCTAGGTCTTTCTATATATGTGGTGCTGAGGAATCGAACACAGGCCTTCATGTATACGAGGCGAGCACTTTACCACTAGGCCATATTCCCAGCCCTAAATTTGACTTTTCAACTTACTACTTAAGACTCTTTTTCCCCATTGGTCACGCTCTTTCTTCAAAATATAGTATTCTATTTTAGTAGTTGTAAAAAAAAAAAAAAGGTTGCCCTTCAACAAAGCAGCATATGAATTCAATGCATCTTGATGAATGTCATCTCTCATCCCTCCCAACACTGCCCTTCTCCTCAATTCTCTTAATTTCATAGGATATGCATTGAATGTTTTGTTTGCATTCTGCTCCCAGTTTTCTCTTCTTTCATCTGCCCCATTTCTTTTGACCTCTCTACGTACACCTACGTTGACCTCTCTAAGTACACGGTTCGTGTACTTTCCCCCCCCCAGTATTTGCTTTGTTGGACTGGGTCACACTCTTGGCCAAAACATAAAAGTTATTCAGTAAAAGTGCTTTGATGCTAAGTTGATACCAGAGTGATTGACCATCTGATAGATTTTTGAGAACAGTTGTCCTGAAGTAAGCTCACGGCCTTCCCTTCCTTCTTCTCATAATTCACTGTGAGGAATCCTTCAGTGTGTCGAGCCATTGAGAACCCTTTGTATTTATTTCAGTCTATGAGATGGATGTTTCCAGAGGGAGATTATGTCCCCAGTGCTTCTATGGTAGAAATGACAGATATCCCATCAAGGGAAGACCTTTAGCTCTAAATTCGTATTCTAGAATATTCTCCTTCAGCTTGGCAGAATCAAGTCTTAAGATTCTACCTGCGGTTTCAAATGACATTTTCAATATTTTTTAGATATATGGAATTGTGCTAAGAGGATACATGATCTTAAATTACTCCTGGAAAATAAACTCATTTTAATTTTTCCTCTAACTATCCAGTACTAGAGTATGAATCAAATTCTACTCTTTTCTTAATGGTCATGCCTGCCTCATAAACTACAAAGTATCCCAGCCATCATTTCTACTACCCCCCTCGGCTTTCTGGCTCAAGGTTGGTGCTCTGCTCCATTCTCTGGATCTCAACTTCCCGAGTAGCTAGGGTTATAGGCTTGAGCCAACTACACCCAACTTAAATAGTATTTTTAAGAGCTGTGCATCTGGATTTACTAGTCTCCATAATTTGGAGTGAATTGTTATTTATTTAGTGGTGAAATAGAAGATCTCTATTTTCTTTGTAATTATTGGATCTATTCTACAGAGTACTACCTTCCTAAAAGGTAATTGTATACAGCTAAAAGCCATAAGGACTTGTGAAAACCATGCGAGTCACTTGGGAGACAAACTGTAATCAGGGATGGAGGGAGCACTGGTTCCTCAACCTCACGATGTGAAGAGTAGTACTAGAACTGGAATTCAGGTTTCCCTGTTTTTGTATTTTTTTTTTTTTTTTTACTAGTGAGTTCAGAAGAATTTAAAACTTGGTATTCACACCAGGTGTTTGGTGTTGTCAAACACTGAAATACAAACACTGGGGAACTGTAGAGTTCATGCCAGGAAGAACACAGAATGGCGCCTTACATTGTGGACAGCCAAAGTCATTCAAATGTAGACTATTAAAAACATTTCTTTTTTCTTTTCTTTTTTTTTTTTTGCCAGTCGTGGAGCTTGAACTCAAGGCCTGAGCACTGTCTCTGGCTTCTTTTTTTTTTTTTGCTCATGGCTAGCACTCTACCACTTGAGCCACAGCACCACTTCTGTTTTTTTCCATGTATGTGGTGCTGAGGAATCAAACCCAGGGTTTCATGTATACGAGGCAAGCATTCTACCACTAGGCCATATTCCCAGCCTCTACTAAAAACTTTCCTAATAATATTTCTGCCCTTTGTCCATGATGAAGCTTTGATTATAGCCATTTGAACTTCTTGGTGTTCCTTTTTCAGTACCTGTGTCTACTGCTTCTGTTTTCTGTTTTTCCCTACCTGATTATGTTTCCTGCCATATATCCTAATGCTGCTCAATATTTAAGACTCATCTGAATAGCAGCTCTTTTGCGAGATTTCCTCAATTCTCTGCATCGGTAGTAACTTCTTCCTCCCTTGAGTCCCAGGCCACTTTTCTTTACCTCCTGTAGCACTGCTTACACTAAGCAGTTGCATAGTTATTCTATACCTATCTCAATATCCTTCACGACTTTTTTTTAGCAGACTTTGCTATCAGTTATCGGTTACATAATTTGAAGCAATGATTGTAGAGTCAGAAAAGAAGCAGACAAGTAGAAATTGCAAAGGAAGAAGAAAAATCAAGCAAAGATCTGCTTTTGGAAACAAAATATAATTGAATTTAAGAATAGGAGTCGATGGACTTAAATGTCATATTATTTTTTCTGCAAGCTCTACTTTTCGTAGTTTGTGTTATCCTGATGCATTGCTTAACCTTTGTTCCTTACCATTTATATTTGGATTTAACTTTTAATTAGTTTATCAGCCTTGCATAAAATTGCTCTCCCTGGGAGAATGATGAACTTAATTTCTTGTGTATTTCCTCAGCCTAATATGCACAATGACAATGCTTAATAGTGTGGGGGATTCAAACAAATTTCAGTCCAATTTATTGGGTGAAGTTGAGAACAAATTGATATAAATCACTTGTTGGGAGAACTCTTTCCTTTACAATACATACTTTGCTATTAATAGCCACCAATTATTAAGGTCAGGCATTTCCCCCCACCCCCCCACATCT
This sequence comes from Perognathus longimembris pacificus, assembly GCF_023159225.1. Classification (NCBI taxonomy): domain Eukaryota; kingdom Metazoa; phylum Chordata; class Mammalia; order Rodentia; family Heteromyidae; genus Perognathus; species Perognathus longimembris. The sequence continues at coordinate 9,665,573 of NC_063173.1, read as the reverse complement.
TTGTGCATCATTTTATGTACTGCTACAATTGACATGATCTAGTAGACATTGTTATTACACAGAGGTGAGAGAACTATGCTTTAATAGACTATAAAATATAAACAACAAACAAATACATAAAACTTTCCAAAAGTCCCATCAACACCTATCCTTGCAGAGACTATATAGTGGTTTGGTTGAGTGACTATCTTTACATGTTACATTTAGGTTTGGCAAGAAAACCACAGCACCAGAGGAGCACATTCTTATTTGAGAAACAAACTCTTAGAATGGCTGTGATAGTTTGTGACCTCCAAATAAAAATGAATTCTTACATGGTAAGAAGGGACTGTGGGGTGTGTGTGTGTGTGTGTGTGTGTGTGTGTGTGTGTGTGTGTGTGTGTGTTCTATGGTGTGTGTATGTTTTTGTACTTCAGTTTAAATGAAACAATAGAGTAGACATTAGAAGCTACAGCAGAAGTCCTCATACCTAAATTCTTCAAATCTGTAGTGTTAAAACAATTTTTCTTCCAGGAGTGGGTGGCTCCCACCTGTGAACCTAGCTACTCAGGAGGAACCGGAGGAACACAGTTTGATACCAGTCCAGGCAGGAACTCTTATCTGATAAACTACCAAAAAGCTGGAAGTAGCACTGTTGCTCAAGTAGTTGAGAGCTAGCCTTGAGCAACAAAACTCAGGGACAATGACCAGGCCCTGGGTTCAAGCTCCAGGACCAGCATACACCCTGTTTACCACCACCCCCAACACAAATTTCTATCCAGCCTCTCGGCCAACCGAAATAACTAACAGTTCTGTTAATTAAATAGCACTAAACAATTTAGTGGGGATATATCTTAACAGGTGAACAGTTATCTGCGGCTATAGAATATATACGTTGTAAGGATGGTTTTGTTCAGCTTTTAGTAACTACAGTTGACCCCAGGCCATGATTATGTTACACCTTTGGGACACAGTGGGCTTCGCCACCATCATGTCCCGTTCATAGTGATTGTCATAGGATTCTTGCTTTTTATCACAGCAACTTCCCCAATTCATTTTGAATGTGATGACATAAAAAAAATGGATATAGTGTTAAACTGTGACCTACCTCAGGCTACTGGAGTGAAACGTCTCGGTGATCTTGAGTATCACTGTGCTTATGTGGAAATTTACAAAACAACTTGTTACACACCTGTGACTTCCATGTGGCATCTGAAGACACTTTGACAGGATTGGGAAACTACAGCCCTAGAAAAATCTGGAACTTCTTTAAGCATGAAAGCTTTTGAGTTCAGGGAGCCTTGTGAGTTATCTATATCTATATCTATGTATAAGTATATATAGAACCCACATAGAAATATTCTTCAAATGCTATGTAATTCAAAGATAACTTTTTATTTAATAGCAATGGAGGCATTAACATAGTCCTGGGGCTTGCACTCAGGGCCTGAGCACTGTCCCTGGCTTCTTTCTGCTCAAGGCTAGCACTCTACCACTTGAGCCACAGCACCACTTCCAGCTTTTTCTGCATATGTGTTGCTGAGGAAGCAAACCTAGGACTTCATGCATGCTCAGTAAGCACTCTACCACTAAGCCACATTCTCAGCCCCAGCAATGGTGGCATTCTAAGATTTTGGGGTATAAGTACTAGGGCTTAAACTCAGAACATGAGTGCTGCCTTACTTTTTTCACTCAAAGCTGGTGCTCTGTCACTTGAACCATACCTCCACTTCCCCCACCTTTTCTTATTGGTTAATTGGAGATGTCAGGTTTGTTGGTCATGGCTGGCTTCCAATTGTGATCCTCAGATCTCAGCCTCCTGAGTAGCTAGGATTACAATATGAGCCTGTGGCACCTAGCAAGTTTGCTTATTTATTTAACTGAAAATAAAATTGTTTGTGTTGATTTCTGCCAATTCTATCATTTGTGACTTGATTTCATATCTTATCTAACATCCATTATTGGACCTTTAATTGGTATATGTTATTTTACTTAAGTTGGTAGAATCAGATTAAAGAAAAACTGTGATATTGTACTAACACCCATTTTCAAATATACACACACAGACACTGTCTTGAATTTAAATATGAATTCAGAGCATGATGGACACACTTTTAAAATTTGCCAGTAATCTATCCCAGACTGCTTTGCTTCTTTAAGGCTGTTGTTTCTGGATATCAGAAAAATCAGTATTTCTATTCATAGTATCTTATCTTCTTGTGTGGCTCAGCTTACTTACATTTATGACAACAAGCTTTATGTTCTTGATGAATAGAGGCAAGTTTTTTCTATAAGGATGACAACTGTCAGTCAGAAGAACTGGAGCCATTGCAAGAATGAGAAGAGCCTGAGTGGTTTCAAATTGTGGACAGATCTGCAGAACTGAATGAGAGCTTAGTAGGCCCAGAAAGTGAACGAATTGGGTTGTAGATCTTGCTTTATCCAGTCTATTGCTTTCTCTGCTGGGATCCCTTCAAATCAGAATCAGTATTCACCGTTACTTCATTATATATAGACTACTTGTATCACCAGTTCCATTTCATCATCTGTGTGCAGATGTTGGCACATTAAGGGAGTGGTTGAAGGATGGGCTTAAAGCCTCTACAATTTAGTGGAGGACACAACTGCAGAGCTTTGCAGAGGAGGAAGACTAGGACAAGGTAAGGCTTCTTCTGTGGCCAAGTGAGTGGTACGGATAATGCTGTGGGAATTTGGAAAAGGAAGGATATAAAACTGAGGAGACAGATAACCATACAGTCTCTGAGATTACCTTGCGTTACAAACTTGAAGACTGGGTAGGATTTGGTTAGGAGGAGAATAAGGAAGAAGGAATGTTCCAATGGGAGTTGAGTCACACCTAGGCAGGAACTTAGCAAAAAGAACTTAGCAAAGCTTAGCAAGTAGTAGATTAATAAACCCACTTGAACATCAAGGTGCGCAACCTCACCAATCCATAGGAGGCCAGAGGGTAAGGTCTTGAGTTCTTTTGTTCACATAGAAACAGACTTGCCCATCTTAATTGTTTTGGCTGCAATGTTAATTTCATTTATTTTCTTATTGTTTTCTTCAGATATTTTAGAAAGGGGTTTTCATGTAATAGCAGTGTATGGTAATGAGTCATCCCTTCCATCATTCTCTGCTGTCCCTCATTTACCTCACCCCATCCATCTCCTCACGTCTCCTAGATCAGCTCTATGGATGTACATAGAGCATAATGGCTGTATTCACTCACAATTCCTCTTTGCATCCATTGGCCCCCATTCTACCTGTTAGCCCCTAACACTCCTGTCAAGACATTTCAGCTTCCTGGTACTCATGTTGCTGAGCTGCCTGATACATTTTTAGAGGGGTTATACTATGGAATCTCACCCATACTTACACTATCCTTTAGTCACTGTGTTTCTTTGTATGACCCTGTTTAGTTTTCAACTATGTTTGTATTTTTGAGGAGCCTTCCTGGAAATTTTAATTTTAATTCTAGACCACCTAAGACATTGCCTAGGTGTTTGTTATTGTTCCCCAGGAAATAGGAACAATGCTTTCTGATAGCCCTTTTTCTGTCAACACCCACACTTTCCATGCAGATAATTGAATGTACCAGTATGAGCCAAAGTGTGATAAGTAATTTCATGCAAAGAAAAAAGCATGCAATCTTAGGTAAACCATAACAGGAGACTTACACCAAGAAAGATGAGACAGTGGTAATGATTTCTTTAGGATAAAGTGATGTGTTTCATTAATTTTGAAACATTTGGGTTAGACAAATATATTTATTTTTATAAAATGGTGCAAAGGCATACATTAGAATCGAAGGCAGTCTTTTTGTGGCAGAATATAATGTCTCAGCACATTTTTTTCCCCTAATGAGCAGTTTGGTATTGGTCAGATCAAACCAAATGAACTGACCAATAAACCATAAGTGAGCCACATTATTATGATATGATGTGGCCCTTGTACTTCTACGTGTTCTGAGTTAATCCAACACTTGTATATTCATGTTACAGCTTGCAGTTTAAAACTGTCAAGAATAGTCTGGTGTGGCTGGCGGCTCGTGTGAGCAGTCATCCTGTATTTTCATAATACTTTTTTTTACCAGTTAGTATTTACCATAGTATTCTTCCCAGTAGTGGCAAGCCTCTTTCCTCCCAAGGGCCATTTGGATGTTTATAACATCATTTGCGGGCCATCCAAAGTTATCAATACATTCAGGCTGAGCAAAGTCAATGGGAGCCATTGAGAATTGTATGTGTCTCAGTATAAGAATCTATCCAGATCAAGAGCGTGTGTGTGTGTGTGTGTGTGTGTGTGTGTGTGTGTGTGTGTGTATGCACATTCCAGTCCTAGGGCTTCAACTCAGGGCCTGGCCACTATTCCTGAGCTTAGTTGCTCAATGCTCACACTCTACCACTTGAGCCATAGAGCACTTCCAGCTTCTTGGTGGCTAATTAGGGATAAGACGCTGATGGACCTTCCTGCCTGGGCTGTTTCTGAGCCATGACCCACAGATCTAAGCTTCCTGAGTAGCTAGGATTATAGGTTTGAACCACTGGTGCTTGATCAGGACTGGGTAAATAGTTCAGATGGGTTTTTAAAATTGTTTGTGGTGATAGCGGTCTGAGGACATATACATGCACACTGCATATATACATAAACACATACATGTGCATATATATGGATATATGTGTTTATTTATCTTTTATGGCTCCACAGTTTGGCCTCTGGGCCTCATGCTCTATCACATGCTCTAGCACTAGGCCTGGTGCTCTATCACTTGAGCCACACTCCCAGCCCCATTTTTTTTTTTTGGCCAGTCCTGGGCCTTGGACTCAGGGCCTGAGCACTGTCCCTGGCTTCTTCCCGCTCAAGGCTAGCACTCTGCCACTTGAGCCACAGCGCTGCTTCTGGCCGTTTTTTCTGTATATGTGGTGCTGGGGAATCGAACCTAGGGCCTCGTGTATCCGAGGCAGGCACTCTTGCCACTAGGCTATATCCCCAGCCCACCCCAGCCCCATTTTTGCTGATTATTTTGGACAGAGTCTTGGGGGATTCTCTTTCAGGGCTAGCTTTGAGTCATGATCCCCTGGATCTCAGTTCTGAGTAGCAAGGGTGACAGAGTACCTGCTTGTAAAGTAATATTTATATTTATGTTATCTGGGGAGACATTATATGTACCTGGAAGGGGACAGGTGAACAAGAGTTTGCGCACTGGTAGGTGTCCAGGTGAGGAGTGATGAGGCTAGACTAGAATCGTGGCAGTGCCAATGGGCAGAGGCACTTCCAACGTAAAGTAGGGCAGGACAGCAGAGACCCTGTGGATGAGGGAATGAGGACTGAGTTGGAGGGACCCACTCCAGATGATTGTGTTGATGCTGAACTAAGCTGTGAGACACAGAAGTGAGAGGTGGGGAAATGAGTTCCTGCCTCTAGAAGATGGGGCTCCCTGAGGCGTAGTGAATTTATCTAGAGTGTTCCTTCTAGCTCCTTTAGCTTACCCATGCCGAAACGGTGGCTGAGCAGGGTGAAGTCACAATGCTAGTTGGTTCGGATCGGATTGTAAAGTGCCAAGTATCCCAGAGAGCATGCTCCACTTCCTGCCATTGGTTTGATGCCTGTCGAGAAGATACGCCACTTGGTTGTGCTTACTGAAAACAACTACAGGAAAGTACTTATGACCTGAAAATGTTGTGAAGTGCATATTGTGGCAGTGACGTGTTGTGTACTTTCAGCTCAGGCTTTAACACCAAGTGGCCATTTCAAGCTGTTGGGAAAGAAGGTCATGGTTGAATTTAATCTAAGCAGTGAGAACCACAAGAGTCCTTAGACATCAGCCACATTGACTTTATTTAACACACCAGAAAACAGACTCAGGGAGAAAGGTGCATCTGCGTAAGTGTGGTCTGGTTTGTTCACGTCTTGCTTATAATTACGACCCCTGGTCCTCTGCCTCATCCGTCCTGTGCGTTTTGCCAGGAGGTTATGCAGATGGTTTCAGCAGCCATTGGATTGTCTGCTGATTGCTTTGACATTAAGACCCATCAGAGCTAGACACTGAATCCGGAGCCATATGCACACTGCGTGGGTGTGTTTAGAAACTAAGAGAAGTCACTGTGGTGAGTTAACTATTTTCAGCAGTAATTTCCAAGTTCCTGATGAACAAAAGCCCCTACATAATTAGCCACCAAAAGCACAGAGCCTGGCCTCCTTCAATATGTGTTGAATAGGTGATGTCTTGCCAAAAGGTATTCCATTTGAAAGTAAATTTGCCCAGGATGAGTCGCTCAGACCTCAGTCTGCCAGGAAGTAGGCACTCACTAAGAGTCACATGTCTAGCACTCTTTAAATAAAAAACAGCAGAGAGGGCTATCAGCTGACTAAGGAAGGATAGAATGGGAGTACTAGAAATGCTCTGATCTGAATGTGACCCCTTGCTGGAATGCCACAAATATAAACTGTCCAAGCGAGCTGGTCCAGGGACCTCCCTTTACAAAGATCTTCTTTCTAGAAACCAGCAGTCGTCTCCTTTCGTATCTGATCTGATAGACATGCGCTCACAATCTCATGTACATGCACATTTTCCTTTGGCATCTCTATGGAAAGACTCAGTTGCTTTTTCTGCAGTCTTAAAATGACCCCTTGGCTACATAGTAAAATGTAAAGTTCTTATTTCTCAGAGCTGCCTACTGCACCCTGAAAAACCTCTGGACAAGCAGATGATTGAATAACCCATGACTCTGCCCTTCATCTGATTAGATTTCTGAAAGAGATCATGAGACATCCTTCACGAAGCCCGGAGGCCTTTGGAGTTCTGAATGATCACAGAGGGCTTTCTTCCCCTGGCTTTCTGAATGTCATGGCCACCCAGCACAGTATCAAAGGGAACCACTTTTTCCTCAAACACTAACAAAGGAACAATAATTAAAACTCCTTTGGGGAAAATGAAAGTTCATCTGTGGGTTATATGTCATATGGAAAGGTGTTTTTTTTTAAATCCTTTTCCATCATTGACTAGATGAGTGTGGGAATTTTTAAAAATGTTTCCGTGGCATGCATAAGAAATATTTGAGAATTGTCATGTGCTGTCTGGTGAAATACTATTCTTTTCAGTGACACATGTTTAAAAACACCAGCACCTGAGCTGTAGATATTCAAACATTTTCACTAATTGCCTAGGGATTCTGCATATTGCATAGGGATTCTGATCTCAGTGTAATGCACAAAAATAGATTTTGATAATTTATATTAAAATTTACCAGCCATCAAAATTTGTTCTCAATATTGGATACATTTTTCTTAGAGGCTATATTTACCTGCATTTTCTAATGTACATCTCAGGCTTAGCATGCCCAAATCAGAATTAAAAGCTTATGGTTGCATGCTATTAGAGTTTGGGTTCAAGAAATATATACCTAGTCTTGACTAGTTGCTGTCATCAGTGGTCACTAGTACACAGAATTCGAAGTAATAGGATTTTTTTTTTTTTTGCCAATACCAAGGTTTGAACTCAGGCCCTCAAATTGACTAGGTTGGCCTCTACCGCTTGAGCTGCACGACCAGCTGCACTTCTTCTGGCTGTCTTGAAAAATGGAGTCTCATGCTCTCTTTTTGCCCCGATTGGCTTCCGGTTTCACACCGCCAGGTCTCCGCATCCCAAGTAGCTAGAGTTACAGGCATGAGCTGCGGGTGCCAACTTCTGTTTACTTTTCACATGCAGCTGAAATTCCTGTAATTTTTTGTTAGAAACCATAGCCTGGACCTCTAATTTCATAATCTACATTGCATTTCTACTATATTTTTAGAATCCCGAATAAGAGGCAATGAAAACTTAAATTTTGAGTAGTTCTAAGGTATTGTGTGCTTTATATGTGTTAATTCGACTCGCTCTCTGGATCTTTATATTTTCACATATTAATATTTTACAGTATCTTCCTGTTTCAATCATTATAGCCCATGTTTACAGGACACTGTGCATAATATCGTGTCTTCTCCAGACTCCAGTACAAGAATGAACTCGGTGGTCTCAACTCTTATGTAGAGACCAACATCCTGTTACCTACTGCAGTGTCCCTGAGCCACGCACTCGTAGACCACTGGCTGGTGTGGCCCAAAAATTGAATTTAAAACTTTATTTCATTTCAATTAATTGGAATGGAAATAGCCTCAAGTGAATAGTGGGATCTTGTACTAGCGCAATGTTAAGCAATTATGTGGTACACACTACTTTCTCGGTACGTATTTTTGCTCATTGAAAGCATTTTCTTTTGGATTCAAAGAAGAAGAGCAAATCTGCAGGACTGCATAGTTATTTTACTCTTTACAGATTAGCAGTGAAACTGCTTATCCTGGTGGCTTTATGAAGTTACAATATATGCATCAGTCTCTGATTTTTAGTAAGTTTTTAATTCTGTTTTGTTTGGTTCTAGGTCAAGAAAGATTTGGAAACATGACACGAGTCTATTACCGAGAGGCTATGGGTGCGTTTATTGTCTTTGATGTCACCAGGCCAGCCACATTTGAAGCAGTGGCAAAGTGGAAAAATGATTTGGACTCGAAATTAACTCTCCCTAATGGCAAACCAGTTTCAGTGGTGTTACTGGCCAACAAATGTGATCAGGGGAAGGATGTGCTTATAAACAACGGCCTCAAAATGGACCAGTTCTGCAAGGAGCATGGCTTCGTAGGATGGTTTGAAACATCAGCTAAGGTAATGTGACCATTCAAGGCTAAGCTTACTGTAGGCAAGACTCACAAAGAAAATGACACATCACTTTCATCATCAGAAGGATAATAATGTGTTTGTCTAGTGATTTATCACTCCTAAATTGTTTATGTTCTTTCTTATGTCAAGGCAGTGACTGAGAAGGTTAGGAATTAACTATCATCACTACTATCACGGATTAAGCCCTTTCCTATTTTTTTTTTCATGTTTTTGGCACTGATACTGTGGCCTGAACTCAGGGCCTGGGTGCTGTCTCTTGGCTTTTTATTATTATTATTTTTTTATAGTCATGGCTAGTGCTCTGCCATTTGAACCACAGGTTTGCTCCCTGTTGTTTGGTGGTTGGTGGTTAATTCCAGATAAGAGTCTAATGGGCATTACTGCCTGGTCTATCTTGGAACTTTGATTTTCAGATCTCACTCTCCTAAGAAGCTGGGATTAGAGGAGAGAGCCATTATCTTGTCTTTGGAAAGTTATTCTTCAGTTCCTACAAGATTTTTCTTCATTCTGAAGTTCTACTGTTGTAACATGCCTTTTTCTCTTTTCCTTTGAGAGTTCTTTATTTCCAATATTTCTTCAGATTCTTACAATGGGTTAGTCAATAATTATCATTTTTTATTTTTCAGTTTTTCTATTACTCTGAAGTATTTACTGCTATAAAGGGAAATAGGAAGAGCAAAACTGAGATGAGATTAAGTTACCCAAAGTTTACAAATATGACATGTTTTTAGTGTCCGGTTTGCTTTCTGTGATGTTAGCCTGCATTTTGTTTTTTGAAACCAAGATGGGAGTCGATTCATACAATCTCCTCCTTCCCTTAGATGATTGTACAGCATCAAGATTTTACATTTCCTTCAAACTGTCTTCTTCTGAGAAGTCACTATGCAGTGCAGAGGCTTCTAGATAGAGGAAGGAAAGATGAGCATCTTGGAGAACTTTCCTCCATTGATTGTTTTATATTTAAGAGCAAGCTACACTATATGTTGTGTATGTGGAAGGAAGTCTTCCATTATTCATGCATTCAATATGTATCATTGAATATATGTCACAGGCTAGCCAAGCATTCTGGGCATTGAGAGTATATGTATTTATAAAAGAGAACCTTGCCATCTTGATAAAAACAACACAACATAAACAAAATATAGAGTGTGTTGCTTAGTGATTAAGTGTTAAGAAGCAGAAAGGGAAAGGAAGAGGCTTATGGGAAAGATTGAAATGTCTTCTAGGTTAAAAAAGAGTTCTCAACTTTTTTTCAACCCCCATTACATTCTGACATTCTTTGTTCGTTCATAGCAATGTTAAACTCTGTAAGTTTCAGAACATGATTTTATTCACTTCAGGCATGGCTGACCCTTACACTTAGGTATTGGACTTCTAATCCTTCAAATCTCGATTCGTGTATCATTGAAGAGAGTCCGTGTGGTATAGGAGAGAGCGTGGAGTTGACAACATGATGAAAAAAGCATAAGACCTCCCTCCTTGTAGAGGATAGAACCCAGAGCCAGCACTTGTGCCCTCTAGACACCCAGCAGTGAAGCCCATCTTTCTGAGTTTCTTGATGAAAATAGGATGCCTGGCTAGGATTACAATCTGAGGACTAACACTGTAGTATTGGCAAAGTAGAGTGTCAAGTCATTGGAAAAACTTTTCAAAAGCCTGTATGGAAGTTCTGCTAACTCCTTGAATGCAGCATTAGAATGACAAAACTAAGGCTCAAATCAAATGATCTTTCTGTTGGTGAAATGGAATGTTTCCCACCAAAAGGCTTTCTCTTAGTGAATCTGTAAAGGATTAGAGAACTCTTGAGTGACATGTTCCTCAGACTGGTGAAGGACATCTGATTTCCTGAAACTTCTCACAGGTCCAAAGCGTATCCTCTGCCTCTGTTTCCATCGACAGACCTTGTGTGAACCTTGTGGGTATCATCATTATCATCATTAGCCTAACCTGCTTTGGATCTGAGACCAGTGGAGTGTTAGATGAGCTTGTCATTGAAACTTGCCTCCATTCTGCCATGGTCCTCACTACTGAGGGAAACTTACATTCTTACTCTGCCATCACCAACAGTAATGTGCCCTGGAGGTTTTCATGACTATTACTGTTATTTCCTCATAGTGAAATAAAAAAGACATAAGAAGTGAGTGTATTCTGGTATACTTCAGTTTTCCACTTCATCTGTTCCAATACTGAAAACAAAGCAAAGAAAAAATAACCTTTTCTAAACAATAATTTTTTATGTATCACCTTCACATTGTTTCCTCTCCCTGTTCTATTTCTAAGAATGTTACCTGTGGATTCTCCAGGTAATTTATAATCTGGGTCATCACATATTTCAATTTGTCCAAAACATTCCTGGCTTGTATGTATATTTTCCTAGCAACACTATTAATAAGAGTTTCCTATTTTTAATTTGTGATTTAAACTTATATGGTCAGCCTATAGATTAGGAGTTCAACCCATTTTACCTGAGATGCATATTTTATGTATTCCTATAACCAGATTCAGTCCTTATATTATGGGTTGGGATCGACTTGTCTGTTGAAGTTGAGGACTATGCTCTGTCTTTCGAATATATCTTCAAAGTTTGGAGTCGTTTCATGAGTCTGTCTGAGGTGCTGACTGAGCTCTGTACTTACTAACCAGTTTACCTGGTGCATGCGTAATGCCCATGCCCTGAATCTTCACCATATACAACTTTTGGGTTTGCTCTCTAACCACACTTACCAACCTTCTAGACTTGTAACATCTCTCCTGCCCCCTTCTTACCTTTTCCTCCCTCCCTCCCTCTTTCCCTCCTTCCCTTCCTCTGCCTCCCCTCCCTTCCCCCTCTTTCTCACTGCACTGTGTATCCACAGTCCATCTTATGGTCTGGGTTTCACTGTCCATATCTGGCTCTGATGCATATAACAAGTGCTTATTGGAAGAATCCATTTAGCCTTGTTTCATCTGTTTCTAATTGTAACCTTGTTCATTCTACTGCATCTTGCTTTCAGAGTGCTGTGCTCTGGGCTTGGCTGTTTACAGAAATTGGACACCAGAGCAATGCCATTGTAGTTGTGAAATAATGGAGCAAGTTGTATCTTTGCAATAATGGGGATAAGACTCTAATTCAGAGGAAGAAGATATGCACCTGCTCTTTCTTCCTCATCCTCTGGTTCTATTCCGGGTACATTTCTTTGGGCATTACTATCCTAGTTATAGTGACATTTTCAGGCCCACCTTCTCTCACTGTTTTATGAACAATGGGTACTCTGGGAAAGAGCTTTATTACATTAAAGTCTACTCAATTTTGGTCTCTGCCTGAGACTAAAAGCAAAGACGTTCATGTGTATCCTTCTGCTGAGAAAATGAAAAATTGACTTCTCACTGAGATGGTATTAGACTGTTTTAAAAAATGGATTTCACACTATGGTGTTTTCTGGCTTTCTAACTGTTCATAACTCTACTTATTATCTTTTGGGAATTTCTAGTTACTGACACAGAAAGAACCCATAAAACTTTGTTCTTTTGTCTCCTTTGGAACTGGTACACAAGCATATGACCTAGATTCTGTCAATTCTATGGATTCAGAAGTGAGCAGCTCTATGTACAAGGTGAAATGCAGAATATGTGGTTTGGGAAAACACAGAATCATTAATAGACCCAAGAACAGTTATGTCCACGTTGAGTTCCATAAGAGTTTAAAGGTAACAGACCCAGTGTCTTGTGGTAGCTGAGCAAATTCCACCTTAGGGCATTTCTTTCTTTCTACATTTTTATTTTACTTTTAATTTAAACTCAATTTTATTTTTAAGTTCTCTTTAAGTATTTGTTCAAAAATATTATGTCAATGCTTTTATTAACTTAGACGAAATGGATCAGTTTCTCAAAAAGAAGCAAAGTACTAAAGTCCACTCAATGAGAGATAAATAACTTGGATTATTTATCTTTATCTTTAATTTTAATTGAAAGTTAAATTTTGTAATTTAAAAATTTCACAAAGAAAATCTTAGGTGTTAGCTGGCTTTATTGTTGACATGAATTTTTCTAGCAATTAGAAGAGGAGGGAATGTTTTCACCTCATGTTCATGAAGTGAATATTACTTGGATGACAAAACAAAAAACATAAACAAAGGTTTCCCTTGAAAATGGGTGCAAACACTCTTAACACATGCTGCCTAGGGGAGCCTAGCAGTTTATAAAGCAGAGCCACCTGTCTGGATGTGTGTTGCTGTGCTGTCTACACCCAGGGCCTGTGCCTACTAGCCTAGGTGTTTAAGCTGTGGCTCTGTCCTTTTTGACTTAGTTCAGTTTTCAGATAGGGTCACACACTTTTTACCAGGGCTAGTTTCAGACTATAATTCTCTTATCTCTCCTGCATAGCTACCACCACCAGACGAGGCCATAAGGACATCTGTATGCAAGATGCCATCTTAATATCTCTGCTAGCTCCTTAGCATCCTTTGAGTAAACTCCTAGTTAACTAACCAACATTACCTTCTGTACCTTGCATATGAGACTATAGACCACAGTACATATGAAAAAACGAAGTGAAACAATCGCTATTCTTACTGAGGGACGTTGCATTAATATTCTAATGTGTGCTTTTTATATTCAGTATAAACACTATGTTTCTTACTGTTGTCTATAGCTTTGTGTGATATATTCTTAAATTGTTATTATTAAGTAGTTATGCAAAGGGGTTTCAATTCCAGAAGTCAGTTTATGAGTACAATGCATTTTGGTCACTGTCTCCTCTTCCACTGTTCTTCCCCTTCGGATGCAATATTGTTATGCGAACAAATTTATTTAACTGATAGCATGACTGTAAAGTAGACCTTATAGTGTACTATTCTAAAGAAAGAAAAGAGTGAAGTCTGAGTCCTATAAAACTGTATAATTTCCAACTTAATTCTCTGATTCCAACATATATTATTTATTCCTTTTCAAAATCAAGATGTGCCCTGTATTCAGTGTAGATTTCTAAAGTGTTGGTGTATTTTATAAATAATGTTTTTGTCATTTTTTGTTGTTGTTGTTACTGTTTTCTCCAAATACCATGCAATAGTTCCTAAACACTTGGGCCATGTTGAACACTGGGAGCTACATAAAGTATGGGGAATGCTGGCTTAGAATTCTTTTGTAAAAGGAAACTTATCTGTGTTTCATTAACTTTAGTGAGCTCTTTTTGTAATTGCTTTCTCAATTGCCATGAGATCTGAAATACATAGAAGTTAAAAACTGACTGGTTTTCTAGAAGCTGCTTGAGGAGTAGTATTACACATCATTTATTTTATAGGCCTCTAGAAAATACACAGTTATAAAATGTAATACACAAGTGGAAAATGCATAGATAATTGCACTTGAGATGGGGAGATAGCTATTCCGATACCTTTTAAATGTATTGAGTGTAGCATATTACTTGAAATCCTTTTATATTTAGGTTGAGTAGTAGGCTATCTCTGATTATTTCCAATTTTCAAATGTGGAAGTATTCAAAAAATTGTAATGGTCACTTATGCATTTATTGACTAGCACAAATTGTGTTGAGGTCCCTTTGCTTCTGGACCTGTGCTATGAGTATACACTAGGCCCAAGATGGTGTTCTTTTCCAACCTGGGCCTATGAAAAGTAGATACTCAAACTTTAAGCATCCCTCTCCAGTGTTCAGAGGGGCTGTAGGATGTAGTAGTGAGTAACTCCACCGACCTCATCGTCCACAACAGATTTAACCTTGTATTTTTTAGCCAGTCTGGCTAGAGGCATGAAAAGAAGAGGCTAATCTGAGTCTTAAAACCAGAGCAAGTTAAAAGGTATAATGTACCAATATGGCTTCTTTAATCGTTGTGATCAGCTCCCATAATCACCACCAGTCTGTAGTACAACTATTTGAATCATTGCTTCTGACAGGTTCTAAATGCCCACATGAAATCTTTTCTTGAATTTAAGAATAGCTTAAGCACAAGAGTCTTCAATTCAAGCTACACATCTGCTTAAGCATCAGTGTGAACTAACAATAGCACTTTTAAGATCTTTAATTAGTTCTCTAAAGATTTTCCAGGTCTATGCTCACAATTTACTAGTTAATCTGAGATCCAGCCAATGACCAAGGCATTGCAAGAGAGCAGCCGACCACGAGAGGGTGTCCCCTGAGCGTCTGCCCTGCCGGCTAGCGTTTTCATCATTTACAGTGCAGTCTCTGTCTTTGGCTTAGACAATCAAAGTAGCTCATTCTCAGACTTACATTCGAGAAGTCTCTTTTACCCGACCTCCCAGAGGGTCATTTTGATTTTGTCACTGCCTTGTTCAAAAGTCTTTTTCTTTTGCCAGTTGAGGGCTTGAACTCAGGGCCTGGGCACTGTCCCTGAGCCTCTTTGTGCTCAAAGCTAGTGTTGTACCACTTGATCACTGTGCTGCTTCTGGTTTTTGAGTGGTTAATTGGGAATCAGGGTCTCATGGGACTTTTCAGTTGAGCTGGCCTCGAACTATGATCCTCAGATCTCAGCCACCTGAGAAACTCAGACTACAGGTGTGAGCCACCGGTGCCTGGCTTCAAGAGTCTTTTATCAATTTCCTCTTTTATTATTCCTTTTTTTATAATCAATTTCCTTTTTTGTGCAATGGCGGTGCTTGAACTCACAGTTTTATGCTATCACCTGACTTTTTCACTCAAGGCTGGCACTCTACCACTTAAGCCACAGTGCCATTTCTGGCCTTTTACTGTTTAATTGGAGATAAGACTCACAGGCTTTTCTGCCTGTGCTGGTTTTGAACCATGATCCTTAGATCTCAGCTTCCTGAGTAGCTAGGATATAAGCTTGAGCCACTAGTGGACAACTCTAGCTCAACTGATTAAAATGTGGGCAGCTTAGAATAAGTACCTGTCTGTTAGCCCAATATGGCCTTCTCCTTCCATTGTTCACAACATTTTATTGGAACACAGCTGTGTGCACTGGTTTTCAAGTTATTGTTGGCTGCTTCTGCCTTCTACTTTAGTCAAAAATATGCAGCAGAGTCTTTATGGGCTATAAAACATGAACTATTTTCATCTACTTTAAAGTTCATTACTGATGTTTAGAACAATAGCTTCTCTTTAGTTAGGAACTATGTTAGTGGCTTCATATTATATCACCATCAAAACAAGCTTACAAACTTATTTTACAGATAAGGAGATTAGAGTTTAAATTAGAAATTATGATGATTAGTATGTATGTAGATTAGTATGTAGTGGAGTTGAGACTTTAATATAGAAGTGCTAACTGCATAGCACAGCTACTCATTCACCACAGTGTACTACATTGCAGCTGTTGTCTAACTGGCCTTATTATATATAATAACTACTCATTAAGCAGTTGACATATAGTCGACTAGGAAATAAAATGTGGTTCAACAAGGTATTGGTGGCTCACACCTATAACCTTAGCTACTCAGGAAGCTGAGATCTGAGGATAATAGTTCAAAGCCAGCTCAGGTAGGAAAGTCCATGACCCGCTTATCTTCAATTACTGGTACATTTCCAGGGCATGCCTTTACTACAACTAGGCCATATCTCTGAAAGTTTCTACTGCCTCTCAGTAATGTCATCATATTATTAACTCATGACTTGATCAATCCATTGATGATTCAGCTCCTTCATGATGTAATCACTTCCCAGTATTCCCAATAGACAGAGCTCTGAACTCTGCTACACTAGAAAAAAGCTTTCAATACATGGTGGTGTTTTTTTTCCAGGAGTGGGGGTACATTTCAGATCAACCTGCAGAAATGGTTGGAACTGAACAGTTTCCCTAGATTTTTTGAGGGAGCTGAACAAGGAAGGGCCTTTGCATATGGATGTTTTCCTCAGCCATTGCCAAACATCTGGGCTTTCTTCATCATTGTATTTATTTCCGTGATGTTATTCCTAAATAGGATTCCTGAGGCAATTGACATTTTTTTTTTTTTTTGGCCAGTCCTGGGCCTTGGACTCAGGGCCTGAGCACTGTCCCTGGCTTCTTCCCGCTCAAGGCTAGCACTCTGCCACTTGAGCCACAGCGCCGCTTCTGGCCGTTTTCTGTATATGTGGTGCTGGGGAATCGAACCTAGGGCCTCGTGTATCCGAGGCAGGCACTCTTGCCACTAGGCTATATCCCCAGCCCCGGCAATTGACATTTTTATGGTCTAAATTTCATTTTCCCAATGAAATGAGAGCATGTATGAGAGAGGAAAGGTAGTAAATCCCTGGCTTTAGAAGAAGGGAATCTTCAGAAATCAAGCACAAATGAACTCAAAGGTAAGCCTCCCTTTCAGATATCTCCTCCCTCCCAGAGACCCAGTGGGAACAGGCCCAGAGACAATTAAGACAAGTCTTGTGCCCACATACCCAACGAGAACAGAGCAGGGTTCACAGGGCATGAAAGATTTTTTAAAATAATTTTTTTCACTATTAATTATGATCTTAATATGAGATAGTTTTTGCCTGTCTCACCAGGCATGACAATGTCTAGAGATGTCACAGTTGGTTGGATCTGCTCCTTAGCAACATAAAGTCGGTGGAGTCTGGGACCCTATCTTTATACCCTATCTTGCACAGTTGCACCCACTCCATTGTCATTCCCAACAAAGAATTATTTCGGCTAAAGCATAGTAGTACTTGTGGGAAATTCTAGGTACGTTGCTTTATGTTTGAGTATTCCCTAAAGAAAAGGCATTAGTTTTAAAAAGAGTCTTGCTGCTGCTTAGTTACTATGTTCCTCTTTATTTTCCCTTTTATCAGCCTTGGGGCTTGAACTCTGGGCTTAGGTGCTGTCCCTGAACTCTTCAGCTCAAGGCTAGTGCTCTACCACCTGAGCCACAGAACCACTTCTAGTTTTCTGGTGGTTAATTGGAGATAAAGAGTCTCATGGACTTTCCTGCCCTGGTTGGCTTTGAACTGCAATCCTCAGATCTCAGTCTCCTGAGTAGCCAGGATTATAGGCATGAGCTACTGGCACTATTTTCTTTTTAAGTAGAGACAAATAGGGTTATCCTTTGTTTTTTGTTGGTTAACTAAGAAACTATTGAGTATTGAGATTAGGCTTCTAAATTCTACTGAGAATTCTCATTCTGAAGGGTTTATGCTGAGGAACTGGAGTTGATGCACAGTGAAACTTCCGCCTTCTCTCTGTTTCCCACATACTTTACATCAGCCTCAGTAAACTTGAATTTTTTTAGGATTCTGTTATTTCTTACCCTGGTGCCTTTTCAAGGGTTTTCCTTCATGCTTAGAATCTCCTTCCCCTTCTATCTCTGCCTTTGGAAGAATGATACTTCCTACCTAAAGCACTTGATCTGGCCACCGCAGGCCTGTCTTCTGATAAGTGGTCATTGCCTTGAGGTGAGGCTGCAACATAAATGTCTCTGAGTGACTGATTTCTTCTGCCCTCAGAAAAACAGACTATACCTCAACAGATGCCAGGAGCTAGGGTCTCTGTGGGGTTCAGAGTTGGAGAACACGATATAGAAACATGGTACTCTGGCCAAGATGGAAAGTACAGGTCTTTAATCATGTAGAATGCCTCCCTAAGGTTAGTAGAGTTTGTGCAGCTTTGGGTATGATCCTAAATCACAACTAACCTCTTTTTATAGAGTAATATTTCATAATATTGTTGTAAGAATTAGTGATAATAATCATAAAGTGCCTAGAAGGTAGTTCATATGCAATAAATGATTAGTTTTCAAAAAATAATACATACGTAGGCAATAATTCTTCACACATTTCAGAGGCTTCCTGGGAAAACGTACCCACTGAAATACAGACTATTTCAAGTTCCTGGTGCTTTGAATGGCTTAAAGGCTTCTAAAATGGAATCTTCAGAAAAATCTCTTGCAGTTGAAGATTCTTGAAGGACAGCATTTATTAGCGAGGCAAGGATTCTTTGTTGGAGTAGATTATCAGGAATAGGAAGGAGTTCAGAGTTCTTGTGAGCAAGAACTTTTGTAAGCAGATGAGTTGGCAAAAATGCCTGTGGAGGGTTGGTTCATTGTTCTCCATGTATCTTTTTAAAGAGTGAGCGTGTACACTTGGGAATGATCCTCGTGGCAGTGGGTCTCCCTGTGCTTAGTGTGGGAAAGAATCCAAGCTGTAAAATGGTGAGAGTTCGTGGAGCTCATGTAGACTGAGCGAAGGACAGTACCAGCTCTATCCTGAAGGTAGATGAGTTGTTCAGAGGGGGGTAATGAGCTCCCTGGTGCCATGTAAGAGGAAGCTAGGCCAGAGGGGATCACTATGAAGTCTTTGTAAGATTTCTGTCTTTGCACTTTTTTTTTGTTAATTATTTCCCTGCTTCTATCGCAATTATTTCCAAAAAAATCTTCTAAGATAGTAAGATCAATGTATTGCTTTTTTTCGATAATATCAAGAACTAAAGTTGCTCCTAAGGCTCTATTCTGCTCCCAACATCATCTGAAGCACTAAAAGGCCTATGTAAACTTGTGGCTGATAAAGAAATCCGATAGCATTCTGGGGCATTTGGGAATGAAAATATTGCTTGGGCACAGATGGGTACAAAGTATGACTAGATTAGTAGACCGTGTCTTCCCTTAGATCCAGGAATCCAGCCATATTCTATCCCTAGAGTCAATTTGGTGCTTGGAGCTCTACCTCTAGCCATAACTTCTCCTTCCAATTAAACATTCACTTTTCTTCTTCATCCTTGCCTTTGTACTACTCAGATAATACCTCACACCTTCCAAGTCAGCCCGCCTGCTTCTCTGCAAATGTGGTCATCTGACTTGGACACTGAACACACACACACACACACACACACACACACACACACACACACACACACACACACCCCTAAACAAGTCATGTTACCTGTCCTTTGGAAACCCCTCCTTCCAGTGGATAGAAAGCTCTGCTAAGGCCACGTTGCCTCTTCAATGATACCTTTACTTCATCTTTGTCTTGATGTCAATCTTACGCAGGACAAAGGCCGGAAGGAACCTCTTCTTGGCCTTTGTATTATTCCTGATGGAACATGCCTCCTACCTTCCTGCACCATTTTTACTCTTCCTTATGACTCATCTTGAACATTATCCATGACTGACATCTGATAGCTGCTTCTCTCCTTACTTATGTTAAAAGGCTTGCTTATCCCTCCCTCCCTCCCTCCCTCCCTCCCTCCCTCCCTCCCTCCCTCCCTCCCTCCCTCCCTCCCTCTTTTCCTCCCTCCTTTCCTTTCCTTTCTCCCTGTCTTTCTTCTTTGCCAGTCCTGTGGCTTGAATTTAGGGCCAGAGCACTATCCCTTAGCTTTTTCCCTCAAGGCTGATGCTCTACCACTTGAACCACATCCCCATGTCTGGATTTTTACTGGTTAGTTGGAGACAAGAGTCTTGCATATTTTTCTGTCTAGGCACCACCATCTGAGTGGCTGAGATTACAGGTGTGAGCCACTGGCACCGGGCCTAAAACTATTTCTTAGTGGGCCGTACATTGCTGTATGGTTCACGTGCTCCTCCCCCCTCCCCCCCACCCGCGCAGTAGCTAGCATTGAGGGGTCAGATGGTCAGTGGTTATTAGACAGAAGAGGCTCACTGGCTGCACTCTATCCTAGATCCTTTCAGAAGATTCTTTTACTGCCTATGCTTTCCCCTGTTCCTTGTGGGATATTTCTATCCTTAGCCCTGTGGAAGCGAAAAAATTAAATTACTGCTATATTTCCCCAAAGGATGCTACATTATATAACTCCTGTCATCCAGCAAGCTCTCCAGACACTTTACACAGCCAGGGGAGCTTACAATGCCCTGCTGTGTGGAAGGGGAAATAGAGAAGAGAAGCTAAGGGGATGCAGGTGAGCGACATAGCTATCCTCACTCAATGCCCTCAGTCTTGACAGGGAGCCCCAAGTGCTTGTCTTAGTAAGCTTCCCATAAGAATTTCACATGAGCCTGCAGATCTAATTATTTAACCAGGTCCAGCTTTCTCCTCCAGGACCAGAGTTTTGCAGCTTTGCCCTCATAGTCTTGTTTTTTCATATTTCTTATTTGTTTTTGCTACTGTCATTTCAGCTGCACACACTCCTTGTCACATTTGTCTTTTTTCCTTTTTTTTTTATTAATAAAGAAACAGTATGGATAGATCAAAGGGAGGGAGGGCAGGGACAGAATGGAAAGAGGAAGGGTAGACAAATATAGTGTTAATATTCAATGTTCATGTGTGAAAATGATAGCAGGGTGATCCTGAGGTGATAAGTAGGTCTGGGGCATTTGGGGCAGAACAATGGAAGGGTGACATCGATCAAGACGCATTGTACTCACATGTTGATACGTTGACTTGAATCCTCCTTGTACAGTTACTTAAAGATAATAAGAATAAATAAAAAAAAATTAAAAAATGAAAGAAAGTCTTCCAGGAGGATTTTGTGTGTGTGTGTGTGTGTGTGTGTGTGTGTGTGTGTGTGTGTGTGATTTTCCATGGAGACAACAAACTGAAGCTTCAGGTCCAGTCCAGTGAGCGCGATGCATTCTTGAGTAGATGTGTGATGTAGGGCCACGCGTGGTTTTGTTAAAGCTGAAGCTGCCTTGGTTCGAATGTCATCGATGGATGGAGGGGATCGGAGTGTACTAGTTATTCCATGTATTTTTTTACATTTCATTCATTTGCCTATTAAACTCATTCATTCCCAGAGCAGCCCTCAAATATGTGCAGGTAAAATGTGACCCAGGATTGAGCCACTGGTCATTGTGGACATAGTTTCTTTGCAGTAGTTTCCCAGTCTTCTCGAGAAAACCCACGAAGCAAAGAACTACTGTGCAGTGTGAAGGTCCACAAAAGCGGTCAGCTCTGTGAAAGAGAGCTGGAAGGAAAAGCTGGTACCTTGGCACTTGAAGCCACTTCCTTGATGCTTGGTCAGCGTCCCCCGAGGCCTCAAGGATCAGGAAGAATTATTTAATGGAGCTTTTGCAGTGGAGCCTTAGGAATCATACTTTGGAATCCCTAGGTTTTATGAAACAGACAAGCCTTTCATCTTATAACTATGTGTTATAAGATGATGCTAAGTGAAATGAACTCCATGTTATGGAAACGACTGTTACATCACTGTTGTAATTACTTTCCACATGCCATGTGAAACCGTAGCTTCTATTGTTGATGATCCTCTTGTATCCCCTTCCTGTCTCTGTATCTCATTTGAGATACAGAGAAACCGTGTATACTGGTATTAGAACTAGGGAAGTGAAAGGGAATACCAAAATCAAGAGAAAAAGGATAAAAAGACAAACGACTCCAAAAGCAATACTTGCAAAACCATTTGGTGTAAACCAACTGAACAACTCATGGGGAAAGAGGGAAAGGGGGAGGGCGGAGGGGGCAATGAGGGAGGAGGTAACAAATAGTACAAGAAATGTACCCAAGGCCTAACGTATGAAACTGTAACATCTCTGTACATCACTTTGACAATAAAATAAATTTTTTTTAAAAGAACATGATACTACTACTGTACTCTTAAAATTTCCTGTGAGACATCAGAAAATGCCTAAGGAAATGCCATGAAGAATCTTAATGGAAGTGAAAACTTAAATTAATAAAGTACATACTTTTTTTTTCTCTTTTCTTTCTTTGGTTTCTTTTTCATTTTTTTTTCTGGTACTGGGACTTAAACTCTAAGCCTTGTGCTCTTGATCCGCTTTTTCACCATGGCTGGGGCTCTACAGTTCATTTCACTTTTTGCTGATTATTTGGAGATAAGAATTTCTCAGAGACTCTCTCTTATGTGCCCCAGCTGGTTCCAAGCCTTGATTTTCCAGCATCCTGAGGAGCTAGGATTATAGTCGTGAGCCACAGGCACCCAGCCTTTTTTGAGTTTCTTCAGGAGTGTGGTTAGGTATCCTAGGCTAGCTGGAACTCACAATCTTCCTGACCGGCATCCCAAATGTTAAGATTACCCGTGTGCCACCATGCCCAGCCAGACACGCTTCTCTTAACTGGACCTTGCCCTGTGTGATTGATTGATAACTTAATTTTACATATTTCTCACAAAATCATTCGAAACAGACATTATTGTTATAATTATTCTACAGCATAGAATGTGAACATTGAGAAAAATTACAAGATTTACCCAAGACCATATGATTAGCAAGTGGCAGAGTTAAGTTTCAAACCCAGCTTTCTCTATTCAGCTATTTCATTTTTTTCTCATTCCATGTGTTCAATGTTACATTTTCATGATTTAAGAGATTTAGCTACCCCCCCCGCTCATAACGTGCCATGCTATATGAGAGTTTAACTGATTCATTCATTCACTCATTCATTCATTCATTTTTATTGTACTTCTACTTGAACTCAGGACCTGGCGCTCTCCCTTTGCGTAGGGCCGGTGCTTTACCACTTGAGCTATCACTCCTTCTGAAGAACTGATTCCTGCCTTATTCTCCTAGGTCAAGCAAGACACCAGGTGTGCACGAACAGGCTTGACCCCCTGCCTGTCGGCAGGCAGTTATTCCCCTCTGGGCCTGGCCAAGGACATCACCCTTGGTCCCCAGAGGACAATAGCCCCTCACCCCAGTTGAGCATTCCACTCTGGGCCTGGTCAAGGACATTGCCCTGCTCGAGCCCCCAAGAGACCATAGCCCATTTTCTATTTTCTGCTTCCTTGTTAAGCCCTCTATCAGCGCACCCCCAAATCCAGTTCCTCGCACGACCTCCAAACCGCGGGAAGCTGCTCCTCAATAAACAACCCTCGTCTGTGGACGATCAAATCCAGCCTATTCCTTATCCATTCTCCCTCATTTTCCTAACAATGTCTGTCTGTTCTAGTGGTTCATTGATGATAAGAGTCTTTTGGATTTTTCTACCACAAGCCTCAGCCTCTTAAGTAGCTAGGATTACAGGTAGGGACTACCTTACTGGCGTTTAACTTTTCCCCATGATCACAGCTTGCTAGTGGAGTTCTATCAATGCTGTTAGTTGAACCAGAAAATATTATTCCCTTACATAATTTGCCATTCATGTTTATCCTGGGTCAAATTTCAGTCCTAATGTTCTTTAAAACTTTCCCACCAAATTATCCATTCTCTTAAGTACAATTTTGTTCTGGTCGTCTCCAGGCCCAGTTTCTGCTTTGTAAATCCACTGTGTTTTGAAGGTCCTGTGTAGGTAGCCTCCAGGTGCAAGCCTGGCACTAGTCTTGGCTGTCCTGCTGTGTGGGGTTGCCTGCTTTCTCCCTAGATCCTTATTCTATTCCTTAGTTGACTGGAACACAGCACTCTACAACTGCTTAATAAAAGCTGCACCGACGCCCCCGCCCCCCCGCCCCCGCCCCGCCCTGCCCCCCCCCCCCCCCAGCCCTTGATATATTCATGTATGCCTGTTCTTAGCCTTACAGGGTTCCAATTCTCTGGATGGGGAAAGAAATAAGTTTCAAGTGATTTCTCCTTCTAGCTTGAAGGCATTGTGCCACTGTCGCATAACACTTAGTGTTGCTCTGTAGAGGTTTTATGTAATTCTGAATCTCAGGTTTTGTATGAAAAGCTTCTATTGTTTTGTTTGTGTTTATCTCTTTATTCCTAGCCTAATGCTGTCTAAATGAACTGTTCTTCATTTCTTTTTCTGAATTCTGTAAGGTCTTTCAACTTAGAAACTCATGCTCTGAAAAATAGTATTTCTTGGATCATTTTCTACCTTGTATTATTGTTATCATTGTCATTCTTTAGGACCCCTGACTTGGAACTACATCTGTAAACCCAGATTTTTCTCACATATTTTCATCACTTCTTAATTTTTATTTCATTCTGTGTATTTCTTTTTTAAAATTGCATATATATTACTCATAATGAGAAAGTAAACATAGCATGCGTGTCAATGATATATTTACAAAGTAATAGTTTTAATAAAGGTAGAACAAAGCATATGCTCTCATGGTTATATATTTCTGAGCTACTTTTATGGTGGTATGACATATTTTATTCTTTTTTATTATCTATAAGTAGTTGTACAAGGGATGTGTCACTGAAAAAAAAGCAGTATATGAGTACCATGTATCTTGATCTGTGTCACCCCTTCAAGTGACCATCTTACCCCCCCTTCCATCCACTCCTTGCTTTACATTTCTCAGTTTTGCTGTGTATACAATGAGTTCTTTTTTTTTTTTTTTTTTTTTTTTTTGGCCAGTCCTGGGCCTTGGACTCAGGGCCTGAGCACTGTCCCTGGCTTCTTCCCGCTCAAGGCTAGCACTCTGCCACTTGAGCCATAGCGCCGCTTCTGGCCGTTTTCTGTATATGTGGTGCTGGGGAATCGAACCTAGGGCCTCGTGTATCCGAGGCAGGCACGCTTGCCACTAGGCTATATCCCCAGCCCTACAATGAGTTCTTGACTGAATTCTTCCTCTTTCCTCCTTTGCAAGTACCCATTTCTTGGTGTCAATTTTGTTGGACTTTTAGTCTTTCTAACAATTGATACTGTTTAAGCTCTCCATCCTGTCTATTATAATTCAGTTAATTCATTTGTAACTACTTGCATGTCACCCACGGTGTTTACTTATAGGTTTATAGGCACATTCTGTTTACCACTAGAGAGAGAAACCATATAATCTTTGTTTTTCTGGGTCTGTCTTACTTCAATTAATATAATTCCAAGTCTTCCATTTCCTTATGAATGGTACTATATCATTTCTTCTCATGGATGGTAAAATTCTATTGTGTGTGTGTACAAGCATTTATTCTTATTGACAGGGTAAAAGAGTTCCCCATTGGCCTCATTCCCACCAGCATTTGTTATTATTTATTTTCTTGATAATGGCCATTCTGACTAGGGTGAGGTGGAATGTCAGTGTTGCTTTGATTGGCATTTCCTTTCTGGCCAGAGGTGTTCATGTGTCTATAGGCCATTTTTTTTTTCCCCTCTCCTGAGAAGTCTCTAAGTCCCTAGCCCATTTATTAATTGAATTTGTTGTTTCTTTGAGAGTTTAATTTTTTGAACTCCGTGTATTTCTTAGATTTTGTTTTTTGAGTCTTTTATATACTGTCTAGTTTTAGCAATCATAGTTTGAATTTTGAAGAGCTTGTTTCTATCGTGCAAATTTCTCTTTCTTTCTATCTCCTTCCTTCTTTCTTCCTTTCTTCCTTCCTTCCTTGTGCCTTTACTGGGGCTTGAACTCAGGACCTTGTACTCTTGCTTATCATTTTTGCTCAAGGCTGAGGATCTACTACTTGAACTGCACTTTTACTTCTGGTTTCTTTCTCTCCCCTTCCTTCCTTCCTTCCTTCCTTCCTTCCTTCCTTCCTTCCTTCCTTCCTTCCTTCCTTCCTTCCTTCCTTCCTTCCTTCCTTCCTTCCCTCTCTCTTTCTCTCCCCCCTCCCTCCCCCTTCATTTCCTTCCTTCTTTCCTTCCTCTCTTTCTCTAGCTAAATGAAAATAAGAGTTGTTCAGATTTGTCTGCCCAGGCTGACGTTGAATCTCGGTCCTCACATCTCAGCCTCCTGAGTAGCTAGGATTACAGGTGTGAGCCTGTGTCACCTGATGAAATTAAGTTGATTTCTGATAAGTGGATTTCAGTTCTGGTTGGGAATCACTGGGAACTTCCAAATACTGGAGACCACTTCTCTACAGAATACTTCTCTCCCAGGGAGGGCGAGTTATGGGGTCTTGAGTGATATTGAAGATTTTCAGTTGACTTTTTCAGCCCCACACCATCTACAGAGGGACATTAGTTGGTGTCTATTGAATCTCATGACACTTTAATTAAAACATTTCTATTAATACATATTAATTGTACAATTTTTTTAGATTCCCAAACATGCATGTAATGTGGTTGGATCATATTTATGCCTCCTGTTACTCTTTCTTATCCTTCTCCCCTTTTATAATTTTTATGAGTTTATTCTCTTTTCATTATATACATATTATGTACTTTGATCATATTCATTCCCATCCCATTGTCTTTATTCTCCCATTCCTACTGATTTCTATGCCAGTAGTCCCTCTTCTATACTGTCATATTTTTAGTTATAGTTTCTGCGTATGAAAACATAAGGTTATTCATAGGATGAATTCACTTGAGATATACTGGCTGATCTGTTTGTGTTCACTGTGGAAGAATGCAGAAGGAATGGGGATGACAGCTCTATTCTGACTTTCTAACAGTCTTTCTGATTTCAACTGCCCTTTCTATGAGACTCATGGCACCTACTGGTGCTATGGAATGGGCTGCCTCTCTTATTGTCCCCCTCTCCCCCATGCAACCTTTATTATTCATCCTTTTTGTGGTACTGGAGTTTGAACTTGGACCTCATACTTGCTAGTGTGGTGTTGTACCTCTAAGCCATGCCACCAGCGTTCTACACATTTTGTCTATGTACTAATAAGCCCACTACTATTGCTTGATTACTTCCAGATTTCTAAAACTGTATTGAAATTTCTCGCATACCAATATATACTTTCTCATTGTCTTAATCCTTGAGATTGTCTTTGAAATATTTAATTCCTTTGATCTTTTTTTTCTTCTTGCAGAATTTTGGTAAGGAAAAGAAATGATCACACTTTCTGCTCTTAACTGGGAAGTGGCCATTCTATTTTTGTACATCTACCTTACTTTTGATCACCTCATTTCTCTTATTTTATTTTAAAATCAGTGTTGGTTTATATTCATTTTGTAATATAGGACGTTAACTACAGCAGGGCATAATTACTTTACCCATAACAAGCCAGCTAGTATTAACACTAGGATTTAAATTTGTGCCTGATTGACTCACCTTGGTAATTTTGATCTCAACTTCCTACTTTAGTAAATATAGACAAAGGTCCTATGGCTCTTTCTCTTGTGTCTAAACCAGTGTCAAATCCCTTTCCTTTTAACACTGGGAAATGCTGCTTTCTTATTTTAAAAGGAGTTTCATTATTAAGACATGTTTGCCTTCTTTCTCCTCTGTTACTTCATTGTTTTCTGTATCGATTTTGCCTGTCCTCTGTTTTGTGGTGCTTTGCCTTCTTTGATAGATCTTGTTTGCCATCTTTGAGGCATCCTTGATTTGTGGGTGACAGCCCTATCCTTCCAAGGCCTTCCATTTCATCTCTGTCTGCTTCACTGCTAGTGAAGTATTGATTTTTTGGTAAAGCCTGCTGGAATTGGGGGAAATCGATATCCCATTAGACTTAAGCGAGGAGCAGCAGCTCCTCAGCTGTCTCCACTGACCTACCATGCTGGGTAGTGCTCAGGGCCCATGTTAGCCTGCTGTGCCTAGAGAGATTCCAAGATGTGTAGACAGTCCTAAGAATAATTTAGAAAAGCCATGGCAGAACATGGAAGAGTTATAAATCCATTTCCTTGGACTAAATAAAGTGGAGTCATTTTACAAAAAGTATATTTTCCCTTAAAGATTGCTCTAGAGAAAGGAAATTCTCTTTTGAAACTTTTCTAATTTTCTATCACTTTGAATTTTCTACTTGAGACAACACTACTGGTAAACCAGAAGTGTAGCTGCAGATAGATCTTTGAAGGCTATGAGAATGCAGATGGTATTTAAAGCTTTTATTGAGATTACCTAGGGAATGATTATTAAAGACTAACAATAGTCAGATAGGAAAATGAGACCTCAGAGAAGGGAAGTAGAAGAGCTACAAGGGGCCTGGTAGTGGCCTTCTGTTGCTGAATAACTCTAGTAAAGTCACTTGAGAAAATCAGTTCTCACCTTCTTTTCCTTCTAAGCAATAAACTGAAATTATGTAGGATAGTATAATTATTAATTATTAATTATGTAGGATAGGATAATCTGCAGATTATGAAACATTGATTTCCTAACTCAAAAAAACTGCTAGTGAATGAGTCTAAGAGTCAAAGTAGGAAAATAAAGGGATTAGATGATTACCTCCCCCTGAACTATCAAGAGGGAGTTTTCTTTTAAATCACCAGGAGTTTTAGCATTGGTCAGAGGTATCTAGGGTATGATTGGGAGCAAGACTTTGACCAAGGTTTAGAGCACTTACAAACAGTTAAATATAATTCAGAGTGCAATATGCAAGTACAATTTTCAAGTCCACAAAAAGCCAAAATATCCAGCAACTTTATGATGAGAAACTGCTTTCTGTTACTTTATGAGGATGTTCATTCCAAGTTATAATATATATGGCATTTTTGTATATAGCTTTTGTATTTTCTAAGTTTTGAAGATCTATTTTTGTATTTGGTATTCACCATGTCCAGTACAAAATTATTTCTTTGATCCAAGACTTCTCTTTGTTGAAAATTCCTGTAGCTATCCATGTGAAATGGTTTTAAGAGCCCTTCTTGTTCTGCTTTCCTCTCTGCCTGGTCTAGTCAGTGGACTGGTCAGAGCTATGGATCAAGGATAGAACAGAGTATAAAAAAAGAGTAGCCCTAACTTTCCCAGCCTAGGTGGCAGTATTTCTGTTTTATATGGAATTGTGCTATATTCATTTATTTTGTACAGTTGTATCAAACTATTGACATTCTGCCCTTCTGATCAGCTAAAAGTTTCCACATACTGCAAATAATATGCTGTCAAATGAAGTTTTATGTATTTAAGCTATTGATAACTTTAAAATATTTCGACTATGTATTTATTTTTATTCTATGGTTTTAATCTATCTTTCTAGTTTTATTATATTGTACTTAGTTACTTATTATTTATTTATGTATTTATTTATTATTTTTGTCCCTGTACTGGGGTTTGCACTAAGTACTTCTCTCTTACTTAGTTTCTTTGCTCAGGCCTGGTGCTCTAACATTTGGACCATATCTCCTTTTCTGACTTTTTTGTGTTTACCTGGAGATAAGAGTCTGACAGAGTTTACTTCCTAGGCTGGCTTAAAACCTGGTTCTTTAAGATCTGAGCCTCCTGAGTAGCTAGGATTATAGATGTGGTCCACTAGCACTAATGGTTCAAGGTTTGTTTTTATTTTGTTTTTACCTATAAAGTAAAATATCAGCTGGATGCGTGACTTACATTTGTAATATCAACTACTCCAAGAGTGAAGATTTGAAGGAATGCATTTTGGAATCCAGTCCTCACAAAAAGTTTTTGAGATTTCTGTCTCTGTAGGAGCAATTTCTGTGTTTTATTTTATAGTTCAGGTAGAGTTTAGCTGGATCCTTTGCTCAGAGTCTTTTCTGCACACCATGGATGTATTTTCTTCTGAAACTTGGGATTCTCTTCCAAGGTCATCCAGCTATTGGCAGAATTCAGCTCTGCAATGTCGGGGTATGTTTCTGTTTCCTTGCTGGCTGTTATTGAGGATTATTGCTAGCATTGAAAGGTTGACTTGAGTTTCTTTCCCTGTGGCCTTTCCACCACAGGACAGCTTATTCGTCAAGTGAGCAGACTCTTTAGTCAGCTACAATGCAGTCTACGAAGGGAGGGGCTATTTCATCGTATTCATAGGTCTGCTTGCACTCAATGGGCATGTACCCCCCCCCCCCCAGCTAGTAGGAATATTTGGAATATCTTAGCATTCTGCTCACCATACTGATTTCTGAGTGAGGTCAAATGTTCTGAAAAGCTTAAGAGTAAAAGGTATGGGGAAATTGATTCTCTCTCCATTTTTTTAAACTTTGGAAGAGACTAACATATACCTGCCAACAACAAATAGGAGTGTCCATCTTCTTCTAAGAACATTCTAGAGTCCTGATTTCTGTCATGTCAGTTCTGCTTCTTACCTTTGTATCTAATCAAATTGGTAAGTCTGCCTTTATTCAGTATTCTGACAAAGATGAGGTTTGTTCTAGGCTTCTTTAATGTAATTAGTAATTCTCAGTTTGAGCCCATTCAAATCTACCAGTTTTTCATCAGATATCCCATAGTCACTTTGTCTACATTCTGAGTGAAATTATTCCCAAGAT
Source organism: Perognathus longimembris pacificus (assembly GCF_023159225.1). NCBI lineage: Eukaryota > Metazoa > Chordata > Mammalia > Rodentia > Heteromyidae > Perognathus > Perognathus longimembris. The sequence goes on along the minus strand of NC_063173.1, from coordinate 9,635,088 downwards.
TACTCACAAACAAGTCTCTTGATTGCTTCCTCTGATGTGATCATTAGGGAAGACCATGGAGTTAGCTCTTTGTGTGCATGTGTTCCTTCTCTCACTCGTGTACTGTGAGCTCCCCGTTGCCGATCCCACTTGGACTCTCAGTGGGTAGCACACTGATATTTTCTGTCTTTAGCATTTTCATTTAGTTTGTCCTGAGACTTGATTTGAGCTTCTTGGTACTATTTGGAGGAATTCAGATCACTTCTGAATCTGTTCTAAGTAGGTATCTCTTTTCCTTCTGCCTTTTTTATAGGCTATTTTTAAATTTGATCTTACCTCAGATGTTCCTGTAGTCGAAATGGTTTCTTTTATATCTGTCTCCTTTTTCTTCTTCTCTGGATTACTCATGATTTCATTATTAAAATTTCTAGGTTTAAGCTTCTTGTCCTTATTTTTCTTCAAATGCAGTTTTATAGAAATTTTTCTATCTGTGAGCAGAACTTACATAGTTGTTCATTCATCCATATATATATATATATATTCAAGCTCATGAAATATTTATTAATGGATTCTTCTTTTCTATCATGTGGACTTCAGGATGAAATATTTTAGGTATTTTTATATTATTCACAGTTCAGAACTCAGCATTCTGTCTTTATTCTACACCTCTTGGTGTTAATATTAAAATAGTACATGTGCTTTATCAGAAGCTTAGAAACTAACCAGAATTTTTAAAATGAAAGATGAACATTTTCTGCAATCAAACTAATCAATTTAACTGTTAATGTTTTATTTCATGTCCTTCCTACTAATAAGGAAAATGTTTGTAGTGTTAAGAATTCCATCCTATTCCTCTTAAGCCATATTAATCTTTAAAGTTTAAACCCATGAAACTGACTCATCTGTAGACCTATAACCACATAAACCCAGCAGCATCTTCAGGAGGAGAAAAGCGTGAGGCACCCAGAATTAGTAACAAAAGCTAGTCTCCTGCATAATGCCATACAATGTAAGAAAACCATGTAGTATATCTTAAAAGGTTTAATAACATCAAAAGAAATGAGAACATTTTTATCTGAAAAAAATTATTGTCCTTTTGCTTCTGTTTGAGTCAGTAGAAATCTGTAAGATAACCAGAAAAATATGAGCTGAAATCAATTCTTAAGTTCTGAAGTTTCAAGAAGTTATTTATTTTCCTTTTTTCTCCAAAATGTTTACTGAGTCATGACTTCATGCCCTTCTGACTAAGGGCAGGTCTTTTCAGGTCATCCGTGTTCCTTGTTACCTTCTTTTTTTGCCATGTCTAATAGAGTAACCCACATTATCTAACTGTCCTGCATGTTATCAGATGCATAGATGTGTATTACTGGATAATGAACAATTCTGTGAAAATTCCTTGATTTAAGAAATTATACATTGTTCATATCGATCTAACCAACAAATATGTATAAGTATATACACGTCTATAGAGACACAGTAGATTCAGCCATGTCAGGACCTTGTTGACATCCGAGCCACCCTTCTTTTGTGCCACGTGTATCAGGTTATAATAGTTGGCACATATGCTGGATGTGGAGTTGATCTCATTTTTAGTGGGATTGTGTCAGTGAGGCCACATCCATCCATGTTGTTTCTCAGGGTCTTGTAATTCATTTTGGGGGCAGGAAGCCTTCTCTTTTCCGTGGTTAATGATGGATCTGTGAGCCAGAGATTACAAGTCTGTTTGTATGCAAAAAGCGGCAGGCAGATGAAGATGAAGCCTTCCTGATAGTGGTTGTGAATGTAATTTTATTTTCTTAAATTTTTGAAGTAACCTCAGCCTCTAGCAATCCTGCCAGTCCTGGGAACGGCCCTTCAGAGAGCCGGTGCAATGCCCTTGGTTTCTGATTTTTGCAAACAAAAATGTATGGCTAATTAAATTGATACAGTGCACTTGTTTCAATAAGGGAACTCATAAACGTATGTCTTATATTTAAATGCTAATTTTGAGAAATCATCCCCATTAAGGGAGCCTTATTCTCAGAGATGGGGATAATCTCAGGGTTATCTTCAATCTTGTTTGGAAAAAGGCAAACTAAATTCTGTTTTACTAGTGGAATTGGCGCCAGGGAGGACTTAATCTGCCCATAATGACCAAGAGCGTTTGCCACCACATCAAGCTCTAGAAGTTTCCTGTCCTAAACTGTCCTGAGTTTAAAAGAACTTTATTATAGCATGTATCAACACAAAGCAACTGACAATATTTTTTTCTCATTACATTTTGGGGACCTATGTCCAAGAGACCACCAGCATAGCTTATGTTAGCTACCAGTCATATTGTAAATGTGTAAATGCCATTTCTGGCCCCCAAAAGTATATAATCTAATGTGAAAGTAAATTTGAATGTACATGATAACAGCTACTAGAAAGCCAATGGGAAGAACCTAAGAGACCCATCTGATCCTATCTTGCTTGGATTGTGGGGTAGGGATGTCTACTAGAATGGATAATGCTTTCTTACAACCAATTAGGTCCATTGTTTCCTATTTTGGAGATGTGACACTACTTTGCTAAAAACATATTTTTAAAAATATGATTTATGCTAGAAAAATGAGTTTTTACCACAGTTAAGAGTTTGTGCAACAATCAAAACTGTTGTAAGATTAGTTCATCTCCCTTGGCACCTGTGGCTCACACCCGTGGTCCTAGCTTCTCAGCAGCCTGAGATGTGAGGATTGCAGTTCTGTGCCAGCCTAGGAAGGAAAGTCTGTGAGACTCTTATCTCCAATGAACCACCAGAAAACCGGAAGTGGTGCTGTTGGTAAAAGTGGTGGATCACTATGTTTGAGTGAAAAAGATCAGGGACAGCACCCAGCCCCTGAGACTATGCCCCATGACCAACATCGAGAAAAGAGTAGTTCATCTCATTGGACACACATTGTCAACAAACTTGTAAAGGAGTCACTTTTTTTTTATGGTAGACATAGGCAAAGAAACTGAGGCCCCGGAAGCGGTGAGGCTGACTTCCCAGAAACTGGCAGCGGCAGAGCTGAGGTAGTTCTATGTCCTTTTGCATTGGATTCCCCTCAATGGCAAAGGATTATGCCCACATAATAAACATTCAAGATGTTAGAAGATTTTGAAACTGTTGTATGCATTTGAAGTTCATCTGAAAGTGCAAAGCAGAATAAAATGAAATTCTTGTGAATCAGTTAGATGTCAACAGCTAAAAAAATAAAAACAAAAGGAGGCATTTTTATTTGGGATGGATGGGATTTATAGGTAGAGATAGAATAACTCAAGAAAAGACTTGCAAGCAAATCTATAGGTAGAGACGGGTGTAAGGCTAAGGCTAAAGACACAGAAAGGAAAGGGCCTATATCTATTTCTGGTGGAACTTAGTGGAGTAAGGGGGGGCCAGTAGAGATGAGCTAGGAGAGGTAAATTGTGGCTGCTTTAGGTGACCCACAGTTCAGTGGACTGTAATTATTCTGAGTAGGAAGCATGAATCAATAAAGTGTTGTTGTTGTTTTTTAAGATGGTAATTGAGGCTGGGTGCTGGCGGCTCATGCCAGTAATCCTAGCTACACAGAAGACTGAGATCTGAGGATCACAGTTCATCATTAGTCAGGGGAAGGAAAGTCTGTGAGACTATTGAAACCAGAAGTGGTGCTGTGGCTCAAGTGTAGAGCACTAGGCTTGAGCTGAAGAACTCAGGGCCAGTGCCCAGGCCCAGGGTTCAACAACCAACAACAATAAAAGAAGGTAAGTGAGGATGAATATAACTACACTCTAGTCAGTAAGTAGTAGGGACATGTAAGATGATTCCAATGAGAAGAAATGGGATAGATAGCCAGGAAAGATATGATGCACAGCATCAAGTGGGGGATGGGAAGAAATGGATATAATCTCTTTAATTTTCTTATTATAAGCTTGTGGAATGAAGGGAAGGAGCATTATTCCACATCAGAAGGAAGAAAATTATATAGCACATGCTAAATTCTGGCTCAGGGATGTGTCCCAGGCCTAGAATGATTTGATATCTAACTGTGAAATTTCAGAGTTAGACATCAAGTATTTGGGAAGGTGGAGTAGACTTAGGTCTGAGGGATGAGGCCAGAGTTCTGGTATTTACTTAATAGTATTGATATTCTGGTACTGAAGAGTGATGGAAATGAGTTTGTTTAGCTGTATCAGCAGATCCATTTTTACCCATATTTCTTGTTCCTTTTTTTTTTTTTCAGCCAACCTAGCATTGTTCTTACAATGGTGGCAAGAATACTTTCACTTAAGGTATCTGGAATAGCAAGAGCTTGAAAGTTTACATTAAAGAGTTAGAGTGGAGCAGACAAAAGAGAGTATATAAAGAAAAACTAGAAACTTGGAAGGAAATTGTTAAGCTAGAACTGTTAAGCTAGGGTTTGAATCTGAGATGTATCTCAAGGGCTCATTTGTTACTAAGTACTGAGACTTAGGCAAGTGATTGCACCTGGAAGGCTTTGAACTCCTCTAATGGACTTAAACTATGAATAGGAGGTGGTAAAAATTCAGAACTGGGTCTCTATGGAAGAAGAGGTCACTGGCAGCATTCCAAGGAAAGTCAGCCTTTAAGTAGGCTTCTCCCAGTCTCCATTGCCTTCTTGTATGATGTGAGATGAGCAACTCTGTTCCAAAACCTATTCTTCACCATGATGCTTTGTCTTACTGCTGGCTCAGAAGCAATGGATCCAAGTGACTATGGACTGAAATCTCAGAAATTGTTGAGAAAGATTTAAGTTGTTTTGTATTGACAAAAAAGCTAACAAACTGGCCATTCACATTCAATTTAATAAAGTTCTCAAAAGATGATATTTAAAATAATACAATAGAGAGTAATATATGTTATATTAATATACAGTCATGATATACATGACTTCCTTCGTCATTTGACCCAGATATAATACTTAAAATCTCATAAATAAATAACTTTAGAATTATTTCTATCTTATAGTAAAACTCAAGAAAATTAGCTATTTTACCTAAATAAATCTAGTTATTTAAATGGTAGAACTCACTGGAAATAGTCTTGAAACAGTAGAAAAAATTGCTTTCTGAAGAGTAAAACCATGACTTTCAGCCTCAGTCTGCTTGGCTGTAAAACCTAATCACCCAACTGAGTTCAGCCAGTCTGCTTTCCATTTCACCTGAGAAGAATGTGGTGTCAAATAGAAACTCACAAACGAAATAAGAATGGGCAGTTTGACTTGTGAAGGAAATTCATGGGAGAACATACTTTCTTTTCACTCTGTGCAGAAATCTCCTACACCTAAAATTATTTTCAGGTTGAAACCTGAACTTATCACTTTCGGAGGACCTTGTTCATTCACCCAAGCAGTCCGGTCAGTCTCTATTGACTTGTTTTCTATCTTGTAGATACTGGGATCCAGTAAGCAATAGCAGTGGACACATTCATACAAATACATGCATCACCTCCACTACTGCACCCCCTCTAGTGGCTCCAAGTCCAATGGAAAAGACACACAAATAGTCCAGGACCAGGAGTGGATGCCAAAATAGAAAAGAGTGCTATCCAGACTGAGGAGGTAGGGGTGGGAGGGGGTGCAGTACTTATGAAGATAAATAAATAGAAAAGGAAGTATTAACATAAGCAACAACTATGCATGTTTTGATTCTGAATGGTCATTCGAGGTAAGTCATACATTGCATATTGTACTTGGTGCAATGCGTCTAACTAATGATAAAGTTTAAATATGACTAAAGGTGAAGTGCAGTAGTGATCGCCTACATTTACCTGCTGCACTAGGAAAGTGGAGGTAGGAGGATTGCCAATTTGAAGCTGGACTGTACTACCTGGTGAGAGCCTATCTTACAAAAACCAAAGCCTGTGGATCATCAGAGCTGGTATAGGAGGAGGGAAGATGACTCACACTTTCTTCAGGGATCAGGAATTGAACAGGAATGAGTAACCTGGACATGTGGTAAACTAGAGAATGAACATGTGCCGCTTAAAGACATTTAAGCTTGAAAATCATTGAACTAATTAACATTAATTAACACCTGTAGGTCCAACATAACACACTGTAGATTGCTCAGTCATAATTTTCGAGACGTATAAGGAAAGCAATAGCTATCAAGTTAAAAAAAAACAAACCATTGGTTCATGCCTTTAATTTTAGCTACTTAAAGCTGAGATCTGAGGATCATGGTTCAAAGCCAGCCCAGGCAAGCAAGACTAAGAACCTCTTATCTCCAGTTAACCAGAAGAAAATAAAAGCTAGCACTATGGCACACATAATAGAGTTCAAGCTTTAAGCAGCAAAAAATTAAGCAAGAGCAGGAGACTCTGAGTTCAAGCCCCAGTTTTGGCACACATACACAAACACTAATCAATCAATACAATCTGAGACGAGACTCCTCATGCATTTAGTGGAGGAGCCTGTTTCAGAGCAGCGACTCTGGGTTTTAGTCTCCCTCTGCCTTCTGACATCCCCAGAACTTCGATGGTCCTATCGTAGTGGCTGAGCATGCCCAAATCCAGTACTAAAAGTTCTTTCTGGTGACTGTGTACCCCTGGGAAAATTATTTGACCATTGTTTATTCATTGGAATTTTTGTGGGGATTAACTTAGTTGACACAGGAAGATTATTTAAGTAGTACCTGTATCATTCTAGGCATTGTCTGTGCTTTCCTTTTCTTTGAGGAACTGGTGTGGGCTCTCTGGTTGCTTCCTAATTCCATTTTTCTTTCATACTTGGTGGTCCTCTATAAACTTGGTGGTGGGGAGTCTTTCATGGCTGAAATGAGGATGTGGAGGTGGCCTCAGTGGTGGAGGAAGATGCTTGAGCAGATTAAGGAAGAGACCTCATTGTTGGCGGGCTGGATCCTTCAGGGAGGAGGAAGGAAAGAAGGTCTGAAATGGGCTTTGACACCTGAAAAGCAAAGGACCGGAGACTGAGAATATAGCTCAGTGCAAGAGATCTTGCCTAGCAGGTTCCATATTGAGCACCACTGAAAATTAAAATTAAAGCAAGAGGATAGAGTGGAGGGCAAGCTATGGCAGATACAGGTGAAGTGTTCAAGGGGCACAGTCTTTCCAGATGATTATTTTTGGACTTCCTTTTTCCATGCTGACGGTGAAAATCAGGAATAACATGGCCAGATGTGTCCTTCTAAGCGCCTGCTAGACTGAAGTTCAGTGGCAGTTACACAGTCCAGCACAATTTAGACTTGCTTTCTCCACATCACACTCCCTGGGTGTGTCGTTCTTTCAGAGAGAGAACACAGCAGAATGCTGCAGCCAAGGCCTGTGGATGTGGGCTTGGAAGTAAAGAAAATGCCAGCCATAGATTATAAGAAGACAGCTAGGAGAAGAAAAGATGGTGAATGCGACACTTGAAGGATACGGATTTGAATGCAGGTTCTAACCTTTACCACAAAGAGCAGCCAGCTGAGCATTGGTGATGCATGTCTGTAATGCTAGCTAATTTGGAGGGCTGAGATCAGAAAATCACGGGTCAGGGCCAGACCAGGCAAATGCAAGAAACCACTTCTGCATCAGCAGCAGGGCATGGCGCGGTGTGTGTCTCTCATCCTAACCCTAGAGGAGGCTGAAATTGTAAGGATCACATTTCCTGGCCAGCCCAAGCAAAAAAGGTCCCTGTGACTCCATCTCCCTGCAAGAAGCTGGGTGTGATGGCTCGTGCCTCTTATTTCAGCCACAGAAGGAAGAGAGAAAGTAGAAGGATGGTACAATAGTTTGCCTGGGCAGGATGTGAGACCCAATCTCAGAAATAACAAGTCTACAAAAGGGCCAGAGGCATAGCTCAGAGGCAGAGCCTAGCAAATGGGAATTTCTGAGCTCAAACTTCAGTACTGTCAACAAAATAAAATAAGACGAGAGGACAACAATTCGTACCCCCACATTACTGTAGACATTAAGTGAACCCCCACATTCCGAGGACAGTGACGGAGACCCAAGTTGAGCTAAGGAGAGCTGGACTAGCCCCAATGGAGGTGCAGGACTTCCGTGGGGCACAGCAAATTCCCACAGGAAATGGAAGGAGTGAAGAGATGAAATGAGGGAGGACAGAGAGAATCCTAGCCGACCGAATACAGGTGTCCATTGCACCAACATCCGTGTGAGCGATGAAAGCAAACAGAAAGCACTGACGTGTTTGATAAACAAGGGCTGAATCTTCTCCGGAGTGGATTCTTAAGTCTTGGCTCCATGCAAGGCTTGTGAGAGTGGTGTTCTTTCTTTCCAGCCAGCCATCTGCTCTAATTAACATTTCACGAGGCTGAGGAATTTTATGCCCTAAACCTTGGAGCCTCTAGTACATTTGGTGTTTTGTCTGAGGTTGATGTAGTTGGAAAGATTACATGAGGATGATTTTTTTTTTTTTTTGCCAATTTCTAACTAGGCAGATGTGAAGGCTTTCTACTAGGGCTTTTACATTATGCTTTTCCCTCTCTCTGGCACTTGTGGTCAAAGATGAAATAATTTGCCACCTGACAGATGTTCTGAAGAGCGAATTAAAAACTGATAAGTACTCAGGACTTCAGATGGCTAGCTATGAAGCTTTCCCCCATCTAAAGATCAGAACCACTGCAGTTTCTGTGTTTTAAATTATGTATCCAGAAATGCTACAAGAGCAACAAAAAAGAACAGTGTTTTTGAAACAGCCTTGGTTATAAAAGTACATCTCAGAACTAGCTGCACATTTTAAATTAGTAGAGAATATTTTTTAATGCCAGATTGACTAGATCAAAGTCTGGGAAGTGGCCCATGGCAGTGTACATTGGTAAGCTATTCAGTGACATGAATATTCAGTCAGGATTGAGAACTATAGATTTAGAAACCAGGCTCTTCAACAATCCTTTCCATCCTGGGAGACATTTCAGTGTGATGCATAGGGAACAAGATGGGAATATATGTTAGGTTCTCTTCCTTGAAATGACAACTTGGCCAAGATCAGGCCACGCTACCAATGAGTTACCTAACCTTGTCACTTCCTTACCTTTCAAATGTGGCAATTAGCTGGCAAATAGATTTTTATGAAGAGTGCTTGTGACTATTAGCTCATAAATAAAGGACCTACTTAACTCTGGGAGACATTACCATTTGTCTTTAGTAAAATGTGTTGGTAGGAATGTTAAGCTTTTTCTCCAGTTTATGTGTTGATATAAATAGAAAGATTTCTAGCGTCAGTTCCAGAAGGCACGTACATCAACCTTAAGCAGTCAGCAGAGTAGAGCCATCTTGTCCCACTGCAGGTGTGTGACTAAGAGCCAGTCTGAGTGAGCGTGACTTGGCCATTATAGGATGTGTGAATTACCTTTCGTGCAGACAATGCTCCTAGGGATATTGTTACGACCTGATCATTAATACAACAAAAAGAGTCCCCAGGTAATATTTTACTTTTCAGCCAACAGCTCTGTTTTTCTACACAATCACTCCGATGAGCCTAGCTGTGTTTACCTAAGTGCCAAGTTGGTCAATCAATTATGTCATAATCCAATTGCCCAGAGTGCCTGGAACCTATAGTTATCAGGCAAAGTCTGATTGTCCATGCTAGCCTTAGTACAGGAGGTGAGAGAAGTTCATTTTGTATTTCTATTCTTTCTCCCAGTCTGAGCCCTTTGGCTGTGACTTCAATAGGAAACAGGAAAAAAAATGAGAGAGGCTACACATGGAGGTGAATGGCTGTAATCCCAGCAGTCAGGAGGCAGATTTAAGAGGACTGGGAATCTCATGCCAATCCTGACAAACAGTAGTGCAACACTATCTCCAAAACAATAGGTCTGGGACCTAGTTCAAATGATAGGATGATTTTCTAGCATGCACAATGGTTTGGGGTCAATCACCAGCACTGAATAAAAAGAAAGGAAGGAAGGAAATATAGAAGCAAAGAAGGAAGGAAAGAAGGAAGGAAGGAAGGAAAGAAGGAAGGAAGGAAGGAAAGAAAGAAGGAGAGAGAAATACCAGTGCAGGCCAGGTATATTTGGAAGTGTGTCATTGCAAATTGGAATTGCCAGAGGCTGAGGTCCTGCTTGCCTGTACCCACATTTTTCATGGGGGCACCAAATGCCTTGTCTGTTTAGGGAAGCTGAAATAAAGGTCCAGATTGAAACTTGAGCTTTAAACATTACACATCTCCCTTGTAAGCCTTTGGTCAATATTATTATTCAGTACGTTCCCTCTGTTCACACTGATCCTTCTACTTACTCATGTGTGCCTTGTAGCTAGCCACGTATCCCTCCTCAGACTCAGTTCCCTCAGCTTCATGATGAAGAAATAGACAATGTACATTACATTCCTCTGAACATTCAATGCGAAGATGACAAAACATGTATAGGATGCGTGCTCCATGCCTCTCACATGTTGTAAATGATAAGTATTGACTTAAAAAAAAAAACACTGGTAAAGCAGGCTTTTTTTTATTACAGATGAGAAAACTAAAGGTAAAAGTGGTCAAAGTGACTTCCCAAGGTCATCTAAGCCGAAGGCGAGGAAGAGAAATAGGGCTTGACTCCAGACCTGTGCTCTGAACCTGATACGTTTTGCCTTTTCATCCTGTGCCTATGGTGGCATATGATAGCATTAAGTCGTGTGTGTGTGTGTGTGTGTGTGTGTGTGTGTGTGTGTGTGTGTGTGTGTGTTGTGCGCATGCATGCTGGTTCTGAGGCTTGACCTCAGGGCCTTGGTTGGTACTGTCCCTTAGCTTTTCCACTCAGGGCTAGTACTCTTCCAGTTGAGCCATAGCTCTACTTCTGACTTTTTTTTTTTTTTGCGAGGGGTGGGGGGTTTAGGGGTTGATAAATTGTAGATTAGAGTCTCATGGACTTTCCTTCCCAGCGTAGATTTAAATTTGAATCCTCATTTCTCAGCCTCCTAAGCAGCTAGGATTACAGGTGAGAGCTGCCATTCCCTGGCTCTCATAAGCTTTCTAACCTGAAGCGGTCGTGCTGCCTCGGCAGTGAGCAGGCCCTGCGTGCGTGCTAAATGGTCATTAAGTACTTACCAGTGGATAGATGAGCACCTGTTCCAAGTGTCTGTCTAGCCTCGCCCACTAATGAATCCGTGTAGTATGGCTTTGTGGCACTTGACCTGTACAAACATCTGAGTGATTTCACCTGCTCACTTCACTTTCCAGACACTGTGGTAATCCAGCCGCTCCATGCCCTTCCCAACCCTGTGTTGCTTTATTGTTCATAAAAGTTTTCTAATGTGTAAGCTTACTCCTGGGATGGGACTTCTTTTATTTCCTTTGTTTCTATAGGCCTCATACTTAGCAAAAAGCTAAATAATGTTGGCTAAAGAATTTATGTGGCTCAGTACCGTGAATGGCTGTTTCATTCATAACGTCATTCTCAGTGAAGATTCAGCCATACACTGACTGTGTTTCCTTTATCTATTTTTTTTTTGCCAGTCCTGGGTCTTGAACTCAGGACCTGGGCACTGTCCCTGGCTTCTTTTTGCTCAAGGCCAGCACTCTACCTCTTGAGCCACAGCGCCATTTCCTCTTTCCTTTATCTAGAACTATTTTTTACTAAAATGATTTTGCTACTTCTAACCAGCAAAATCATTTTAGTGAGAACTAAACTACCTGGCTCTTATTTGCCTTTCTTAAATACTAATGGATTTTCATTAAATGGCCTATAGTAGCATTTACCTCTTTCCATTAATACATTTTCCAATTTGTACATTAAGGAAAGAAACCCCTATTTAGCTGGCATGTTAATACATAAGTGGATGTTTAAAAATACTGTTGGCAAATCTGAGTTACAGTTTATGTGAAGTAGGGGCCTTTTAATGATTGAAACTTGTCTTTGTCATATAAACATTTTTATTATGATAATAAATTAAATGAAACTAAGATTTCTTTAGTTTCTGTTGGGTCTATTGCTATTGTTTAATAACAAATAGAACTTCTGTTAATTGATTTTGAAAAGTAATACAGCTTGGTCAGAAACAATGACATGAGTAGAATCCAATTCAATCCACTTGCTGTGTAAATGGGAATGGTCTTTCTAAACTGAGGATTTCTCAGCTGCTATTTAATACATAATCATTTTTCCTGCTTGGTATTTGGTGTGATTTTTATTGCTGCCTCTCCTTAACCCACAAGCCACAACGAGCAAACATTGTTCATTAACTACTAGTTAGATGTGTTCAAGTCACCCCAGGTTAGAGAGAAATGCTAGCCTATGAGTTCGAGGCCCAGACTGGAGGGTGAAGTTGCCTCTCCCCACCGTGTTGAACAGCCTTCTCCTTAGTCACACAAACAGCTTGCTGATCTCAGGAAGAAAGTCTTTATCCAGATCTGTCCCAAAGAACTAGCGTTGACCGATGGCACGCCATTGCTAGGAGGTCAAGTCTTTCAAGGGTGACCTCTGGGCAGGATGGTGAGAACTCGAAGAGAAGCAGAAAGGTGCTGTTAGGGCCTAGAGGTTTTCCCAAGCAGAGGGGCAGGGCTCAAGTGTTAACTGCTCTGGACCTCAAGAGTAAAGCAGATACTTACATCGAAGTAAGAAATAGTCCCTCTCCACCCAAACACTAACAACAAAATCAATAGGAACAAAAACAAATCTTAATTGGTAGTGTTTTAATTATGATGCAGGACTATGTATATAAAGTGTCTAAGACATTCCTGTTGTGAAGACACTAATGACAACTACATCCTGTCAAGAAAAGCAAGCTTTTACTAGATGTGTACTATAAGCAAGACCAATTTTTAGTTGAAGAAATCAAGGCTCTGAGACAGAAATGGAATTCAAGTATAAAGCCCGTGAATTAACATAGCAACACACTATGTTTTTGATTTGGAAACCCTAAAATGATTTCAGCAAAGCTCTTTAGAGTGAGATAAACAATCAGGTTGGGGCTGGGAATATGGCCTCGTGGCAAGAGTGCTTGCCTCCTCAGACACATGAAGCTCTCGGTTCGATTCCCCAGCACCACATATATGGAAAACGGCCAGAAGGGGCGCTGTGGCTCAGGTGGCAGAGTGCTAGCCTTGAGCGGGAAGAAGCCAGGGACAGTGCTCAGGCCCTGAGTCCAAGGCCCAGGACTGGCCAAAAAACAAACAAACAAACAAAACAATAAGGTTGTTGCCTAGGACTCTGGAGTTATACCGCACTTTCATCTCAGGTATTTGAATGTTCAGTCACAGGTGAATTAAGGTAAGGATTGAAGGATAGGGTGTGTGAGCAAGTATTTTCAGCTAGTGCCACGAACTGGATGCACGGGGAAACCCTCCCTACCTCCTACATTATTGTTGGTTTTACAGTCCTGGGGCTGAACTCTGGGCTGCACTTTCTCACTTTTTGGTTTTGTTTTGTTTTGTTTTCCTCACCATGCACTTTAGTCATGGCTCCAATTCTGCCTTTTTGCTGGTTAATTAGAAATAAGAAAGCCAAGTGCTGCTGGCTCACATTTGAAATCCTAACAACTCAGGAGGCTGCTATCTGAGGATTGTAGTTCAAAGCCATTCCAGGCAGGAAAGCCTGTAAGACTCCTGTTTCAATTAACCAGCAAAGAGCTGGGAGCGCCGCTGTGCGCCGCTGTGGCTCAAGCAGTAGCATGCTAGCTAGCCTTGAGCAAAGAAGCTCAGGGACAGCGCCCAGGGTCAGAGTTCAAGCCCCAGGACTGGCAGAAAAGAAAGAGGGAAGGGAAGGGAAGGGAAGGGAAGGGAAGGGAAGGGAAGGGAAGGGAAGGGAAGGGAAGGGAAGGGAAGGGAAGGGAAGGGAAGGGAAGGGAAGGGAAGGGAAGGGAAGGGAAGGGAAGGGAAGGGAAGGGAAGGGAAGGGAAGGGAAGGGAAGGGAAGGGAAGGGAAGGGAAGGGAAGGGAAGGGAAGGGAAGGGAAGAAGGGAAGGGGGAAATGAGGGAGGAAGAAAGAAAGGAGAAAGAAAGAAAAAGAGAAAGAAATGTATGAAAATTTGTCCATCTAGATTGGCTACAAACTGACAGATTTCAGCCTCATGAGTAGCTAGGATTATAGGTGTAAGCCACTAGTGCCTGGCTTCTACGTTGTTTTTTTTGACACTATGTGTTCCTGCAATGATCTTAAAACAGAAATAAGCAATTTTGACACACACAAAAAACTAGGGGTATATAATTCTACTTCAGATTGAACAACAGAGAACATTAGTAAAATAATTTGGCAAAATAAAGCTTTTGTTTCTTTATATTGAATATATGGAAATGCATCAAAGAATTTCTATAAGTTGTGATTAAGAGCAAAATTTAATGATACTGCAGATCTTCACTTTAGGACATTGAAATTGATTGAGGATGTTTTTATTTTTGTATACTGATAGTAATTATTCTGTGTTTTAACTTTCTAATTAGTAGAAAAAAGGAAATATATTTTATGGTAATGTATTTTAGATTCAAGCTCTTGCTCCAAGCTTTCTGTAAATTAAGTTTTATTTTGTTTCTAAAGCTAGATCACATGTCTGAGTTCCCATTTTTTTCCTTTAAAGAGTTGGGATAATGTCATGGTAATAGATGCCTTCAAATCTCAATGGCTTCACACAAGATGATCATCATTCTCACTCGTACTCTGTGTCATAATGAGCTGATTGGGATATTTATTTATATTTGACCAAGGCCAAGAGAATGATCCTCTCAGTGTGTCCATGATAGCAGCAATTGAAGGGGGGAATGAGGAATGGAGGAGCTGCAGCTCTCACAGCTCCTACGTTAAAACAAGACTTAGCACTTCTCGCTTTTCATTGGCCAGCAGTCTCCTGTCCATGTACATCTTCCATTTGACTGGAAGGCCGAGAGCCAGAAATATTTGTTCAAATACAGACAATCGTTGTGAAAGGTGTCCTATTACTTCTACTTTTAATCACTGTCACAACAGTAATATGCAGCTGAGGGCAATTATACACTATGTTGAACTGAAATGGACATTTCTTGTAAAATATCATGCTATAATACAGAATACATTAAAATAAGAAAATTGCCCTCTACCAAATGAGTCTTAGCAAACAACATTCCCCCCTTTGACAACATAAAATACCTGTATGTTTTCACCTTTGTGAGGGACTAAGAGGTAAGAATTCTTTGAAGGAAAATAAAAGAAAGAGGAAATAAGAGGCTCCATGGATATTGAATAGAAAGGAATTTGAAATGGCTTCTTTCTTTACATTGAAAACTCTCCTGAGAAGTGTCTTCAGGATACCCAATAAGAAAATCATCTGTTTTTCTTTCTCCTTAGGAAAACATCAACATCGATGAGGCCTCCAGGTGCCTGGTGAAGCACATCCTTGCCAATGAATGTGACCTAATGGGGTCCATAGAGCCGGACATCGTGAAGCCTCACCTTCCCTCCCCCAAGGTCGTCAGCTGCTCCAGCTGTGCTAAATCCTAGGAGGGGCCTGTGTCTGTGTATGGCAGACACAATCCCACTAGCTCATGAATTGTGCCTCAAGTGTTACCATTTTGGGGAAATCAGGGTAGGGAAACACATGTGCCAAGCCAAAGATCTGTGCCTGTACCTTTTCTGGAAGAGAAATAGCAGTTGCTGGTTTTTGTTGTTGTTGTTGTTGTTGTTTTTAGTGTTCACCCACCATCCACACAGTGTTTACAAGCTTTGGAACTACTTAGTCTGTTACCAAATTCTCTTGACCTGCAGGGCAAAATTCTGGGGGGGCCGACATCAGCCCTGGTATTTTCTCTTTCAAATCAACAGAGTTGTCCATACTTAAAGAGGAAGGGGATAAGAGCAAACCAGCTGTCAAGTTAAGGGTTGGTGTTTGCCTTTGCCCCCGGTATGTCTTTGTTCAGATTTTAATGTGTTCTCTGATGGCCTGGCAGGCTTGTTAAAGAGAAATGGTATTCTCTTCCGAGACAACCTCCCTTCTTGGCAGAGAAAAGGGTTGCGTGTGATTTAGCTCTTCAGTCATGTCCATAGCCTCCTGTGCTTTTGTTGCCTTCATTCCCATTGTGTACCTGTAGGTGCTTTTCCTCTGGCTTTCTCAGACTCAAGCTGTGGGACTCTTCTATATATGTAAGATATATTATACATATTTTCACAAGTGAGAAATAAAACAGTGAATGTTGCTGTTTCCCTATTTCTGAAAGTGCTCTAAATTCCTTGGTGTGCTGAATATGTTTTTCTTTTTTTGACAATGTGTATTTCTCAAAAATTCAATTTGGAATTTTATTTCTGAAAGACTGTAAGAAGTTATGCTGAGTGTATTCCAACTACCTTATATCCATTTTTGGCCATCAGAGCAAGCAGTGTATGCCTGTGTGTTTGTTGTTAATTAGCGGGATATATCCTCCGATACTCTGACCCAGAAGGTGCTAGACAAACCAACATAAAGAAGCAAAATGTGCACAGTGTTGCCTAGCCACCACTGTGCTGATGAGCACTACAGACATCGTTGTAAATATTCGTGTATATGTTGAACTAGAGATAGAGCCCAGGGATGTGCAGGGAGTCAAACCTCTGACACTTCAGCCACATTTTCAAGCTAGTGTTTTTTTAACTGCATATTTCAACTAATACTCATACTATACTCACAGGCATTTATCTTTGATAATAGATATTTTTCAGTATCCTATTATATACTCTTTGAAAAAGCTTGTATTTTTATTTTTGAATAAGGCTTTTGGGGAAAAGTATGTTAAATATAGTTTCTGGCTATATCTTTCCTAACTTGTAATTATTTTTACATATTCTCATTAGGAGAGACTTAAATAGCACTCTAACCACAAGTGCGCTATTATGTTCTCTTGACACTCACTGTTTCTGTAAGCACCAACCATGTGGCTCCCCGTTATAAATGTAACTCTTTCCCTCAGGACACTCCCTGGACCCTGGGGAGCCGACACCTGAGACCCCAGTTCAGCAATGCTGGCAGGTACCGTCCCCTGAGGACAAGAGCAGCCCTCCACCAGGAATCGTGGGGATAGAGCGATATCTATCCAAGTCGCTTGTTCCTCAGAAAGGACAGTTCCCAGGCATGCTCTGTGGTCCCTCTGTGGGCAGTCCTCCTGATTGAAGCCATTCCCAGTTGGCTTTCTTTCCATTTCTTAGCTCTTTACAATTCTACTGGTGCTTCTTGGATTTACCTTTCAAATAAACTAAATTCACTTAAATCCTTGAGTTGAGTCTTCTTATGGAGCAATTTAACTTCAAGTAAGACAGAGGTGGTCCTCAGAAACAGGTTGTTACTATCAGCCTCCTTAATTCAATCATTCACCACCAAAGTGCAAGCAAGAAATACTTGCTGGTACATAGCATGGTAGAACTATAGCACTGTAGTTACAGTGACGCTCCTTGGGAGGAGAATATAATAAAATACAAATAAAGGAAATGCTAGAAACTTTGAAAGATGATACTCTGGAGTTAGCTAACTGTCTTAGAAAACCTAGGAGTAGGAAATATACTTCCTGGCAGCAGTTAGTCAATTTTTAAGTAAGATTCCAAACGCATAAGCTACTAAGACAAATATAGACAAATGGGATGATATCAAACTAGCAGGTTTCTGTACAGTGAAGGAAACAATTGACAGAATGAAGAAACAACCTAAATACTAGTATTAATATTAAGAAGATAAGCTTAGGGCCGATGGCTCACACCTATAATCCCTGCTACATTCATGCACACACTTGTGTGACGCACGTGTGCATGCACACACACAGAGTGCACAAACAACTCAAAACTTGGGTAAGCTTCTCCTCAAAAACCCAATTAAAAGATGAGCAAAGGTCTTGAATGTTCATTCCTCATTTAAAAATACAAAGGTTAAGCATATGAACATGTTCAACACCATTAGGCACCAGAGAAATGCAAATCAAAAGCATCATGAAATATTGTTTCACCCTGGTCAGAATGAGTAGCATCAAAAAGGCAAACAACAACAAACAAAAACAAATGCTGCTGAAGATAGAGAAATGGAACTCATACACTATAGAAATGTAAATTAGTACAGTTGCTATGAAAAACAGTATGATGATTCCTCAAACTGAAAACAAATCTACCATGTGATTCAGTAGTCTCATTTCTAATTATATACCTATCTAGAGGAAATGAAAAGAATATACCACAAGCACACTTGCCTGTGTTTATTTCATCACAAGTCACAATAGCTCACATGCATAATCAATCTCGATGTTCAGGGACAAACTTCAGAACATAGAAATGTGTATATCCAAGTGAGATAATGTCCTCTCTCATATGTGTAAGCAAAAAAGGTTCACACCAAGGAGAGTGTAGACTATTAACTTCTAGAAGCTATTCACCAGCAGGGTAGTGAATACCAAAATGCAGTTTATTATGAAGAATAATTTGTAATGCCCGACAGTACAATAAGGTTATTATAGTACAATAATTTATATTTGTACATACAGCTATGAAAGAGGAGCATAAAGGCCCCAGTCATGATAAGCTAAAAATCCTAATTTCTTTGATTTAATCAGTATATATTGTATGTATATGTGAGCCTATATATACATGCGTGTATATATGCAATATGTATTTATGCATGTATGTATATACATATTATAATTGTGTGTTAATTAAAAAGAAGAAATCATTCTCTCAAAGAAAATGATGGATGAGATAAATATAGAATCAGTTCAGCCAAAATTTAAATTAGCTGAAGACCTTCAAGCAA
The DNA here is from genome assembly GCF_023159225.1 of Perognathus longimembris pacificus. Taxonomy (NCBI): domain Eukaryota; kingdom Metazoa; phylum Chordata; class Mammalia; order Rodentia; family Heteromyidae; genus Perognathus; species Perognathus longimembris. The sequence goes on along the minus strand of NC_063173.1, from coordinate 9,616,494 downwards.
CAGCCAAAATGATCCTCATTGTCTCTAGTTACAGTATAGACTATGCAGATAGTTCTAAAATTGTATTTTAGCAGAGTCAGAGTTGTAAAGGAGGTTGAATTTACAGAACTGTCAAGTACCCTATGAACTTCAGAACCCATACAGGAAGGGAATACGGCACTGAAACATAAAGTGTGATGTTTGGGCAGACACCATTGAATGTTTGAAACCTCTAGGTTCTCCTACAACTCTGAGCTAGAAAAGGAATGCTGTCACCTTTCCAGTGGAGAATGGCTAATTGCCCTGTACTTGTCCTTGTCAATTTCAGCTGTCTTGTCCCATCATTGCTTTTAGGTAAATAATTAGGGTCAAATCTTGGCAGGATTTGAATGGAAATGGAGGTTCATTCACTATTGGAGGATGAAATGGATCATTCATCAAACGAATCTGTCTAACACCAACAGTAATCTAGAGCACATTCCAAGAAAAAATGACCTTGATATATTGAGATATTGGATCAGGGAACACAGAATATTGGACCAGAGAATATGTAATCTATTTGTTACACATTCCTGGATGAGTTCACTTGTAACATCCCAGGAAACCCACTTGTAGATGGCCTTCATATGCTACTGAACATGTGTTTGGTTGTAAATGATATTTGCCTAGAGTAAATGCTGTAGAGATGCCAGGACTACCTTGGCACAATACTAAAGAAGCAGTCCAAAGTCCTGCAGAAATGGAAGTGTTAGAAGGTATTTATTTTGAAAGGCCAGCTGATTATGTTCCCTAGCTAAGTCTAGAACATATTCTTTTCACCAAACCAGTATGACTCTTCCAGAAAGAGGGGAACATTACCAATGAGAAGCTGAGTGGTGCTTTTTTCTGTAGACAAGGTTTGAGATTATTGAGAAGTTGATGTGTGTTTATGGGACTCACTCCTTGAATGATTAAAGTTGAAGGTGTGGTAATAAAATGTTATGAGTGCATTTGAAGCTACATCCTGCACAGTCAGGGCTTGGGCTCTGTCCCTGACCTTCTTTTTGTTTAAGGCTAGTGCTTTATGATTTGAGCCGCAGTTCCACTTCTGGCTTTTTTAGTCATTTAGGGGAAATAAGAGTCTCATACACTTTCTTACCCAGGCTAGCTTTGAACTGTCATCCTCATAGCACAGCCTCTTGAGTAGCTAAGATTGTAAGTGTGAGCTACCAGCCAACAGCTCTATCATTTTCAATAATCATCTTTAAAGTGTGCTCAGTTTCTTCAGTTATCAGAAAATGCATTAAAATGACACCCTCGCCTTCTACTTTATTACTTTTGGCTGTGCATATGGCAGAGCCCTTTCTCTTGATAATCAATCCCAGCTGAGATTACAGGCATGTGAGGTTATGGGTGGTGCTATTGGAACATTGCATTCTTGGAGTGCGTTCATGACCGGTGACAACTGGGGCAAGCCAGCATGACACTCTAGTCATAAAAGTAAGTAACCAGGAATTCATATATATTCTCATGGGTAAAAGTCTGAAGGATGAAATGAACCCAATCTAGAAGCAATTGGATGAAGGGAACGGAAATGACAGAACAACGAACATCCTCTGTGGTATGATACTGACAAGGGGATGAGTGGGGGACCAGTCCTCCCATTGCAAGGATCCTTCCCACCCCCTCTCTTTCTTTTAAAGTTAGTGCCTTCTATGAACAATCAGTGGATCTGAAAATGAGGAATACCTGCATGTATTAAGTATACAGCTTCCTATAACAATCCCCAGCAACTCTGCCTACAACTTCTTCTGAGTGCCTTGGGCCTGTTGCCTTGCACTTTGCACAGGCCGCCGTTACTACACAGTTAACACCTTCTAGGGCAGCTTCGTGTAAGCCTGACATGGGATAGTAAGTCAATATTCCAGCTGACCTCTTACATGGGCTTCACAGGCCTTTTCTGTGTCTTTCCTCTGAGGTTTCCACTAAGATCAGGGCAATGCTTCACATGGTGGTGACCTCACAATTCCGCTAGTTTGGGGTTCCTGCCCTGCCACGTCTTGCATCTTTATGTCCTTACCAGTGCTTCCTAAGATCACTTTCCAATTAGGTGATTTCTAGAATGCGAGTAGCTCTTACAATACCAGAGTACCCAGGGCAATAACTATGGCATCTCAAATACACGGCCTTTTGTTTGTGGGCTTTTTGTTTCATTTCATTTTATGGTTTTTGTTGTTGTTTTGTTTTGAGATGGGGGTCTTAATATGTTGCCCAAACTGGCACTGTTTCTGTCTGAGACTCTGACACACTCGGCCTGTCTTTCTTAATTAATTAATTTATTTATTGTCAAAGTGCTGTACAGAGGGGTTACAGTTTCATACATATGGCAGTGAGCACATTTCTTATCAAACTTGTTACCTCCCTCATTTTTCTCCCACCTTCCCCCCTCCCCAATTCCTTTCCCCAAGTTGTACAGTTGGTTTATAGCCTATAGTTTTGTAAGTATTGCTGTTGCATTGGTTTGTCTTTTATCCTTTGTCTCTCCATTTTGATGTTCCCCTTCCCTTCCCTAGTTCCAATAAACCTATATACAATACCCAGGGTAGTCGGCCTGTCTTTGTAAACAGCCATTGAGATGTGGTGTGTGGTGTGTGCTAGATCAGAACCAACTTCTCAACTCTACCACCACAGAAAAATGTTCCTATATACAACCCCCAAAATGAATGTGAACAGATTCATTGCCGTCAGACTCACTCACCACACTAATATTTATCAAGCAGTTACTATGTTCCCAACACTGCTGCACAGATGTGAAGAACACAGTCCCAGATGGAACTTGCTCTGATCAGGTAAGAGGCGCAAACAAATAAGCAGTTTTCTCTTTAAACAGAGAAGCCAAGGGTCCAAGGCTCAGTGGTTTTTCTGAAAACATAGTATCTTTCTCAATGCATGGACTCCAACTCCAATCATGTTGAGGAAAAATGCATGTTCCTACCAATCACAGTGTTCCCCTAGAACACATAGATTCTTTCTCCTAGGGCACTATACACTAATCAATTTTGTTCAACTAGCTCTTCCTGCTGTCAGTAATAGTCTCATTCCTTCCATCTTTCCCCCTCCCTTCTTTTCCTCCTTTCCTTTCCTTCTTCCTCTTCTTCTTTCCTCTCCCTCCTCCCTCTACTCTCTCTATTTCCCTTGTCCTTCTCTCTCTCCCTCTTCCCTGTCATTCTCCATCTTTCCCTCTATTTCTCTCATTACATATATACACAAAAGAATATATGCGTATATTCATACATATGTTTGTAAGTATGTGTGTGCATGTATGTGTATGTATGAATATATATATAATTGGCATGAAACCATATCTACCCTCACACATCAGCACAATAGTACTATGATAGGCTTTCCAATTTCTACATATACAATGAACACCAAGCTAGAGTTCAGACAGCAACCAACGGCCTCATGCTACTAAGCATTATGGTCAATTCTCTCATATTTCAGAAGAGGAAAATATTCTAGATGCAGTATGCAATGCTAAGCCATTTAGCACAGACCCAGCACTGACAAGTGCTTCTCTATGATGATGATACCTGCAGAACACAGCATAGTGCCTTAAATGTCACGAATCAATAAATGTGGACATGATAATATTACTTTGTCTGGTTAATTATTAAGGTAAAGCAATACAGGTAAAAATAATCTATACAAATACAAGTTGTACAAGTGGCATTTCTGCAGGTGTCACAAATGGGACCCAAACATGAAGCCACTGCTGCAGATGATTGATGGTCTGTCTATGCTTGAGGGGATTGGTGGGTGACAGCTAAAAATACTGGGTTTTTCTGGGGGAGGATAAAAATGTTGTGCAATAATTTGTAATGATAGTGGCCTAGCTCTGGGTATACACTAAGATCCATTTAACGGTGGACTTTTGATGGGTGACATATGAAGGGTACATATAAGTTACAGAATTATGACATAAAAAAAGTAGAGGTGGGTGCAAAACAATATGAAATGAGTATTTTCCCCTACTATGCTAATTTATCCCAACCAAGGAATATTGTCCCAATAATGATGCGTAGAAAGGAGTGTTAGGAGGGGCTTTGCAATTTTAGTTTAAATACTTTTTCATAGTAAGACAAAATTTATTTCTGCAGAATGGCAACTCCATCAGCCAAAAAGCACCCAGAGGAGGCAGGCTGCACCATTAGGGACCCCTAATGCATCAGGCTGGTCCCTCGGTTCAGATGGTTAGTTAAAGTTCAGCATCTGCTTGTGACTGGCTAGTAGTGTGAATAGGGTAAAATGTATTGACATACGGTGACTTTGAAATAAGACGAACAGTGCTCAAGTAATCTCAAAATATACCTGCACCTTCTGACTCCAGGAAAACTGGAGGCATGTCTTAACTCCATCTAGAAAATAAACCAGTTTAAGACAGAACCTTACATTTAAAAATGTATCCCCTTATCCCAAAGCAGTTCCTCTTTTCCTTAACCAGGCAAAAGTAGGAGGGGCTTTTTAAAATCAGGACTGTCGTCCTCCTAGTTAGTCATCATTTCTGAGTTCACAGCCTGCTTTCTGGCTGTGGGACTCATGTAATACAGGGTTTACACTCAGCTGCATCTGAGCTACTTCTGTCCAAGTTATCTTTGGCTTTCCAGACTCCCCAAGCAATTCGGCATTCTTCAATTTGGGAAGAAAAAGAGCATGAAGTTTCAACCAATAAAGGTAAAAAATGCTGACAGACTAAAGCAAGAGTTTCCAACACGAGAATAAAATGCCACCTCAGAGGTATATCAGCAACTGTCATTGCATCTGTAAGCCTAAAAATTTCCATTTCAACAAGCCAATTCCTTTTCTTCATTTTGATTGATTTTCAGAATATTAATCCCAAGACACAGGCAGTATTTCCTAAAAGCAATATACTCACTGAAACTGTAATGTTAGACTCTAAGATTTAAAATTCCAGATGGCCTAGATTATATATTTTTACCATTAGAACAAAGTTTGCTTTCAAGAGAACTCAAAGAATCTTATGAAAGTGTTTTTTTAATGTCAAATACAAAGAATTGATGTTACTTGTATTACAATATTATGTATTCTATTTTAACTAGAACTTTTAAGATGTTACCTAATGCCAGATGTGTAACATCAATCAATTTGTATTCACCAAACTCCTTAATCAAACAGCTATAAAGTCTTGGGTCTGAATACATTGCTATGTTTGCATTAAATAGGTCATATGTCAAAGTCTGTAACAAATGCAGAGTACTTAATACATGTTAGTTTCTTTTTTCTGTGTTAGTTGTCATGGAAACAGGAATAAAATTCATGGTTCCCTGCTCCTTAAATTTTGAATTTCCTTGGAGGGAGAAAGAGGTACTTAAACTGCTTTTTTTTTCCTGCCCTAAGAAACATTGCCTCCTTACTTGGATCAATAAATAAAATTACAAGCAGAATGAAAGCTATGCTCCTAGCCCCCACTTAGCAACTGTCCCTTCATCTGAGCCGTTCTCAACTGTATTCCTTTTGCAATTATTTTGTGCCCTGGGAGGGATAGGATTTACTGCTAAGCAAAATTGCCTTTCAGAAGAGAAGAGCCAAAAGCTTAGACTATCATCCTCGCCCCGAGTGATGAAACAGCAGCAACTGCTCCAGAACTCAACCAGGGTTGGGGACCGAAACAATGATGCACTATCTGGGACTGGGCACGTCTCAGCATTTAGCCTATCTTCTCACCTCTGTCTAGAGTTCTTTGTCTATAAACCCAAAGCTCCTGTCTGTACTCCAGATGGAAATGGACTGGAGCGCTGTCCTCCGAGGACTGCCCTTCTCTTCCTTCACCACGTCTCGTCTGTTTATTTGCCATGTGGGGATGAGTCCACATTTGACATGTGGACCTCCTCAAGTGTGGGCCCAAGGTCTAAAGATCTCTGATTTCAAGAGTGGGGTTAATAAAAGATGCAGTTGTGGATTTAAAAATGAGTGCTTTTTTCCCTGTGTCTATTATGTGTTAGTCTTACTTTTTATCAGTATTAATAATAGCTCTCATTTACTGCTTGAACCTTCTGTCTTGCTCAACATGGTGTCTTCTTTTTTGAACCCAATGTCATTTATTATTACTTCTATTCATTGGAGAATTTTTAAAAAGTTGTATAGATTTTTAAAAAAGTGATCACGAGTGTCACATGATCCTGGCAGTATTTTCTGTCAGGATTTCTGTCTTTCCACTCCACATATTCCTTTTCTCCTGGCTTAAGGAACAGGTTCAAGCGGCAACATGCAGTTTTCTGTGTCTTTCCCACAGAGTTGGATGTAGGGAATGATGGCTGTGCTTTCACCCATGGAACAGTGAGGTCAACACATTGCAACCCATAGAGATGAAAAGTCAGGCAGTAAGAGAGAGGAAGGAAGACACCATCTGCGTCTCAGTCCAGCCATGGACCAATCAATCTTTAACTTCCTTATTATAAGAAGCAATACATTTCCCTTTGGGCTTGTTGTTCTTGTTTGCTTTTCAGTGTATTCAGAACAGATTGAGCTGATTTTTCTACCATTTATAAGTCAAATACTCCTAATGAGTACAGCCACATATACCAGTTATGTTTGTATATGCTTTACCTGACCAATATTGGTAACATAACAGAGTTCCTACTAATTGTGAAATTTATAATTTTAACTATTGGACTCCTTTCTTCAAATATCCTATTAGTAAGGAAGTATATAAAACATGGCTACACAACAATGTTCATCTCAGCACAATTTGTCATAGCTAACATATGGAACCAACCCAGATGCCCCTCAGTAGACGAATGGATCAGGAAAATGTGGTACATATACACAATGGAATTCTATGCCTCTATCAGAAAGAATGATACCGCCCCATTTGTAAGGAAGTGGAAGGACTTGGAAAAAATTATACTAAGTGAAGTGAGCCAGACCCAAAGAAACATGGACTGCATGGTTTCCCTCATAGGGAATAATTAGCATAGGTTTGGCTAGTCATAGCATAAGAGCACAATAGCCTCCTGTACACGAAGCCCTGGATTTGATTCCTCAGCACCACATATACACAAAAAGGCCAGAAGTGGCGCTGTGGCTCAAGTGGCAGAGTGCTAGCCTTGAGCAAAAGGAAGCCAGGGACAGTGCTCAGGCCCCGAGTTCAAGCCCCAGCACTGGCAAAAAACAAAACAAAACATGAAGTAAAAGATTTATGCCAACCTTGTAATTTAAAGATAGAGTGGCACACATGAGGTCAGGCAACTAGCCACATCTCTGATATCTCCGATCACTGACAAATTGTTGGGTACTAGTATTTCCATTAACTTGCACAGAAAGCCTGCATTGCCCATAAATTGACAAGAAACAGCGAGAAATAAGCAAGCCCTATAAGGTCATACATGATTAGAATGGGTCGAAAATCAATTCCCATATCCTTTGTAGTAGGCTTTCCAGTCCAGCCTCACCGAACTGTGGAAGGTTCTTTCACAGTGCTCCTATCCTACATGCTGTGCTTCTTAGTCTTCACGAGAAGCTAGGCAACCACGACCAAATACGTCTGTCTGCCTGTATATCTGTCTGTCTAACGGCATCTCCAACATAGTTGGTGCTGGGCTCGTTCATCATGCACTCTAGGAAAATTCCAAAAGTGTTCCACAATTTCCACTGCTAAATCAATTAAAAAGGAAAGGCAATGTCTGCCTCAAGGAGTTGGTTTCACCGAACACAAGAAGGACTAGAGCCTTGATGAACTCATACTGTTGCGTGAATGTTTTCATAGGCCTTCATATCTACATTCATTCCTCACAACCAACTCTTCTATCTAACACAGAAGCTCTGAGGCCTCAGGATTCAGAGACACCGTCAGAAAATAGCCTTCTTCCTCAGATGCTACATTGGGTCCTTTCCTAATTTTCCAGAATTTTCCATTTGCGTTGGAATTTCTGTCCACTTAGAACTTAAATAGAGTAGGGGTAAAAATGTAGAGCTGAGAGAGGAACCTAGGGATGAAGGAACTTATATATCTAGGAGCGTGAGAGACTGGACTTGGCCCTGGGGTATTCACCATGTTCCCACCACGCCTTCCTTGGTCACAGAGCTCAGGCCAGCACGGTCCGGCAGTCTGAGGCCTCCTGGCTAAGTCTGTGGGACGTTTGTTTCCACTCTGTTCTGGGTTGCTCTAGCCACGGTAGGTATTCCTGCATAAGTTAGGTGCGTGCATTTCCCACATCCAAACACTGTCTTGCTTTCAAAACAGAAGCAAGGTGTTTTCTGTTTAAGTCATTAATTCACCCTTGGGTGGGAGTCCTGGTGGGGCGCTTTGCCTCCGGGTCCTGGGTGGTCACAGGCAGGGGCTTGCTGGTTAGATTCTGTACATGCGCGCTCACCGGATCTGCACATCCATCCTGGAGAGGCCACTGTGGCCGCCCGCACTGTGTCTTCGGCTGCCTTGGCAACGCTGCATCAGCTGCTCCCGCCATCGCTGCCGCCCTAGCAACCCTGCAAGGGCCGTCATCCTGTCTGTGATGATCTGTGCTTGGAAACGCTCACGGGCTTTCCAGAAACTCCCCACAGCTTCCTGAGGTGAAAGGAGGAGCCTCTCCCCCAACTCAGACCACTTGAATGCAGATGAGCCCTGCGTGCATGCGAAGATGGCTGGGCCAAGTGAAAACATTCCACAGCTGGTAAAGGACAGAGGAAATGTTGCGGCTCGGGACTGACTGTCTATGCGGACTTGCTCCTCTCGTCCCTGTCAAGCAGTCCAGGAAATCTCTATTCTGTGTACTTCATCTCCAATGCTTGAGCACAAACATTACGAAAATCTCATTGGGATGATTTTGCTTTGCTTCGTGCTAATTTCTCCCCCCTCCCTCCGTATCCCCTCCCTCTTTCCCTCCCACCCTCCCTCCCTCCCTCCTTCCCTCCCACTCTCCCTCCCTCCCTCCTTCCCTCCCTCCCTCCCTCCCTTCCTTCCTTCCTTCCTTCCTTCCTTCCTTCCTTCCTTCCTTCCTTCCTTCCTTCCTCCCTTCCTTCCCTCCTTCCCTCCTTCCCTCCCTCCCTCCCTCCCTTCCTTCCCTCCCTCCCTCCCTTCTTTCCTTCCTTCCTTCCTTCCTTCTTTCCTTCCTTCCTTCCCTTCCTCCCTTCCTTCCCTCCTTCCCTCCTTCCTCCCTCCCTTCCTTCCTTCCTTCCTTCCTTCCTTCTTTCCTTCCTTCCTTCCTTCCCTTCCTCCCTTCCTTCCCTCCTTCCCCCCTTCCTCCCTCCCTCCTTCCATCCTTCCCTCCCTTCCTCCCTCCCTCCCTTCCTTCCTTCCTTCCCTCCCTCCCTCCCTTCTTTCCTTCCTTCCTTCCTTCCTTCCTTCCTCCCTTCCTCCCTTCCTTCCTTCCTTCCTTCCTTCTTTCCTTCCTTCCTTCCTTCCTCCCTCCCTTCTTTCCTTCCTTCCTTCCTTCCTTCCTTCCTCCCTTCCTTCCTTCCTTCCTTCCTTCCTTCCTTCCTCCCTTCTTTCCTTCCTTCCTTCCTTCCTTCCTTCCTTCCTTCCTTCCTTCCTTCCTCCCTTCCTTCCTTCCTTCCTTCCTTCTTTTTCTTCGTTCCTTCTTTTCTTCATTCCTTCTCTCTTTTTCTTCCTTTCTTTCTTCTTTTCTTCTTGCTTTCTTTCTTCCCCCGCCTCTCTTTTTGTGCCAGTACTTGGGCTTGAACTCAAGGCCTTGAACTTTTTCTTAGGTTTTTAACTAAAGGCTAACACTCAACCACTTGAGACATAGCTCCACTTCTGCCTTTTTTGCTGGTTAATTGGAGACAAGAGTCTCATATTTTGTCTGCTAGGGTTGGCCTTAAACATGGATCTCAGCTTCCTGAGTAGCTAGGATTACAAGTATGGAACCCTGGCACTAGCGGCTTCTTGGTGATTTCTATCTCAAATCGGGCAGAGAGGCCCTCAGCTGACCTGGTAACTCTAAATGCTGGTAACTCTAAATGCTGGTAACTCTAAATGCTGGTAACTCTGAGAATGGCTTCCACTAAGATCTGGGAGTTGCCAGCACCAAGGGAGCTTATTTTGCCTTTTTGTGATTCTTATGTGAAATGAACAAGAGAACTCCAGCTGATGCACAACACATACTGAGAAAAGAGTAGCATAATCTACCATAAATTTAAAATGCCATAGTGGTCTATGCCTCTTGTCTGAGCGAGGCAGGTAGAGGGACTGCACTCCAAGCCTGGCTGGGGGGAAAAGTAAGACTTTATGGTTCTATGTACAAAGGAACCAAATTAAAAAATGGCCTGGGGAAATGGCTCAAATGGTAGACTGCCTGCCTAGTAAGCACAAGACATTGCGTATAAATCTTTGTTATATTTAGTAATGGGATATATATGCATATGCACACACATATATGTATGCATGTGTGTGCGCATGTGTATGTATATCTGATAACTCTAAATAATCCTAATTTGAAATGAAAAAAGAACTTTCTGAATAGTGACCTTGAAGGAGTCATAAAGAGGACACAGGATTCTGTCTCAGCACAGATGAATCAAGTCTTTTGCATTCATTCAGTAGATTGCAGCTAGGGGAGAAAGATGGAGAGCAAGCCTGACCCTTTTCTCCTGACACCCGCCCCCAGTGGCACCTGCTGGCAGTCTTTTCGGACCTGCCGGGAGTGGATGGCATAAGAAGAAATCAAGCGGGCTGGGGATATAGCCTAGTGGCAAGAGTGCCTGCCTCGGATACACGAGGCCCTAGGTTCGATTCCCCAGCACCACATATACAGAAAAACGGCCAAGAAGCGGCGCTGTGGCTCAAGTGGCAGAGTGCTAGCCTTGAGCGGGAAGAAGCCAGGGACAGTGCTCAGGCCCTGAGTCCAAGGCCCACGGACTGGCCCAAAAAAAAAAAAAAAAAAAACAAAGAAGAAATCAAGCTTCACACCTGTGAGCAGCCGTGTCCCGGGCAGTTTTCTAAGGACCTATGAAAAGCAATGTATCGTTGCAGTTCCTAGAAGCAATTAAGATTTGGTTTTTCAAAGTTTCTTTTCCATTTCCTCCTTGGTCCCGAGTTTGTCTCCTGTGATACGTCACTAGTGAGAAATCAGCCTTCAATTTTCAAGGCAAACACATATTGTAATTCCATTCTTAAATGGTTACTAAACAAAGTGATGTCTTCATTTATGATACATAAACAGGCAAATGTCTCTAGGCATCTGGGATGTCTCTTTCAAATACACATGATTAATTTTCTCATTTTGCTCAGCACAGAGGGCTCACATCTAATTTGTTGGTTTCCCTTTACGTCTGAGGCTCCTGCCAACAGCTTGCTCTTAGGTCTTTCCGGGCACCTGTGACTGGGCACCCTTTGTGATCCAGAGAGAAATAGCACTTGTGCTTCCCTTTCTTCCTCCCAATTACTTTGTCTGCCGGCACATTGCGTCAATCCTCTCAGCCTCAATACTTCCTATTTGCAAAACCAGTAAATGTCCATTTTTCAGGATTGGTATTACTATGATATTTGCAGGTCATCATTTTAGGGTCACTGATGAATGAATGAAAGACAGTTCATTCTGACTAGTTCCTTCCTGGCAGAACAAACAGTTGTCACTATAAGTAGTCCTTCCATTTCTACCCTGATTTGAATGCCTTTTATTACTACCTTGAGATGGCATGCTTTATGCACCTTTGTGTTAGCACCACAGTCCCTAATCTATTTCTTTATATAATTTGTTTATGTACATTTTTTTAATAAAAAATACGTATTAACTATATAATTTGATGAATATTTTCTTTTAGTCAAGTGCAGGGCAGTGGCTTTTATGGAAGGTCATTTGGCAATGCTTGGGTGAGAATTTGGGTTATTACAAATAGGGGATGCCACTGATATCCGTTGGGATGGATCAGGGGATACTGCAAAACATCAAAAAGTATGTAATGCATACAAAGAACAAAATAGCTCCCAAATGCTAGCCTGTTCACATTGCTATACACTGCTGTTGTAGAAAAAGACACTGTGGAGTCAGAATTAGGTTCAATCACAACCCAGCTACTAACTTGCCTATAACCTGAGCAAATTGTTTTGACTTCTCTAGTCTTAATTTCTACTGGTTATCTGGGGGAATTAAGTAAAATGTTTAATTATGTAAATGTGACTGCTTCAATGCTTGAGCCACCAAAGGTACTCAAACATACATGGACTTTCCTTACACTTTCAAAATTCTGTCATCTAAGAATGTAGGCGTAAAATAGTTGATAAGACCCAAGGATAATTGAAAGAAAAAGATCCAGGGATTCCTAGATCTTAATAACAAATTATGGTAAGGCTTTATTCCATTGTTTCTTTCTGGAGACACAAAAAGGGCAACCTTGATCAAAAGGATGCTTACAGAATAAGAACAAATAAATAAATAAGCAAACCATCCTACTAGCCCCTGCTTGGGGCCACTCTGAGCTCTTTGGCTCTAAGCTCTTAGGTGTAGGGTACGTTAAGAGAAACTGAAGCATGCCAAAGCACTAATAAGATGTTAATTCCACCCATTTCTTAAGCTAAAAGTATTCCTAACCTTTGGAGGTGTGAGGCTTCTGCTCTTACATGACAACAGTCTTCACATTAAAGGAAACCTTCAACTATGAATGAACATAAATTAACAAACCAGAGTGAGACAATGTGGAATCTACTGTAGAAAATAACTGATCAGGAAAATTAACGACTTTCCCTTCAAAACCCATGTTAGTAACTAAGGCTTGGTCAGGTGCTCACTCTTTTCTACACATTGAGCGTTTTCATGTATTTTCATACTCAGGCTCACAACATCCAATGAGAATACATCCAGACCTTGTCCCTGATTGACAGACAAGGAAACTGTAGCTTAAAGACAATCAGTGTTATTTGTCAGTCACAACTCCTAGCAATACTTATTCAGTGGGGACCATCAGCATTGACTGGTAACTGCTAGGCAATTCTGCTACTCTACCACAAAGGGATTATTTTCCAAAGATACAGATGTTCCATTCAGATCCAATTGGCCCCAAGAAAATAGTATTTATAATGAGTCTCAGAAGATTATGCTGGTCTACTGTTCCTCTAGGCACTGTGCAAAAATATATCTCCAGACTACAAATGGCTAGCAGGAATGTTCCTAGATTTCGTGGTTATGGCCTTTCTGTTTTGTGTTGAATTTACAGAAAGATGCTCTAGCAAGCATTGTTAATTAAATTAGACTGTCCTTTGTGTGGGGCCCTAGAGAAATGGCAGTGGTTTTAATACCAGAGATAATTATGCTTCCTTAATGTTTCTGTTTCCTTTTATACTGTTCCAAATCATGTGATGTAAATAATCTTATTCCCCCCCCTCTCTCTTGTCTTTCTCTCTGTCTCTGTCTGTCTCCCTTTCTCTGCCTGTCTAAACTGTCCACTCATTGTCAAGTATACAGGACACAAATTTGTGGGACATTGCATTTCAGGTAAGCATTCCCTTGGCTGATACAGGGAATCGACATGCAACATACTCTATTTTCCAGGATGCGCTAAAGAATTCCCTATCTCAGTTGATGCTATTCCTGTTAACAGGAGATCCTTCAGTTCTTCTTGTTTCATCTCTGGATAATGGGAAAAATTGGAGTGATAATGTGAAGGGAAAGCAAAGGTAGACAGGAAGAGCAACTGAAAGATTCCAAGCAATGAACCCAAAGATATATGTTCCTTACTTCAAGGTGTTGATAGGGTCATGGGGAAAATGTATTTAAGATAGGATAGGATCAAAGGGGACCTCCCTCTGAAATACACACACAGAGAAATTAAGAAAGTGTTCCTTGGGGTTGGGAAAGATGGAGGAGACATTGGGCTAACAGTGATTGTGACACATTGTTTATACAATTTGACTTGCTCAGTTGAAGCTCCTTTGTACAACAATTTAAAGATAATTAGAAAGATAAAATGTTCCCTCACAAGTTTACAGTTGGGTGAGATACTGAAACACAAAGCAAAAACATCTATGCCCTGCATGCTGTGCTCTTCTTATTTTGTTTATTGAATCTTCACCATAATTCCACAAGCTAACTGACTTTCCTCATTGTTTTTGGAGCAATGATCACAGGGAGGCTCACAGAACTGAAGCTTTGGCTTTGTTGCACTGGGATGAAGCATGGCTGCCGAGGTCTCAACACAGGGTCCATTGGCTCATAGGTCAGGGCTCCAGGTGTAATGCAACCTTAGAAATGAACATGTTTGCTTTACACGTGGGATGGAAAGTGGGGAACAAATCCCATCCAAGATGTTTGTGTCCTTTGTTCAGGTGTAAGAAAGGCCAATTTACTTTTCAGGCTGGTAGCAGATGTAGTTGCTGAGCATAATTATTCCAAGGAGGGAAATGTCTCCATTTCTAATTTGTGATGTAGATGTATGTTCTTGGTTGAATTGTCTTTCCAAGAGAACACTACAGATTTCGGATAAGCTACATTGAAGCTGGATGAGGAAAAGGATCACAGGCTGGCCGACAGAAGGCATTGGTATATTTTAGAAACTCAGCAAGAGAAGATGAGGAACACAGAAGAAATTAAAAGTAAAAATTAGTGTATCAGACCTGGTAGTTTAATAGTTTCTACAATCCCCAAATACCAGTGAAAATATTATGTACTTATCAAATTATTGTATCCCTGTCCCTCCTAAGTTTTTAGAACTATGTTTTATCTTTAGGTAGTTTTACCAAATGACTTTATAATGCTATGCATCTTGATTGATGTCACCTCTTTTATCATTCTCACCCCACCCCCATCCATCCTAACCAAATCTCTTCTCTCAGTGTTCTTAATTTCATAGGATATACAGTGACTATTCTTACTACATTCTCTGGCTTCCTTTGTTCATGTGCTCACGCCATCTCCTTGACTTCTTCCCACCTTACAAGTGCCAGTTTTCTATTATTCATTTTGTTGGACTGTAAGTTGTTCTAAGACATTCCATCATTTTAATTTTCCCCTGAAAATGCCATAGTTGGGGTAACTCATCTGTGTGCATTTACAAACATCTCTTGTGTGTTTTCTAGTACATTTTTTCTAGCTTTCACACGCATCCTTTGTGTCTCTGGGCCAAACCTATTTCACTTACCATAGCTTTTTCCAGGTATGACCACTTCTTTGCCATTGATGTAATATCATTCTTCCTAATGGATGAATAAAATTCTACTGTATATATGCCACATTTTCTTGAAACATTCACCCACTGAGGGGCATCTAGGCAATACGTATAGTTGTGCTTGTGTTGATGGCTTTACTGTATCAGTGCTAGGTTTAGTATTTGAGGAATCTCCAAACTACTTTCCAGAGTGCTTGAACAAGTTTATAGTATAGCATGGTTCCTCCCTCCAACACATATCTGAGCCAGCAGCTATTGTTGTTTGTGTTTTGGATAATGGCCATTCTCAGGGATGAAGTGGAATTTCAGTGTTGTCTTTATTTGCATTTTCTTTCTGGCCAGGGATATGGAGCTTTTCTGCATTGTTTATTGACCATTTTGATTTCTTCTGGGAAGTCTCTATTTAGCTCTTTTGCTCATTTTAAAAATTGGGTTGCTTGTGCTTTGAGGGTTTCGGTTCTTGAATTCTTTGTATTCTAGATATTAGGCCAAGGTCTGATGTTTCGCTGGCAAAGATCTTCTTCCATTTGGAAGGCTGTCTTTTTTAGCTTGTTAACTATATCCATTGCGGTGCAAAAACTTCTTAGTCTGATGCAATCCCATTCACCAATTCTTTCTTTGATTTGCTAAGCCCCCTGAACTTTACTCAGAAAGTTCCTGCCTGTGCTGAGAAGGTCTGATGTTTCCTCTAGTCTTTACTGAAGCAGTTTCATGGTTTCTGGTATTACATTGAGGTCTTTGATTCACTTTGAATTGATGTTATTACAGCGTGACAGAGCAGTGTCAGTTTTCTGCATGTGAACGTTCAGTTTTCCTAACATTGATGGTTGAAGCGGCTATCTTTTCTATCTTATGTTTTTGGCTCCCTTTTCAAATATTAGATTGCCACTGGCCTGTGGGTTTATTTCTGTATCTTCTATTCTCTTCCATCGGTCCTGAGATGTACAAATTGGATATCCTATTCTCCATTGTAACCTTTTTTCTACCCCGAACACTGGTTAATATTTTCATTCTAATTTTCAATATATATATATATATATATATATATATATATATATACATACATATATATAATTATCTTGATGTAGTTGGGGAAAGGGGTTGCCATTCTACATCAGTTTATGAGTACAATGCTTCTCCAGCAATGTCACTCCTTCCTTTGTCTTCCCCATCATTCGCAACTGCCCTGTCCCCTCAATTTATCCAGTACACTTTCACAGAAGTACCTTGACTAGCATGTCTGTGTTTGCCTGTAGTTTTCTTCTTAGAGAACACTTGATTTCAGCATCTTTTAGTATTTATTTTCATTTTCTGTCCTAACCCCCGTTTCTTAAGCTTCTCCTCCACACTGTGAGGCCAGAAAGTCATTACAGAAGTGGATGAATCTTCTCTTCCTACTCATAAGCATGTTGAAAGTAACTCTAAAAATCACTGGACTTTTCTTCATGCCTCTCTCAATTCCTAGAATACTGTATTAGGAGCCATGTATTGCATCCTAATAATACTCAGGACAATGTGTATCTGTTGCTTTATAAATGTAGCCATTAATTTAGTATCAATTACTTATGCATAAGATCTAATTAATATTAATAATAATGGATGTTTTATAGATTTGTACTTTCAATGATGTTTTGATATCAATAGGTTCTTATCACAGTCACTGTGTTATTTAATCCATTTTCTAGGTGACAAAACTAATATGCTGAGCAGTTTGAGATAAAATGGTTAGCCTACTTAGATGGTTAGACTTCTTCTACAAATTATTCCCTATATTAGAGACCTGGTGTGAAATGCAGAGAGAGTTCATCTTGACCTTGGGAAATGGGATTCTTTTTTTTTTTTTTTTTTCGGCCAGTCCTGGGCCTTGGACTCAGGGCCTGAGCACTGTCCCTGGCTTCCTTTTTTGCTCAAGGCTAGCACTGGGCCACTTGAGCCACAGCGCCACTTCTGGCCATTTTCTGTATATGTGGTGCTGGGGAATCGAACCCAGGGCCTCATGTATATGAGGCAAGCTCTCTTGCCACTAGGCCATATCCCCAGCCCGGGAAATGGGATTCTTAACCATCTCTTTTGTTCTGGGGCCACAGCAGACTTAAAAAGGCCCACTGGTAACTTAGAGCTTACTTGACTCGGTGACATTGTATAGTCTGTCATTCTTCTTAGCTTAAACCTGAAAAACACCATATACCTTTATGTATAGATATCTCTGTCTCTCCATCTATCTGTGTTTTCCTGACCAAGCAGTGACCTTTTATTCCTTGTATCTATTCATTTCTGTTATAAGCTTTCCTCACTGGACTGTAGAGAAATTTGTTTCCCTTAATATGACTTAGGTAGTCTTATAACAGAGACTATGTCATGTCCATTACATGCTCAATACAGCCAAGTTGAATGGAACTACCTGGAGTGATTTGAACATTAAATCTGTGTTTGTACACTCCTAATGTTAATAACTCTTTAACTTTTCTAAAATCTGTGCTGACACTCTAGCAAACTTGATTATATCAATGTTTCAAAGCCAGGCAAATTGAATAAAACACAATTAACCTTCCTTATTCACAGATTTATTACACCTAATTTTTACAGTGTTAAAGTAATCATAATAATATAGTAAGTGAAAGAAGAAATTTCAGAAACAAATAAATTCTGCACATGCATTATATGGCTAAGTTCTCAACCATTTCCACATTATTTTCAGCTGTGCTTAAAATCATTGTGTGGTTTGCTGGGTGTTTCTCTACTCTTAATTTTATGCAAATGTGCCTCCCTACAGGCCCATAATACCCACAAAGCAATGTGGAACTTAATGTACTTGAGGAACATGATAAAGTGAAAAGTTTGGGATTTGTTAAAAGAAAGCATGTGTTTAGAAGAAGTTGGTTGGTGTTATTGGAAAAATGAATCAAATGTCCATAGTACAGGACTAAATTCTATGTATTCCAAACACTTAGCGTTTTTTTCATTGGCAGTCATATTGGGATCACTTATCTGCACAAACCATCAGTCTTCTGTATTGCTTTCCCCACTCCTCAACATAAATATCGAGTGTATTAGAAGGGAGAAAAACATATAGGAATGTGGTCAACTCGGTAAAATCAGGGTTCATCCCCAGTTTATTTCCAAGCCTCAAAAAGCAAGAAGCAAAGCTTTTCAAATGTGAAGAACTGCTGCTCTGCAGACAAGAAAATTGCTGTCTCTGAGGCGTGTGATCTCAGAGAGGTATTGCAGATGAGCTTCAGATGCAATGCATTGATCCTTGCAATAGCCACATGGGACAGTGTATTCCTTTGTGACAGTCTAGGGAAGTGGGAATCGGATAGGATTAATGACTTGTCAATTTCACATACAGTGAAACCAGAGATTCTCAGAGTTCCACCTGGTCGTAAAGTGGGTACTCTATGGGTCTCTACCATAGGAGCTTTTCTTGTTTTATGAGCATCAATAACATAAATCACAATCTTTCTCACTTCATTCATTGGGAACTTCTCTTTTCCTGCTTATTAGTCATGTGGTTGGAATATATTTCCACTTGCTTATAAATTCAACAGTGTACCTGGTTGAGACCTACAGTGGCTATTGGTCCTTGCCAAATATGTATTAAGGCTTTGGATGGAACTTGTTCAGGTCCTGCACCTGTTCATGGTCCCGTCCTGAAACCATTTACATTTCTTTCCCAGTAGGAGAGAAACTGCTAGGTTCTTTTTTTTTTTTTGGTTTTTGTGTGTTTTAGTTTATTTTTTATTAATATGTTTTTCTCACTGTACAAACAGCTTTCTGAAAACATTTGTGCTGGGGTGGTAATTTTTTAAGACAAAAGCAGAAGGTTCAATACATATACATGTAATGCATATGTTATATGTACATTTATATACATATATGGCATAATTTATACCCACACATTATTCATAGGGTTTTTTATGCTTCCTGCAGTGTTTGGGAGTTGTATAAAATTTACATTAAAAAATTTAGATTAACCTCTATCTACCCACTTACTTATTTTTGACAGCCAAGACCCAGCAAATAAAGAAGCCCCACAACACTGAAAGGTTCCATGCTGATTTTCAAAGGTGGCCTCAATTTCTTTTAGGTCACTGGAGAGCATCAACTATTAAAAAAATATCCAACTTTGAGGGAAAACTCCAGGAGAACAGACATTCATGCAGCAATGATGGGTCAGTGTCAAGAACTTATGAGAATGGAAGAAATCATGACAGACAACATTCTTCTCTTGATATTTTAACAGCAAGAATAGCTATGCAGTAAAATTCAAGAACAGACCAAAGAAAACATGAATAAGAACAGAAGAACTTTTTTTTTTTGTTTTTGTTTTTTGTTTTTTGGCCAGTCCTGGGCCTTGGACTCAGGGTCTGAGCACTGTCCCTGGCTTCCTTTTTGCTCAAGGCTAGCACTCTGCCACTTGAGCTACAGCGCCACTTCTGGCCGTTTTCTGTATATGTGGTGCTGGGGAATCAAACCCAGGGCCTCATGTATATGAGGCAGGCATTCTTGCCACTAGGCCATATCCCCCAGCCCAAGAAGAACTTTTTAAGTAAAAACAAACAACAGCAACAACCCCAAACAAGAATTAAATTCAAGTTGTCCTGGTTATATATTTAGAATTTCATACATATATTCTAAGCATGATTGTAAGGATTAAAATGGACCCAACCATACACCAAATGTTTTGGAAAGTATATAGATGTATATATGTATATGCATATATATGTATGTGTTATACAAAGTGTGTATATATAAATTATATACACACATATAGATACTTTATATATAATACATATATATTTACTACTTTTCTGCACGTAATTATTTCCTGATGTTGATGACATAAGGAATAGACCTCTGTATTGTCCTACCGATCCTATTTTTCCCTCCTGTTATTTCTTTTTTTAAAATCTCTTTCTGTTGGTTGGAGGAAATAACTTGTGTTGATCATTTTAGAAGTTCTCTCACTTCTCTATTTTTCTTTGATTTCCATTGTCAAGTAAAACTAATGAGTTCTTTATTTCAGTTATTTTTTTTAGTGTTAAAGTGTCTATTGAGCTCTTTAAATCTTCCAATGCTTGGCTGAAACCTTCAGTTTTTCATTTGCTTCAAGAATGTCCCCAGTTATTTATTAGAAATCCATTATTTTTTAATTAATTATTTTATTGAAGGTACTGAGATTTGAACTCATGGCTTTGCTAAACAGGTGCTCTTACACTTGATCCACAGTTCCTCCTTGCTCCAGCCCTTTTTTGCTGTGGTTTGTTTTTCATAGAGTGTCTTGACATTGCACAGTCTGGCTTCAGACATTGATCATTGTATCTCTGCCTCCAAAACAGCCAAAATTAGAGCTATGAGCAACCACAGCTGGCTTGCTGCATTTTTATTATAACTATTTTTAAGGTTTGGTCACATCATTTTAACATCTGTGTCATGTTGGTGCTGAGATCACTTGATTACTTCTGTCCACGTGAGCCGAGATTTATCTTGTTCCATATATGTTCTTTATACTGTTTGGTTCACTTGACAGTATTTGAGAGGCTGCTGGTTAAAAATCAGTTCCATGTGTATGATGTCCAGGAGTGGGAAGTTTTCTCAGAGTATTTAGCAGAATTATTCACCAATAATTTTATTAGTTTCCATTTCTCTCTTGCTCAACTTTTTGGAAGCTCCAGACCAAACTGGAAGGTTTTTAGTTACCTTATTTTGCTGGAAGGACAGAAAGGAGGGTGAACAGATGCAATACTTGCAAAGAACAAAATTGGAAAACCACACACAAAGATTTCAATACTCAAGGTAAATAGCATTTCATATGACATTAAAAAACAAATTTAGTGGAAAAACCTATAATGAACATAATTTTAGAATTTAAAACAAACATAGGAACCATTCCACATTTCTCAATCTCTTCAATCTTTTCTCATCCCGAGTCCTGCACAACTCCACCCCAAATGGAGGCCAAGCAGGGGACAAATGGAAAAACCCCACAAAGCCTGCCCCTTGGTGGTACTTTAAATTCTTGTCATTGCCAATGTGCATATACAGTTTCATTGTCGACCAGTTGTCATGTGATTCCTGAGCAAGTCTGGGAGCTGTATATGGTGCAAAACAAAAATAGGCATGCTTATGTCATCTTAGCTGGAATGAGAACCAGAGAAGATGTGTGTGTGTGTGTGTGTGTGTGTGTGTGTGTGTGTGTGTGTGTGTGTATGTGTGTTGTGCTGGTCCTGAGGCTTGAACTCTGGGCCTAGGAACTGTCTCTGAGCTTTATGCTCAAAGGTAGTGCTCTACCACTTGAGCTATAGCTCTACTTCCAACTTATTGGTGGTTAATTGAAGAGTCTAACAGGCCCTCTGCCTAGGCTGGCTTCACATGATCCTTAGATTTCAGCCTCCTGAATAGCTAGGATTACAGGCATGAGGCACTGGTGCCTGGCCATTTTAAAAAAATACTGTCATATTTAACAAGTACATTCTTAAATTGCCATCTGGAGCTAAGTTAGGGAAGACATGTTGCCAAAGGAAATAAATTCTAGGGGGAAAAGCAGAGAGTAAACATTTCAAAATAAAATGGTTTTTCCTAGTGAAACATTTTACCTTTGAAAACAAAATTTACTTTGTAAAAGTTGTACAGTGTATTCCTTTCTTCTCCCATCTGCCAGAGAAAATGAGTATGCATATATATGTGTTCATCTGCACGTACACTCAAGGATGTCATTGTGAAAGTGACAGAGAGGGAGGAGGAGGGAGACAGAAGGAGGGGAGAAAAAGGGGGGAGGGAGAGAGAAAATGACCACAGTAGAGCCAGAAGTGACAGTGGGACTTACCTAAGCATGCCTCAAATTCCGATAAATAGGATTCTTTTCTGTTTCTTTCAAAATTAACGTCAAAAAATGTTATAATTGAGAACTTAGGAGTTTCTGTCTTTTTTCATGTTTCAGGGAATTCATGAGATATCTTATGAGCACTTTATTTGATTGCTCTGACGCTATGGAGACTTTCCCTAATTATAGAAAAGAAACATACAGGGCTGGGGATATGGCCTAGTGGAAAGAGTGCTTGCCTCCTATACATGAGGCCCTGGGTTCAATTCCCCAGCACCACATATACAGAAAATGGCCAGAAGTGGCGCTGTGGCTCAAGTGACAGAGTGCTAGCCTTGAGCAAAAAGAAGCCAGGGACAGTGCTCAGGCCCTGAGTCCAAGGCCCAGGACTGGCCAAAAAAAAAAAATAAAAATAGAAAAGAAACATACATGGATTGTACATTTTTGAAAACAAGGCAGGTCAAGTTTAGTGCTTCTATTTCTTTAGCTATATGCATACTTACCAGGAAAAATATTGAAAAACATAGTGCAATGTCCTATTTGCATTCCTTTGAGTAGAATTTCTGTTTGTTCACTCATTGGTCCACAAACTTTTTTTAAATTGAATATAGATGAACAGCTTTAGGCAGAAGGTCATAGAAGACATTGTTGAATGTAAGTAAATATTATATGATCATTGAATATGACTGGAAAATAAGGGCTAAGTACAAGCACCATTAACTGCTTTTCAAATTCATAAATGGCTTAATTTATTCATTTCCGCAAAATAATCCAATTTACATCCTGGTTTGGCGAATGAATTTCTGAATCATTCTGGATCATCTTAAAATATCCCCTATCTGCCTTTTGTCCCTGTCTCCTTCCTGCTTTCACCTTCCCATGGTTCCTTCTCTGCTTGTTTCCTTCCTTTCTAGAAATGCTAGTGTAGCACCTTCACTGGGCTGTCCCTTTTCTAGACAATGTAGAGTGTCTAAAAGTAGACGAGAGAAAGAAAGAAAGAAAGAAAGAAAGAAAGAAAGAAAGAAAGAAAGAAAGAAAGAAAGAAAGAAAGAAAGAAAGAAAGAAAGAAAGAAAAGAAAGAAAGAAAGAAAGAAGGAAAGAAAGAAAGGGAAGAAAGGGAAGAAAGGGAAGGAAGGAAGGAAGGAAGGAAGAAAGAAAGGAAGGAAGGAAGGAAGGAAGGAAGGAAGGAAGGAAGGAAGGAAGGAAGGAAGGAAGGAAGGAAGGAAGGATGGAAGGAAGGAAGGAAGGAAGGAACCATTGCTGTCTCCTTCAGGACATAGGCATGCCCCTATGGAGGTGAAACAAATCTGAGACAATAGGCACGCAGGTTCCCACTGAGCCGAGACAGGCTTTCCGGTGCATTCAAAAGGTTTCCAATAGGTCCCATCGACTTTCTCTTTTGGAAGTAAGTCAGAACCGGTCTCCTTGCTCACTCTCTTTACCTAAGTGTTGTGTGTTTCAAGAGCTCGCTGGGACTCCTCCTCCACAGGTAGCTATTGCTTTAGTAATGTAAATTTTCTTACATGATTCTCTGCAAAGACATTCTGACCGAAGTCTTTACGCCATTCCTGATAGCGATGATTGAGTTCTGAGATTGGATGGGGGTACTTTGGGAGCCAGCAGATGAACTCGGGGTCCTCCCCAAGGCCTCTCCACGCACAACCTGGTGCTTTTCTTCCCTATCTGCCTGGTCTATCCCGGGGCGGGGCGGGAATTGCCTGTCTCCCTTGCATTCTCTTCCTTGCCAGGAATCCTTGCCTGGAAGGTAACCCCCCCCCCCCGCCCCATTCCCCCCCAGTACATCATTGGACAGGGAAAGGGAGCCAGGCGTGGGTCTGACTTGAGGGCTGCTGATGTCAGAGAGGGATAGTAGTGAGTGAGAAGAGAGCCCAGGAATGGACTCCGGGGGAAGTGGTGGTGGACACAGGGCCTGGCAGCCCAAGTCAGCAGGTGAGAGGTTCGGGGAGGAAGTGGCAAGCGGGATCAGCTCTTCCTCTGGGAGGACTGGTGACCTAGGGAGAAGCCGGCTTCCGCCTTGGCTCAGGAGTCCAGGCTCCAGCCCGTGACTGGTGAGGCACATAGTCTGTTTTCTTCAGAAGAGTTTCATGGATGCAAGATTTGAACTCATGTAACTCTGATGGGCTTCACAAGTGTAGACCCTGAATGGATCTTTCAACGTGGGAAGTGGACCTGCATTTCTCTTTCTTTCTGTGAGCTGTACGTTTTGGCTGAGCTACTTTTCAGGGCCCAGTTCTGCCAGGATGGGGAGAGGCAGCTGCCAGAGCCCTCCGTTCTGTATTTCTCAGATGCAGGGACAAGGTGGCTGCCCAGGGAGAATCCACGAGTGCAAAACGCCTCCCCCTTTTGTTTTCTTTATCTACATCCTGCTTCCATTGCCAGAGGAGCTCAGAAATGCACCATTATCAGATTGAGTCAACATCTAAATGGTTTTTAAATTTCTCGAGGTAGCATGTGCCAGCAAGCAATATTATCACCAACCAACATCAACAGCCAATGAAGCCATCCATTTAGCAAATCCATTGAATACATCTTGAGCTTGTAGCATATTGTGTACCAAACCCTAGACACTGAGTTATGATGGACTCACTCCTCACGTTCAAGGCATTCGGAATCTTTTGAAAATGTATGATTTTAATCTTCTGTAATGTGGATAGTGACTGAAGTTTTATCCAATGATGTCTGAGTATAAATGAGGGAGGACAAACCAGCTGGCAGAAAGCAAGGTCATTGCAGACAGAGTGGAGCATTATAAGGAATGGAGATTTATGAGTGCAAATGACAGTCTCTGCTCACAGTTGCACAGGGTTAGGCCAGAGAACAGGATCAGAGAGTCAGAGAAGGACAGGTAATTAAATAACATGCCATACTAAGGAATACGAATTGAGTCTTAAATTGCCACTTATATAAGAATATTAAACAAATATAGCTGGTACCACCTACATCAACAGCTGAGAGCATGGGTACAGTTATAAGGAAAGACTGAAAAACATCCACAGCAATGTTTACAGTAGAAAAACCAGTATAATCTGTGAGAGAAAAAATGCATGAAAGGGAATAGAGAAACTCACAGGAAGCCTTGATTGTGTTTACTATTATATATTTATATAATATATGTGTATGTGTATACATATATGTATACATACATATATGGGCTTTAATTTGAGTCCTTGAGTTCTCACTTGGCTTTTTTGCTCAAGGGTGCTGCTCTACTACTTGACCCTCAGTTCTGGCTTTTTGCTGATTAATTGGAGGTAAAGAGTCTCATAGATTTGTAAGCCTAGGCTGGCTTTGAACCTCTGTCCACAGATCTCAGCCTCCTAAGTAGCTAGATTTGTAGACATGAACCACCAGTGTCCTGCTATTTTTTTATACATTAGCAAAAGGTTCTGAAACAAATCAGCCCATTTCTAGATATGATAATATTAGTGATGGGTAAATATTTGACAATGACATACAAAATAGGAATTTGTATTTTTTTTTAAGAATTATGATTTCTGTTATTATTATCTTGCTAACATTCACAGTAACATAACTAAAAAATAATAAGGCTTTCATATTTTCCTCAAATCCACAAATAAGTTTAAAAGTACAATGTATGATGATCAATGCCACCCATTAAATCATTCTCACGGCTTGCATTTATTTTAATAGCCAAATTCACTCATGTTTTATATATGTATCTTGGTAAGTGCCATAAACTAAGTGTTTTCCCCTGACCAAATTATATTATTTTAGTGTGACTATTGAAGACCAGCTCTTCAAGGGATAACTGCATTGAAATGAGGTCACTAGAATGGGCCCTAATCCAACATGAGTGGTACACTTATAAGAGCAGGAAATTAGGACACAGACTGTCATAGTTTGGCTATGAAGTCTCCACTCACTGGAAAAGGCTCATGGTGAAGGCCTGGTCCTCAGCTAATGTTGCTATCTTGGGACATTCTGGAAACTTCAAGGGGGCAGGGCCTAGCCAGAGAAAGTAAATCACTGTGACTGTGTCTTTGGGAGCTGTACCTGGTCCCTGACTGCCATGCAGTGGCCAGCTCTTCTTCCTGTCCCCATGATACTTTGCCTAGTCATGGTTGGAAACCAATAGATTAAGTCCACCATAGATTGAAGCTTCTAAGATCATAAGCCCAAACAAACCTTTCCTTGTTTTTAAGTTGTCCTGTCTGCTATTTTGTTATAGCTATAGTAAGTCTCAGCAGCACATAGACTTTCCCAGAGGAGAAACCATTTAGAGACACGAGACACCGAACCCCTGGCAGGAGAAAAACTGCAGGGTCGGTCTGCTGGCTCCTTGCAGCCTGCAAAATTGTGAGAAAATAACTTTCTGTTGTTTAAGCCATCCAGTCAGGGATACTTTGTTGTGGCAATCTGAGCAAAGATTTTAGAGAATTTTTCTTGGAGTTTCACCAATAATAATCAATTGTGCAAGAACACTTGGGACTATTCACACCAAAGTAACTAGTACTATTTCTAGAAAAGATGAAAGACTCAAAAACTGAATATGCCTTATGAATGGGGCGGTATCATTCTTTATGATAGAGGCATAGAATTCCATTGTGTATATGTACCACATTTTCCTGATTCACTTGCCTATTGAGGGACATCTGGGTTGGTTCCATAATTTAGCAATGACAAATTGTGCTGTGATGAACATTGGTGTGCTGGTGGCTTTAGTGTGGTCTTGCTTATAATCTTTTGGGTAGATGCCCAAGAATGGGGCTGCTGGGTCATAGAGGAGCTCTATGTTTAACCTTCTGAGGAATCTCCATACTGCTTTCCAGATTGGCTGAACAAGTTTACACTCCCACCAACAATGTAGCAGGGTTCCCTTTTGGCCACATCCCCTCCAGCATTTGTTATTATTAGTTTTCCTGGTAATGGCCATTCTCAAGGGGGTGAGGTGGAATCTCAGTGTTGTTTTGATTTGCATTTCTTTTATGGCCAGTGATGTAGAGCACTTCTTCATGTGTCTCTTGGCCATTCTCGTTTCCTCTTAGACAAGTCTCTTTTTAGGTCTTTAGCCCATTTGTTGAGGGGTCTGTTGGTTCTTTGAGGATTTGTAAGGAAATGGAAGGACTTAGAAAAAAAAATCATACTAAGTTAAGTGAGCCAGACCCAAAGAAACATGGACTCTATGGTTTCTCTCGAGGGAAATAATTAGTACAAGTCTAGGATAGTCCTAGCAAAAGATCATAATAGC
Organism: Perognathus longimembris pacificus; assembly: GCF_023159225.1. Lineage (NCBI taxonomy): Eukaryota > Metazoa > Chordata > Mammalia > Rodentia > Heteromyidae > Perognathus > Perognathus longimembris. Next base: position 9,589,369 of record NC_063173.1, on the reverse strand, counting down.
TCAGAAGCTATGCCCGTATGAACACATAAGATGATGCTTAGCGAAATGAACTTCAAATTATGGAAACAAGTGTATATCATTGTTGTAGTTATTTTCAACATGCCATGTGAAACCATACATACCCTTTTGTCCTCCTTGTATTCCCTTCTCATGGTTTTACCCCTGATATCACTGTAACTGATTTTAGTGCCCTGGATGTTGTATATACGTGTATTAGAACTAGGGAAGGGAAGGGAGTACCAAAATAGACAAAGGGTAAAAAGACAAACTAATGCAACAGCAATACTTACAAAACCATTTGGTGTAAACCAACTGTACAGCTTATTGCAGGGGGAGAGAAATGGGGAGGAGGGAGGTGGGGGAAAATGAGAGAAGAGGCAACAAGTTGGATAAGAAATGTACTCACTGCCTTACATATGAAGCAGTAACCCCTCTGTACTTCACTTTGACAATAAAGATGAAAAAAAATTAATGCAGCGTCTACAAAAAGAAGAAAATTGAAGGAAGTGGTGGGTTGAGAGGAATGGGTGAGAATAATGAACGGAGTGATATTGGTCAAGAGTCATTGCATTTATTAACTGTTTCATTGAACACAACTCTTCTGTATAGATACTAAAACATAAAATAAATTTTTTTTTTTTGGCCAGTCCTGGGGCTTGGACTCTGGGCCTGAGCACTGTCCCTGGCTTCTTTTTGCTCAAGGCTAGCACTCTGCCACTTGAGCCACAGCCCCACTTCTGGCCGTTTTCTGTATATGTGGTGCTGGGGAATCGAACCCAGGGCCTCATGTATATGAGGCAGGCACTCTTGCCACTAGGCCATATCCCCAGCCCTAAAATAAATATTTTAAGAAAGGAAAAAAATTGAATATGCCACAGATGTATGCTAGTTTTTGGACTGTTTGTTGTTGTGGTCGTCATTGGCAAATGATTGAAGCTTGTTGCTACACTATTGAATACTTCTTGAACAACTGCACCAAAGTCAAGTTTGCTTGTATGATCTTACACCCATGATCATTCTCTTTATTTAAAAATGCTCAAGGTTGAATTTATATGGTCTTAGTCTTTAGTGTAAACTCCAGTCATTGTGTCTACAGAGAGGCACACAATTTCAGCTCATCCTTATTTCCATTTGGGCTCTGCTCTGAATGTTGCTTGCCAGTCAGGATTTCTCTTCCCTCTTGGTAGCATACCTTTAAGCTCTCTCAATCAGTGGACCTTCTAAGGAACCTAATAAATTCATGAGTAAAACTGAGATGGCTCTGAATTTCAAGAAGCAAGCTGAGCATATAAATCCCTTCCTCCCAAGGGGCAACTAAATCTCTGCACATCTTTCTGCATTTTTCCCATGCCACGATTCTGCTTATCTAGGGTATTAGGTGCCTCTGTGATTTATCTTTGCCTAAGGGACCTGTTTAGTATGTCTCTACAGAATAAGTAGATCTGATATATGGCACAATGGTGCCCTAAAGGACATAAGAAATTTTAAATGGTAATCCTTCTTTCTTAAATTCCAAACAATCTCCATAATCATATGAATTTTTTGATGCCACAAAGCCTCTAAATTACCACCAATAGTATGGTCTAAAAAAATAGCCAGTTTCCCCTCCCCTATCCTTTGTACATAATCCAAATTATTCTTCAACCTGGCTATAATGAGAAAGCAAAAGAACACAAAACAGGTAAATTTCTCCTCTTCCTTTAAGGCTTAGATCAAATATTTACTTCCAGTTATGTGCTCGCAAATAAATTGATTCAAGCTTGCTTCTTTGATTCCTTATTATTATTTCTGAGTTCGCCTGCTCTGTTAGATAAAATGAAAGAGCCAGGGGCTTTCTTTTTCATCTTCACAACTACAGAGCATAGCAAAGTGGCTGCTCATAAAAAGTAAGGAAATAAATGGAACTGGATTTTAGGAACTATTGCTAACTGCATTGTGGAATATGGCTTTCATATTATTGCAAAGTTTCACCCCAGAAGTGGAGAAATAAAGCAAAAATAATGAATTATTTAAGTATGAAATGATCTGCCTGGCCTAAATAAATAACAGCAAAAATAAAGAATTACAGATTTCAAACTAAAGAATTGGTAGTGCTTGTTGTTTGATTTGTTAAATGGTCTTAAGGAAATAATTCCTGAATCCCTGAAGAGAATATGAAGTAAAAACTGACATGTTTCTGATAGACCATAAGAAATAAGGTAAGTTTTGAGTGAACAATTTTTTTTAGTTTTCTCTTTTTTACAATTTGTACTTTGTGAGGAAAGGTCTTTACCAGTGAAAACTCAATCTAATTAAAAGTCAAGATATATATCCAAACTAAAAAAGAAAGCTTTAAAATGGCTTACAAAGATAGTAAATCCATAAACAATGAGAAGTAAATTAGAGAAAAGTATACCATTCACTTTCCTGAGGAAATAAAAGTCACTGTTGTAATAATGGCTGTGTGGTCAGCATGGTAGCAGTAGCAGTGGGCACTCCTCTGAGGTTGGGCTCTCAATGGCAATAATGATTTTTGTTGATTTGATATTTTGGCATTGGGAACCTGTTGGCAGATGGCTGTGAGCTTATTAAGTGTTTGTCAGGATGCAAAGATCCAGCTTTTCTGTCTAACAACAACAACAACAACAAAAACCAGCTTGGTACTGGCATAAAAATAGACTTGAAAATCAGTGGGACAGACTGGAAGTCCATCTGATACTTGACTAGGGAACCAGAAATATAGGTTGGAAAGAGGGTAGCCTCTTCAACAAACACTGCTGGGACAATTGGATATCCATATGCAAGAGATTGAAGCTGGACCGTGTCTTTCACTTTGTACTAATATCATTTCAAGATGGATCAACAACCTCAATGAAATACCTGAAACATTGAAACTACCATAGGAAGGAGAAGAAGCAACAGCCACACTGATTATCATAGGCAGGAAGTGCCTATTCCAGGGGCACAGCAAATAGGGGGAGATAATTGACAAATGGGATTTCATCCAGCTAAGAAGTTTCTACACAGTGAGGATATAGTTACTAAGCTAAAAAAAAAACATCAGCCTACAGAATGGAGAAGGTCTTTGCCAGCTATATGGTTGACAAGGGTATACTATCCAGAATATACAAAAAGTACAAGAAATTATAAACCCTCAACATCAATAACCTGATGAATAAATGGTCAACTGAGCTAAATAGAGCCTTACCAAAAGAAGAAGTAAAAATGACCAATAGACGCAAGAAGAAATTCACACCAGCACACATCATAAGGGAAGTACAAATCAAAACAAGAGGAAGATTCCATCTCACTCCAGTAAGCTTCTCACACCTCTGGGGTGAAAAGGCCGTGTCACTAAAAAGTTGCACGTCAGCAAAATAGCACTTTATTCATTTTTAATTTAAATTATCTTTAAGGTCTTGTTAAATGTCAGTTTCTGGGCACAGTGCATCGTGACTAATGTTATCATTCTCTCCTTCAATCCTACTCATCCCCTCAAGTTATCTGGTTCCATTCCCACATACATACATTGAATATTATGACTACATGTGGCTATCCTTCCTCTCTCCATTTATCTTCCCTCTTTCCCTTAACCTGTCCCCCAACAACACATAGCCTAACTTTCTGGTATTTATTTTGTGGAACTATAAGTTAGTTATCAAAGACATTACACCATTAGAATCCTCCCCCGTATGATGTAGATGTCCCCTTTCATCTGTTGTAGGGCATCTGGTCTGTTTCCATGACTTAGCTATGGTGAATAGTGTAGCAATGAACACGGGTGTGTAATGGTCTTTACTGTATCCTGCCTATAATCATTTGGATAAATGCCTAACAGTGGTATAGCTGGATCACAGGGAAGCTCTAAGTTTAGGTTTTTGAGAAATATCCAGTGTGCTTTCCACAGTGGTTGAGCCCATTTACATTCCCAACAAGAGTGTAATAGGATTTCATTCCTTGACTTCTCAACAGCATTTGTTGTTCACATTCTTGATGATAACCTTACTGGTGTGAGATGGAATCTGGCAATGGGAAATCATAGAGGGGAAGATTAAATAAACAAAATCATGACATTATTTCACACCAATCTATAGTAAGTATTTGAAATCTTCTGAAAATGTAGTTTATTATAATTGACCCTACTTGTTAAAGATTACTGAAGCAGACTGCTTAGCATATAACAAAGATGAATAATTTAAGGAGCTATTTGTTCAAAATTACCAAAATGAGCGGTTTTATAGAGAATTGTATCAATAATTGAAAACCATTACTACCTTCAATTGCAAACTAAACCTAATAAAGATAACACAGAAAAAAATAAAGGAAACCATTTCCCTTATAAAGGTTATACAAACTAAATCTTTCAAATAATTCATTGGAAGATTTGCAATGTATTAGGGAATCAACTAGTACAATTTTATGCTAATAGTTGTTTTGCAAATAATCCTACATTTGCTCCTATTGATAATGTTCAACAAAATCAAACAGAAAACAAAAACAATTAACCCTTATTATATGTCATTTGATCACATAATACCATAGAAAAGATTAATTCAGGTAATTTAATCATATTATTTTGAGTGTGCACCCTTCCTAGAAGTAATATAGAAATGTAATGTTTTCCTTTGTTTTGTTTTGTTTTCTGAAGTCTCGAGCTTGAACCCCACACAGGGCCTGAGCACTGTCCCTGGGCTTCTTTTGTTGAAGGTTAGCACTCTACCACTTGAGCCACAGTGCCACTTCCAGCCTTTTCTGTTTATGTGTTACTGAGGCATCGAACCCAGGGCTTCATGCATGCTAGGCAAGCCCTCTACCGCTGAGCCACATTCCCAGCCCCAGAAATGTAATGTTTTGACCAAGTAGGGATCACACACATTGTGATGGTCTCATAGGATTGTACACTTAGCTATTTAGTTCATTTGAGTGTAAATTTATTATGATTAGTAGTAGTATCAATGCTGGCACTGGGGTTTGAACTCAGGGCCTTGTGTTCTTGTTTGGTTTTTTTACTTAAGTCTAGTGATCTCCCTAGTTTATGGAGTTATCTATCTCTTGGATTTATCTGTCCAAGATGGCTTTGAGCCTTAATCATCATATCTTAGCCTCCTCAGTAGCTAGGATCACAGGCATGAGTCAGGACATAAACGACTCAGAATCATGTTTAATCCCAAGCTCATTGTAGAAAGTTGGCATGATTAAATAATAATTTTGCTTCTAGCTATGAAGAATAAGCATTATATCTTATTACTGCCCTAATTATAAGACTTCTATTTTTAAAAAAAGAGTGGTTTAAGGTAATTAGAGACAAACAGAATGTGGGACCTATGATCCAAGAAAAGAAAGACATGCATCAAAATGACTTCTAGCTCTTCACTACTAAGAATTTCTCTTGAAAGTTGTCCATTTTCCTTAAAGAAAGCAAAAGCAAAGAGAATACAGCAATCATGCTACTACCAGACAAAAGAAATGCAGCTCATGGTTCTTTGTGATCCATACAGAAGGACCAAGAGCCTGGAGAAGAAAGTGACAGGAAGCAAGACAAGGACATGTCTGATTTCATTTAGAGACAATTTTCTGAACATTAAGCTATGTGTATTTATGTAGGGCAAAAGGCCAAGAAATTAAGCAATAGTCAGACATTAAATGAAAAAAATAAAATAATACAAAAAAAACCAAAGTAGATATTTCTCCAAATTTCACCAAATTTGGAAGACAAAACTGGAACTTGAGGGAACATGCAAGTGGAAAGTCATGAAAACAGCTGGCTTTTATTGCAATCTTTAAGACGCTTTGGTGTAAGCATGAGGCAGAAATCAAACAACCTAACAAAAACAAAAAATATGTGAGTTAAAAACATTTCAACCAGGGCTGGGAATATGGCCTAGTGGCAAGAGTGCGTGCCTCGTATACATGAAGCCCTGGGTTCAATTCCCCAGCACCACATATACAGAAAACTGCCAGGAGTGGTGTTGTGGCTCAAGTGGCAGCGTGCTAGCCTTGAGCAAAAAGAAGCCAGGGACAGTGCTCAGGCCCTGAGTCCAAGGCCCAGGACTGGTGAAAAAAAATTTTTTTCAACCTCAGTGTTAGCAACATTACAGTAACTTTCTTTAACTCCCTACCATAAGGAAACAGCTTTCTCTGAAAAAAAAAACCAACAATATAATACAGAGCCTCTTCCATTTTTTTCCCCTAAACAATGTGTGACATTCAGACAAAAACCTGCAAGAGAGACTAGCAACTCAAAGAAGCACTTAGGGAAAAGAAACAATCTAGATGCTAGAGTTGACAGACATAACTTTAAATAATTGTGTTCCATATATACCACATTATTGGAATTATCACCAGATTACTCAAACAAATGAAAAAAGGTCTAGATTTCCATTTTTCATAAGCAAGCACGTCTGTTACTATTGCCCTTAACCCTGGAAATCAAACTCCAACCTCTACAAATTTCCAATTATAATATCTAAATATAAGTATTGCATACAGGACATTTAAGCATAACAAAAGGCAATCATAGTAATGATTTGAAACTCATTAATAACATGGATAATAATTGATAAAGAATTGATAGCAATACTCAGAGAAAAAGGCCAAAGAATAGGAAACTTTTCTTCATGGAATGATAGCTGGTAATATTAATATTTTCAAAAGTTGTTTTGCAAGTATTTCTGTAATAATAGATCAGAGAAATCAATCAACCAATGGATGCTACCTTTCCGTGAGAGTTAATAGAGGAATAGGATAATCATGCAATTGTTAAAAACATCCAACCTGATTCAGATCTTGGGTTAGATCAGACAAACTCATATTGTTGAGACATTTTATGTGACTGGCTTGGATATTCATTTTCCAGTTGTTCATTGCCAATACATGAAAATAGGGTTGATTTTGTATTCTATCTTTATACTTTTTAAACCGACCTTGGATTTGCTACATTTACTCACTAGGTTTAAACTATTTTTTGTCCAAATCTGATCATTAAACATAACAGATATTTTGAAAGATTATATATTAATTGTACAAAGTACTGTGTTTCACTATGACTCTAATGCATTTACAGAGTGGATTTTGACCATGTTCACCACCCACTCATTGTCACAGAATTTTAAAACTTTCTATTTTGTTATCTTTAAGTAGCTGTACAAAGGTATTTCAATTCAACCTATCACTTGTGAATGCAGTACATCCTCATCAACACCACTCCTTACATCATATTTTGGTTGTTTGTTTTTTACCAGATCTTTTCCAATCTATTTTTAGTTGACTGAGAAATTTTCATCATGCTGCAAATGGTCTTGTTATATCTATTGAAAAGATACTCATTTTGGATGAGGAAGTAGAGTACTAATTTTAAGGCAATAAACAAACCTTTCTTTTCTGTATAAAATCCATTTACTGATGGATATCCACTTTAATGGCTGGGTTTGATTGGCAATTGTAATATTTAATACAGAGAAATTCCATGTATCTTTTACTCAGTTTATCCCAACATGAAATCAAATAAGGTCTACTAATGGCATTTCATTTTCACTAGTAGTGTGTGTGGTGTGTATGTTTGTTTTCTTGTGTTCCGTTGTATGTGTTTGTCCATGCCATGCCTGTGTGTTCACCATTAGGGTCATAAAACATCCTGTCACTACAAGCATGTGTTAGTTCTTTTACAAACCACACATACCTCCCTCACCCTTTAACTCTTTGATATCACTAATCTATGCTTTGGGTGTGAAACTTAGTCACTTCAACAATCTTATTCATGGAATAATACACTATATAACCTTTGGGGTTATATATAATAGTATGTAGTATATAACCTTTTGGGTTATATATTTGTCTTTCTACATTGAGGTAGTATTCCCTGCCAAGGTACATCACTTCCTGTTTAGTAGTATGTCCATTGTTGACTCTGGGATATTTCCAGTTTGGGGCTATTATAAATCATTATTACAAATATTTATGCATGAGTTTCTATGTGAATGTAAGTGTGCATCCTGTGGCGAAATACCCGTGGATACAAGGCTAGGTTGTATATTCAGTTCATGTTTAATTTTGCAAGAAACTGCCAAATTGGTTTAAGATCAGTTGTATACCATTTCACATTCCCAACAGAAATGTTTGAATGTCTCCACTTTGGTAGTACCATTTTATTTATTTATTTATTTTTTACTGGTTCTGTGGCTTGAACTCGGGGCCTGGGCACTGTCCCTGAGCATTTTTTTGCTCAAGGCTAGGGCTCTGCCATTTGAGCGACAGCACCACTGTAGAGTTTTTAGTAATGAATTGGAGATTAGAGTCTTATGGACTTTCCCACTTAGGCTGACTTTGAACTGTGATCCTCAGATCTCATCCTCCTGAGTAGCCAGGACCAGCTCCATTTTCCTTTTTTTTTTTCAGCAATTAAATTAGATATGTGCTGATATCTTATAGTTTTAAGTTGAGTTGCCATAATGGTTAATGTTGAGCATGTATTTCTGGGCTTATTTGCTGCTTGTATATAGTCATTGTTGGGAGACTCATGTCCTGTGCTTAATTTTTTTTTTTCGTAAGTTTAGTTCTTTTTTTTTTTTTTTTAAAGTTTTTATTATAAAACTGATGTACAGAGAGGTTACAGTTTCACACGTTAGGCATTGGATACATTTCTTGTACTGTTTGTTACCTTGTCCCTCATACCCCCCTCCCCCCTCCCCCTGTCCCCCCCTGAGGTGTTCAGTTCACTTACACCAAACAGTTTTGCAAGTATTGCTTTTGTTGTTGTTTCTCGTATTTTACCCTTTGTCTCTCAATTTTGGTATTCCTTTTGAATTTCCTAATTCTAATACCAGTACACACTGTTTCCCATACACTCAGATAAGATTACAGAGATAGTGTAGATACAATCACAAGAAGGTGATACACGAACATCATCAATAGTAGAAACTACAGATACACATGGGATATTGAAAGTAGTTACAACCGTGATATAACAATCGTTTCCATAAAATGGAGTTCATTTCACTTAGCACCATCTTATGGGATCATAAGGGTATAGCTATTGGGCTCTTGTGATCCTCTGTTGTGACTTGCCTAAACCTGTGCTAATTAGTCCCAATAAGGGAAACCATAGAGTCCATGTTTCTTTGGGTCTGGCTCACTTCACTTAGTATAATTTTTTCCAAGTCCTTCCATTTCCTTACAAATGGGGCAATGTCATTCTTTCTGATAGAGGCATAAAATTCCATTGTGTATACGTACCACATTTTCCTGATCCATTCGTCTACGGAGGGGCATCTGGGTTGGTTCCAGATTCTCGCTATGACAAATTGCACTGCAATGAACATTGTTGTGCTGGTGGCTTTACTTTGATTTTGTTTGTAGTTTTTTGGATAAATACCCAAAAGTGGGGTTGCTGGGTCATAGGGGAGTTCTACATTTAGCCTTCTGAGGAATCTCCATACTGCTTGCCAGAGTGGCTGAACCAGTTTACATTCCCACCAACAATGAAGTAGGGTTCCCTTTTGGCCACATCCCCTCCAACAACTGTTATTGTTAGTTTTCTTGATATATGACATTCTTACTGGGGTGAGATGGAATCTCAATGTTGTTTTGATTTGCATTTCCTTCATGGCCAGTGATGTAAAGCCCTTTTTCATATGTCTCTTGGCCATTCTCATTTCCTCATCAGAGAAGTCTCTTTGTAGGTCTTTAGCCCACTTGATGAGTGGGCTATTAGTTCTTTGCGGTTTTGTTTTGGAGGAAAGTAATTTTTTTAGTTCTGCATATATTTTAGATATGAGGCCTTTGTCCGTTGAATGTCCGGTAAAGATCTTCTCCCAGTCTGTGGGCTTTCTGTTTATCTTGCAAGCTATGTCCTTTGCCCTGCAGAAGCTCTGCAGTTTGATGCAGTCCCATTTGTCCAACCTTTCTTTGATTTGTAGCCTTTCTGGGTCTTTGTTCAGGAAGTTCCGTCCTCTGTGCTTAATTTTTATTTGGTCGTGTGTGTGTGTGTGTGTGTGTGTGTGTGTGTGTGTCTGTTTCTTTGAGAGAAAGTTTATGAGTTTCTTTGAAAATTAGCTTTAGCAAAAATTTATTTTAATATACCAGGATTGAAGCAGGGTGAAATAGAAATAGCTGTTTACCATACATAAAATAGGAGTTAAGGACTCTGAGCTTCGAGGGATCTTTACATGTGTTTGTGCTAGGTACAAGACTTTTGTTGGTGCCAGGCAGGAAAGTGCATGCCTGTAATACCAGCTATTTAGGAGCCAGAGGGAGGAAGATCATCAGCCTGAAGCTACACGGAGGCAAGGTGAACTACTGAGAACCAATCTCAGAAGGAAAATACAAGCAAAGGGCTGGAAAAGTGGCTCGTGTGGTAGAGCACTTAAAGATCTTTGCTAGATACATAAATGATTTGCAAATGTTTTCTCGGGATTTTCTTTCTTCTTTTTATACGGTATCTCATAGAACAAAACCTTATTTATTAATTTAGCTCGTCCTGGGGCTTCAACTCAGGGGCTGGACCTTGTCCCTGAGCTTCTTTTGCTCAAGGCTAGCACTCTACCACTTGAGCCACAGCGCCACTCCCGGCTTTTTCTGAGTAGTTTCTTAGAGATAAAAGTCTCGTGGCCTTTCCTTCCTGGGCTGGCTTCCCACCAGGGTCCTCAGATCTCCGCCTCCTGAGCTGCTGTAGGATTATAGGCGTGAGCCACTGGTGCCCAGTTTACAACAGCTTTTAAGGTTCTTTAAGTCTCATCTTTTATCTTCCTTTTTTTTTTATTTAGTACATCATGCTTTTTATATAGGAAAACACTCAACTCCATTTTCTTTTTATTTACGAAATACAGGACTATCCTGGAACAAATGAGGACAGAGCAAATCAAGCACCGAGTCTTGCCAGTCAAGACTCCATGCTTAGAAAGGAATAGATGCTTAGCAATCCGAGTTTCCTTATGTAGTTGTTACAATACTCGAGGAAATATGTTTGCAAAGCAAATTTTATAAATTATATTGTGGCCAATTGTGATATCTTTTCTTTCTTTTTTTTTTTTTTGCCAGTCCTGGGGCTTGAACTCAGGGCCTGAGCACTGTCCCTGGCTTCTTTTTGCTCAAGGCTAGCACTCTGCCACCTGAGCCACAGTGCCACTTCTGGCCATTTTCTGTGTATGTGGTGCTGGGGAATCGAACCCAGGGCTTCATGTATATGAGGCAAGCACTCTTGCCACTGGGCTATATCCCCAGCCCTGTGTCAGAACTGTTTTAGCTAGAGGCCATGCGGATGGAGGGACGGAGTACAGCCATCTCCTTGGGTGGTGGGAATTCGAATTTACAGAAATACACCCAGCTTCTGCCACAGTGCCCCTGGAAGAGGGCTCAAGGCCCCCTCATTTCCAGCCTCCTCCCGGCCTTCCACGCCTCCGTCCCTCTCTCCGTCCCTTCCTTATTTTTTCTTTTCTTAGTTTTCTGTGTCTTATGGGAATACACAGGCACAAAATCTCTGCACATGCAATGTTTACTCAGCTTAAAAGAAAAGAAAAAAAACAATCCCCACTGCGAGCCAGGTGCAGGTCCTTTCTGCCTGCAATCCCAGCGTCTCAGAAACCGCAGGGCAGGGGGGTCATGGTGTCAGGTCAACCTCCACGAAAGCATCCCCCGAGACCCCGTCTCCACTGATAGCTGTGCAGCGTGCTGAGCTCCTGCCATCCCCGCGATGCAGGGGCTTCAGATCAGGACACTGGGCAAGCGTTTGCCGCGGCTCATCTCACATCTGGGCGTGGGGGAGCACAGCCTGGTATCTCCGCCACAGAAGGCCTCCATCTAGGCATGCTTGGCAAAATGTGAGAACGTATCTGAAAAAAAATAATCAAAGCATAAAGGGAAGAAGAGTGAGCAAAGGCAGCCATTGTATTCAATGTGCTAATTGAACTAGGGCACTTGAGAATAGGGGCGAGAGAGGGAAATTGGGGGAGGATGATAACTAAGATACATTGTACTCCTGACCTGACATCTGGAATTGTTACTGCCTTGTACAACTACTTCATAAAAGCATGTTTTTTAAAAAAAGCATCAATGAGTGGAAACGTGGATCAAGAGGTACGGTGCCTGCCTAGCGAGTGGGAAGCCCGGAGTTCAAACCTCAGTATCTACAAAAACCCCTCACAATGAGGTAAATGATTACAGGTTTGTACTGATGGATAAAACCAGCTCAGACTAAAGAACTGTGTCCTAAAATCAGTGCTGTTGTCATCTTCAGAAGGAGGAATCAAAGCAAACCAACAGAACACATGTACAAGTTCTTGTTTAGCTTGCCTCATATACATGAGGCCCTGGGTTCAATTCCTCAGCACCACATATACAGAAAATGGCCAGAAGTGGCGTTGTGGCTCAAGTGGCAGAGTGCTAGCCTTGAGCAAAAAGAAGCCAGGGACAGTGTTCAGGCCCTGAATCCAAGCCCCAGGACTGGCCAAAAAACAAAACAAAAAAAAACAAAAACAAAAAAAACAAAAAAACAAGTTCTTGTTTAGCTTTTTCCCTTGAGGCTAGGATTCTACCACTTGAGCCATACCCCCACTTTTAGCTTTTTTTGTTGGCTAATTAGAGATAAGAGTGTCTTAGATCTATCTGCTCAGCTTGGCTTTAAACCAAAACCCTCAAATCTCTGCCTCCTGAGTAGCTAAGGTCACAGGTGCCCAACTTGGCTTTTCTTTCCTTCCTTCCTTCCTTCCTTTCTTCCTTCCTTCCTTCCTTTCTTCCTTCCTTCCTTCCTTCCTTCCTTCCTTCCTTCCTTCCTTCCTTCCTTTCTTCCTTCCTTCCTTCCTTCCTTCCTTTCTTTCTTTCTTTAAAACAAAGACGTTTACTTTCTCTATGGTTCTGAGACTGGGAAGAATAAGATACATGTGCTAAGATTTACCTATAAAATGGGAAAATTTTGAAGTGCCTCATTCTTGGTGATGGATTTTTTAAGTTCAAAGATGTCAATAATTTAACATAGCATTTAATATGTAATGATCATTCAGCCAAAAATACCTTCCTATTATCAACCGCACCAATGTATCTGTCGGTTATTGTTACTTTCAACAATCCTTTCAAAATAGTTTTGAAGACTCTTACACTGTTTCTGTGCCCAATCCATTACTTCATATACATAAATTAAAGACAACTAAATTTGTGGTTATCAAGACTCTTTAGCACAAGACCTACATACAACCAGTCACCAAACTCACTTGCAGCTGTTCTCATTTATTCCATAGAAGTAAATGAAAGTAAATCATCTACAAATGGTGAGCAAGCATGTTAGCCACTTATGGAGAAGTGCGCAGAGATAGTCAGAGCCAAGTCTCTCCTTCCAAAGGCGGCAGAGCCAAGTCTCTCCTTCCAAAGGCGGACGTGAGTGGAGGAGACCTGCTAGGAGCGTCCAGATGCATCTTTACTGCATGCCACGTGGTCAGACGCCAGGCGTTCTAGGAAGAATGATAGGTGTGCTACTTAGAGAGGTCACAGGAGACTCTCCGGCAGAGACCAATGGCATGACGGACAATATCACAGATGCTTGAGAAAAGTGATTCTTGTTGGAGAAGACTGAGACTATGAGATTGAGGCTGGTGTGCTCCAGGAGCAGGGATGGGAAACGAGGAGGGTGGGAGGAATGAACGCAGGGGTAAATCCTGACCTGGAAACCATGATCAGAGCTTCAGACAGGGAGCCTCTCAAGTATAGATCACTGATGTGACATTGTATTACATATGTTTTAAAATATTATATTGGATGCTTAAGGAAGGAAAGGGTAGAACAGTTACAAAGTACTTATTGCAGGGCTCCAAGGGAGAAACATTTCTCCTTAGAGTATGACAGTAGCTATCAAGATGGATTCTGCTATCTTCCAAAGGAGAGCCAAAAGGAAAGCAGATATTTATTTCAGAACATATGGGTAACTCTGAAATATCAGATTTGTGCAACTTCGAGGATAAGAGTACCATTTTCAAAGACAATGGAAATGGCAGATAGTTCAGATGCTATTTTTGGTAGATAAGTTTTTAAAATTCAGATAAGTGTCCTATAGGTGAAAAAAATCAGAGAAACAACTGGACAGGTGGCTCTGGAAGGTCAGAGCAAAAGTCTAGGCCATGGACACAAATTTAGAAACATTACTAATGGAGACTGCCCCAGCTCGTGTGTGGAAATCATCAAAGAAGAGAAGGCAATAGAGTCGAGAAAGGAAGAGAATCAGTGCGATTGTGAGGCACTTCACCTGTACAGGCGGAGAAAATGAAAGAGGTAGAAGGCAAGCTGGAAAAATAGATGGTCCCTTCCAAAATGAAGGATGTGTTCTACCAAATACATTACTTTGTATACAATAGTATGAGGACTGGGAGTCTCCCATTGAACCTATGGTATATAAAAGATTGGAATTTAAGATACATATTGATGTAAAGTGGTATATGACAAGATATGTACATAAATAAAACATATCTATTTCTTACTTACCCCATGTATCTGAGATATATGTCCTTAAGATATATAACCTATTTTATTACATATCTATCTCATATATAGGATAAAATAAAGACACACAGAGTAAAGAATACACTAAGTGATGTTTATTTATTTATTTATTCTTTATTACCAGGTAAATGGACAATACGATGGGATCAGTGACTGGATTTCCTCCACAGAAAAATACTATAGACACATATGTGCAGTCTTCCAGCAGAAGACTTCACCAAGCAATGGGTGAGAATATGGGTTCTATTCCCAGCTTCCCCTTCCCCATGGCCACACTGCATATTTTGTTATTTTTATTCTCTCTGTCATCTTTGTCACTGTCCAGCAGCTGCTTCTCCTTCAGATTCAAGTGAAACCTGTCTTGTCTGTAACTCTGTGCACCTCCCCCCCCCACTCTTTATATATATATATATATATATATATATATATATATATATATATATATATATATATATATATATATATATTGTTTCTGACTTGAAACAAACCCTAGGGGAGTCTACCTCCAAACTCCAGATCATTTGAGAGTGGTGTTTCTCACTTTGCTTTGTAACTATTTGCAAGCCTGCTTAACTGGGCCGTGCTAGAGTTCCTGAAGATAGACCCCGCAGCTTTCCACCCCTGATCATCAATGAGTGCCTCACAATTGGAATGAATTCTCTAAGGAAAGTAGCTTAGGAGCTTTCTCAAAGGAGTCCGTGGCAGCATTGAACCGAGAACATAGTGGGTATTCTCTTTTCTTGCTCAGTTTAGCTTTCCTTTTGTTCCTATCTAGATGTATGGAAAGAAAACATTTTTATGCCTAGAAATGGTAGGTCAGCATTGGAGCTGGGCGGGCAGAGGCCATCGCAAGGGCGCGTGCGCCCCCTCGTGGCATCTTCCGGAGGTGGCGACAAAAATGACTGGGCTCATCATCAGTGCCTGCTGGAAAGCGGCGTTGGCTGCCAGTAGCCATTATCCCCTCCCAGCCCGTGTCCCCCCAGAAGCAAGTGATGAGAGGGTGTGACCTTCAGCGTGATCAAAGATGCTCCCCCACCCCCCATCACGCGTCTCCCGTTGTTCCCCCAGGCATCCGAGTTGGTGGGTAGGCAAAAGCTCTCACTACCATCAGCTAACATGAATCCTCACTGCAGCCCTGCTGAACGCGGCTTCCTAGCTTTCCTTGTTCCTAGACAAGTCAGAGAGTGACAGCGACAGTCCGGGGCGTCCAGCCTGGGACCTGGGTGACAGCCCCTGGGGTCGGCTTTCTCCGCTCAGGTAGGCAATGGATCCGCTGTTGCCAGAATTCTGATGACCCCCAAATGAGACAAATGTTTCATTTCTCTAAAAATCAAGATTTTTTTCAACCAAACGAGTTATGTTGCAACCCACAAAGGAACTTTCAGGAAGACCAGATACTAGGAGGAGTAACAAAAGCTTTGATTCGACTAATGCTTTCCTAACTTACTTTCCTCTCCAGGTGCTTCCCCTCCAGTATTAATAATAAACACCTACATCGCCCCAAAGAACACGATTCATGGATTTCCAAACTCTGCAAGTCAGTGATCAACATAGCGAACACCTCCTGATCACTGACTAGGTGATAAATGTTCTCCTTGCAGGATTATCTAGGGTAACCTTCACAGAAAATGATACCCTTCATCAGGAGAGGCTCAGGAAGTTTGGTTGACGATGGTCAACTAAGGTTGGAGCAAGTACCTTGCAAAGCTGGAATTGAATGTAGACACACTGACTTCTCAAGACTTTGCCCAAAGGGGAAAAATTGAAGTGTCTAAGGAACGGAGCTTCTTCCTACAGATGCTCACCTAGCTGAGGAACCATGGAAGGCAAAGGAAATTGGAGGCTACCCCTGGACACAGCCCACCCGTCTAGCTAACATGTGCTTCTTAGGAACATAATAATAATTACAATTCCCATCAAGAGTTAGCACCGTAGAAAGATTTCATAAATGATAAAATGAAAATGCAAGCAATGAAAGCCTGGCTTAGTACTGCATTCTTGAATCCCAGCTTCTTGGGAGGCATAGGTAGGAGGTGTGAAACCTGAGGCCAATCTAGATAAAAAGCACAAGACCCTATCTGAAAAATAACTGCAAACATAAAAGGCCACAAGCATAACTTAAGTGCCAGAGCCCCTATCTTGGAAGTTTAACTCCTAGATTTCAAACCCATTACCGCAAAGGAAAAACAATGTTAAAGATTGGAAGTAACTCTGTGTAGGCTGGTATGTTGATTTTAAGCTTTGTTAACTTTATTTAACTATTTTTCCTTTAAGAATCCCTGGATGGCATCTAAAGAACATTGCAAGTTCAACTAACATGCTCAGTGTTGCTCTGGGAATTGAGCCTGTCTCTGCCAGTTGGGTTCACCGTGGTGCAGGAGTCATTCCAAATTGTCCCATCTCAGCCCAGGTTAAGTGTGGTGCGAAGCATCAAGAAGAAGAGGAAGGACTGGGGAAGAATCCTCAGGAAACCCCCGGATTGCCTTCAGGGTTGGTCAGTGGTAGAGCGAGGAGAAGTCCAATGTGACAGACAGGAATGGCTCCATTGGCTTATGCGGACGGAGGACTGGTGAATTGCTGATCTGAAGGCCGACCTGATTCCACTCTCAGCTCCTGTGCTCCGGACTGCTAGCTCAAGAAAGATACTCACTGAAATGAATTAGAACTTTATTTCCTGGTATGTGACTTGAGATAGTAATGCCTATATATTAGCATTGTTCTGTGGTAAAAGGAGTGATAGAGGTCACTCTCATTTTGATAAATATAGGACATATCAATTTAGGAATGTCGGGACTCCCCTCTGGGGCCCCTCTCCAAATGGACAGCCTTGCTACACTACTTTCCTTTCATGGATTTCTTTTCACTTTCAAATAAAGGTACTGTTTTACATTTAGGAAATAAAATTGGAGACGTTTTGAAGCAGATGAGTGGGGCTGGGCATAAGTGGGTTTGCGCCCTGACTTGTACCACTTCATAACTGTGTAGATTTGCGGAATTTTGTCAACTTACTGATCTGTAGTTTCCTAATCTGTACTACAGAGTTGAAGCTTCCTACCTTAGGGAGTAGAATAATGAGGATACATATATACATTATTTATATACATATATATCCTATACATAAACATAGAGATAATAGACAGATAGATAGATATACAATTCCTCCCACCACTGGCCATTTGACACCAGAGAGCAGGAGAGAACATTGTCTCTAGTGTTGAACTTGTCTTCTGTCTCCCACTGAATAATAAGCTATCAAAAAGAATAACTGACAGTCACTTTCAATATGACTAGTTTTACTACTACTGTTGTTGTTCTCATGTTATTTATGAAGCGATAGATGCACTTTACCTGCATTATTGATTTTAATCTCTATCTATGCGACTTCAATCAGAGTTTTATTGCATCACCTTGAAAATAGCTAATTTATTTCAGTGCATGGGTTCTTGCAGGCCAGGGTTAATGCCTAAGGCTCTCTGTTACACCATAAATTTTGGAGACTCGTAGAGAAGAGGACTTTATCCACACATCTGTTTCTTTATATGCACCCGCAGCCCCAGCACCTGCTAATGAGGCCCATGTGGGCTGACCACACAGTTTCTGTTGTAACTGCTCCGAGCTCCGTCTCAGGTTTCACAGGAGTGGTTTACAGGCAAGCACAAATTGCCAAATCTTCAGGTATTGTGTCAGGGTGAACAGAATTGCAGCATTGCTTCTTATGCTGTTGTTATTTTCAGTCGGTTCTTTAGCTTTTATTTGAATCAAAGCAAGCATGAAGCCACATCCTTGGATGCTATTAGTAGAAAATAAAACAATATTTGTTCTTATTCTCTTGAACATGTGCTTGCTCTAAAGAAGAGCAATTACTGAATGGAAGCATTGAAGTATGATTTTCTTGGCCTTACTTTGGACAAATAAGCCAGGACCATTAATATCAAGGTTGTTATTCCTTGGTTCTAATTTTCTATCTATGGTTCTCATAATATTCTCTAAGGTATCTTAGATAATTATTTAAGGTTACCTTCTGCATTATTTTTAGTATTAAGAGAAACTTTGTTATCTACAGCCCTTCTGAAGTAAAGGAACTCTGAAATGTCAACAAACTACGGGATATAGAAACTAAAAACAACCTTAGACACAGGATTTTCAGGGGTAACAGAGGAACTGAGACCCCTACTCCTTGGGGAGGTGTGTTTTGGGAATTCAGAAGAGCTCATTTTTATAAATGCTAATACCTGTCTGTTTTACAATTGCATCTCTCGAATAAGCTTCTTTTAGGGATTAAAGAATATCAGATTCTGCCTGTAGCATAGTGGAGCCACACTTCAGATGCGCAGTTCAGCTCACTGTTTCCAACACCCAGGGGGCAGTGAGGGAGGACAGGAGTGGAATGGAAACGTTTGACCAGATGTGACCAGGGAATAATCCTCTTTCCACAGCACAAAGCAGCGGATACAGCCGCCTGCCGTTTCACCTGGCTGGCTGTCATTTGTGGTCCAGTAACTTCTGTGTCTGAGGCTGTTGACAAGCCAAAGGCACAGATGTCCTTGGAGATTCGTGTATTCTTTGCTGTGGTCCCCATCCTAATTCCAGAATATGCTATTCACCATGCCAGCTATCTAGGCATAAAAACGTTCTGAAGAGAAAGCCAAGTGTTGGTCTCTCATTCTAGCTACTCAATGGCTGAGATCTGAAGATCAAATATCCAAGCCAAACTGAGCTGAAAAAGTCTGAGATTCTCACCTCCGCCTCCCAGGGATGCGGGGTGACCTCCGGCCTTCCAGGATGAGCGCCAGGGTGAGGCTTTCTGTGTGGGCTCCCGTTGAGAAGGGCAGGACCCCGGGGGAGGTGATGGGCAGCTTCACAAATCAGAAGGTCACCCTCCAAAGGGGCCCCTCGCTGGCACGGCACTTCCGTTTCCTCTTGAGGCCGAAATGAATTTATTATTTCCACATAGCCACTCTCATCTCAGACCATTGCCAAAAAGAACCGGGATCCTTTGCCCTGAGCCTGGCTGTAAACAGCTAGACGTTGGCTCTGTGGTGGTTTTTGGTGGCATAGCCAGCCTGGGCAGCTCTTGGAAGGGCATCCTGTGCCTTTCATGGGATAGGCCTTCCCCAGGCCCAACCTGCAGCTGCAGGGAGAAGAGAATAAGCGCCCCACTCCTCAGTGAGCAGAGGAGATGTTTGACTATGACATAGTCCTCCAAGGGGTCCCCAACCAGCGGGGCTGATCACCAGGTGGGGAGGGCCCTGACCCAGTCGGTGGATTAGGCCACTGATGGATACATAGTTGAATGGAATGCGCCGGAGTGGTAGACACTGAGGAACTGATTGGAGAAGTTAGACCCCATGAGCCGTGGCTGACCTTGACGCCCCATTTGTCTCGCCTTCTTTCTTTCTTTCTTTCTTTTTTTTGGCCAGTCCTGGGCCTTGAACTCAGGGCCTGAGCACTATCCCTGGCTTCTTTTTGCTCAAGGCTAGCACTCTGCCACTTGAGCCACAGTGCCACTTCTGGCCGTTTTCTGTATATGTGGTGCTGGGGAATTGAACCCAGGGCCTCATGTATATGCGACAAGCACTCATGCCACTAGGCCATATTCCCAGCCCATCTTCTGTCATTCTTGAATGACTGCTCTGCCCCGCATTCCTGCTGCCATGATGTTTTGCTTCACTACAGACCCATAGCCGTGAGCCTCTGAAATGGTGAGCCTGTAAACCTCTCCCCCTTGTATGTTCTCTGGACGGTCCAATTATTTATTACTGCAATACACTAAATATGTCAATCCATCTCTTCAAAGTTCAGATTATGAATGTGTAAAAGCAGTTATAAATGCTTACTTGAGAGAGACAGGCTCATATTAAAGTTAATTGAGACTATAAACTTGATAAATGAAAGAGAGTCTACCTTTTCCAATAGTCTTCCTTGTATCTGGCAACATGCCTCACGCATAATTAGTGCTTAATAGCTACTTGTTACATGGAAAAAGTAATAACACATATTATGAAAACTTTCCATACAGTGTCTTGTCCCCAGGAAGTGGGAGCTTCTTATCTAGCTTTCCTTGGTTAAACTAAGGGGAGGAGCTAAGAGGGTTGTGAGGCCGGTTAGTGCTTCTCACCTGGAATAACCTCTCAGACCACTGCCCTGGTGCTTCCATGGCCGGGAAAATGACTGGATATGAACAAACCCCCAGCCGGGAGAGGCCCTTGAGTGTGGAGATAAAGGCAGAAGGACGCTGAGATCCAGGAAGATCCGAAAAGAGTTCTGAACAGAAAGAATGCATTGTGACATTGGGGAGCGCTGACCAGTCGGCAGGGGTTGGAAGATGCTAAGGAGGGGGGCTGGTGCGCACCAGGTCCCCACAAGGAAGGAGAACAGCGTGAGATCATGGCTATTTGACTGTGCATCCTGCACTGAAGGCAACTTATATCTTTGTGTTCTCAGTCTCGCCCCACAGAGAATAATGTCACGCATTACAGTACTTTGCAGGATTATGATAAAGATGAAATGGTACTCAGGGTATTAAAATTAACTGTAAAATACTGAATAAATATAGTTAATCTTTTTGCTATCGCTGCTGGTCGTGGGGCTTGAACTCTGGGTCTGAGCACTCTCCCTGAGCTGTTCAGCTCAAGGCTAGCGCTCTACTACTTGAGCCACAGCACTACTTCCAGTTTTCTGGTGATTCACAGGAGCTAAGAGTGTCCCAGACTTACCTGCCTGGGCTGGCTTTGAACCTCGATCCTCAGATCTCAGCCTCCTGATTAGCTAGGATCACAGGCATGAGCCACCAGTGCCTGGCAATATAATTATTTTTTGAAAATGTATCTTTTGCTTTCTTAATAACTCTACTTAACTCATATCATGAACATTATCTCCTTTTGTGAAAAAAAAATGAATTTGCCTCAGTGCACCAAATATTAATTTGAACTGTATGGAATGAAGTGCATTGTCTGCTTTCAAACCGACCCCACAATGGGAGATGTTGCCATTTATGTAGTCAACCTTTTTGTTTGTTTGTTTTTGTTTTTGTTTTTGTTTTTGTTTGCCAGTCCCGGGGCTTGGACTCAGGGCCTGAGCACTGTCCCTGGCTTCTTTTTGCTCAAGGCTAGCACTCTACCACTTGAGCCACAGTGCTCCTTCTGGCTTTTTCTGTTTATGTAATGCTGAGGAATCAAACCCAGGGCTTCATGCATGTTAGGCAAGCACTCTACTGCTATGCCAAATTCCCAATCGGATAATGTGTTTTCCCTTCCTCCCTTCCTTCCTTCCTCCCTCCCTCCCTCCCTCCCTCCCTCCCTCCTCCCTCCCCCCTCTTTCTTTCTTTCTTTCTTTCTTTCTTTCTTTCTTTCTTTCTTTCTTTCTGTCAACCTTCAATCACAAAAGACAGGCATGTGTTTTATTTCTGGGAGACACTGCTAAGATGTTTTTACTATAGTCTAACAAACGCCAATGACAGTGCAACACAAAAGAGCTGATCTTACCATCACTGAAACACCCACAAAAGTGTATTGTAAGAACTGGAGGCCAGCCATTTTATCCAGTCATGATCTACCATTGCCCTGGTCTTCCAACCTTAGGCTCATACTGCTTCTCAGAGGACACCGATATTCATCAATGAAGAAATTGGGTTAGACAGATCTAGTCCATTTTCACTTAATTTCAAATTTTGACTTTTCCCCCTAGTATTGACAATTGCCTGTGATTTTTCCTTAGTATTTTCATCTCCATGATTATTTTTTAAATACTTACTTTAAAATAGAAACCTCTCAATTCTGTTTTCTACTTTTCCTACATTGTCAGACTCATCAAGAATCTCTTATACTCTGCTACAATCTGACTCTGTTGTATGAATCTTCCACAATTTTTTTTTGTGCAGGTATAGTATAGTAGAAGTTTATCTTGGAAATTATTTCCAGTATCATCCTGAGGTTTATTTATCATTCTGCTTTTTATCTCTTGCTCTCTTTTTAAATTTTGTTTTTGGAATTCCATTAAAAAATTACTTAGTTATTGTCAAAGTGATGTACAGAGGGGTTACAGTTACATATGTTAGGCCATGGGTACATTTCTTGTACTGTTTGTTACCTCCTCCCTCATTCCTTTCTCCCCTTCCCCCTCCCCCCCCCCCACCCCCCCGAGTTGTTCAGCTGGTTTACACCAAATGGTTTTACAAGTATTGCTTTTGGAGTCGTTTGTCTTTTTATCCTTTGTCTCTCGATTTTGATATGCCCTTTCACTTCCCTAGTTCTAATACCAGTATATATAGTATCCAGGGTACTCAGATGAGATACAGTGATAGCATGGGTACAACCACAGGAAGGGGATATGAGAGGATCATCAACGAAAGAAGCTACGGTTTCACATGGCATGTTGAAAGTAATTACAACAGTGATATAACACTCGCTTCCATAACATGGAGTTCATTTCACTGAGCATCATCTTATGTGTTCATGAGGGTATAGCTATTGGGCTCTTGTGATCCTCTGCTGTGACTAGCCTAAACCTGTGCTAGTTATTCCTTATGAGGGAAACCATAGAGTCCATGTTTCTTTGGGTCTGGCTCACTTCACTTAGTATATTTTTTTCCAAGTTCTCCCATTTCCTTATGAATGGGGCAATGTCATTCTTTCTGATAAAGGCATAAAATTCCATTGTGTATATATACCACATTTTCCTGATCCATTCGTCTACTGAGGGGCATCTGGGTTGGTTCCATATTTTAGCTATGACAAATTGTGCTGTGATGAACATTGTTGTGCTGGTGGCTTTAGTGTGTTCTTGTTTGTGGTCTTTTGGGTAGATGCCCAAAAGTGGGGCTGCTGGGTCATAGGGGAGCTCTATGTTTAGCCAGACGGTGAGTTTCAAAGTTCAAAATTCTATTTCAGTCCTTGATAATGTTTGATAATTTTTTCCCTAAAATGTTGGCTAGTTGCTTGACACATTTGAAAAGCACTATTCTAATATTCTAATTCTGATATCACTTTTCTTCTTGTCTTTTTCTTTCCTTTTATTATTAAGAATAGAATATTTTAAATCATAGATATGATTTATATAATATGGGATCATAGATATTAACTATATTATTCTATGAAATTTGACAACTATATACATCTAACCAACTTCCTAGTCAAAATATAGCTTTATATTTTGACATTTTAATTTTACCCCTTCCCATTCTTCCTCCAGCCAATGTGGGATTTATATAGTTATAGATTCATAAATTTTAAATATATGGAATCAAATATTTTGATCTCTTTTGTGTGTGACTTTGTTCGTTCATGTGTTTTGTGCATTAGCCATACGGTGTCATGCACCAGTGCTTCAGTTGATGGATTTGATAAATAATATTACATTAAATAGATACGGCATCTATTTTTAGCTAATACACAATTGGGATCTCATTCTCATCTAACTTGTTTTAATACATAGAATATTTTAAGCAATTCTGTATGTGGATTTTTATGGGCATATGTTTTTATTTCTACCTACATGTAGCCAAGCAGAGTTGTTGGGTCAGGAATGCACTTAACCATATAAGAAGCTGATGAGGTTTTTCCTAAAGCAATCATCCTATATTATAATTCCACCATCAGTGCAAAAGGATATGTATTGTATTGCTATGCATCTTTACCAATATTGATGCTGCCTACCTTTAATTTATTTTTTTTTTTTTGGTGCAAGTCCTAGGGCTTGAATTTAGGGCCTGGGTGCTGTCCCTGAGGATTTTTTTTCATTCAAGGCTAACACTCTACTAGTTTAGGCACAGCTATACTTTTATTTTTGGTGGCTAATTGGACATAAGAGCCTTACAGACTTTCCTGCCTGGATTGGCTTTGAACCATGATCCTTAGTTCTCAGCCTCTGAGTAGCTAGTATTACATGCTTGAACCACCAGCACCCAGCTGCTTGAGGCCTACTTTTTTTTTAAAATAGAACTCATTTCTAGTTATTGTAAAGTGGTACCAAATTATTGTTTCATGCGTACCTATTTCTCGCAACTACTGATGCAAATATTTTTTCATGTACCTTTTGTTCTTTGAAGTACCTTTCAAGACTTGTGCCAAGTTCTGCTGCATTGATTACAGACATTCCTGACATACTCTGAAGAAAAAGTAGCTATCTATCTATGTATATAGTTGATATTCTCTATGTATATGGTTAGTGTATATATATACACATATATGTATTATAAATGAATTTTCTGGGAATATACTTGATGTTATACATTCACATGTATTATAAATGCTTTTTCTTTGTCTATGGATTATCTTTACATTGTTAATATCTTTGACAACTAAAGTCTTTGGTTTTGACACAATTACATGTATTAATTTTGTGAATACCTTTCATGTACAAAAAATCTTTCCTATGTCCAAATTGCATACATATTATACATTTTTATTTGTATGATTTGTAATTTTAGTTCTTATAATCATACTGTCATGTGATTTTAAGAAATTAATATAGGGGCTAGGAATATGGTAGAATGCTTGCCTCACATACTTGAAGCCCTGGGTTTGATTCCTCAGCACCACATATATAGGAAAAGTCAGAAGTGGTGCTGTGGCTCAAGCGGTAGAGTGCTAGCCTTGAGCAAAAGGAAGCCAGGGACTGTGCCTCGGTTCAAGCCCCAGGATTGGCAAGAAGAAGAAGAAGAAGAAGAAGAAGAAGAAGAAGAAGAAGAAGAAGAAGAAGAAGAAGAAGAAGAAGAAGAAGAAGAAGAAGAAGAAGAAATTAATATGAAATCAATTTCCCAGTATGAGTTCCTAATTATAGTTCCAACCTTGCAATGATTTTTATTTCTTCCATGAAATTAACCTGTTCTAGTCACTGAAAAGCAATTGCTCATGTAAGAAAGCTTCTGTTTTCAGAATCTCTGTTGGATTCAAATCCCCTCTGTGCCTCCCTGGGGTGATGTCTCCTTGCCCTCAGTTACAATAGGTTTCCAGTAATCCTTAAAATCAAAGAACAGAATTCCTCCGAATTTATTCTTATTTTCCAGGAATGTTTTGGCTATTCTGGGTTCTTTGCTTTCCCACAAAAAATTATAATTAGATTGTTTATTTCTACAAAAAAACTAAAAGCTTCTGGGAACTTGTTTAGGGTTGCATTACAGCCATGAATGAATTAAAGAAATTAACATTTTCACAAAGTTGAGTGTTCCAATCCATGAAAATTGTATTTGCCTCTGTTTATTTAGGTCTACTTTAATTTTTCTTACAATATTTTGTTGTTTTCTCTGCCAAGGTCTTGAAACATTTTGTTCAGTTGGATACTTGCATACTTAATGTTTTGGATCATGTTCAAAACAAAAATGAATAAAATTTCATTTTCCAATTACCTTTTGCACAAGTATAGAAATAAACTGAATTTTTGTTTAGTGTTCCGAGAGTTTATTATTTCCATTTCTTTAGTTCTGTGAGTTTGGGTCTCTTTGTTTTGCTTTCTGGTCTACTTGGGAATTCTTATGTAAATAATCATGTCCTATGCAATAGAGAAAATCTTGCTTTTTGTGTCTAATCTCTATAATTTCTACATGTTATTTTACTTTTATAGTTTTATCTTTTTTAGAAGTGAGTACAGAGTAAGACTACAAATGAATATTGAGTAAGACAAAGCAAAACATTACTTACAAAGCAATTACCATATGTAGATGTTACAAAGAATTGAAAACACATCCTTCCTGATTCTAAATGTAAAAGTCTTCATCAAATAACAAGTAGATTTTAGTAACTTATAGAAAGGAATTATATATATATATATATTTATTATCAAGCTGAATTACAGAGAGGTTACAGTTTCATACATTAGGCACTGGATACATTTCTTTTTTTTTTTCAAATTTTTGTTATCAAACTGATGTACAGAGAGGTTACAGTTTCATACATTAGGCATTGGATACATTACTTGTACTGTTTGTTACCTCGTCCCTCATACCCCCTTTCCCCCACCCCCTTTTCCTTTCCCCCCATGAGCTGTTCCATTCACTTAGACCAAATAGTTTTGCAAATATTGCTTTTGTAGTTGTTTTTCTTTTTTTACCCTGAGTCTCTCAATTTTGGTATTCCCTTTCAATTTCCTAGTTCTAATACCAGTATACATGGTTTCCAATATACTCAGATAATGTTACAGAGATAGTGTAGGTTCAACCACAGGAAGGTGATACAAGAACATCATCTATAATAGATGCTACAGATACACATGGTACATTGAATGACACATTATGACCAAATGGGATTTGTTTCCAAGTTTGCTGTAACATCAAATGTTTGATGAAAGCAATGTATTGCTTTCTTTCTTGTTCACAGATTGGTAGTCCTTCATGACCCCCTGTTAGTTTAAACATAAGTGGTAAATTCCATGAAGGTTTATCATAGTTTTCCTTCATTGCACTGAGAACATATTTCTAGTTTTCTAGGAGCTATTGAAAATAAGCCAGCATTGAATATACAGAATTCATTTTTGAAATGACAATGTTCTTTTTTTTCAATAAAAAAACACTTATTCTGAAAAGTAAAACATAATTAATGACTTCCTAATGTTCTTTATTCTTTTAATATCCAAATGCTATATTGAACTTTCCTTTCAAGGATAAATTGCACTTAGTCATAATTCCTTTTACTAATCTCTTTAGTCTGTGCTATTACAATAATCACATTTTCATTTATAGTCATAAAGTTTATATCTTCAAATTTTTGTAATGTGCATGTGAGGTAACTGATATATGCATAATACATCAATATCTTCATAACTTGTGAGACAAATTTTTTATGGATTCATAAAATGAGAAAAAAATCTCCATTTTCTTTATTTTTTGAAAATGTTTATTTGAAGCTCAAATTGGTTTAATTGTTTACATGTTTTTACAGAACTCTTGCACTAGAACTTTCTTGGAATTTTTTATTGTTGTTTATAGATTCTGTTTTCTTCCTCACAAGAGCAAGTTTATTAAGACTATTTTCTTTTGAGTTAATTTTAGTAGTGTGATTTTCAAAGGAGAAATCAGTTCTTGCATAAGAAGTCAGTTGTTCTTTTTTCTTCTTTTTATTATTATCTTTAGTTGTACAAAGGAGCTGTCATTTAACAAAGCAGTTCATGAAATCAGTACATCTTGACCAATTATTCTAACTAGTCTCATAGTTTTTCTAAAAATCTCATAGTTTCTAAAAAGTCTTATAGTTATACACATACTTATATTTAGTCAAATTCGTTACATTTCATAGTTTTGACTTTTATGGGTATCATTTCCATTTTGTGTGAAGAATTATTTCTCATAGTATAACCTACTGATCAAGAATTATCTGTGAGTTTATAGCATGATAAGCCTCTAGCTCATCACATCCTTAAAAGTTACTTTGATTGCATACAGAATTCGTGATTCTAGTAGATTCCTCTGCCTTCTCATCGGGAACCTCAGAATGTGACCTTATTTGGAAATGGCTCTTTGCAGCAGATGTGGAGCTCACTGGGGATTTTGAGGTGAGGTCATCCGGGATCTTATGCTGCTGCCCTCACCTGAAGAGCGGAGACCAGAGAAGCTCACAGAGGACAATGAGAGAGGATAGGCCAGGCAGTGGAAAGGGATGTCGTCTGTGAGCACCGTGAAATGCCTTTCCCCACGGCCCCAGGAAGGGATGGACGGTTTACGCTATAGGTGAGGACCGACTTTGACCTCTAGCTGTGAAGCAGTAAATTTCTGATGTTGGAAGCCACCCCATTCGTGGAGATTTATTATAGTCGCCCAGGAACTGATACAAGTTGAACACACCTGAGTATCTTTAACATGCCAATTGTTTGTCTTCTGATAACCGTTGTTTCTGGTGTGAAGGTACTGCTGCCATTTATAGTATAGGTTCTCTGATGTCTAGTGTCTTTTAAAAATAATCTATCTTTGAGACTTTTCTTTGGAAGTGTGGTTTTCAGAAGTCCATATTTTTGTATTTATATAACTACAATTTTTCTGAGATTCTTGGTTGTGTATTTATTTTTCACTAAGGTTAGAAAAGTCTTCAAAAATCATTTTGGAACTATTCTTTCTCTTGTTTCTTCTGGGACTTGTACAGCAAAATACCTGCTAGTGCAAATAACCTGATCTCAATATCTACTTTTATCGACTCCATTTTTGTTTGATTATGGATCTCAATTGCCAGCCCCCTTGACTATCTGGAAACTTTCTGATAATACCTTGAAGGAATACTGAGTTATGGGAGCTACAAAGAGCTGACTTTTTCTTTTGAATCACAATTAAATAATTAGGCATTTTATTGATTATGCTAAACACAGATTTATTCTTTGTTTGAAAGGGTTTATTTCAAGTTTTTGTCTTAGGATATATTCCATACAACAGAACATGGTTCTTAGCTTTATTTTGAAGAGTTTCTTAGGTGTCAGATTCACGAGCAAGGTGTTTGCTAAGATTTATTCTCTTTATCCTAAAGATAGAAGAATAAAGGTATAGTGTCCCAATATTACTCAATGCTCTCTGCTTTTTAAAATTTGGTTCTCACCTTGGGCCACCTCCAGTCTTTAGGAAATTACATATTGTCACTCTGCACATGGTTGTTTAAACCTTGATATGGAAATGTGGGGAAAAACAACTACTCTCTTGAGTCCCCTCCATCATGTAGCTTCTCCCATAGCTTTCCCCAAGTCCCAAGCATTTTGGAAGACTTCTTTTTGAATCTTGTTTTTCTTCCTCAGGAATCCTGCCTGGCCGACTCTCCTTAGGCTCTGCTCTCCAGCACCTTGGACAGGTACAGCTCTATACTTGGAGCATAGGAAAAGAGCTCTTTTGTTTCTATAATTCCAAAGATCACCAGTTTCCTAGAAAGACATATAAACTGCTATCTAATTGAAGGTACTATATATCAAGCCTCTGTTTATTCAGTTTAAACTCTCCCGTACTGGTGAGACGGATAGGAATTTGGAGGCCATACTCTAGGAATCAAGGTGATAGGACTAGTTTTTGTGCTCATATTATTTGGATGGGTACTTTCACTTATAGTTCTTACTTCATTTTTTAATTTTAGTTTTAAGTAGTTGTACAAAGGATTTTTCTTTCAGCAAATTGCTATATGAATACAATGAATATTGACCAATGTCATTCTCCCTCATTGTGTTTCATCTCCACCATCAGCTGTGATTGATGGATCTTTTTGTGCTCAAACATTCTACAGAACGTTTTTGACAAATATTTACTGGCATAGAAACCTTATTATACTACATAAGGGAGAAGGTTTAGGGTGCAGGCATTTGTTTTTAGTTCTGTGATTGGAAGTAACTGGCTCTTCCTCCTATCTCCAGAGCACTCTATGATAGTTGGATGTGAATCATGTTTCTTGCTGGATTTCTCTGAAGGAAAATTTCAGACCTCTGTGTACTGCTACAACAGCAGCTATCCTTCTATCCATACTGATCTACCCAAACTTCGTAGTTGATTCAACTTGTTTCTTGCCTTGTGTGTGTGTGTGCATGTCAGTGCTAGGGCTTGAACTCAGGACCTTGAACTCAGGACCTTAGCTTTGTTGCTCAAAGCTAATACTCTACCTCTTGAGCAATACCTCCACTTCCAGCTTTTTGCTGATTACTTGTGAAAGAATCCATCCCAGCCATCCCAAGGGACCATGTGGAGATATTCATGGATGGAAGAAGAAGGTTTATAAGCAGGTTTATTAGTGGGAACATATCTCCCATGGGAGAGGGAGCAATATGGCATCTGCACCTTATCCAGGTGGCAGCTTGTATAACTCTGGGGCTAGAGAGAAAGCAGGTAGGTCTGAGTGGCAAGTGGGAGTAGCCAATTACGACTCTAGGGGCAGGCAGTTCAGGAATGGGTGGAGCTGGGCGTTGGTAGGAGGGGATGAGGACCTGAGGTGGGGGAAAGGCTAAAAACTTGGAGACAAGAGCCTCTAGCATTTGTCTCCCCTGGTTGACTTCAAATCATGATCCTCAGATGTCAGCCTTCTGAGTAGCTGTGTGTACAGGTGTAATCCACCAGCAACTGGCTGCTTGTGTCCTTTAAAAATACATGTTTAATATATTTTAGGAGGATGTTCATCCAATCTCCTACACTCAAAAAGAAGATTCCATTAATTTTGAGTAAAGAAAAAGTAAGATGTGAGGTAGGAACTGAGGATGCACTAAGAAAAAATGGCCCTTTAGCCAGGCATCTGTGGCTCCTGTCTGTAATCCTAGGTACTCAGGCGGCTGAGATCTGAGGACTGTGGTTCAAAGCCAGCTGGGGCAGAAAAGTCCCCATGAGACTCTTGTCTCCAATTAACCACTCAAAAAACAAAAGTGGTGGGGCTGGGGATATAGCCTAGCGGCAAGAGTGCCTGCCTCGGATACACGAGGCCCTAGGTTCGATTCCCCAGCACCACATATACAGAAAACGGTCAGAAGCGGCGCTGTGGCTCAAGTGGCAGAGTGCTAGCCTTGAGCGGGAAGAAGCCAGGGACAGTGCTCAGGCCCTGAGTCCAAGGCCCAGGACTGGCAAAAAAAAAAAAAAAAAAAAAAAAAAGTGGCACTGTAGCTCAGGTGGTAGTGTGCTAGCCTTGAGCACAGAGAGGCTCAAGGATAGTGCCCAGGCCTTGAGTTCAAGCCCCACAACTGACCAAAAACAAACAAAAATCCCCAATGTCCCCTTAAAACTTTTATTTAAGTCATTCTTTTATCATCTTACAGTCCCCACTCTCATTCTCCCGCATAGTAAAGCTGATATGTCTGTGACTCACTTTACCATCTCCTCCCCTTCAACCTGTACCTATACAACTGAAGCCAGAAGGAGCTGCTAGCTTCCAACAAGTCTACTTTAACAAATACATCATGTCCATTCTACCTTATCATAAAGGCAAGAATGGTAGCAGGAATGACAAGAAAAATGTGAGCAAGCGTGGTGGGAGCTGAGATTATTTTCCCCGACCATTCTGAGTGGCATATTAGTCCAAGCTTCCTACCATTTGCAGGCACATCCATGGCAGCCCTGTCACTTCCCAAAAGGAAAACACAATTTGTAGGGTTTTCCTGTCTTTTCTGACTTTATTTCAACAAAATAAACCCATCTGGAAACAACCTTGAAGCAATGTTCTTCCTGCCTCATTACAGCTGCAGCAACCCATCGGCATGCTGGGATTGCTCTGCCCTCCTCTCTCTTCTCTGCCAGAGCAGCTCATAGCCAATTAAATTCACTCTAGCTCAGCTCTGAGGCCGGTCCTGGCTCCCTTATTGCCTTTCAATAGCTTGAAAGCTAGTCAGCTGAAAAACCAAACTGATAACCAGGCAGGAATCATCACTGGAGTGAGAAATTATTGAAACACTTGGCACACCCCTGGGAACTACCCTGTTGGAATGTGGCCCTAGATGTACAATGAACCTTTTTACCACCCACCTGAGAGTGGTTACAACTCTGTGCACTTGGGTGCTCAGTGTGTATTCCAAATGCTAGAACTCAAGAGTGACATTTAGCTGCTGCTCCCCAACTCCTTCACCGGCTCATGCCAGCGTTCTTTGTTTTGAAAGTCCCATAATGTTGTTAATAAAGACATGCTTAACTTTGCTCAAATGAGAGTATCCTAAACAAACTCGAACCCGGAAATCTCTCTCATTCAGTAACATATTTTGAGAAACCTTCTATAGACTTTATTTCTTTAAAAAAGTGTTTTATATGTGAATTTATATATACATACATATATGTATTTATATATGTTATACACTACATTGTGTTGCTTATTATATACTATGAATTAAATGTTATTATGTATTACATATTACAGTATATATTATTTATTATGTGTTACACATTACTACATATTATATCTATTATAGACATATAAATTCTGAGTATTACACAACCAACCATTCTTTTTTTAAAAAAAAAGAATTCTAGACTCTTTAATCACTGAATTTCAGGTTTTACAAATAGTCTTAGGACAGACAATTCATGTGATGAAAGTTTTATAGGGACACTTCTTGTACATAATGAACAATTATATGTTCCATTTTTTTCTGTAAATAACTATTGGCTAAGATAACAAAGCTGTCACCGAAACAGAAATTTAAAGCTGCAGATCACTCCATTCAGATTTACAAAAAGCCATACATATAAATGTATCTCCTTTATTAGGATAACTTAAATAGTAGTTTAAACATTAAAGCTGTGATGATTATAAAACATGAACATCTAAGTGGAGGCTTTATATTTGCTATGGAACCCACATTCCTACATAACTGTGACCAAAGCCACAGTTTATCTCCTGGGTAGAGTTTGTCTGGTGGGACAGGCCGTGTTATTAACCCATTGTCAAGCTCTGTGCACTAGGTGGAGGAGTAGGCTAATAGCAACTGCATCCATTTACTTTAACAAATTCCTTCTTACATTTCATTTTGGGGACTTAGCCACAGGGAGAATAGAGTACTTGGAGGAGACTTGGAGAACTCACAACTGCACTCATTCTTACTGGCCTGCATGTTAGGCATTAACCATAGCATAGCAAATCCTCACCCTCCCACCATGTTTTCGTCTCCAGAGGAAACATCCTTGGATACTCAAACACTAGGTTTTCAACATATTCACAGAGTACCACATTGAAGATGGATCTGTTGTGTAATTGTCATCGTCAAGGCAGATTACTGGAGCAAAGCATTTCCATATTCAAGGGAAAGGTGAGAGGCAGATGGGAGAAAAGGTCCCTGCAAAAGTGTGGACTGCACTCTGGTCCTGTTAAGCTTAGGGGCACCAAGCATTAAGACTGGGCTGGGGCTACTGGTGTCCTTTTCTCTTCTTTCTTTGTCATTTTCAGTACCATGAGAAGCAGCCCCAGGGCCTCATCTGACCATCTGGAGAGGAGGGAGGACATATTGTGAAACAGAACGGGTCTCCTGCCCTGTCATCTCAAAATGCTATCTGTCTGGGATCTCTCGCTATAACCAACCATTCTTGACAGGATTCTCTCGATGTCTGTCTCAGTACCTAAGAGGAAAAGGACCAGTCAAAGGCCAAAATATAAGGAACTCAATAGTGATATGTAAAGCTACCAGGCAGCTTTTGACTCCCTAACTTTCACCCACCAATTCTGCTTTCTCTGAAACGCCTAGTTTAATTACACACACACACACACACACACACACACACACACACACACACTTCAGTTTCTAAGCTTTGTTTTCCACTTTAAAGGATTAAATAAAACTGATCTATGACATTTGTACAATATGGCCTGTCTACAATAATGTAGCAAGTCTATTCTTTGTCTACATTAGGAATTTGGGCCTCCTATCCAGAGCTCAAGCTTAAATAAGGTGGGTAAATCATACATGCACAAATTGTATAACATCACTGGTAAATCCACTCATCAAAATAGCTAGCTATTATTGGGATAATAATGTGTGTGCGAGTACTGGGGCTTTAACTCAGGGGCTTGACACAGTCCTGTAGCTTTTGTGCTCATGACTACTGCTTTACCACTGGAGCCACAGCTCCACTTTCAGCTTTTTTTCTGGTTGATTGGAAATAAGAATCTCATGGACTTTCTTGCCCTAGGTTAACTTTGAGACACTATCTTCAGATCTCAGCCTACTGAGTAACTACATTATAGTAGCTACTGGTGCCCAGCTAGTGAAATATTTTTTACAAAGCAAAATTAATACAAAACATTTTGCCATGAATTTTTAATAAAGACAGGAAACATCAGGGCCAGGATTAAGATAACAAAGGTTAGTCAGGGATGTACAAGTTTACAGTAGTCTTTGCTAAATATTTTGTTATTTTGTGCATTTCATATTTTTGCATTTTAATTTTTAAAATACTGCCTTAAGTTATTACTTATATTGGTTATTAACATTTTTAATTCTTCTGGGTTGTGTGCCCTACTTAAAGATTTTACTATTTCCCAGCTCTGTTTCTGTTCTCTTTATGAACCTATTTGCCTGAAATTTCCCTGTGTATCGTCTCACTTTGAGTTTCTTGATTCTTCCTTCATGGGTCTCATCAGTTACTCTTCCTATTGAACCTGAGCTATGTTACATGGAGCTTGCTTTCACTAGTTCCTGTGCAAGTTGACCTATTGTTTAATGAACAGCAGCTTTCTGGGTCTGTAGACCCATAGCTCTTTTTGCTTCTCGGGCCATCACCACATGGAGCCTGAAATCTCCAGTCATCGTGCAGTATCACCGCAAATAGAATATTAAAAAAACCCAATTATGAAAACAGCCAAATTATAGCTGGATCATGCTAAATAGTAATAGTGAGATGGGTTAAAAAAAAAGTAAGGTAAACATGAAAAGAAAGACTTGACTCTCTGATCAAGATTCTTTGCACCCTAAATAGATCTGTTTGTACAACAACAAAAGAAAGGATCGTCTAAAAATCAAACAATCACATGTTCTCAAGTTAAATTCAATATAATTTTCAAATTGTATTTTATCCTGTGAATTAGCTAACACATTAACATAATATTTAACAAAAAGATTGTGGAAGGCAAAATATGTTTTTTAAAGTAACAACTTTACTATATGCCTGTACCTCGTATTTCTAATCCTAGCTACTCAGGAGACTGAGATATAGAGAACTGAGGTCAAAAGCCAGAAAAATCTGTAAGACTTGATCTTCTGTTAACAACAACAACAAAAACAATAGGATGGAGTTGTGGCTCAAGTGGTGGAGTATCAGCCAAAAAAATTAAGCAAATTTGAGGCCTTAAGTTCAAAACCTAGTACTAACAAAAGAAAAAAAAAAGGAATGAATATTTCTATTTCATACTACAGTGGAGTCTTAAGTAATATAAATATAATTTTCCAACATAAATCTGCCTCTGGATCCTTGATCCACAGGTTGTATTGTTTTTTGTTTTTGCTTTTGTGTTTTTTTTTGCCAGTCCTGGGCCTTGGACTCAGAGCCTGAACACTGTCCCTGGCCTCTTCTTGCTCAAGGCTAGCACTCTGCCACTTGAGCCACAGCGCCCCTTCTGGCCGTTTTCCATATATGTGGTGCTTGGGAATTGAACCCAGAGCTTCATGTGTAGGAGGCAAGCGCTCTTGCCACTAGGCCATACTCCCAGCCCAGTTGTATTGTTTTGACTTGTGATTATGGATGCTATAAATTTTGATAATTTAAAAAATAGTAGTTGCACACTAAAGCTACTAGTACAACCATGTTCATTGAAACACTATTTACCATAACCAAGATATGGAATTGCCCCCAGATGCCTCCCAATGGACAATTGCATCAAGAAAATGTGGTGTATATACACAATGGAATTCTATTCATCCATCAGAAAGAATGATATTGCACCATTCATAAGGAAATGGAAAGATGTGGAAAAATTTTAATAAGTGAAGTAAGCCAGACCCAGAGATATATAGGTTCCATGGTTTCCCTCATTTGTGTTAGCTAGACTGTGCCTATGAATCTCTAAGGTAAAACACTGGTGGCAAAAAATAAAAATAAAAATACACTGGGACATGACAAATCATACAGGTCTCTAGGCATTCACACACCGTGAGACCAAAGGAGGATATTCTTTGGAGAGGAACACAAAGGCACATAGTCATGTGCATCTGCTCATATAAAATAATGTTTATCAAAATGAACTTGAGGAAATATAAACAAGAGCTTTGTTTCTTTGTTGCTCTTTTTACTTCCTTTTTGTCTTATTTGTGTGTGTGTGTGTGTGTGTGTGTGTGTGTGTGTGTGTGTGTTTTACCTATTTGTGGGAGGGCAAAGGAGGGACACAGAAATGGAGGGACAAAGGGTGAACAAATGCAGCAATGGTATTCACTAGACACTATTGAAATCAACTTGTGGATGGGTACAGGAAAGAAAGATTGGGAGACAGCAAGGGAAGGGATGACAAGAAGAAATATATCTATACCTAACTCAGGTTACTATAACCTCTCTGTATATCACCTTCATAATAACAATTAAAAATAAAGATACAATTCAAAAACAATTTTAAAAAGTAAATAAAAGCCAGGAAGAGAAGCCAGGGATCTGAGCCTAATGTAAGGAAGTAGAAGGGAGTGGCCCATCTGAGCTCAAAGCTTTATTTGGGGCAGTCCTGCTGGGCTGCTGCAGGTGGGAATGGAGGCCACAGCAGTGGACAGGTGTGGGTGAAATTTAAATAAAATTTAGGAGGTGGTTATGGGTCACATTACGTGGGCTAGGGGAGTTTGGGGTAGAGTCATGGTCTGAGAAGGAATGGAACGAGACTGTTGCAATTGCGGCAAGGATTAGTGCATCACACTAGGGAAACCACACAGCATTAGGGAAATCGAAACTTAGAAGATTTTTGTAAACAGCCAGGGCGGGAACTTTCCAGAATTAGCAAGCTGACTCAAAGACCTTAGATTCTCACCTGTTTTATGTGTAGGTCTAAACAGTAAGAAGCAGAGGGCTGGGAAGATATTCTTTAGATGCTTCCTGCTGGCCAGGGGCATCAGTTGTAGGGGTGAAAGGTAGAGATGTTATCAGTTCCTGGAAAAGTTAACAGCAACAGATCCTTGGTGGTAAACGCACAATTCACAAAAGACCCGGATTTCTTTGGTTATGTTGCTGTGTAACTTTCCTAGGCAATTCCGCTCTAACTTCAACCCTGCAGTAGGCATGCAGTGAGATTTTTCCATTCATATGGAAAAGTGTTACAAAACTAAGCACACCGCTTTGGTGAGCCATCACTTTTAGTCAAAGAAGTGGCATGTTGCGTTATTCTGGAGTACAAACGGCTCATCTGTTCCCAGCGCTGTTGGTGCTCTCGTCTGAGGTAGCTCACCAAAAAGATGACTATGCTCTATGGAAGAAGGTAAGGAAATGATTGTTTATGAGAAACAGCTGGCATATTATCTCCGCTCATATTTCCTTGGCCATAATTTAATCACTGCAACACCTAAAAGCAAGCGGTTGGAAAATATACCTGCTACCTAGCACCAGGTAGCGAGAATGGTTATTAAGAGATCTAGCAATAAGAAGAAATGGATGCTAAAGCAATGGCCATTTTCTGGGACATCATATTTTTATCCTTACTGTTGGGTCATAGAGTTGCTAAAACCAGTATTTGGGAACTATATCTATTACCTAAAAAAGAAAACTTACAATGTACAAGGTGCACAGCAGATTTTAAAATGTCAAATTAAGGGAATTATAAAGGACATATTGTATGCATTAAACTGCTTTATTAAATGGCAAAGAAACCCCTCAATACATAACCTAAAAGTTAAAAAAAAGTGAGGGAAGGGGTGGGTTGGGAAGGGTGGGTAAGAGTGTTGAAAGGACTGACATTGACCAACATGTACTGTATTTATAAACTGCTTTGGTGAATGGCAACTCCTTTGTACAGCTACTTAATGACAATTAAGATACGTAATGACAAACAGGGCACAATAAGAAGTATTCCTCTTACTCTCCTAAGTTCTAAGCCATTTGAAAAATAAGCAAATTAAGGTAAATGAGAGGCCATATCTCAGCTTTTCTACTGAAAAAAATGTTTTTTGGAGACTTTGCTTTGTTTGTAAACAAATATGTTTTCAGGAAATCCCCTCAGAATAAGAATTACACACTTAGTACGTGATATGACTGAAATGCCCATAGTAGTGGTATACACACACACACACACACACACACACACACACACACACACACACTCCTATTATGCCTGCTGAAAGAAACAGAAATCAAAAGCACAGGATTTCTGAATATGTGATCATGCCCAAATGAGAAAAAGAGAAAATATGAAATTAAGATGAATTTGTCATGTGGAGATCTGGCCATGGCCATCTTGTCATCTGGCATCTTGTCTTGATGGGTGTGCTTGGATTCCTAGAGGAAGGGAAGTCCCATCTCCAGGTGATAGGTGTTCCTGAATTCCTAGAGACAAGGCGGGGTACTTTACCTATAGGTTACTGCACCTGTCAGTCAAGTGCCTGGGTCTGGGAGCTTCCTGTGACCCAGCCCCCTGACCTGACCCTACTTAGGGTCAGGCCAGATCAGGTAATGTCACATGTCTCCGTGTTCCTGTCCTGTGCCCTGTCTCCTAGCTGTCTCCAATCACCATGGCATCCCAAGTCAGCTTTCCATTGGAGCTGGATTGGTTTGTGGGTATGGTTTTTGTTTTTTCGTCCCTTTCTGGCCTGTTTCCTGATAGTGTTAAGTGTATTTGTGGGCTGCAAGCCTTTGTTGTTGTTTTTTAATTTTTATTATCAAACTGATGTACAGAGAAGTTACAGTTTCATACGTTAGGCATTGGATACATTTCTTGTACTGTTTGTTACCTCATCCCTCATTCCCCCTTCCCCTCCCCCTTTCCCTCCACCCCCCCCCAAGTTGTTCAGTTCATTTACACCAAACAGTTTTGCAAGTATTGCTTTTGTAGTTGTTTGTCTTTTTTTACCCTGTGTCTCTCGAATTTGGTATTCCCTCTCAATTTCCTAGTTCCAATACCAGTATAGACAGTTTCCAATATACTCAGATAAGACACAGAGATAGTGTAGGTACAACCACAGGAAGGGGATACAAGAGGATCATCAATAAAAGAAGCTACAGATACACATGGGATGTTGAAAGTAGTTACAACTGTGATATAACAATTGTTTCCATAACATGGAGTTCATTTCACTTAGCATCATCTTATGTGCTCATAAGGGTATAGCTATTGGGCTGTGGTGATCCTCTGCTGTGACTTGCCTAAACCTGTGCTAATTATTCCCTATACGGGAGACCATAGAGTCCATGTTTCTTTGGGTCTGGCTCACTTCACTTAGTGTAATTTTTTCCAAGTCCTTCCATTTCCTTACAAATGGGGCAATGTCATTCTTCCTAGACAGGGATGTCCACTCTCTCCCCTTCTCTTCAACATAGTACTAGAATTCCTAGCCAAAGCAATTAGGCAAGAAGAAAATATAAAGGGGATCCAAATAGGAAAAGATGAAGTTAAACTTTCTCTCTTCGCAGATGACATGATCCTATTCCTAAAGAACCCCATAGACTCTACCCCCAAGCTACTAGAGCTGATCCAAAACTTTGGCAAAGTTGCAGGATATAAAATAAACCCTCAAAAATCAACGGCCTTTCTCTATGCTAATGACCCGAAGACCGAGGCTGAAATCAGGAAAGCAACTCCTTTTGCAATAGCCTCAAAAACATAAAATACCTAGGAATAACCTTAACCAAAGAAGTGAAAGACCTCTATGATGAGAACTTTAAAAATATGAAAAATGAAATTAAGGCAGAACTAAGGAAATGGAAAAACCTCCCATGCTCCTGGATTGGGAGGATTAATATAATCAAAATGGCAATATTGCCAAAGGCTATCTACAAATTCAAGGCTGCAAGCCTTTGTAACAACTGGCTGCCTGCAGACTGATCATGCTCTAATAAAGACTCCAAGATTTGATCCTTATATATGTGGCTTCTCGGATAATTTACACATATATAACAGATTCATTCATTCATTTTCTGCCTCCTCAGTTTTCCACACAATGAATCACTTCCTTTTGTTTTCTTTGAAGGAGTGTTTGAGAGACAGAAAAAATGTCAGCCGTAGCCTAGTAACAAAACTCTCCACCTAGAAGAAAACACCCCAAATGGAGACAATGTGCTCTTCATCCCTCAGAACTCCAGGCTCTCACTGTCTTCCTGCTTCAGGCTTATCTGCTATGCTGAAGAGCAACTGGTACTTTTACCTTCACACTTATGCATACAGCTCTTCTATCTCTTGTGATAGTCTTCATTTCACTATCATGCAAATATTTCCAAAATATTCATCACCAATTATTTGGTAGCATCCTTTGTGGACATTGTAGACTTTGGCCCCAGAGAGCTTTTGCATTGGTCAAAGCACCATACTAATTTCCTTTCAAGGCCATTTTGTTCAGTATAGTCCATCACAAATTCTCCAAAGTGACTGAACAACAATATTACAATACTATGATAATAAAATGCCAACATTCAATTGCTGCCAATTTGGAAACAATTGTTCCTCAAAACAGAGTAGAGAGGAAAGTTCACAACATAAATCTGTGTGCAGATTAAAGTACAGGTATTTTATAGCTCAACAGAATTAAACTTGAAAATCAAGTAATTCTCTACCTTTCATCATTTCCTCTCCAAGTTCACATTCAGCTTATTTTCAGCCAGAGGCACTATCCACACCTGGCCGAAGCTGGGATTTCCTCAGCTGCTGAAGCCCAAATCCTCATCCACTGGCTGGTGTGAATACTTCAAGAACTCAGGAGCTTTCCCTGTCTCAGACTGCACTGTTTGTGCCTCTCATATGAGAAATCCAAATACGTAGCAGAATGTAGAAGAACATCACAGCACTGGCCCAGAACCAAGACGTTTTGAAAATGATCCAATTCTCAGACCCTGGAGAATTTTTCCAAGATAAAATTAAGAACTGAATGTTGCCAGGCAATGCCACAGAGACTTGGTGCATCTGAATGAGAAAGGGACGGTGGAGAAAGCTTTTTTGTTTCAGTCTAGAGACAATGTCATTAATATGACTACTTGTCCAAAGCACATGACCTGTATTTATGAACACAAATGGGAAATTATTCTTGGAACTTTTGGCTTGCTGTATGAGAGGAGAAAGTCATCAAAACAAAATATCTTCTTTCCTACATATCACATTTGAAGCATTACTTTTTTCACAAATTTACAAATACAAAGTTGCAACAGCCCCTGTCAAAAAATGAGAAGCCTTTTCCCTCCCACCATCTGGCACTATAAAAATGTCTCCATTGCCAGGATTTTATCCCTTTGAGCCCTCTGTGCTTAAATGGGTATGATTTCTATGTAATGACAACATCCACGCACTTCTACATTTATTCAGACCTGGCCCACTGGAGTTTTCTAGTATGAAATTGCTTACATCTAAAAACCATCATTGGAAGGGAAGAAATTCTCCTCCATAGACTATTATCTGGACACATATTTTCTGAGCCCACTCTCATCTGTAGCTGATATCCTTGATAAGTGCAGTACTGTGACCAGTACCTATGCAGAACTCTGCACACTCTTAACTACTGACTGGCTGACCTCAAGGTCTAAAACACCCTTTATGAAGTGCTTTACTTACCCCTCTGAGGCCTGAGGTATATGCATCCCTGAGGTACTAAGGCCCACAGCTCTTTCCCTTCTTGAGTATCTGATTGTCCTTAAAATAAGCATTCCATCCATTGTTTCCTTGATTATTAGTTGCTTGTATAAAGGTCTATTTGAGGATAAAGCTGCTTTTAAACTAAAGTACCTTATAATGGACATAATACCATTTCTAGTTGCCTTATGACTAACTCCAGCTGAAAGGTTAAAACAGTCAGGAATAGCAACTAAAACATCCAGCTACAGATTTCTGACATCTACTAAAGTCATTTGTCTTGGTAAATCAAAATTCTCAAGTGTTCATGTACAATATTTTCTCCAAACCCAATTTTATTATTCATTTCCCAATGATCATGAACATTGCACTAGATTACAACATTTTTTGTGTTAACTCGTCCCATAATTTTCCTAGTGGAGCTGAACACGTGCACAGTTTGCTCTGGAAGGAAAAGTAGCTGGGTAGTGATCAGGAATACACAATCAGTTCTTCTCAATTATTGAGCAACAATAATGTGGAGAGAAGCCATGGCATAACATTCTCATTAAATAAGCAAATACGAAGAGCAGGGAATCATCATTCTTCTCTAAAAATAGTCTGCTTTTCTCAAGCACCACGATCTTCAGTTTCTCTTTATTGTGACATATTAACAGACAATGTTTACCTAAAATCTTGACATTGACAAATAGTTGTGGCACAGTTAAAAGCCGGTGGATTATACACACTTCTGTTTGTCTAGTCTAGTGGTTCTCAACTGGGGGTGTTTGTTGGGAATTTCTAGGGACATATTTGTTAGTCATACCTGGAGAGGAGATGCTGGTAGCTTAGAGAAAATAGGAATGGCATTGGACATCATACATGTCATTGAATAAAGCAACATAACGAAGAATGGCCAAGCCCACAGTATTAGCAGGCTGAGGCTGATAGACTATGGATGTTACTCACCAGCTTGTTTCTGTATTGAAAACCTAGAAGATAGCTGTTAATATAACTGATGTGTTGCTACTTTGAAAAAAAAATGTAGTACAATAAATCCTTTACAGACTTTGGTGGTCTGTTCTACTGTAACATATGGTTTTGTAATCTGAATGAGCCCATGTGTGATTGTAAATACAGGAAAAATGCCAGGAAAATGCAATAGTAACATATTTTCATATGTGATCTTTTTCTTTCTAGATAATTAGTGTTTTGAACCACCAAATGTCCACAACAGACTCAAGGAATAGCAAAGGTCACATTGCACAGTACACTGAGTCTGTTGCTCATTGGTTTACCAGCTGTAAAATGAACCTATTGTTCTATTATTTCTGTCTTACATCCACACTTTTTCAACACTATTTTGCTTTGCAACTACTACTCTCATAAATTATATCTGTTTGTGTACATATATGCATATACATATATCATTATCCCATGAATCTAAAATGATGTTGTGTTTTGTTTTAGCGATCAGTCATAGGAGTAATAATGGTGAACCAGTTTCAAGTCTAGAGTTCATAACTCCCTGTACATTTCCATTTGTTCTCTAGAAATAATCCAACCAAAAATGAAAAAAAAATCTTCTGAAGCAAATATGTCTTACTTGAGTTCCTGCTAATCATATAATTGCTGACTACCAAAAGTTCACACATTCAAAAGTGAGTTCAGCTGAGATCGACCGGCATAGCTTATGCCAGTAAAACCATTCAGTAGATCTATAAACACAGGAGAAATGGTAAATGGTGCCCTAAATTATTACTTTTAGATCAGCTCACGTTTCAAAGTTTCAGATCAGCTCAAGTAACTTGGGGAAGAATCTATAGAGTTCTTTAAATATAGGATCATGTCATCTTCAAAGAAGGATAGTTTTACTTCTTTCCCCTTTTGGATCCTCTGTATGTTTTTCTTTTCCCTTATTGTTCCTGCTAGGAATTCCAGTACTACATTGAAGAGCAATGCAGAGAACAGACATCCTTGTCTCCTTCCTGATTTTAGAAAAAATGATTTTAACTTTTCAACATTAAGAATAATGTTGGCTGTAGGTTTGTCCTATACAGACTTTATTATATTGAGGAAAGTCTCATGTATTCCTAACTTTTCTAGTACTTTTTTCATAAAGGTGTGTTGAATCTTGTCAAATGCTTTTTCTGGATCTATTGATATGATCGTGTAGTTCTTGTCTTTGTTCCTGTTGATGTGTTGAATTACATTATTTGACTTGCATATATCGAACCAGTTTTGTATCCCTAGAGTGAATCCCATTTGATCATACTGAATGATTTCTTTTTGGCTAGTTGTTGAATTCAGTTGGCCAGAATTTTATTCAGAAGTTTTTCATTGATGTTCACCAAAGAAATAGGTTAATAGTTTACTTTGTTGAATCCCTCTTTGGATTTGGAATGAGCGTTATGCTGGCTTTATAGAATGGGATTAGTAGTGAGTGATCTTTCCCTTTCTATTTCATTGAAGAGTTTCAGAATTCTTGGAGTGCTCCTTTGAAGACCTTCAGCTATAAGTCAATAGGCTCCTGGGCTTTTCTTGGATGAGAAGTCTTTCATTGCCATTTTGATTTCATTATCTGTTACAGGTCTATTTAGTTGGTGCTAGGAATTCTTACATTTCTTCCAGATTCTCCAATTTGTTAGCCTAAAGTTTTGTAAAGTATTCCCTTATAATGCTCTGCTTCTTACTTGTTTCTGTCATGATGTTCCCATTTTCATCTCTAATTTTATTTATTTTCATGTGTTCTCTCCTTTTTCTGGTCATATTTGGTAAAGATCTGTCAATTTTTTTCATTTTCTTCAAAGAACCAACTTTTTGTTTGGTTGATTATTTCTATGGCTTTTTAGTTTCTAATTCATTTATTGATAATTTTTAAAATTATTTCTTTCCATCTACTGGTATGGGTTTTTGATTGTTCCTGTTACTCAAGAAGCTTGAGGTTCCTCATTAAAATATTAAATTAAGATTTCTCCAATTTGGTGATGTAGGCACTAGAGGTATATATTTTTGTCTGAGCATTGGCTTTGCAGCTCTCGGAGGAGCTGATATTTTGTGTTCATTTTTGTTAAGTTCCATAAACATTTGAAATTCCATTCTAATCTCTTCAGTGATTTGTTGGCCAT
The DNA here is from genome assembly GCF_023159225.1 of Perognathus longimembris pacificus. Taxonomy (NCBI): domain Eukaryota; kingdom Metazoa; phylum Chordata; class Mammalia; order Rodentia; family Heteromyidae; genus Perognathus; species Perognathus longimembris. The sequence goes on along the minus strand of NC_063173.1, from coordinate 9,544,722 downwards.
TCAGCAAGGTGATGTTCAGTCTCCACCAGTTAGAGACATTTTTTTGATGGCTTTTGGTGTTAGCCTTTAATTTTATTCCATACTGGCCTGACAGAATGTAGGGAATACTTTCATTTTCTTGAATTTGTACAGATTTGCTTTTTGACCTAAAATGTGATCTATTCTGGAGAGCTGCTGAGAAGAATATATATGCTGCTACTGCAAGGTTTACTATTCTGTAGTTGACTGTTAGTTTTGCTGGTTAATGCAATTGTTTTGTTCTGAGTTTCTTTCCTGAGTTGCCCCTGTATAATCTATCCAGAGGTGACAGTGATGTGTTGAAGTCGCCACCCATCAATGTGTTTGGATCTATGTAGGATTTTTAGGGTAAGTAATAAGTGTTTCATGAAGTTAGGTGCGCCCATATTTGGTATATAGATATTTAGAATTGTTATAGCCTCCTCTTAGAGAGTTCCCTTTAATTAGTACATAATGTCCTCTTTTGTCTCTTTTCACTAAGTTTAATTTGGGGTGTATTTTATCTGATATTAGCATTGCTATTCCAGTCTGTTTATGGGGACCATTTGCTTAAGAGATTTTATTCCAGCCTTTCACTTTGAGAATGTTTGTTTTTGTTGGCAACATGTGTCTCTGTAGTCAGCAGGTGGGTGGATCTTGGTTTTTGATCCAACTAGTCAGTCTGTGTCATTTAATTAGAAAGTTAAGTCCATTAATATTGAGAGTTAAGTCCTGGATATTCTAATACTATAAAGTAGATATACATGGAATCACATAAGGGGGTGCCCAGAGTACAATAAACATTCCCCGAAGTTGGAATGAAGCAGTATTGCACTGGAGAGTCAGAGATCATAGGTAAGAATTCTGGCTCCTATTTTGTATGCGATTGGGAACATTATTTCCTCTTAAGGGATTCTGCCCCTCCCCCCACTCTGCTTGTCAATACTAGGGTTTGAATTCAGTGTCTGGGCACAATCTCTTAGCTTTTACACTCAAAGCTGTTTACCATTACAGCCATCCCACCACATTCTCTCTGTGGTGTGTGTGTGAGTGTGTGTGTGTGTGTGTGTGTGTGTGTGTGTGTGTTTGGGTATGTGTATTTCATTGGAGGTAAGCGTCTCACAGACTTTCCTGCCCAGGCTGGCTTTGGATCCATTATCCTCTGATTTTAACTGTCTGTGCAGCTAGGATTATAAGTATGGCCACCAATGTTTATTACCTGTCCCATAAAATAGAAATTACAGTATGTTACAGTGAGGTAGCCTAGATTAGTTTACCACCAATCTTAGATCAGAATGTATTTTGATTCTTTGAATCATCATAAGGCAGAAAATATTAAAATTAATTCAAATGTTCACATGTCCTGAATTCCTTATCAAACAATTCTAAGTTGTTATAATTGCTGTGCAAAATTTGGCCCTTAGCCTGAGATAGTAATCTTAATCCCATGGTCCATTTGATGATTAGTGGTATGTGCATAGCAGAAATTTTGCCAAGAGCCTAAAGCTTTTTATTTCCAAAGAAGGAAGGGTGGTGTCTCTTTTGTTTGATTATTTTCCCTAGGGCAGAAATAGTGAGCATGTAGTGAAATAGAATTACAGTTCTCTATTGTCCTATTCGGGGTATAAACAAATTTCTCTCATCAATTTGCAGACACAAACATTAAAGCAAATAAGCAGAATTTGTAAAGGGAGTATTAAATGAGAATTGCATATGTCATTTACTTTGGCAGAGCAAAAATACAGCCTTTTCTTTACAAACAATGCAAACAAGTCCTATTAAGAAAAATTCTCTTCATTAGAGATGGTCCTATTTATTATGACATCAAAAACTTTTATAACAAATGTTCTGCCACCAGATTTACATCTCTCAAACAAAAATATTTTCTGAAATTTCCAAGTTAACAAGGTCTAAGATGACTCTCATTCTCTGCTCTCTGTTTACAAGACACTTTTAGAAGCTAGAAATAAGATTGCGGTTTCTTGGCATGTCACACCATTGCTAGTGGTTTGTCTCCCTGCAGTTCTTTTTCTAAGAAACAGGAAATGAAAATGGGATATTAAAGAAAATGCCCCAACTTGCAAAGCTTGAGTATAAGTCTTATGTGTAGGTATTTTGCTTAAAAGGTGATTCTAGTGAACAGAAATGGTAGAAAACTAAATAATTTCCTTAAAATCAGGAAAAAGACAAGGATGTCCACAGTCTTTATTCCTTTTCAATATAATACTGGAATTCTTAGCCAGAGAATAAGCAAGAGAATGACATAAAATGGGATCCAAATAGGGAAAGAAGTCAAGCTGTTCCTATTTGCACATGATAATGATCTTGTACCTAAAGAATCCTACAGACTCCATTTCTAAGCTCCTAAAGCTTATCTATGACTTTGGCAGTAGAGTAGGATATGAAATCCACCACCAACAGTGCCTTTCCGTATGCCAACAATGAATAGAGAGAGAAGGAAATCAGGGGGAAAAATCTATTCACAATAGTCTCAAAAGATAAATAAGGATACCTCGGAATCAGCCTAATCAAGAAATCTGGAGGGTGGAAACTCTACATCCTTGAAGAAAGAGACCAGAAGCAGAAGTTCAAATAATCCAAGCCTATGTGAAGCTGCCCTCTGTAGCAGCGGCTCTGCAGACATGGGCTTTAGAGAGTTAGGGCTGTCCACAGACATCTCCATTCAGGTGCCAAGAGAACACCTTTCCCCTGTCGAAACTTCTGTATTCCTGGCTTATGTTCTAAATAATATGATAGTAGTGATAACGAGGATGAATATGATGATAACAATAGCCATAATAATAGAGTTCTCTTACCTGCTATTTTCAAAATACTACCCAGGTGCTTTTAAAATACATTCCTGTTTTTTTGGTCCTTTGTAATAACTTCGGATCATCCCAATTGTACTGACAAAGTAGTATATTAAGAAAAGTTAAATAATTTATCTGGATTTACAAAGCACACACATGCATGCTACTGCTTAACACCTTTTTATTTTATTTATTTCATTTCTTTATTGTCAAAGTGATGTAGAGAAGGGTTACAGTTTCATATATAAGGCAGTGAGTACATTTCCTATACAACTTGTTAGTTCCTCTCTCATTTCCCCCTACCTCCCCCTTCCCCATTTCCCTCTACTCCCCATGAGTTGTACAGCTGGTTTCCACCATAGTTTTGTGAGCATTGCTTTTGCATTGGTTTGTCTTTTTATCCATCGTCTCTTGATTTTGGTGTTCTCTTTCCCGTCCCTAGTTCCAATACATAATCAGTACACATCTAGCATAGTCCTAGCAGAAGATCACAATGGTTCAAGAGCTATGCCCATATGAACACATAAGATGATGCTGAGAAAAATAAAATTCAAGTTATGGAAACAAGTGGATATCACTGTGGTAATTATTTTCAACATGCCATGTGAAACCGTGCCCTTCTGTTGTTTTTTTTCTTCATATTCCCTTCCCATGGTTTTACCCCTGATATCATTGTGTTGATTTTAATACCCTGGATATTGTATTAAAACCATTTTAATAGCAGAAAATATATTATCATAGCATAGAATTCAATTTTCTGTCTAATACAGGCAGATAAATCCAGTGCTCTGATGAAGATTGAGTAGTAGAAAGTTGCATGTGAGATGGAAATGGAGAGAATTTGGAGATATCAAGATGTCCAGCAGAGGCAGAAACCAAGTCCAGGATGCACCAAAAGTTACTTCTTTTGTTGTTATTTGTAGCTTTTACTTGAAAATAATGCCCTCACTCATCCATTGGTAGGTACCTAAGTTTTTCTTTTTAATTTGGGTATCTTTTATTATGCTTGGATAAACAAGAATGTACTGGTATCTCTGCTACATGATGCCTTTGACTCATTCATTCTGGCATATCCAAAAGTCATGTAGCAGCATCACATCGTAGCTCTACTTTCAGATTGTTGATGGACTCCATGCTGACTTCCATAGTAACTGGAGAATTTGACCTTCCCACCAACAGTGTGTCAGCATCTGTTTTTGCCTTTGTCCCTCACCTTTGCCATAATTCGTGGTTGTTTGTTTTCATGATGATTGCTATTCTGACTATATCATGTTATCTCTCATATGAAAAATCCAGAACAAAAAGTAAAAGATATGCATAAAAGTAGATGGGATGAGGAAGGTCTATTGGGGAAGTAGAATGAAATAATGAGAGGAATATGATCAAGCTACTTTATATACATATATGAAAATGTCACATGAAACTCCTTATTTGTACAATTAATATATATATTATATATATGCCAATCAGGGGGCTTGAACTTAATTCCTGAGCACTGTCTCTGGCTTCATTTTTCTCAAGGCTAGCACTCTTCCACTTGAGCCACAGCACCACTTCTGGCCTTTTCAATATATGTGGTGCTGAGGAATTGAACCTAGGGTTTCATGTATATAAGGCAAGCACTCTACCACTTGGCCATATTCCCAGCCCACTCACTAATAATATTTTAAGAAAAGAATAAAGATCAGGGATTCCCTTGGTGTTAAAGGGTTTTTTTTTTAGACTTCCCTGCTGGTGAAATTTCAGGTCATTGAAACCCACTTTTAACAAATCACAGAAATTCCTAAGGTGAATAGTCCAAGAGTCTGGGGTTTACTAAGGAGGGAAGACTATATAGGCACGTAAGTTAGAGATGTATTATTTCATTGGGAAGAGGGAAGTCTTAATTCCCAAATGGGTCAGTTACACTCTTGCTTGTCTTTATACCTCCCTGTGCTTTCCAAGAAAGGCAAGATCCATGGGAAATAGACAGGAGACATAACAGCCTGCATAAAGGGACTGTCACTGACTTTTAAGATTACCACTGAGATGGAAATTGTGCTTCACTATAGAGCCATAGGCAGGCTGAAAACAATTATCAGAGAGAGCATTACTGTGCCATCCATGCAACTGTGGAAACATTCTCAGAATTTCTCTTATTGCCTACTGTCTAGTACGTTCTTCTCATGTGGATATTTAATTTTTAGAACTCACAAAAAATAGCTCATAAACATGTGTACTGACTATAAGCAGGCCTTATTATTTGACAAAAAAGAAAATTAAGAATGCTACATGTTTTGTTACATATATAAAGAAGTATAGGTAATAAAAGTTTATATATTGCATTGCATGCTTTGCAGAAGTCTGTTCAGCTGATTATAAAGCACCTTACTAAGAAAACATAATGTTTTCCCATTTTACAGGTATTTAAAACTAAGTTCAAAATGGTCAAGCAACCTTCTGAAGGTCCCCAAGTTAGTGGAATAACCAGAATCAAAAGTCCATGTCCTTTTCACTGCACCTTTTTATGTATTTGCTATTGTTTTTATTTATTGCTCTCTATCTGCCTGTCTCTCTCTCTATGTTTCTCTCTGTGTCTCTGTCTCTGTCTCTCCCTCTCTCTCTCTCTGAGGAGAGAGGGAGCTTCAACTCAGGGCCTGGGCACTGTCTCTTATGTTTTCTGCTCAAAGCTGTGCCCTACCACATGAGCCATACCTCCACTTTCAGTTGGTTCATTGGAGATAAATGTCTCACAAACTTTCTTGTCCAGGCTGACTCTGAATTGTGATCCTCAGATCTCAGCCTTCTTAGTAGATAGGATTATAGCAGTGAAACAATGGCTACTGATTCTTTCATTGCATTCTTTTTGTTGCTGTTTACAGATAAATTTGTTTTTCGTCAAATAGTTTATTTTCCTCCAATCCTATTTAAGACAATAGCAACTGAGAAATCCTAAAGAGAATTGCGTATAAGAGTTCTGATTAAGGGTGGAAATGTGATCTTCCCAACTAGAAAGGCTAACTGTAGTCAAGTGGGTGAAGGTACTTGACTCCTGGGAATATTGCTAATGCATAAAGAATTATGGAACATAGGGGTTGGGAATCTGGCCTAGTGGCAAGAGTGCTTGCCTCCTACACATGAAGCTCTCGGTTTGATTCCCCAGCACCACATATATGGAAAACGGCCAGAAGGGGCGCTGTGGCTCAGGTGGCAGAGTGCTGGCCTTGAGCGGGAAGAAGCCAGGGACAGTGCTCAGGCCCTGAGTCCAAGGCCCAGGACTGGCCAAAAAAAAAAAAAAAAAGAATTATGAAACATAACTAGAACTGATGAGAAAATGGTCTCGTGTAACTTGAAATAATAATGTTTCTGTTGCTCTTATTAAATTATGCCACACCTTAAATGAAGACAAAAATGGTCTTATTTTTGAATCCACACTAATTAAAATACTTTGTTATACCCTTACATGTAAATAACAATCTTATTTTAGCATAAAATGGATGCAAATATTAATTAAAATAGATTTTCTCTTGATAATGAATAAATGAGAAGTATGTTTGTTGTGTGTTTTTTTTTTAAAGAGATATCATATTACCATCTTTCCTGTACTCTCTTTGTCCAGTAGTAGCTTTGCCTTATCTGATTGTTTGGAACTAAATTAAAATGCTACTCATTGTCTCTCCACATGTGTCTACCATATTCTCTTGCTAGAACTGCTCTTCGTCCTTTTAAATGACTCATTATTATTTTGTATGTTCACTAAGTTTTATTTTCTCCAGGCAACCTCCTCTAACCATCCCAACTCCAAACTGGACCAGTTACACTTGGAACCTCAAATAATAGCATGTTTCAACTTCCTCTGAACATATGTTTAAACAAATAACTGAATAAGCAATTTAGTGAATATTTGCTTAGAAGTTGCTTTCATTGTAGTTCTTAAAGGATCTAGCCTTTTCTTTTTGTACCAATAAACAAAATCTTAATTCATGATGCCACAATTCTCTTATCAAAACAGTACAATAAAAATGCAGTCATTTCTTTAAATTAGAGTTGATGTGGAAGACACAGAACTCCCAGACACCATTTAAGGATTCAAAATGTTCAGAGATGTCATCCTCAGGAGACCTCTAAACTGTGATTATGAGCAATTACAATGGTATTTATTCATGGCATCTGTCACCTGGAAAGAATCCATAACCCTACACATCTAATTGTTGCCATTTTCTCTGGTATATTTCTCTTAATTGATTCTAGAATGAGAAAGACAGGTCCAATTAAGGGTGACACTGTTGTCACCAACAAAGAGCAAAGCAAATTAGAATTGAAGGGTTGTTACAATGCTATTCAGTAGCCTCAGTTCAGAGTGGTCCAGATATGAATAAACAGAAGCATCACAGAGGGGTTATGTGTCCATGTCCACTGGCCAGACTGCTGGAACTAGACTGAACTTGACAAGGTCTCACTCCCAGGGAATGAAGCCAGAATGTACTCTTTTTTTTTTTTTTGGCCAGTCCTGGGGCTTGGACTCAGGGCCTGAGCACTGTCCCTGGCTTCTTTTTGCTCAAGGCTAGCACTGCCACTTGAGCCACAGAGCCACTTCTGGCCATTTTCTGTATATGTGGTGCTGGGGAATCGAACCCAGGGCCTCATGTATATGAGGCAGGCACTCTTGCCACTAGGCCATATCCCCAGCCCCAGAATGTACTCTTAATAGTCATGCTGGGGCTTTCTCACTATTAGTTTAGCCTTGCTTGTTAACTCATTTTACCTTCCTAAATACCAACTCTCTTACTTATAGTACCAAGTTATCCATATCTTAATTGATATTTCTATAAAAATAAGTTAAGATGATGAATATGCAGATTCTGCAACTATACTGACAAAATGATCTGTTCTCTATCAATGGATGGAGATTCTCTATCCTCTATCTCTTTTCCAGCATCACATATTGTGTGTGTGTGTGTGTGCATGCATGTGTGCATGCAAACTTGTGTGTGTGTACATTCACACTCAGGGGGTGCTTGCTGAACAGTTATTACGTGAGTCTGATTTTTTCCAGTATAATCAAGTGCTAACCTCCCCACAGAAAGAGCTGTCCCTAATTTGCCAGTTCATAAGGATGTTGTGACTTGGGGGGAAGAGATGAAGTTTTTAAATCAAAGGTTGAATTCCTAGAGTCCTCACACACTCAGAAAGACCTATGTCTGACAGACATGAGTTTGAAAGTGTATTCATCAGCATTTACTTACCACAATGAAACACTTGAGAGAGACTCATCTGCCAAGTGCAGGGGTCTTTTAGCTCAGAGCTTTGGAGGTGCAGCGTCTTGGCTCTTGCCTTGGCTCAGGTCTCCTGAGGTCATTTCAGATGCGTCACTCTATGGTAGGTAGTCACAATGAGAGCACATGTGGGGGCCGGTGGTCCATCACATCACCAGGAAGAAGGAAACTGTGTGGGCGGGGCTTGCTCATTTCATTTGCATGCGCATATATGCATGCTCCGGAATTGGGATTATAGGCATGCTAGCACACTCAGCCAAACTCGCTCATTTTGTAGCAACACTGTCAATAGATCGACCTTAATCTCAGTTGAGGACAGGGCCTCCAATGCCTCCCATTAAGCCCCGCCTGTTGAAGGTCCCACAACAACCTGGAAACCAAGGTTCCAACACACTTTTTGACACTGGGTATGGGTGTCAAATCATAGCAGAGGGGACAATGTATCATCAAAGGTTGAATAACTGACCAGGCCCTAACTTATTATATAGGCAACATCACTGTGTTTATATATCCCCCTCTACAAGACAGATTGCTAATAAAAATCAGATTAATTAGGGTCTCTATTCAGGCCCCTGCTATAAAATATCCATGTGTGAACCTGGCCAAATGAATTAATTTCTCTATGCCTCCACTTCCTGAGCTGTTGACATAGACATTATCCTACCCACAAAGCAACTTAATAAAGAGAACTAGAAATGATAAGTACAAAGAGCTTTCCATAGTGTGTGCTACAGTAGAGATTTTTGTGTGTGAGAGTGCTGGTACTGGGGCTTCAACATAGAAGCTGTGGTGCTCTCATTTAGCTTTTCCAATCACAGCTAACACTCTGCCACTTCAGCTACATCTCCACTTCCTGCTCTATCATTTGTTAATCAAAGGTAAGAATACTTTGGATTTGTCTGCTTTGTTGGTTTCCAATCCTCATCCTCAAATCTCCATTTCCTGAGTCAGTGCTTTTAAGCAAAACCAGTTTAAGTACCTATTTCACAACCTTGTATCACAGATGATAATCCAATTGAGAATTTCATCTATAAATCACAATGAGGAAGTTTATTTTGAGCCAAAGATTTTGAATTGTTACTTAAGTCTTAACATTTAAATCTCTGCTGAAGAATAACTCCTGGGTTGAAAAAATTGGTAAAGTTATCACAAAAGCAGGCAAACAAATCTTAACTTTAGGTATATGCAGTGAGTTCCACATCCTGAAGATTTTAGTCATATTATGTGCCTCTCAGTTCTCACAACCCTGAAATTCATCAAGACATGGGTTATTAGCCCATATTTACAGTGGCAAATTTGGAGGCTCAATATATCTGTATGTCTTTCATGTTCACATTTCGGTAGGTAAGCTTGTGACATCCAGGAGGAGCTTCTTTAAATATGTAATTGTTCAGAACCTAGCCAGGCCTGTTAAGCAAAATCAGGAACTTAATATGATCACTTGTTCCCTTGTTAATTCTCCTTAAAATGTGAGTTTCGATTGTATGATCGCAAGAGTTCCTATGTCAGATCCAGTGAATGGTGAGCAAAACAATCTACAAACCAAAGGATCATTTATAAGGGAAAATATCATTGCAGCCAGTAACTTAAAGTCTATTTTCCTGGTGAAAAAGTTACAGGCCATGGGCACCGTGTGTTATATAGGCAGGCTGTCAGCAGCCTGGCCATCAACACCAGGAAAGGAGCAAAGAAAAATGAGGCAGAAGTAACGAAGCATTGCTCAGAAAAGATCATGAGAACAAGGCTTCATCCCACTGACAGGTAAAGGGACGGTGTGTTTCTCTGGGTCTGACCTTGAACTTTACTACCACAGTGAAACAGGGAAAAATAGAGAATGGCATGTCATCCAGCCTATAATTAATCATGTTCTTTAGTTGGCCTTGAAAAGCTTCAGTAATTTTGAAGAAGTGAACACTTCAAATCTTTCCTGTTACTCTATGCTTTTTCCAGATTGGTATGATTTATTGGGAAGGACTCATTCCTTTACTTTGCATTCATTCTGAAATTATTTGCTAAGTACGTACTCAGAGCTTGCTGCTTCAGATACAAAACCCAAGATTGTTAGCTCTCTTCACAGTGCAATGGGGAAGAGAAGTAGCAGAATAATTTTAATAAAATATGCTTTTTTCTTTCATATTGCCACATGTGAGAATATGTCTATTGACTTTTCAAGGATTCAAACTTCTTATTTCCTCACTGAAAAGAAATTAAAAAGTTCTATCTACCTCTAGGTAGATAAAACCCAAAGACAGTGGTGAGTCTAACTTGTACTTTCATCTCAATGGCCAAGGAATGATCATTTCTGTACCAGTTTGTTACACTAGCTATTTTTTGTTTGGAATAGGAAAAGAAGAGTAATGAAAAAATATACATGAGTATAAATAGTGGACAATGGGAGGGCCACAGGGGGAAAACAGAAGACTGGGTGAGAGAATATATTCTAAAATCTATTGTATGTATATATAAGTCCAATGTACATACATATATACAGTGATAGTTCTTATGATAAATTATTATATATTATAAGTCATATATCCTCTATAACATGTATAACATATATAAAACACATACAACATTTATATGTTCTATGTATATATGAAGTACACTGTAGCTAGTATATTCTATGAAATATCACAATGTAATCTCCCACGTTGTACAATTAATAGACACTAATAAAATGTGAAAAATAAGTAACAAGAATCATGTCATATTGTTGGATGGTAGTACTAGCAAAAATTGATCTAATTCATCATCATATCTAAACTTCAGGGTTTTCTATGGGCAAGAATTGATTTGTAGCTGTTGGCTCACACATAGCTAACACCCCTTCTGATAGACACCCATAAATTAAGCAATAGGAATATCTACTGATTGAATCAAGAGTGTAATATAACTTTTTAATCAAGTAAGTAGTTACAACCTTTCCTTGGAGCAAGTAAACCACATCTATTTATGTAATAAACAGGCAGACATGTTCTAGTTTCCATGCAGTTTTACTTAAACTATTTACTCAGTTTGGTTCCCTGTTGTTTGAAATTGTCTAGAAACATTCTGAGCAAAACCTACTTCGAAAGATTGTTGTATTGATACACCAATAAGATTCATATCCGCCTCTCACCACTGTCAAGTCCAGCATATTCTGGATGAAACAAAGTGTTGAATGTCTCTTATGTTATGGAGATCACCGTTGTACCAAGTGCAGAAACACCCATTCCAAGCCAGGAGTGAACTTGAAGTCTTCCCTTAAAGTTCAAAGAGGAGGCCACATGGAGAATCAAGACTTCTACCTCTTCTTTCAGCTTAGGACAGTTATTTAAAACATGCTTTTATAAGGCACAGAAGTTTAAACAAAGGTTCAAATAAAATGTAGAATCTCAGAACATAATGTGAAAATGTCCAACTTTCATCTTAAAATCACTTATCACATTAAGAACTAGAAAGATCTCAAACTGCATGAAAAGATGCCTTAACAGATAAATGCATCACAATGCTAGACATGTTAGAATTTTCTTACAAGAATATAAATCATCTGTAATAAAATTTTACGAAATCCAGGCACCCTTAACTTATACCTATAATCCGAGCTACTCAAGAGGATGAGATCTTGATGATTATGTTTCAAAGCCAGCCCTAGCAGAAAAGTACAGAGACTTCAACTCCAGTCAACTAGTAAAATGCTGGATTGAAGACATGGATCCACTGGTAAAATTTCAGCTATGCAAACAAGCCAAGCAAGTGTAAGACCCTTAGTTCAAGTCATGGTACTAGTCTAACCTCTTCATGCAGGCACAGATGGGTTTCCTAGATAATTCTTGCAAATATTTGAAGAATTAACAATACTTTTACATAATATCATAGGAAAGTAGAGCTAGAACACTTCCTATTCCATTTTATTGAACTATTAATAGTACCCAAATGCTGAAACCAATCATTAACTATGTAAAGAAGAGACAACTAAGTCAATATCTTCATAATACAGACCCAGAAAATCTTCACAAAATACTAGCAAGTAGAATTCAATGGTAATTCATGACCAAGTTGAGTTACTTTGGGAAATACAAGTTTGGTTTAATATTCTAAACATGCTTCATAGGATATACTATATTAACAGGATAAAAATAATTAACTGATTGTGAAACCGTAGCTTCTTTTGTTGATGACCCTCTTGTATCCCTTCCTGTGGTTGTACCCGTGCTATCACTGTATCTCATCTGAGTACCCTGGATACTGTATATACTGGTATTAGAACTAAGGAAGTGAAAGGGAATATCAAAATCGAGAGACAATGGATAAAAAGACAAATGACTCCAAAAGCAAGACTTGCAAAACCATTTGGTGTAAACCAACTGAACAACTCATGGAGGGAGAGGGGAAGGGGAGGGGGGAGGGGGAATGAGGAAGGAGGTAACAAATAGTACAAGAAATGTACCCATGGCCTAACATATGAAACTGTAACCCCTCTGTACATCACTTTGACAATAAATAAGTAGTTATTTAAAAAAATAAAAGCAGAAAAGCATTGGGCATAATTCAGTATTAACTCAGAAAAATCATTTTCAGAAGCAGTTGCTTAGTAAAGAGAATCTACAACAAAGCTCACATGTAGCATTGCACTTATTAACTAAAGTCTGGACGCTTCCTTCTAAGATCAACATAATCACTCTGTTCAACATCGTCCTCATATTTCTATGTCTAACTCATGTCATAAGCTGACAAAAGAAAATAGAAAGCCTTCAATTCTGAAGAAACAAAAACAAAACAATCCTGGTAACCTTCCTGATTCAAACAGTACAAGAAAAAATCCTGAGTAACCTTCAGAAATAAAAATAAGCAATTAAAATTACCCCTCAAACTAATAACTGACTTTAGCAAGGTTGCATAATGCAAGATAAACATACAAGCATCAGTTATAACTCCATACATCACTAGTGATGATGTGGATACTGCAGTTAGGAAAAATAATTTAATTGACAGTAAAAACTGATGTAATTACTGTAAATCTAAACAAGTTAAACAACATAAAATGAAAGAAAATCATATTCCCTGACCAGAAGTAAAGGAAAATGTAACTAGCTCTACCAGATAAATCCCAAAGGCCTAAGTAGTTACACCCATTCCAGTGAAAAGGAAAGACACAAGAAAGCAACACAATAGCTACATCAGTTCTCCTCAAGTTCCTATCTAGGTTTTATGTCACTCCCATTCTAATCCAGGTCAGAAACGGTTATTTTAAAAATATCTTTAAGTAGTTGTACATTCAACAAAGCAGTTTATGTGTATAATGAATCTTGATTTATGTGACCCCTCTCAACATTATCATCCCTCACTTTTTTGTAGGATACACATTGAATTTTGACTGCATTTCCCCATTTCTTCTCTTCATTCATCTACTCCCTTCCTCTTGACCTAACCCCACACCTTCCAAGTTCCCCTGGTATCTATTTTGTTGAATTATAATTATATTAAGTGAGGTTAAGCAGGCCCAGAGAGACAAAGGTTACATATTTTCTCTCACGTGTGAAAGCTAGATTTAGTTTATAAATATGTAACTAAATGCTTAGGATGCTATGCAGTATATACAAATATATTAAATATGGTAAATTCAAGCTAGAACTCAGAGTAATTCCTTAAAAAGTAAAATCATCCATGTTTAAATTTTTTACTCTGCAAAAGCTCCTAATAAGAAGATAAAAAATAACTGCAGAACATACATTTCAGCCCATATGTTTAACAAAGGGCTAATTACCAGATTCTAGAAAGAATTCTCAAAACTCAGCAGCACATAAATAAGCAAACAATAAATATCAAACAATCCAATTACAATATGAACAAAAGCCATGAAGAAACATTTTCACCAAGGGCAACATACAGATGGCAAATAAGCTCATGAAAGATGTTCAGAATTGCTTGCCATTAAAGAAATGCCAATTAAAACAACTTAGATGGGAAAAAAGTGAATTTCATACCATTTGTTCTACTTATATAATATTCTGAAAACTATGTAAATAAAGAATATGTTAGTGGTTATAAGAAGGGTAGAGGAAGTTGGAGTGGGAGGAAGTTGGGTGACTTCCAAAGGCAACATGAAGGAGGATTTGGGGCAATGGATCTTCTGATTCTTGGCTACGTGCATGTCTGTATCTTGCTGGTTGGACTACAGGTCTGTCAAAGGTGATCCCTAGGGAATGTGGGTGAGCTACATTTATCTGGTTGTTATGTGGTTTGTTTTGTTGTGTTTTTTTTCTTGACAGTCCTGGGGCTTGAACTCTGGGCCTGGGTGTTGTCCCTGAGACTGTTTGTACTCAAGGCTAGTGCTCTACTACTTGAGCCACAGCACCACTTCTGGCTTTTTCTGATTAATTTATTGGAGATAAAAGTCTCATGGAGTTTCCTGCCCAGGCTGGCTTCACACCGTGATCCTCAGATCTCAGCTTCTTGAGTAGCTAAGATCACAGGCCTGAGCCACCAGCACCAAGCTTGGACCTTATTCTTACACTTGCATGTGAACTTATAATTCTTCCAAAGCAAAAATGTTAATAACAATTACATTGCTAATGCTAATGATAATAATAAGAAATGGATTGTACCTGGTTTTAAGAGTCACCCAAATTATTCTCCGGGTAAAATGAGAAAGCACTACAGATATCGTCCACACATACAGGGAATCGTCCCCGACGTGTCATCTACAATGAGAAACTGCAGTGTGGGGAGAGTTGAATTCCTGAAGATTATAAGAAATATTGGAACTTCAGGAAAGGGACAAGAAAATGGAGATGAGATGGGAAGGACGTGTGTCAGTTCAAAATCAGAGGCTCAGGTGCGTATTACAAGAGCTCCTTCACCTCCAAGTTAACATGTCCAGAGAGCTGTTTTATATGGATAAACTTCCTGAAGATCTTTACACAAGAATATACCATCTTTAATTTTTGTCATCTGTCATAGGACAGCTTGTTTTTCTCCAAACCTTCAGGAGAAAACATTTCTAGTTCGTTTTCAGAATTTAAAGTAAACCACTGTCATACTGCATTACTTTGAGTGATGGTAAGTAAAGGACAACTTTCTAAAATGAAATTTCAATGAGAATAAGGGTCTAGGAAAATATGAAATTGGAAACAGAAGTTATCAAGGAAATAATTCCCAAGCTGTGCAGAACATTCGATGACATCCTAGATGTGGAAATTATAGTATGTAAAATAGATAACAAGGCTGCCACCTCCCTCCCCATCCTTTACTAAAGGCTAAACAGGACTAAAGGGCCAGTGAATTTCTAAGTAATGGATGATGCTTAGGCTATAGACTTAAGTTCTTAATTTAAGTATTAGCTCTGGTCAAGTCTCTTAGAATTTCAGAGATGATAAGCAGCCCAATCTCGAGCTAAGGCCGAGACCACACTGTTTATGCTTTTCTGTGTAACACAGGACCTAACACTTCATACGCCACATTTATCCTTAGCTGGTGTGGTTCCAGAATTTCGGAAACTAGAAGGCAGGAGGAAGGAGTGTTTGTGGTTTCCTGCATGCTTTCTGTTCCTTCCTGTGTGCTTGCTGTTCCTCACTGTGTTGTACTAGTGAGGGATCATCACCATGGTCAAGGGTTTTCTAGGTCACGGGCCAGGTTTTGTTCTCTCAGTTTTCTCATAACCAACTTCAGGTCCTCTATAGATAAAGAGGGTTCCAGAAACACGTCCAGAGAAGGCGTGGTCCATCTGCCCATGGCTCCTTCCTGGTGCTTTCTAAACTCCCTTGACTCCATTGTCTTCCCCTGGAGCTGTTTCCTGCATCTCCTTCCTCACTGTTACCTCCACAATCTCTCTTCACCTTTGCTGTTGTCTAGCATATGTAACCAAACTTTCATATTAATTTTTGACCTGAATTACCTTTAAGAAGTCCTTCTTATAAATAACAATCTTTTTTTTCTCAAATTTTTATTATCAAACTGATGTACAGAGAGGTTACAGTATCATACGTTGGGCATTGGATACATTTCTTGTACTGTTTGTTGCCTTGTCCCTCATGTTCTCCTCCCTCCCCCCCTTTCCCTCCCCCCCCCCAGGTGTTCAGTTCACTTACACCAAACAGTTTTGCAAGTATTGCTTTTGTAGTTATTTCTCTTTTTTTACCCTGTGTCTCTCAAATTTGGTATTCCCTTTGAATTTCCTACTTCCAATACCAGTAAACACGGTTTCCAATATACTCAGATAAGATTACAGAGATAGTGTAGGTACAATCATAGGAAGGTGATACAAGAACATCATCAATAATAGAAACTACACATACACATAGGACGTTGAAAGTAGTTACAACTGTGATATATCACTTGTTTCCATAACATGGAGTTCATTTCACTTAGCATCATCTTATGTGTTCCTAAGGGTATAGCTATTGGGCCTTGTGATGCTCTGCTATGGCTTGCCTAAACCTGTACTAATTATTCCCAATAAGGGAGGCCATAGAGTCCATGTTTCTTTGGGTCTGGCTCACTTCACTTAGTATAACTTTTTCCAAGTCCTTCCATTTCCTTACAAATGGAACAATGTCATTCTTTCTGATAGAGGCATAAAATTCCATTGTGTATATGTGCCACATTTTCCTGATCCATTCATCTATGGAGGGGCATCTGGGTTGGTTCCAGATTCTCGCTATGACAAATTGTGCTGCGATGAACATTGTTGTGCTGGTGGCCTTACTGTGATTTTGTTTGTGTTCTTTTGGATAGATACCCAACAGTGGGGCTGCTGGGTCATAGGGGAGTTCTATATTGAGCCTTCTGAGGAATCTCCATACTGCTTGCCAGAGTGGCTGAACCAGTTTACATTCCCACCAACAATGAAGTAGGATTCCCTTTTGGCCACATCCCATCCAACAATTGTTATTATTAGTTTTCTTGATATATGACATTATTGCTGGGGTGAGATGGAATCTCAATGTTGTTTTGATTTGCATTTCCTTTATGGCCAGTGATGTAGAGCATTTTTTCATATGTCTATTGGCCATTCTCATTTCCTCATCAGAGAAGTTTCTTTGTAAGTCTTTAGCCCACTTGATGAGGGGGCTATTGGTTCTTTGCGGTTTTGTTTTGGAAGAAGGTAATTTTTTTAGTTCTGCATATATTTTAGAGATGAGGCCTTTGTCTGTTGAATGTCCGGTAAAGATCTTCTCCCAGTCTGTGGGCTTTCTGTTTATCTTGAGAGCTATGTCCTTTGCCGTGCAGAAGCTCTGGAGTTTGATGCAGTCCCATTTGTCCAACCTTTCTTTGATTTGTAGCCTTTCAGGATAAATAACAATCTTAAATGGCTTATAATTGGAACAATCCTTTATCACTTTCCCTTGCCACCTGCCCCCCAAAGATTAATATTTCAAGTGTATATCTATTTTTGAATTTTTGAAGAATTCATTTGTATTTTACATGTATGTATATATGTATGTATGTATGTATGGCAGTACTAGGATTTGAACTCAGTACCTAGTGTTTACTAGGTACATGCTCTAACACTGAGTCATTTAAAATTAACTTTAAATGTAGTTGCACAAAGGAGTCACCATTTAACAAAGCAATTTGGGAAAAAAATTTCACACTTTATGGCCAAAGTCTGCTTCTATCTTCGTATAAATTATATTTATGATAGAAGATGATGATCACAACATGGAGTGGCAAGTAGAAGACGGAGATGAATGGACTGAAATCATGCACTCCTGGGAGGTTGAGCAACAGGAAGCCCAAATAGAAACATAGTTTAACCTTGCATAAAAAGCCACGCCAAATCATCAAATTTTATACTAATTTGATATGCACATTTTCCCAAATACCAGAGATAAGTGGGTGGATTTACTTCAAGGCTACCTGTGAGGACAGCACCCAATCCACTTCTTTGCGGCAAAGCCTGTAATGACACAGAAGTGGCTTCATTGCTAAACACGTAATGGTCATGTGGAGAAAGAAAGGTTGAGAAGACTTCATTTGCGGTCTTAATTGGTGCTAGTACAGGTGAGAAATAGGTACTTATCATCACCTCATCACCTAAATCCCTCCCTTAGTCATTGCATGCTAGTTACAATTGAGATACACACAAATCCAAAGTTGATGTTCACGTGAAAGATAGCTAAAGAAAGGCTATCATCAGGTGCTTCATTACGTGGCCCGGGGGGTGGGGGGCACAGACTGACAGAGGAATTAGAGATTGTTGGCTTTTAAGGATGTGTTTAAATAAATAGCAGAGGAGCTTAAGAGGGAGGGGCTAGTTGGAATAATACTTCCTCAATTGAAAAATCCCAATCTTGGTAAAATGCCCTCCTGCCATTGTTAAAGGGAGATCTGTTGCTTCTTGGAAACTGGCTATTCCAGAGTTGGTTTCTTAGTCCAGCTTGCTTCTTCACTCAACACTACCAGGCCCCAGATCCTGGCTCTGCCTCCTCCACACTGCACAGACGACACACACATTTGTATTACTATGACATCCCTGTCCAGTAACCGAGAGAGTCTCAAAACTGAGAACTCAAAAAGAAACCTTCATGTTGTATTTATTCTGGGGTGAGCTGCTGTATCCCCTTGTAAGCTCCACCGAGTCAGGCTGGATCTACGAATGTGGGGAGGCTAAGCTGGAACACATACTCCAATCTTGTATCCTAGGAGCAAAACTCACTTTACCTGAAAGATGGAAAATGCCAGTGTAGGCAGAACCTGCATTGGTGCCAATAGAGTATAAATGCTCACTAGGGGATAAAAACAAACTAGCAGAATAGAAGAAAAGGAGCACACTGGTGCCAGACCAGAACTGGACTTGTAGTAACAAACACCACTTTATATATTTCAGAGCCATGCCTGAAGCATTTCAACCTGAGTGACAGACAGACAGACAGACAGATAGATAGATAGACAGACATAGATATAGATATAAAATCTCTGAGTCGGTCTCTTTCAAGATGCCTAGCCGCTGCATGGCTGATTTGGAACTTGAGGCAGCTTCTTTGTTGGAGTCACTGAGAATTCACCATCCTTCTCGGATGAGCCTCCTTCCACATCGTGTGGGTTGCAAGGAACAGACTGAGCCGCTGCCCTATTAAGGGCGGCAATGGGGCTCCTGAGGAAATAAAATTTAGCAGACGGTAGAGTCTGTGCTCTCCTAATTGCAACCAAGATGGCTTGTCTCCAAATTAAGAAAATAAAAATTCAATATGATGACCCATCCCCAGGGCCCCTGGCTGCTGATTCTGGAATTAGCAATGTCCAATTTAGCAGATCTGAGCAACCAGATCGCTTTGCAACCTGAGGCTCAGTGGTCCTGAAGGTACAACAAGATGAGCCCAGCAGTTTCTATCTGCAAATTGGATAGCTACTCTAACTCTCCTTTATGCAGAAGAATAAGGAGGGGAGGATGCTTAGAGATACAGTCAAATGCATAACACAAACAAGGAGCAGATCTGAAGAAATCAGTTTGCTCAAGTTGTCTTTGTTGTTGTTGTTGTTGTTTCATGTTGATCCTAGAACTGGAACTCAGGGCCTGGGCCCTCTTATAAGAGGTAGCAATCTCACAGACTTTCTTGTCTGGGCTGGCTTGGAATGTCAGTCCTCTAATCCGCTTCTTTTTTGCCAGTCCTAGAGCTTGAACTTGGAACCTGGGTATTGTCCCTGAGCTTCTTTTGCTCAAGGCTAATGCTCTACCGCTTACGACACAGCACCACTTTCAGTTTTTTTTTTTTTTTTCTGTTTATGTGGTTCTGAGGCATTGAACCAAGGGTTTCATGCCTACTAGGTAGCATTCTACTACTAAGCCACTTTCCCAGCCTGATCAGCTTCTTGAGAAACTAGGTTTACAGGTGTGCACCATCCGCATTTGGCCTGCTTGAGTTTTTAGCATAGAAAAATGTCAAAGTCTAGGGGAGATGTTTTTCTGGACCAAACACCACCAGAAGTAAATGGAGCCCAGAGAAGGCTCAGTGAGGTTGTAAGAGGCAACTAATCATGCTGGTGGAGAAACAATAAAGCTGGACCACCGTCTTACCCAGAAAAAAATAAAACTCTTTGACAGAACTCCCCCAAGATGTTTTTCAGCCCCTTGTCCAGAGTCTTTCCTTCCACCCACGGTCACCGAGTCTGTCGCTAAGAGCTTCAGGCCACCCAGCCTAACTTCATTTCTCAGAATACTGCCACTGTTTGTTTATGTGTGACAGGTGAGCATTGGATTCAAACTGAGGAATCTAGAATTGGAGCACAGAGAAACTAAACAATTCCTGAGAACCAGAGCCTAAAGGACACATTGCTCGTGTTTACTTAAAGGTCTAGTTATACAATAAAACACAAGGCCTCCACGGTCCTCCAGCCTTCCCCCTTCATGCGCACTTTTCTCCTCTTTCCTTACTTACCCTTGGCAAGCAGGGTTGCCTTTTTACTCAGAAGCACACTTTGTTTGTTCTCCCCCAGCAGTGCAACGGAATGGAGGCAAGAGTTGCAGGGGCCTGTTGTGTACTCACGAAGGAAAAGGTTACAGATGTCAAAAGTTCTTAGTATACTTGTTCATTGAACACATACATTCCCTGTGAATCATCAAAGCAAACAGACGGGACGGATACTATGGGTAATCCAAATATAATTTCTGTTCGGCTTTGAAAATGGCTCTGTTCTGACATTTAAATATTGGTATGCTTGGTGTTCAGAGAATTCACAACCCAGAGGAGACAAACAGTACCCAGGGGCCACCTGCCCCTCAGAGAGCAAGGGATTTCCCAGTCTCATTCCTGCGAGATGCCTCCCTGCTCAGGAGTCTCCCAAGGAAAGAGATGAAGCACCTCAACGCAGTGCAAATACCTGGCTGGGAATGCTTGTGTGCACGAGCTCAGCTCACTGGGACATGGCCCCCTTCATCCTTTGCCATGGACGCAAGCTACAAACAGGGCTTCATGGAGAAATAGAAAACTCCACATTTTCTGTCTTGTCTACTCCTTTCTCTTTTTACCACAACTACATATGTTAACGTTTTCTTCAAGGACATAGATCTCAGAATATTAGTTCTGTCTCTAAAGATTTTTTTTCTTGTGTTTACTGATTTGCTGAACTTAAAAATCATTTTTCTAGCTAAAATAATTTTCCAAAGGATTATTTGGAACACAGTGTCATCAAAAAGTCAATTTCATTCAGATCAGCCTAAATAATTCGAGTGGATCCATAGCAGGAAAACAATGTGAAGGAAGTCTTTCATAAGAGAAAGACATAATTATTCATATGAAAGGATGATAGCAGAAAGAACGGGGTACAGCACATTGCACCTATTCTGTGCCTGCTACTAACTTGGTTCATTAACTAATTGATTGACTAGCTAATATAACATTTTTTTGATTAGTGTATATGTTTGAACTCTGGCCTTGTGCTTGCTCACAGCTGGTATTCTACTACTTGAGCCGGTCATTCATCCTGGACTTTCGATGGCTATTTTAGAGATGGAGTCTGATGGATCTTTCTGTCCAGATGGGCTTTGAACAATGATTATCCAGATCTCAGCCTCCTTAGTAGCTAGGATCACAGATGTGAGCCACTGGTGACCAGCAATATGATATATTTGTGAATTATGGGGATTATGTGCAGTAGAGGCCTACTAAATTGTTACACAATGATTATCTATTCAGGAGAATACGAGATGGGTTAGGCTAGCTACCTTTTATTTTTGTTTTGTATCATTCGAAGCACAGTAATGAAAAATTTTGGTTACTCATGTTGTATTTTATATTACAAAATGTTTGGCAACAACTTATGGTTCTCTTTGAACAATTAAGATTTTTAAAGCATAAAGGCAATAAAAAAATCAAGACTTTTTACAAGAAGTTTTATCCAAAAAATTACTTTAACTGAGAATTTAACTTTTTTTGTATTATAGCTGATTTTTAAAAACTATCTTTAAGTACAAAGGATTTGCCACAAAATGAAGCCATTTATGAAGATAATGAATCATGATCTTCATTCTATCACAACCCATCAAACCCCACCCTTCCCTCAATTTTCTTAATCTTGTAGGATTTTGCATTGGATTTTATGTGCAGTGTTTTAACAGACAGTAGAATTATTCTCTATTCTGTGTATTTTACTATTTGCTCTACTTTTGCTCACTTAAAATTTCTTAGTTCATCTTGACATACATTTAACATTTTAAGATTAACTTAGGTTTAATTAATTAACTGTATTTATAATATTTAATTATATTAATAAATGTATATGCATGTTAAGATTTCTTCAATATTTACTAAACTCAAGCCAGGGAACAAGGGCACACACCCTATAATCCTAGCTACCTAGGAGGCTGAGATCTGAGGATCACAGTTTGAAGCCAGACTGTACAGGAAAGCCCATGAGAGTCTTATTTCTAATTAATCACCAACAATCTAGAAGTGGAGCTGTAGCTCCAGTAGAGCTTTGAGCAGAGAAGCTCAGGGACAGCACCATGGCCCTGAATTCAAACCCCAGGACCGGCACCAAAAAGAAATTTGCCAGTACTCATATACAAGGCTGACCTAAAAGTCATCAGATTATGAGAGGTATTCATCTCTGGGGAGACTGGATTCAGGAAAACTTTCAAATGTGTAGTTTATTCTAAGGATAAATGATCATATGTAAGAACTCTCCAGGGGCATTTATGTAAACTTTATTTATATAAATCTACAATAGAGTCTGAAGAAGTATCAATTTGATTTGATAAACTATTTTTCTTAAAATACCTTTATCAGAAATGATTTCTTATAAAAGTAAAACATAAAAAGTTGAAAAGTGTGACTATCACTAATAGTTTCAACTTAATAGTTACTTATTACTTGCCAAGTATGTATACTAATTTAGCCCCATTACAGATTATGAAAGCTCTTTATTTTCTCTCTGTGGCCATGAGAAAATAGGCAGAGTAAACAGGAAACTTTAAGTCTACACAGCACTGTTGTAGCAGAAATAGGCTCAGGACAGATGAAATTATTCAGAAAGTTATAAACCCTGATATTTTGGAAGCAAGAGAAGGGAGAAATAAATTTCCCAGGGGGTAGCAGGAATATGTCTCAAATTGGATATCTTGTGATACAATGTCACATAGGCTGTTCAGTATAAGAGATGAGCAAATGAATTAGTTATTTAAGCAAAGAAGGTGATTCTATTTAACGAACTCAAAAAGGCAAATCATGCTATAGGCAATCCATTCCAAATTAAAAAACTAAAGCATAGTATTATGAGCACTTTTGTAAAGAAAAGACATATATAATTCAATAATCATAAAACAAAAATGATTCTCAACTTATCCTTTGTTAACCAAGTCTATCTGGAGCATGTGCTCTGGGTTTCTTTCTGAATACTGGGGTGTAGGATTCTATTCCCCCTCATTTCATCTCCAAGCAGAGAACAGCGTGATTAAAGACGATGCTGTACCAGGTACCAGTGGCTCACATCTGTAGTCCTAGCAACTCAGGAAGCTAGACTCTGAGGTTCACTTGAAGCCAACCTGGAAAGCAAAGTCTGTAAGATTCTTATCTCCCACTAACCATCCACATACTGGAAGGAGAGCTGTAATTGTAGTGGTGGAGTGCTAGCCTTGAGTACAAAAGTTTACAATAGTGCCAGGCTCTGAGTTCAAGTCCCAGGACCAGCAACACACTCATATACACAGACAGACAGTCACAGACACACAAACAGGCACACATAAGCTCACACACACACACACACACACACACACACACACACACGGTGACGTGACGTACTGAAGATATTTTAAAATACCATAGAATTATAAATTATTGTCAATGTTTTCCTATATTTTCAACAAAATAAAAACAGACTGAAAATATGACAGCATATAATACCCTAAGAATTCATTTATTATATAGCTTGAAAAAACTTTCCATAATGAAATGTTCACTAAGTAGATTATGATCAATCTATGTATATAAGAGCATCATATTGCTTATCTCAAGTGCATACAATCTTATTTGCCAATTACACTACAATAAAGATTAAAAAAAATTTAAAAGTAAGACACAGCCCAGAGACAGGAAGTATTATGAAAATATTATATAAGTGCATTTATACTCACAGGTATATTCATATGGCACATTGTATTTTTAGTGGAAAGTCTCTTTCTGAGCAGTTGCCACCTGTATTTTTTTTTCTGTATAAATCTCTTGGTCTGCTAAAATTACATTGAAAGAATAGCAGTTGGAACTGTATCGCCAAAATCTGTTTGTACTTAGTTGTTCAGATGTCAGTCCACATGTCATTATGTTATTTACTGCCTTTCTTGGGAGCAAACTCTCTGGGATGTTGGACTCCTATCCTCTGCTATTTTTACCCCTGTGCTATTCTAGAATGTACTCAGAACAAGAGGCTAGAGCCAGGGATCCTTGGGAACTTGAGTGATGTTGTGAAATGAAGCCTGGTAGAAGAGAGAGGGGTTGGACTTACCACTGCAGTCCTCCCAGGACCAGGACTCCTCTCTTCCAGATTAGAGGACCAGGCCTGTGTGGCTCTAGGATCAAACCGCCTACATGCTGTCACCATCAGCCTCAAGCTGGTCCGGTTTGCCTTATCTAATCTCCATTTAGAACCATCTGCAACAGGATTTCACCTCTGTTAGGGACGCTGGCTTCCTTCTGTTATCTCCTCAATTCTTCAGTATTGTAGACACGGGAAAAATAATACCATTTGATCACTTTAGACTATGCTTGGAACATTTGGGAGCCTTCTTTTTAGTCAATCTTATACAGAAAGGCTGACATTCCTGAAGTTACACAGTTTGGTGGTGAACTCAGCTGAGTTTTGAGCCACAAGACCAGTTTTCACTGCATTTTAGTGGATTTGGCTTTTGTGCCATTTTGTGATCTTTTTTCTTAGTTTTAAGGAATACAGTAACTTTTTTGTAATTAAAACAGGAGATAGGTTCTGAGCTTTTGGAACAGAGGGGTGACAATGAAACTAGGCCAAGCAAAGCCTGGCAACTAGACAGCCAAGGGGCAGTGGTGATTTTTTCATTGGCTGGACTGTGCTCCATGGATGGTGAATTTAGTCTGCATTAAGAACCAAATGCAGCCTGCCCGCACTGCAGGAAGGGCATGCGAATAGAGTTTGGATGGATAGGCACTATGAGGACATTCTTCCACAAACTGTCTTCCACATCATTTCAAGACCACGATGCTTCCACCACAAAAATTCCTCCATCAGACAATGGCAGGTGTTAGTGTTAACAGAGATCTCACAGAAGCCTGGGTCAAAAGCAATGTGGAAATATTTCCAGATGATTCCCAATACACAAAACATTTATTTGCATGCTGGGAAGTATATTATTTCTAGAGATCTTCCATCCTGCAATTTAGTAGTTTAGTAAGGATAAAGAGCTAGTTTCATTTGTATGGTCCTATAATTTTATTTATTGTTCTCTTCCTCCAGCCCCTCTCAATAGATGTAGACAAAGCATTTCACAAGATCCAACACCCCTGTATTTTTTATTAATTATTACTTAATTTATTGTCAAAGTGATGTACAGAGGGATTACAGTTTCATATGTAAGGCAGTGAGTACATTTCATATCCCAACTTGTCACCTCCTCCTTAATTTTTCTCCCCCCTTCACTACTTCCCTCCCCCCTGAGTTGTACAGTTGGTTTACAGCATATTGTCTTTTAAGTATTGTTGTTGCATTGGTTCACCTTTTACCCTTTGTCTCTCCATTTTGATGTTCCCCCTCCCTACCCTAGTTCTGATAAACATATATACAATACCCAGGGCACCAAAATCAGTTACAGTGACATCAGGGGTAAAACCTTGGGAAAGACAGGAGTTTCACGTTGTATGTTGAAAATAAAAACAGCAATGATAAACCACTTATTTCCATAACTTAGAGTTCATTTTGCTTACCATCATCTTATGTGATCATATGTACATAGCTATTGAGCTATTGTGATCTGCTAGGACTATCCTAAAGATGTACTAATTACTCTATATGAGGGAAACCATAGTATCTATGGTTTTGAGGTCTGGCTCACTTCACTTAGTATGATTTTTTCCGCAAGGCTTTCCATTTCCTTATGAATGGGGCAATGTCATTCTTTGTGATAGAGGCATAGCATTCCATTGTGTATATGTACCGTATTTTCTTGATCCATTTATCTGCTGAGGGGCATCTGGGTTAGTTCCATATTTTATCTATGGCAAATTGTGCTGTGATAAACATTGTTGTGCTGGTAGTTTTAGTGTGGTCTTGCTGTAATCCTTTGGGTAAATGACCAAAAGTGGGGTTGCTGGGCCATAGGGGAGCTCTATGTTTAGCCTTTTGAGGAACCTCCACACTGCTTTCCAGAGTGGTTGAACAAGTTTATACTCCCACCAACAGTGTAGTAGAGTTCCCTTTTGGCCACATCCCCTCCATCATTAGTTATTATTAGTTTTCTTGATAATTGCCACCTTACTGGGGTGAGGTGGAATCTCAATACTGTTTTGATTTGCATTTCTTTTATGGCCCGTGATATAGAGCACTTCATGTGCCTCTTGGCCATTCTTGTTTCCTCTTCAGAGAAGTCTCTCTTTAGGTCATTAACCCATTTATTAAGAAGGCAGTTGGTTCTGAGGATTTGTTTTGGAGGAACTTAATTTTTTGAGTTCTTTGATTTGTTGCCAACACCCCTTTATAAAAAAGGAAATGTGGGCTGAGAATGTGGCTTAGTGGTAGAGTGCTTGCCTAGCATGCATGAAGCCCTAGGTTTGATTCCTCAGTACCATGTAAACAGAAAAAGCCAGAAGTAGCACAGTGGCTCAAGATGTACAGTGCTAACCTTGAGCAAAAAGAAGCTAGGGACAGTGCTTAGGCTCTGCGTCCCAAGCTCCAGGACTGGTTAAAAAAAAAAAAAAACAACCACAAAAGAAAGGAGATATGAGTTCCTTTTGAAGGAGGCAAACTGACCACCTCGAATATAATGTCCTCTAACGTATAATCAGCCAAAGATATGTGCAGTAGAAATAATCCATGCTTTTGCTAAATATATTGGTTAAAAGGAATTTATTATGCACTCACTCTTTTATACTATGCTAAAATTTAGGGATATGGAACATGTAAGACTATTCTCCTTAGTTCATAATATAAAAATTTAGAGAAACACTTATAGTGCAACATGATCGGCAAGAAACAGTATAAAATGGAAGCAATGATTAGGTAATGAACAAAGATGCCTACCATGGTATCTGATGCATAGGGCCTGCTTGATAAATATTTATGATGCAAAGATAATTTTCTAGTATTAACAGTGAGGCGAGTTGAGTGCAGGTAATTCTCATAGGAGGCTGAGATCCTTAAGGTCATGTTTCAAAGTCACCCTGGGCAAGGAATTTCTGACTAGAGATGCATTCTCCAAAATAGCTAACAAAAACTTGGGATGGAGGTTTGGCTTAAGTGGTAATGCACTAGCTGAACAAGTAAGCCAAATAGAGATAAGACTCAGAGTTTAAACCTCAGTACCCCCCTCCCAAAAAAAATCATTGGGAGGAAGGCAATCAGAAGAACTCTGAGGATGACTTAGATTGAAATAAATCTTGAAAACGAAGTATCATGACCTCTACTAATTAAGCGGTTCTAAAGTAAACTCAGTTTTGTCTTTTAGTATAGTGGGATCTTGCAACTATTGAATCTATGTTTTGTGGCTTTTCAAGGCAGGAACCAATCCCTTTCTGGTTTTCCACAGTGAGAGAGATGGGTTGTAATCAACAGCAGCAGGCTGTCTCTAAAATCCTGGTTCTCAGAACAGGATTCCATCATTCCCAGCTGCTTCATTCAGTCCCTGCCCATGGGCACATGTCCATGGGACAATAAAAATCAGCATCTTCTCCTGCAACGCTGAGTGTAAAGGTGTGGTCCACACATTATTGTGAAACATCTGCTCCCTGTACTCTACACAGTACAAAAACAGATGACCTGCAGTGAACCAAACGAGACAAGAAAAACCACGGCACAACCACATATTTATTCATACAAAGCACACATATACACACATACATGTTTATAAGCACAAAAAGAGGCAGTGTGATGCAGTACAAAAAATTAGGTGCTTTGAGTAAAAAGTAGAAATTGGTTCATCTATCACTTATTACTTCAGGTTCTTCATTTGTAAAAGAGAAAGAGTTCTTATTCCACAACACAGTTTCTCACTTCATCTGAGAACCCACATATAAAAACATTCTCCCTCTGGGGTAGAAAATGGGCTGCTTCTAGCTTGTAAAGTCTGTCCCTGCTGGAGAGGCGAAATACACTCTTCTTTGTGAACCTCTTATGACAATTACCTCTGCTTTCTCCAGAAGATTACCAAGGCCTATTTCTGTCAGAGATTTACTCAATAAAAATGAGTTCCCAGTTCATGTTTTAGTTGCTGACCTTAAGCAATTATTTTGTAGACAATCTCCACCTCATGCTTGCCCTTAGATGCTGCACCGGCTCAGACTTTCTCTTCACTTCCTGTTTGTCTCCAAGACTGTGTCTTATTTACCTTTCATCACCTGGTGTCTTCATCAGCAAGGTGTTCACATGGCAGGCGAAGGGCAGAGCAGCATGGACAAGAGCACAGGCTGCCAGTGCCAAGAGAGATCTCACCACTTTCCAAACATGGCAAGTTTGAAAATCCTGTCAGGCAAATAAAACAATATTCACCTCATAAATTTGTTAAAGAAATATCTAATGCCAGGCACCAATGGCTCACTCCTGTAGTTCTTGTTATGCAGGAGGCTGAGATCTGAGGATCACAGTTCAAAGCCAACCTGGGCAGGAAAGTCTGTGACACTCTTAACTCCAAGTAATCACAGAAAAGGCCAGAAGTGGTGCTGTGGCTCAAGTGACAGAGTGTTAGCCTTGAGCAAAAGGAACTTAGGGACAGCTCCCAGGCCCAGGACTGGAAAAAAAAAAAAGAGAATTATCTAAAATACATTAATAAAACTTAGTACAATGGCAGATATTTCAGAGAAAGAGAGAGAGAAGGAGAGAGAGACACAGAGAGAGAGACAGTGTGTGTGTGAGAGAGAGAGAGCAATATGCTCCCCCACCCCACATACACAAAGACAATGAGAGAGACACAGAGAAAGACAGGGCCGGATTATGTACCCTAACCCCTTAATTTGTCCTCTAAGATAAGGCCAAGAGATGCATATTTTTGTTTGATCTATCTGATTTTCAGACACTCATTTGCATGAAGGCAGTAGACATAATGAGAAGAACCACACACTAATATGGAAAAGTCCACTGTTTTCTCAGAGGCTGTGATTCCTCAACTACAGAACAGATGCAAATAACAACTATCCAGTGTTGTCATGAGAATGAGGTGGGATTGTGTCTGTGCAAGGCTTTACTCAACCCAGGTGCTTAATTCATGCTGGTGATAATTATTAATGTTACCATTAACTGTACCCATGATACCAGCTCACCTCTCTCCTGGCACAACTGCAGAATTTGGTTTGCATGGTAAATATGAACATCATCTTACAATAGCCTTTCTGATTTAGGGCACAAAAGTATCCATACCACACGCAACATACATACACAGTCGCAAACGATTTTCACTTTCTAGAGCAAGTTCTGAACACTTCCATATTCACTTTGGGAAATGCTGGTTTGTGTGCTCACATCAATGAATTAAGTTAAAGTTTAAAGGCAACATAAACAAATAAGTTCTAATGCAAGCATAGGAATCTAAGCAGATTCTGAAAGCAAAAACTAAAGGGTCAATGCCCTGGATGAAAGCTCCTATAGCATGTCCCTCAGCTCCTGTGGGAATGGCGTGCTCTCCCAGTTCCTTCACAAAGGCAGTAACGCTAATATCAATATTTACTAAATGGCAAATATTGACTTCTCCTATCCTAGCATGAGTCTGCCACATCTGAAACTCATATAAAATTAGTCAGTTTCTAAAATCTCATTTTCTCATTTTGAGGTGAACAGATATTAAATCAATTGTTATCATTCAAACTGAGTCAATCACACTGTAGTCAGCATTATTTTTATATATTTTCCTCTGTTCCTTCTTTCCTCTTCCTCCCTCCTCCCTTTCCACTTCATTGCATCTATCCTCTTCTCTCCTTCTTATTGCCTTCATTTCACCCTCCCTCCGTTCCTCATCCTTCCTTTTCCTGTATCCTATTCCCATTTTTTCCTTCCTCCTTCTTCTCCTACACTTGCTTCCTCACATCGTCCCTCCTTTTCCTATTTCTTTAAACTATGTACTGGATGCCAGGTGCCTGTAGTTCATGCCTGCAATCCTGTAATCAAGAGGCTCAGTTCCGAGGATCCTGGTTTGAACCCAGACTGGACAAACAAATCCATGAGACTTCTATTTCCAATTAACCAGCAAAGGGCTGGAAGTCGACGTGGGATTCAAGTAACAGCGTGCCACGTTTCAGGAAAACAAAGGCACGCAAGAGAATGAGGCAGAAAATGTTAAAATCAAACAACACAAAATATAAAAAAATTAAATAATGTAAATATGTGCTGGATGAACAGTTTCCAGCCACTGGACGGAACCTCGATAGTCAGGACAAAAAGATGACTAACCACCGAATCTCCTTGCTCTGAAACTTACGGCCTAAATTTATTTTGCTCAGTGCTTTGCAATGTACAGAAGAACATTTAAGACTCAAAGAAATCTCTGTAGGATGGTCCAATTATCTTTCATTTTAATGTCAGAGGAAAAAAACGAGCTAGGAAACTTGGATGACTTGTCTAACAAGAATATGACAGGCAATGAAACCTTGCCCTTTATCACAAGGGTGAAAGGAACTACGTGGGGGACTTTCTGTCTTGTAAGAAAGCAACATTTTCTTATCATTGAAATAAGCAAATTTTCCCCAGAAATTGTCCAGCTTCACCAAATTTTTCATAGGTAGCTTGAGCTTTTTAAAAAATTGTAATCAAGGCAAAGTGAAGATGATAGCAGAAATAATAACTCTGCTCTTTCGAGGGTGTGCGGGTGGGGGCGGATGATTCCTGAGTGTATTCTCTCTGCTTTGAGGCTGCACAATCTGTCTCCCTAATGCAATATAATTACCATCTAAAGTGACACACTACATGAAGCATCTTGGCACAGAAGCAGGCTTTATTGTGTTCTGGAAATATTTACAGTCATACAAGTTAGATGCTGTCATGAAACCAGTTGAAAACACTGCTCACATTCCTTATATAGTGTGTGTTTAAAATGTTCTCTTCAGAAGAAAAGATGCAGTAGCCTTTTGGGGGGAGGGGAGGGGAGGGTTACCAGTCCTGGGGCTTGGACTCAGGGCCTGAGCACTGTCTCTGGCTTCTTTTTTTGCTCAAGGCTAGCACTCTGCCAACTTGAGCCACAGCACCCCTTCTGGCTTTTTCTATACATGTGGTGCTGAGGAATTGAACCCAGGGTTTCATGTATATGAAGCAAGCACTCTTGCCGCTAGGCCATATCCCCAGCCTCAGATTGTCTTTTTAAATAGCTGTTATTGAATATATTCCTTCCGGAATGAGAGTTAGACTGCATCGTAGTAAACTATCTGAGAAAATAGAGTATCTGCTAACCAACATTTTCATTCATTCATTCAACAGTTCAATATTGCTGATAGAGTCCTCTTCTCCAAGCGAGAAGGAAAACCTAATCTCAGCTCAAAAGAGAAAAAAGGCAAAAGGCATGCATTGCGCAGAGAAATGAGTTTGTTTATAATCTTAGAGTATATGTATCATCTATCAATGCCTATATTTATAAATTTATATAGTGTAGCATCATCTATCGAATCATCTATTATGCATGTATCTGTCTATTATCTATCAATCTACAGATATCCCTTAATTTATGAAGCTATTGCACCCCAATAAACATATTATAAACTGAATATAAGTTTAATACACCTAAACTATTGTACACATGGTGCAATAGTTACTACAATGTAAGTGATCTCTTAGGACTCTTCTAGAATAAAAAAGAAAAATTATATGAAATTAGCCTAACTCAGGGACTGCCTATAGATTCACATAAATACAACCTATAAATATGTGGATGTGTGTGTGTGCATGTATGTTTGTGTGTGTATGTATGTGTGCACATGTGTTGCAACATGTGTTAACAAGGGAAAGTAGCCTTATCTCAGTCTTCAGGAGAAGATTCCCATGGATGATGATGTCTATGTTGAGCAATGAAAGACTACTATGGAGTAGAAAACAGGTGCATCTTCTATATCAGCCTCTGATAATTAGTAGCTGTGCTGCAATTACGGAACTTTAAATGAGCCTGTAATTCCTATAGATTGTTATTCTACATGAGACAGAGCAACAAAAATTGATTTGATCTGATGAGAAATAGCTAGGATTACAGACCTGAGCAACCATGTCAGGCTTTAGCAGTAAAAATATGCTGTTTTATCCCATTTAGTCCATGAATGTTAAATTTCTTAAATAAGACCAAGTTTTCAAAATGCACCAGTCTTCTTAACATTCAGAATGAAAACAATCTCAACACCTCAATCGGGGCAATCTTGTTCCTGAATGACCTAAGTCATTAAGGTGAGACCCTCATTTTCTGCTAACAAATTGCCAATTTCAAATTTCCCAAACATATCTGTTTTGCTGTGACTCAATGTTTATTGTTTGACATTTAAAATTTATATAAACTGCAAATAACCCTTGGAGTTTACATATATTATTCATGATGCAAATTGCTTTATGATGGGAACAGTAGTAGGTGCTAAAGTCACAAATGTGAGAACATAAAGCTCTCACCTCTTGGGAGAAACGAGATGGAGATTAATTCTAAACACATGAGTCTGGAGTTCTGTTTAGTTTCCATAGAACTCAATGTGCTGTGTTAAACACCAATTTAATGGAATTAGAAATTCTGTTTGAAGCCTGGATTTTCCATAGTGTTACCAATTTATCCACCAATGAATGATCATTCATGTTAAGAGAAAGTGGAATCTTTAATCCTGATGACTTTGTCTTACGTACAAAACCCTTTCTGTGAGATCAAGATTAGACATATTAGGGACAAGGAACAATATTCTTCATAAGGGTAAGCTCTGGGCTTTTAGGTCTTCTTAAGAATAGGGCTTTGATCTTTTGTTTTCCTAATCTGTAAATCCAATCACACTTGCATTTGAACACACAGATCTCATTCTCTCTTATAAACACTGGTCTCTCTCAATATAGTCATCAAAAGCTATTCCAGAGAGAATGCATGTTAATCCAGCCTCAGATTTCTTGCCACAATGTCATTTTAGTCTAAGAGAAAACACGTATTTGTAACTTTGATTCACTACTTTGGATTTATATAGGTTTCCAAAGCTATAGCAAGATATAAATGTACATAGCATTTAAATGGAAAATAGACATATATCATTGAATTGAATTTCTAGTGCATCACTAAAAATTGATATTTTTTAAATGAAAGAGTAGCTATTTTACAAAGAGATCTCCATTTTGGTCCTAATTTGCAAAAGCCCATTACTTTTGAATAAAAAAAAAAAAGTGCATGTTGGAAATTGGAAGACAGATGAGCCAAAATAATGCCCATATGAAAAGTTTTAATTTTCATGAGATAGAGAAGATGGATTCTTCCTGAACCTCTCAAGACAATTGCATGACATATCTCAGACACTTGGCCACTCTAATTCTAGCCTAACAATCCCTTTTTTTAAAAAAAGGTTCAATGTGATCAAGCTATATACAAGTAAATTCACATTCTTCATGTATAAAGCTCAATCCTCTTGAAATACAATGTCAAAGATTGAATTAAGCATATGCATATGTGAAGAAATAGAAAAAATACCTATATTTAGTAGGCATATGAATCAGAACATGAAGGCATAAACATGACAAAGATGATGAAATTAGCTAATTGATACATAAACCATCTACTGTAAACAAGATCAAAATAAGCAGCAAAAACACAGCAGGAAGCATTGTTTAAGTCGTAAAGTGCCATCCATGCAAACAAGCAAAAAGCATAAGACCCTAGTTTTTAAAAAAAATACAGTAACGATACCTGCATAGCCATCTATATTGCAGTACTGTTATAGAATCTGCCTAGATACACAGCACCTAATGAATGGATAAATAAAATGTGGTATATTTACTTAGTGTATCAATAGCCATAAAGAAGAATAAAATTTTGCCATTTGCCCAAAACTGGAGGTAGGATTACCACAATGGGCAAGATTAGCCAAGCTCAAAAAGCCAAGCATCCTATATTTTACTTGTAGGTGCAATCTAGACCTAAAATGCTGCCGCTGCTGAAGCACACAAGTGTATGGAAGGCAGGCTCTCTAATTGCGGAACCAGTTGCGGGTCAGGCAAAAGCAGAGGGTCTTGAGGCCTATGGAGGGCAACTTAAGGGAAGTCCATTATTTACATAGTCAAAATACCATAAGAAAACCAACTAAATACTACTTTCAAAATGGAAAGGAGTACATCAGGTGGTGAGTCTAATAGAAGTGTGAATTTGATCTAAGTACATCATACACAGACATGGAAAATCACAATGGAACTCCTTTGTATAATTAATTCATATTGATAGAATAGGGAACAAAAATCCAGTCAGAGGTGGCTCATATTTGTAATTCTAGCTACTCAGTAGACTGAGATCTGAAGATTGCAATTCAATGCTAGCTGGGGCAGGAAAGTCTTTGAGGCTCTTATTCTTGTTATTCACCCCGTACCCCAGAAAAGATGGAAATGGAACTGTGGCTCAACTGGTAGAGCACTAGCCTTGGACAGAAAAGCTCAGGGACAGCACCATGGCCCAGTGTTCAAAAGGCAAATCAAGGAAAATAAGATAAACTGAGTATATAGAGAAAAGAATTTCCAACACTAGCACTGTGGCATACATTGCTTATGTACCATCACTATTAGCTCTTTTCTAACTCTTAATTTCTTTCTCTGTAAGATGGTTATATAAGTACTCATATTTTCATAGACTTTAGGCAATATTAAAAAATCAAATTTGTGTACATATATAAACTCAATGACTCTGTTGTCATATGTAACGAGAAATTTAACCTTGTATCATCTCTCTGGCCTTGTCTTGGCCCATGTTATCCTGGTGGCCTGGCGGTACATTTTAGCATGCCTTGAGCTACAACTGGGAAAAAACATCAACAAAATACAACAATGTATTTAATGTAGCAATTGATTCTAGATGTTTCAGGGACCGTGACCTATTCTATAACACCAACAGTTGAGTTATACCAGTCAGGGTTTCCTAAGTAATTATGACTACTAATGTTCCTAGAGTCTTTTGCAAAAATAGAATGACAGTTCTCAGAGTCACAGTGAAGTGTAGCTTCTGGGATTCTAGAATCCTGAAATTATTGACTGTTTAAATTGACCATTAAGGACTTCTTTCTCTTGTCTAACCCCTGCCCTTGCCAGCCCTGTTTATTAACCTCCACTAAGTCAGCACGTCTGTTGTTGTACTGGGACTGCAAGGGTGAATTGTTGAGCACCCTTGGGAAAAACACTTCCACACACTGTCAGGCTGATGTTTGGAGAAAATGAAACAAGGATAAAACTCTTTGAAAAATCAACTTCATCGTTTTCTTTGTGGGAAGATAAGTTCCAAATTGCCCAAACTGCTCCAAACATTTCTGGAAAATGGAATGAAAGCTCTTTGAGTTCTTGGTGGAGTTGATGAATACACGGATTCGCATGTTGTTATTTCTGTGAATAGTGGTTCCATCACGTTATGTACAAGCCCTGTCAAAGCATCAGAAAGTAGGGGGCCGGGGTAGGGTGACTGGGGTGGAGGTGAGGAGAGGAGTTTATGGTGGTTTTCAGCACACCAATCATTTAGGAAACTTTTAACGAATATTGATGGATTCTACAAGTAGGACTCCGGTATCAGTGATTTAAAAATCACC
This sequence comes from Perognathus longimembris pacificus, assembly GCF_023159225.1. NCBI lineage: Eukaryota > Metazoa > Chordata > Mammalia > Rodentia > Heteromyidae > Perognathus > Perognathus longimembris. Next base: position 9,508,806 of record NC_063173.1, on the reverse strand, counting down.
TCTGAGTGTCTAATATGAAGTTCGAGGCAGCAGAGCTAGGGCTCTTCTGAGAAAGCTGCATTTTAGTTGATGTTGGACACTGAGATATTTTCCGCGTAAAGTTTGAAGATTTATAGGAACTAGCAAAAACAAGATGAGAGCTTTAGAGAGATTGGCAGAAAGGTTTGGGGGAAGAAGCAACAAAGAAAGGAAACAGGTAAAATATGCAGGACAAAACAAGATGATGGAGTGAGAGGGGAGAGAAATAGGCTTTCTCCCTCCTCCTCCTCCTCCTCCTCCTCCTCCTCCTCCTCCTCCTCCTCCTCCTCCTCCTCCTCCTCCCCCTCTCCTCCTCTCCCCCCTCCTCTTCTCCCCCCTCCTCCTCTCCCCCGCCCTCCTCCTCTTCCTCTTCTTCTTCTTTTCCTGTTATTGCCAGTGAAGAGTTAAAGGGAAGATTAAGATTAGATTGAAGCTTGGTACAATGTTTACATCGTGTCCCATCTACCAGGGAAGTAGAGAGCTAGAGAATCAAAGTTCAAAGCCAACTAGAGCAAAAACAACAACCACAAAAAACAGTGTGACCTCATCTCAACCAATAACTGAGGCATAGTGAAGAATTATTATTATCCCAGGTGAATAAGGCATAGGTAGAGGCTCTTAGTCTAGGCCACCCTGGATAACAAGCAAGACTTTAACTGGGGATGAAAAGACCTTAAAACAAAGGACCAAGAGTTGGTTCAAGTGGAAGACAGCCTAGCAAGTGTGAGGCCCTGAGTTCACACCACAGTCTCTAAAATCTCCCATCTCCTAAAATTAGAGAACAGTGAGTTCTAGCTGGAATGTCAAACGTCAGGTTATTTTGGAGCAAGTGTCGGCTGCAATGACAAGTGCTCAAAGGGGAAACCTTCGCTGGCAGGCACTCACTTAAATGGCATGTGTGGCGGTTGCTTTCTAATCAGGTTTATGGATTTTGTAGATTACGACCTCAGAGAACCATAAATGGTTTTCCAATTCCTTCTCTCAAGCTGATGGATCTTGGAAAGCCGAGGAATTTGCACGCTTCTGTAATTTCGACACCATGGGGCTTAGATAAATATGAAGGTTACAGACGTAGGGATGGAGTTTTGCACAGCAATATTCCATACCGTGGTCCTGGTTTACCCAACTGACTTCAACTTAGATGTTATTTCAAGTCTCAGCTCAGTTTCCTATGCATTAGCTCATACTCATTTGGCATGATCAAATAAATGGTTCTATTACACAGTGTTCATCTCCTGTATACCTTGAGTTCATATTACCATGCTTTATTTTCTCACACTAGAGTGAACTCAGAGTCTTAGGCTTACTAGGAAGGTGCTCTAGCATTTGAGCCATGTCTTCAGTCTTGATTTTTCACTGGTAATTTTTTTTTGCCATTGCTGGGGCTTGGACTCAGGGCCTGAGCACCATCCCTGGCTTCTTCCCACTCAAGGCTAGCACTCTGCCACCTGAGCCACAGCGCCCCTTCTGGCCATTTTCCATATATGTGGTGCTGGGGAATGGAACCGAGAGCTTCATGTGTAGGAGGCAAGCGCTCTTGCCACTAGGCCATATTCCCAGCCCCATTCACTGGTAATTTTTAAGATATGGTCTCATGAACTTTTCTGCCTGAGCTGGCCTCAAGCCATGATCCTTCCCTTTCAGCCTTCCCAGTACTTAGAAGTATAGACATGAGCTTCTGGTAAGGATGACTTCCAATTTTTATTGTCTCTATAATATTTTGAGTTTGTAGTTCTTACAGATTACTTGAATAGTCTGAATATAACATAGATCCATAGACAAAAAACATTGAAGATTATTATTGCTGAGATGGAAAATAGATACAATTTCTACTGTCAGTCCTTATAGATTTTTGGTGGTTGCTTATGACCATATCAAGATACGCTTTCTAAATCATGATTAATAAACCCCATCTTCTCCTTCTGTGGTCAGCCTAACTCAGGTCTAGTATTCTGTCCACTCCATTTGCCTGTCTTTGTCATGGAAAGCAACAGCTATTTCCTCCAAGAGCTGAAAATTATTTTGAGCATTAAACATGAAAAAAGACCATTCATCTAAGGTGTGCTGGCAATGTAGTTTTGCCTTTAAGTGGAATTTGGAATGATTCCTGCATACTCGGCTCTTAAACTTCATTTCATCTTGACTGGAACTTTGCAGATTTTAGGCAACCAGGTACATCTGTTCTTGGATTTTAGGGTGTTGGGAAATCAATCCATTTTTTCAATATTTCTGCTGTTTCTACATTTCATTAACAGAAAACAACTCTCCAGCAGAAATAAAAATACCTTTCTTAACACTATCCAATATTAGCTTTATCATCTTCAGTATTTTAAGATATGAGAATTTTGGAAGCATAACTTTACTAAACATATTGTATGCCACCCTAGACGATGAAATATTTAGCAGCCAGAAGCACAGAAAATACCAGTGTTTGCAAAACCTACAATCATAAACTATTTACACTGTTCTGCAATGGAATATTCATGGAAGTATTAGCAGGTAGCATTTGGGGGCCAGGTCTGTAGGCAAATTGGCTGCTTTAGAAATTTCAGCATATAAGAGACGTGCCAAGAAGGGTGTAATGGTTTTCCTTGTGTTTCACACTGATTTTGACACAAGTTTGAAGAAGTATGCATATTTACATTTTTCTTATACTTTTTAATTACTTAATTTCTCAACTGTTGCTGAAAATGTAGTCCCTACATGCAGTGCTTTTCAGATATCCACATTGAAAAGCAGAAGGAAGATCAGCAAGAGTAGCTCCAAATACAAGATATAGACCACATTATTCTATAAGTACATAAAATATTTATAAATCACTCCAGTGCCTGAGGCAATTGGATAGGAAAAAAAAAATCTGAATGTAGAAAGAAAGATGTCTGCTCTTTTAATTGTCTAACTGAGTACACCAAGTAGGCTTTGTAAAGAAACACAACACAGGCAAGGCACTTTGGCGGTAATCAGTTCAGTAAGACAAATAACTACCCAAACATGAACGTTTGGGATTTGAACCCACTTCTCTGTGACTTAGAAATTCCTCCTCTTATCTTCCTCTGTCAAAGGATGGTAGAAAGGATCACCGATCGGCTGTTGTTTCTAGTCTCCATGTCAACACCCATAGGAAATACTTGTTTTAGAAAATTTCCTGGAGCCATGTTTTGAGATGAATGAAGATCTGGAGTTTCTCACCTTTCTATGACATGACTCATATAGGTGGACAATGTGTTGGATATATTATGTATGCACCCAATTCAGATTTCTTCCTTCTATGTGTGGGACTAGATTCAAGCAAATGCTGTCCTGATTTGGGATCAGCTGTTTCCTCTAAACCTCTTGCGGTCTATCTCTAGAATGGAGTAAATTCTTGCTTCAGAGACCTGGATGGAAGTTCAGTGGTCCCTTGCCATGGTATGTTTCTTGATGTTGTTGTGGAAATGGAAAGTCAGGGAGCTTGTGAATTGGCTGTGGTCATGCAATTAAGCAAGTAGCTAAAGCAAGAATTTTTTTCTTGGTACTGAGGCTTGAACTCAGGGCCTTGGCCTGTCCCTTTGCTTTTTCACTCAAGACTGTTAATGTACCACTTGAGTCATAGTTGATTTCAGATTTTTTTTTTTTGCTAGTTATGTGGTGATAAACGTCTCATATGCTTTTCTGGAATTTTTTTTTTTTTTTTTTGGCCAGTTCTTGGCCTTGGACTCAGGGCCTGAGCACTGTCCCTGGCTTCTTCCCGCTCAAGGCTAGCACTCTGACACCTGAGCCACAGCGCCGCTTCTGGCCGTTTTCTGTATATGTGGTGCTGGGGAATCGAACCTAGGGCCTCGTGTATCCGAGGCAGGCACTCTTGCCACTAGGCCATATCCCCAGCCTCATATGCTTTTTTGCTTGGACTGGCTTTGAACCAAGTGCTTTTAGATCTCAGTCTCCTGAGCAACTAGGATTGCAGCCATGAGCTCCGGGCACCCAGAATGAAGCAAGATTTTAATTTTGCTCGGTGGGTCCAATCTTTAATTTCCTTTCACTGAGTAATATTAAATGGAATTCAGTCTTGCACTTTGTTCTCATCCTTTATCTGCTGTGCAGGTTTAATCAATATAGAACCTCTCCATGTTAAAATAACACTTTAAAAAGCATCTAAATTATTAAATGACTTCCCAAAGAGTGGACAAGAAGGAATGAGAGAAGAAACAAATATACACAAACCAGAAGCATCTGGGATGAAGAAGTAATTTGGACAGTGTTCAAGTGAAAACCTAGTCCGTGCTCTCATTATGGCTATTCTTCATTACAATGTGCTTTTCATTTTAAAATAATAAATTTCCAAGCATCAGTGGCTCATGCTTGTCATCATAATTAGGCAGGATGATCAGGGTTCAAAGCCAGCCCAGGCAAGAAAGCCCATGAGACTATCTCCAATTAACCAACAAAAAACTGGAAGTGGAGGTGTGGCTCAAGTTGTAGAATGTCAGTGTAGAAAAGAAAAAAAAGCTAAGAGACCGGGGGACTGCGACCCTGAGTTCAAGCCCCAGTATTGATACAAAATAAAACAGAGCTAAATAAATAAAATAAATAGAATTTAAAGTCAGGAAAAAAGGAGAACTGAACCAAAATAGTCACCCAAGTTATCCACTGCTTACTTGAAAGGAAAAAGTGAAGGAGATTTTGCCTCCCTGTTCTTTCTCTCCAAACAAAAGCCCTAAGGAGCCTGGTTAGTACTGAGGCCAATTTCCTCCATCGGCACTGTGAATAAACATTGCAACTAGTACTCCCACACCTTTTATCCATCTCCCAGTCTGCATTCTGAATTTGATGCCAAGAAAAGAGCTCTTTTAAAGTGCCCTTCCCCACTGGTGCTGTGTGTGACTCATAGCTGATATGGGCAGGAATGGCTTATGGCCTTCAGTTAAGCCGCCACCCCATCCATCAGCCAAGCTGCCTTTCTCCCTAGCTCCCACTAGAGCCATTCATGCCCATTAGTTATTGGGGTCACTTTCATCATTCCTTTTAAACAAATCCAGCCTGGTCTCTAAGTAAACCTTGCTGATGAACTTCATGAACCCTCCAAAATAAGCTCGATAGTGTTGGGGAACGAGCACATTTCTTCTACAGAAATTGGAATGACTTAATATACTGGTAACTGGGGGTAATTCCAAAAGTCTCACTTGGTCTCATTTGTTATCAGAGATATTTAATTGCTTCAATGCAAAGATCCAGTGTATCTAGGATTAGGGTTAGTTTCCTCCCAATATTGAACAATTTACATGTATTATCTCATTTCATAGATATGGTGTGATAGGTAAATTAATACATTTATGCATAATATATCTACATACTTATACATTTATGTCTGCATAATAAATAGCTATAGAGAGATGAGAAGTAGATCTCAGATGATAGATCAATGACAGATGATAGATATCTCATAAAATATAGATACAGATATATGAAATGACTTAATGTACATATATATGAATATATAGATACAGATACTTTAGATCTATCTATATATATATGGATACATATATCTAGGTAGATATATATGAATGGATACAACTATTTGGACAGATATAACCATATATATGTACAGGTATAGACTGAATATACATATATATCGATAGAAGAGCATAGAAATTAACCCTGGGTATATTTTCAAATGTTTTTTAAGCAAAAGTGCCAAGACTACACAATGGAGAAAAGAGAGTCTTTCTCAAATAGTGTTGGAAAAACTGGCTATTCGCCTATGAAAGAATAAAGCTGGATCCTATATATCATACACAAAAATTAACTCAAGATTTACCAGAGACTATAAAACTCTCACAAGGAAATATAAGAGAAAAATTTCATAACATTGGATACAACAAGACTTTTTGCTAAGACAATAAAAATAAAGTCAACAAAAGAAAAAATGTACTTTTTTGGTAGTGCCAGGGTCTAAACTGGGCCTGCATTCTACCACTTGACACTCCTCCAGCCTAAGATACACAAATAAACTGTACAGAGAAAGATGTGATCAAACATGGCAAATGAGTTTGAGGGAGTCCAGGGTAAGGAAACTCATTAGATAGTTATCTCAATGGTTTAGGAAATGATGAACAGTTCTTCAAGCCTTATAGTGATAGTAAAGACTGAGAGGACCTATATTTGCCAAGCAAAATGTTAAGATTTATTAATTATTTAGAGGTTTAGGGCAATAGTAAGGAAGTGAAAATTGAAGTTTCATGGCAGTGAAGTCTGGCCAAAATGTTGCTACCTGCCTTAGTCGAAGAGCCACGACTAGGCATTCTTTCTCCCCCAGATCAGTATTTCTCAGGATGTCAGACTGTTCAAGGTGATTTAAACATCTCTAGCTTATTTATTTTTATTGTTTTCCTTCACGTAAATACCCTTGTTAAATAGACATTGAAATGGAGTGTGTTAGGCACCACAGATAAACGATATATAAATTATAGTTCCTATCACTAAAGAGCTCAACTGAAGTAGAGAATCAAACAATGATAATATCACATGGCAGAAGGAGTCATTCAGATATGTATGTACCTGGGCCTCTGACCACATAAACAAACAATAACGTAAATATTTCACTGTATTATAATGCTGCAGTGATAAGGACATATTTGACCACTTGTATTCTAAACTCTAAAAGTATGAGAACTATATTCCTTTTTTTATGAATTCTTGTTACTGGTCTGTAATTCCAGTTGAAAACACTTAATACATATAAAATGTTCAGATTAAAAATCTTGATATAAATGGTAAAACACTAGCCTTGAGCAAACCAGCTCAGGGGACAGCACTCAGACCCCAAAGCCAAGCCTCAGGACCAGCAAATAAATAAATAGATACAAATTTTAAAACCTGTACTATTAACTATTCATGAATATGCTTGTAAAAATATTTGAATCTTTAAAGCAACAAAATTCTAATTCTGTATCTCTGCAACTGACTACCTGTTAGAAACAAACCATTTGCCAACCTAGATAATAAAAAAAAAAATCGTGGTATATTTCTTTGAACTCATGGGTAGCACATTCAACAAGAAGACCTGTGTAAAAAGGAAAATCAGTTTGATTGTAGTTTAAAAACACTTTTAAGTACTCGGTGAGGGATGAGGAACCAGACCATTGTGATTTCCAGAAATCTCTGTTCTTCTTTCCTTCCTTCCTTCCTTCCTTCCTTCCTTCCTTCCTTCCTTCCTTCCTTCCTTCCTTCCTTCCTTCCTTCCTTCCTTCCTTCCTTCCTTCCTTCCTTCCTTTCTTTCTTTCCTTTTCTTTTTTTTGCCAGACCTGGGGCTTGTTGTACTCAGGGCCTGAGCACTGATCCTGGCTTCTTTTTGCTCAAGGCTAGCATTCTACCACTTGAGCCACAGTGCTTGAGCCACAGCGCCACTTCTGGCCTTTTTTATGTATGTGGTGCTGAGGAATCGAACCCAGGGCTTCATGTATATGAGGCAAGCACTCTACCACTAGGCCATATTCCCAGCCCCAGAAATCTCTGTTCTTCTAAGAGTCCTTAAATCGCACCTACTTTCAGCTAGGAAAGGAAAGGGAGAGCCCAACCCTGTTCAGATTGCCCACCAGTGGAGAAATGATCCAATCCCATAGCTCCCAGCTTAATGAACAGGGGTGATGGACCACACTGAGTGGTGTCTGGTTTTCCTCTCTGCACTGGTAAGTATGACAGAAAAATCAAGAAGTCTACACCTATGTTTTTCCTTCCTAAAAAACACCCAGATTCTTTATTTTCTGTAATGTCTGCATTCTTGAAGTGTTTGTTAAATGTCTGGTGCTTTGGCAATGAAGACAGGTAAGAAGGTGGGACAAAGTGAAATGGTTCTTTCGATACCCACCCCAAGTTAAGACCTGTCTTTACTAATGATCTCAATCGTTTTATACAAGAATTTTTCTTTGCTTCGTGATAACGAAAGTTTCACTCTTTCCCATTAGACAGAATGAACCAACATAGTCTAAATGTGGAAAGAGTAGATCTGAGCCAGTCCCACAATGGCATGCTTTGGTTTATCCAGAGTTATACAGTGCCTGCACATTTTAATCTTACCCTTCATTTTACACTCTGCTGTTGCTTTCCAATGTTAATATTTTTTCCTTAACTAAGGCCTCTCATTTTGCACTAGGCCATCCCTAATACATTTGTAATATTGCAATGCCTGGTATATAATGACTAGTCAGTGAGTGAGTGGATTCATGAAGGAATAAAACTTCATCTTGAAATAGGTTCAATATTTCTTCTTTCCTTTCTTCTTTCTTTTCCTTTCCTTTTTTTCTTTTTTATTTGATGAAATATTTGAAAGCTTTGAATTGCATTCTGAGAAGTTTAAACTTTTTCGTATGGTCAAATAAATTCGTGGAAGTGTGCTTGTAGATTTAGAGTCATATTCTAACTTGCTACAGAAGGGGGAACCATGTAGCCTATGTTCTGTTTGGTCTGGCTTACTTCGCTTAATACAATTTTTTCCAAGTCTTTCCATTTCCTTACTAACGGGGCAATGTCATTCTTTCTGATGGAAGCACAGAACTCCATTGTATAAATACACCACATCTTCCTGATCTGTTCCTCCACTGAGGACAAAGGATGAACCAATTCAGCTGTGATACTCACTGGACAGTATGTTGGAAATGAACTATACAACCTGGGGGGGAGGGGAGATTCAGAGGCAAGTGGGAGAAAAAGAGGGGGAGGTAACACTGTTCAAAAAGAAATGTGCTCATGACCTTACTTATGTAAATACAATCCCTCTGTGCACCTCCTTTACAATATTTTTTTTTCAAAAATTCATGCAAGTGCATTAAACAGGAAAGTAACAAGGATCACATAAATCTGAGAAAAGCATTTGGAATGAGCCACGGACTCAGCAGAGGGACACAGAAGAACTGGAACGGCACATGCATCTCTCCCGGAAGGAGAGACATTCCAGGATGTTTGAGAATTACCTTTGAAATATGATAAACTGCTGATAACATATCTATGAAGGCTGACAGTAAACTTCAGGCTTTATTAAAACAAAACTTCATGTTTTGTTCCCGTTTGAATTTTGACCTTTCAAAAAAGCTATGGTAGGAGGCCAAAGGAAATACAAAATGTTTTCAAAAGATCATGCAAATCATAACGTATGAAACTGTAACCTCTCTGTACATCACTTTGACAATAAATAAGAAAAAAAAAACTGCATGCATCCACCTTACAACCCCCCCCCAAAATAAATAAATGTACATTTCAATGAATTTTCCCACACTGAACACAGCTATGCTGCCAACAACCAGATAAAGAAATTCAAATGTCCCTGGTTATTGATGAGGGTTTGAGAGGTTCCTCTATCAAAGTTAGACCTTCTACTGATTTTTAAAATAGATATTTGGCTTTCAAGTGCAGAAAAATTAAAAAAAAAAAACCAACTCCTGGACTAGTAACAAAGGAAGAAAAACCCTCAAAGACTCCCTGAACAGAAAATAGATGTGGGTGTTCCAAGAGATGCCTGGTTGGAAATCAGAGTAATTTTGGTGGAATTTATAATTGGAGGAGTCTGTATAATATGCGTGAGGTAAATGCTTTTTTTTCTGAGCACCTGGTACACTGCCATTCTTACTCTTTACACTGTTTAAGCATTAGAAATTGGGCTCAGGAATATCAAGTGTAATCATTTTTCCAAACATTTAGTATATGTATAGAATATTAATGTTCAATCAATTAGGTACTGAAAATACCGAAGATAAGTATACTAATTGCCTTAAGGAGGGTATATTTTAACTTCACAAATAGCAGGAAAGCAAATGTAAGCCCACACATAAAACCACCCCATTATGTGACATGTACATTAGTTCTGTATCTTGAAGAACTTTATTATATAAAAAAGAATATTGAATTTGAAGTCAGAAAATATCCTGAATTTAAACCTGAATACCATTCTACAGCTACTTTAACACATGGGGTAGTTTAATTAGCGTTTGTGTGGTTATTTTGTAAGATTGGAGACAATGTCTTTGTTACAGAAATGTTATGAGGATTGTATCACATAATATATGCAAACAACTTCCCACATTGGAGCAACTCAAACCTAGTAATTATCATTATTAGAATTGTTATGGGGCACAGTTGATTGTCATTGTTGTTGATCATCATCCTCATTATTGTTATTATCTTTGCTGTTATTACATATTATCTTTGCTATTATTACACATATGTGGAGGCATGGTACAACCTGTAAAAGTTAGGAATAGAGCTGTCTGAAGAAGATGATTTTGACCCAGTTCATACAGATGAGAAGAAATGAACAAACTTGTACAGAAAGAAAGCAGATCATTTATGCTAGGCAGAGCCATGAGCATGTGTCCTTTAGAAGGTCAATGGAGTTCTCTGCATTCAGTTCTCCTTAGCCCCTGAGTCAGGAGAGAGACAATGGAAGGTGAGAGAAAAGCGCGTGTTTGTTGACTTTTTCCTGGACTCACTGGTAGATCTAATCAACAAGGAGTTCTTTCATTTGGAGAAAAATATAAGGTCATATTCTTTCTTGCACCCCTATTTTCAAACTTTGGAAACTATTGCTGATAAGAGCGAAACATAGGTATTCGTGAGTCTTCTGTTCTGCAGTGTTTTTCTCTTTAGAATTGCATGAGAACTAATTAGGGAGACATCTTTTCCGTGAAATGGTGCTGAATGCGGACAGCACTAATTGCCTGGGCTATTTCCTTGAAGCGGTCCATGGTACTGGATTGTTCTTTGTTTTCCATATTGGGCTGGTAACGAATGCCTTGAAATGCATACAGGAGAAATTGGTTCTAATATACAATAACATCAATAATTAAATAATCCTAGTTGCAGGGAGAGCCAACCCTCTAGTAGTTGGTGTCTGAATGTTTACCGGAATTGCTGATGAGAAGGGTGAAGCTTGGCCTATGGAAGATGTTTGTAGAAGCACTGACTCTTCCCTCCCACCCTCCCATCACCCCTCAGGGCAGGTTATCTGCTCTCCACTGAGGAGAGCCAGGGTCACAGAGGCGAAGCTGTCTGCGCAGGGTGGCTGGCTAGCGTGGTGGTGAAACGGAGATGGGGATGGGTGTCAGCTTTGACCTTGGAACTGTTGCTCGTTTGAAGATGAGTGGCATTCCCGGTGAGTGATCTCATGCCATCAGGATGGTGTCAGGGCTTCAGTCCTGCGTTGTTTTCCTAGGGGATCAAAAGTGCAAATCCTTATCACCCCCCAACACAGGTGGCTGTGCGTCATCCCCCAGAGAACCTCAGCTGCCTTTGGGCCCCGCAGCCTCTGGAGACAGTTTTCCACTTTCCCTTGGGAAAGAGATTGCTGCCGGATTTGGGCAGTGACTAAACAACAGTCCACGACTTTAAAGTGTCCCCGGTGGGAGGAGGATCCATCAACCTTATCGGCACTATCAGCTCCTCGGTGGGTGGGCGCCCATCAGAAAGTGGCATTATCATGTGAAACCGGAGCTTCTATTGTAGATGATCCTCTTGTATCCCCTTCCTGTGGTTGTCCCTGCACTATCACTGTATCTCATCTGAGTACCCTGGATACTGTATTTACTGGTATTAGAACTAGGGAAGGGAAAGAGAATACCAAAATCGAGAGACAAAGGATAAAAAGACAAAGGACTCCAAAAGCAACACTTGCAAGTTCATTTGGTGAAAACCAACAGAACAACTCATGGGGGGAGAGGGAGAGGGAGAGAGAGAGGGGGAGGGGGGAATGAGGGAGGAGGTAACAAACAGTACAAGAAATGTACCCATGGCCTAACATATGAAACTGTAACCCCTCTGTACATCACTTTGACAATAAATAATTATTTTAAAATAAATAAATAAAAAGTTTTAAAAAAGGAAGATATGTAGGAAATCAAAAAGGAAGAAAGAAAGTGGCATTAGACGACCACCCTCGTGTGGTCTGTGAGAGGCTAAAAGGCCCGTCAAGAAGCACGAGCATGTGTTTCCGATCTGGGCCACGTCAATCCCTCGGTGATTCCCATACTCAAAAAACAAAACAAAACAAAAAAAACACCTCATTGGAATCTAAGATACGAATATCATTTATGATGCTCACGCAGATGACAAAAATCAGAATAATGTGTCAGAATAAGGTCAAGAATGTGAATGTCTCAACCGAAATAAAACCGTTTGTCTCTTGCACAATTCCAATCAATGGCAGATTTGCAAAATACAAAGGCTGAGATCTACTGAGGAATGCAACTAAGGATTGTCTTATTTTGTGAGGGGAGAGAGTGAAGACAGGCCCCACTAGCACAGATTATGCAGTCGAGATTTGGGGAAATCTCAGGGGTCTTTACATCTGGAGTGCAATGGGTAAGCCTCCCGCTAGGAAAACCACCTTCGTGATTGTGGTATCTCCCTTGCCAGGTAAGTATCTGTCAAGTTTATTTCTTGAAAGAGAAGATAGAACAGATAACTTCTGCTTCTAGGAAAGTGGCTCTCAATTTTTACTGTAGGGAATATTGGGAAGGCACTTAGTAAAAAATTAGAAATGTTAGTGTAATTTCTCCCCAGTATTCATTCCTTGACTAATTCACATAAGTAAAGATTTTCTGGCTTCTCCTTTCTCTATTCCCATGAATGCTAAGCCAGTCCCCTTCAGAAATATGGTTTATATGACCAAACATTCCAGTAGTGGAGGGGCTTTTATTCTGACAAATAGATTCATAGGGGTCTATCCTCAATGACACAAAGTTTATAATGAAAGTAAAATTTTCTCTGGATAACATGTCCTATTAGCAGTGAACACTACCACCACCACCAACAATAAGCCTGATGAGAAATTTCCAGGCTTTAGCTAAACTGGCTCTGCCAAGCTTTGTCCACCATAGTTACAAATAGATTCCTTTAGTTTTTTAAAATTTAATCCAATTCTCTTTTTCTTTTTTTTTATTATCAAGGTGATGTACAGAGTGGTTACAGTTACATATGTAAGATAGTGAGTACATTTCTTGTCAAACACTGTTACCCTCTCCCTCAATTTTCTCCCACTTTAAATGTAAAAATAAATTAGTGAAATTAGATCAGGCCTTTTCAGTAGAGTTTTGTTGAACCTCAGAACTGATTTTCAGAGCAAGAAAAATGGGAAATACAGAGTAAATTTCATTTTAAAATCAGCCAGACTTATTGTTGTCTTGGGGAGAAAGGGAAAGCTCACAAAGATCATGCCTCATAAAGCCACTTTCTGAAAAATAACTGAAATGCTCCTTAAGAAAGTAGGTTAACTCAGTTTCCATGGGAATAGTCCCTATTGCCAAAATCATACTGTTGATTGTGAGAAGTGACAATGACAGAAAGATCAAATTGAAGCCAGCCACAGAGACTGCTCTGATGGCTTCCTTCATTGTTATATTGCTTCTTTACACTGTAGGCTTCACTTCCTATTATGGTTTGAAGACAAGATCTAGTTGGTTTGATTTGTATCTAGAATTATATAACACAACATTGACTAGGAAGGGTTTCATATGCTGGTAGGATGCAGTTAAGATTTACATGATGGTGGTAAATTAGTTCTCAAATGTAATCTTCAGGCTGAAACCCTAATGTGAACTGGAAAATATGGATTCCTTAGGTTTATTGTAGAGATGCTCAGGAATAAAACCTATAATGGACCTACATACTTGTATTTCTTTAAATTTATGAGTACATACCCCAGTTTTACAACCACTGCCTAGATTTATATGCACATTTATAGGCCACACTCTTAATATTCCCTATACAAATGCACAAGAAGGGATTTCTTTCACTAATTATAATCCTACTATATAATGGCCGATTTGTCCCAAACTGAGTTACAGATAATTAAAGAACTCAGACTGAGCCCCATCTCTACAAATCATAAGATTGTATTAGACACTCAAGTAGTTCTGTCTGAAATAACCTATGGTACTAGTGAAGAGTTGAAGTTTCTGTCACACGTTTGTATTGAAAGAGGGAGATTTGCTATCTACGTGATTTGCTTAGAACAAGAAGAAATTATGAGTATGATTGACACTGATAGCTATTGCATAGGACCTATCTCTCCGCCGCCAGCTATCCTTCTCAACATGGGGTATGAGAAGATGAAGTCCCAGCATGGGCACCAAGTCATGAACTGACACACACGTTCAGTTCCTCAGGGTTGGTTGTCATGTGCTTTTAAAACACAAGAACACTGGAGTAACTGCAAGGTGAGCAGAAGCAAAGCAGAGGAACCTGGAGGGAATTCAGGAACAACACTTGATGGGCAAGTGACCTAATTAATAAACCCACAAGAAGCCACTCCTAATAATTCTTAAGTACCTGAAACTGGGAAAAGCTGATGTTGCTATAATAGTCGAGTTCCGATTAGCTTAGCGGGGCCAGGAAAGCATTTCTCACAAAGGAAACAATAAGAATAAAGACAAGAAGAGTGACAGGTGAAATGAAGCAGGCTCAGAATAGAACATGAGTTCATACCCAGGTTACATACATCAAAATGAAAGGAATTCAGCGTGGCGCAGGGATTCCTACCTATTAGTTCCTCTGGAGATGAAAAAGATGGCTGTGCTTGGATGTGGTAGCTAAAGCAGGAAGCATAAACAGGAACATCACAGTCCAGATTAGCCCCCACAAAGAAAGAGACAAAAAGGCTAGAGATGTGGGATCTGGTGGTAGAGTACCTGCTTACTGAGTTTGAGGTCCTGAGTTCAAATCCCAGTATGGACAAAAATACAAATAAAGTAATGTGAAACAAATAAACCTAGAAATAGGAAGAACAAAAGAACAAAAATAAAGTAAATAATAAAAGAACTGGTTTATCATCAATTAACCAAACATCTAAACCTTAATTTTTACTTTGAAATTTATCTCACAGGTCAATAGTCTATGGTAAAATATAATGAGAAATGTTCTTGGCACTTTTCTTCACATCCTACATTGTTCCATTCTTTTCCACATGCCAAGGGCTGTGAGGTAATAGAATACAATAAATACAAAGTACAAAGACAAAGTACCGGCTTTATTTTTCATCTGAACACTCTACAGTCATTGATATTCTACTATAAATTCATTATAACTATCTATAGTATGTAGTACACATATTATTACCCTCCAGGAAGGAGAGGATTTAACTTTCTTCTTCACTACTCTAAACCCAATGCTAGAATATCTAGGTTCATTCAACTCACAACTCTTTGTAGAACATATGAATAAAGAAACGAATGAATTTGTGAACAATACTGGTTATTTAGTGACTAAACAGGAAAGTCAGAGTTTCATGGGAACTAAGATTGTAGGAGACATCATGGAAAAAGCAGTATTCTTTAGCATGTAAGATATGTATTTACTAATTCCATTCAAAGCAGGAAATGACTCTTTTCAGTGAAACAAATGCCAAGTCCCCCCAAATAAAATAGTACACTAATCAGAATAGCCTGAACTGCAGATGGTAAACCTATGCCCCACAACTGCAGCTACTCAATACATAACAGTCCCCCCAGATTAAATAGTACATTAGTCAGTTTAGTCTAAAGATGGCAAACCTAAGCCCCACAGCTGCAACTATTCAGCACATAAAAGTATGATTTGTCTTCTATATTGCAATCCTGTGAGGGGATCCACTGTCAACTGTGACTTAGAAAACCAAGGTCTTCTCCTCTCAGGACTCTACCATCCTGAGCCGTGTTTATTTGCAAAGCTTTAAAATGGAGATACAGACAGTCCCAAACACAGGGTCTTTCTTTCCTCCACCACCCCACAAAAACTAAAAAATGTATGAGGCTTGCTATCACTGCAGACCAGCTGTACAGTGTGATAAGTAGCAGGCTAGTTAGCCAGGTTAATTTAATCAGGCTAATGATTGTCCCAAGCAAAGATGAGGCCACTCAAGCTGGCAGAGGCTGTTTCCATTTCTGCTGTTTCTCCACAAGAGGACTCGGGGCTGCTAAGCGTGAGACATTGGAAAGGAAAAAAAAAAAAAAAGAAATGTTAAAAGGATGTCTTGAGAAAGAAGAAAATGTTATAGACAGAGACTCAGATTTACACAAAAGAAATGAAAAGTTAGAAAAGAAATAAAGGCAAAATAAATATATAACTAGCAGGTAACATTTTGTTCAAACCAATAATAATGAAAATATAGTTACATACACATATGTATCCATATACACACATGCTTATGTATAAATGAAATGCATGTCAACAATAATACAAAGAATAATTAAAGGGAAGAATTTGATACATTTTGTCATTATAGGATGCTTATACTACATAATTGCTATTCAAAAGCTCTCACAGCCAGATGCTGGTTTCACACGTGCATAATCCTAGCTACTGAGAAGGCTGAGATGTGGGTCAAAGCCAGCCAGGGAAGGAAAGTCTGTAAGACTCGTATCTCTAATTAAACACAAAATAGTAAAGCTGTGACTCAAGTGATAGAGTACTAACATTGAGCAAAGAGATCAGGAAGAGTGCCCAGGCCCTGAGTTCAAGCCCCAGGACAGCCCCCCACCAAACAAACAAATAAACAAACAAAATGGAGATACAGTAAAGAAGACCTGTTGGATATGTAAGAGCAATAAGTGATTAGAGGGCTGTACATTTCAGCCACATATTCCTTTGCACGGTCTCACTGAGTTGTAAGTATAAAAAAAGAGTACAGTTGATTTGTTCATCAGGAAATCGAACTGGTTTGTTGGATACACACACACACACACACACACACACACACACACACGTTTGGTGGTATATGAATCTCACATTGAGTTTAGAAATCATACAAAGAGGCCAGGAATATGGCCTTGTGGTAGAGTGCTTGCCTCGCATAAATGAAGCCCTGGGTTCGATTCCTCAGCATCCACATATAGAAAAAGGCAGAAGTGGAGCTGTGGCTTAAGTGGTAGAGTGCTAGCCTTGAGCAAAAAAAAAAAAGCCAGGGACAGTGCTAAGACCCTGAGTTCAAGCCCCAGGACTGGAAAAAAGGAAAAGAAAAAAAGAGAGAAATCATAATAACTCTAGCAATTCCTGTTACAGCTAATTGGTTTTCAAAATAGAGATAGGGAGCATAATTTTCTATGAAAATTCTCTGATAAACATCTAATAATCAGTCATTTACTTAAGTAAATGGTGTTACATATATCAGGTAATCACACGTATGCACAGCCCTGTGGCTAACCCTCTGGAAGAAGATTGATGAACTACTACAATGAAGAAAAATGGTGCCTTGACAGGTCCTCAGTATTTAAAAGAATAATTACTACTACATTGAGCATATATAGATATTATTACACTATCCAGATATTATTGCATTTATTATTCACAGTTCTAGAAGGTATGCACTACCATTGTTATTTTATAAGTGAATTATGGCTTACTATAAAGGAGCACTTGCTCTAGGTGTCATAATTATTAACATAGCTTGAGTACCTGAATCACCAATGATTATTCTAAGGAGTTTGTAAAACAAGAATAGGATGGTTTTAACCCCAGATTAAATTACATTGAACTTTGAAAAATATCCCCAGAAGAAACTCGAATCCTTGGTGAAGATTTAGAAGAGACAGAAGACCAGGTGACAGTGGAGTCCTCCGTGCTGTGCTAAGCTCTCGCAGAAAAACTCAGGTTTCCTACGCCAGACTCTGACTGCTACTTCCTCCCTCCTTCCCTCCCTCCCTCCCTCTCTTCCTTCCTCTTTCCTCTTTTCCTTCCTTCCTTCCTTCCTTCCTTTCTTTTCCTTTCTCTTTCTTTTGTTTTATTTTATTTTATCTTTAAGGAGTTGTACAAAGGGATTTCAACTCAGCATATCAATTTCCAAGTACAATTCATCTTGATTAATGTTATCCCTTCCAGCATTCTCCCATGTCTTAATCCCACCCATTCATTCAAGTTATCTACTTTGATTTCCAGTATGTATGTTAATCATTATGACTGCTGTTGCTCATCTTTTAAAGGATTGTTTTCATTTTTTGTAATCCAATGTAATAAAAAACCGGTGACTTCAGTAATCACATTCACATGAATATCTGTGCAACTGTATTGAGAGAGAAAGAGAGAGAGAGAGAGGAGGCATTACTTCCCAAATATGTCCCTTATGCCCTGATGTACCATGAACTGGCAGTGTGGTTGACTATCCATATAAATACACAAGTAATTATTTATAAGCACCTACAGTTCCTATCAAAGTTAAGTAAGAAATTTTATGCTCAGTTTAAGCTATTTATTCCTTTCATGATTGATGTAGGACTACGAAACAATGTGACTTATTCATAAAATGAATCCATTATCCTTTCAAAATAAGAAAGCAAAAACAGAAATGACTAGAGTTATGTTTAACTTTAATGTGACCTTCCCCTTCCCTCAACACGATCGCCGGAATTTAAAGTCCTAGGCAATATAAATTTCCCACTGAGGCAAAAACAAAGATTCAATAATTGCTTTGCAAATTAGCAGCTAGGATTGGGCACTTAGCGCGGATATTTTCCATTGCAATAAAGTAGAAATAACAGACTTAATGAGAATGGTATAATGAAGTTGGGTAACAATTTCATCCTTGAGCCAAAGTCACATTTTTTCTCTCTGCAGGATGGATTAAATAGGTGGATTGAACAAGAAGCTCACCTGGTGAACACATTGCTTTTGCAGATATAAGTGGCACACAGCTGGTTTTAACTGCTAGGATTTGCTTACCCATATGCAGTACTACACGAAATAAAGAGCTGCTGAGAGAAGGGTGTAGGAAATGTCATTTTGAGTACAGCTTTACTGTTGGCAGGGGGAATAGCTTTTCGAAAACCAGGAGTTTCCTTGATGATACATCCCGGGACAAGATCACTGTTGCCTTGGGAAGAACGGCCCAACAACCATGGAACACTTTCTGTTTACTCTTCATTTTTATAACATGTTCTTATCCACTTCCCATAGTAGGGGGACGAGCTCACGTTGCCTTCCGCTGTTTCCCAGGCAACACGATTAGAATCTCACATGCCAGGGGCTGAGTTCATTTAGTTCCAATTAAATATTATTTAAGTAAGTGCTAGGCATCAGGAAAACTGCGATGGGCAAAGTGTAGCATTCTGAACCAGGTAAAATGGGGCCATATTCCAGACTCATGCTGCCTCCAGGGTGTCATGACTAGAAAATGGATTTAAAGCCTCTCCAGGTCTGGAATCACTAACCTTTCACACACTAACAAAAGATTGCTCATCATGTTTTAAAGATAAATTATGCATGCTAAGTGCCAGAAACTAAGTAGAAACCAATAATATGAAATGATTACAGTAGAGATTAGTCATGTACCTGAGAGGAAAAGACAAGAAGTGGATCTGGCAGTACCTAAGGGGAGGGGAAACCGCTCACATGATTATAATATAGGTGCAAGATGTAAGGAAGACTTAAATAATGCTATCCGCCGTGCCAGATGAGACTTCTTTTAGGAAGTCCAAACTGAAAGCCGAGTGCAAACCATCCAATAAATGGGAAGAAACTGGAAGGAAAGCCAGGAGTTGATTCTGTTCCTCAGGATGAAAGGGAGATGAGCATAAAAGAAGGTGAGCAGGTAGTGGAGAGGGAACAAAGCACACAGTTGAGTGGGTTGGGTGGGAGCTTGCTGGGCATAATTTTGTCATTAAGAAGATAATTCTGTATCCTCCAAGATGCATCATATCTGTATAGTAGAGAAAACACTGACTTCTGCGTGTGGATGGAGGATGTTAGCCTGATTTGGAAAGTGAGTAAGAGTCATGTTTGGCACAGGAAAGATAGTGTGGGTGAGGAGGAAAGGTAAGAAACTGATTTATTTGCCACCTACTCAAGCTGGAGAGAGCTTTTGGACTGTGATGTGTACTCTAACACCTATAAAGGGAAGGAGGAAAGTGGAAAGAGGGAGGAGGTAGAAAGAGGGGTCGGTAAGAGTCTTGATGATGTCACAACTACCCATTGGAAGAACTCTCAGTCTCTCCAGAATGCATCTACTGGGCTATCATTGGTGTGAATGTGCAGTTGACACGAGTAGTACCAGCTAGGACCAACACTCATTTAGGCACCCTGCATCTAGAGCTTCGTGGCACTTTACATATTCCTAGACATCCAGAAAAATATTACATATCATCCATATTAAAATATTAGAGAAAAGCATAGGATAATAAATAAACATGTGGGGTTTGGAGGGGAATTTCTTAAATCAAATTATTAGTTTAATTGACTTGGCAGGGATAAGATAGAGGTACTTGTTATCACCATTCAACATTGCATTGGATGCAAAATCATATAACCACTTTAAAAACAGTTTGATAGCCTTGCAAAACCGTGCGCGCGTGTGTGTGCGCGCGCGCGCCAATGCAGAGGCTTTAACTCAGAGTACCCTTCTCACATGTTCTTAGTTTGGGTTTGGCTTGTTTGTTTTTGTTTTTTTTCTTAAGGCTGGTGCTCACCGCTTGAACCACACTTCCACTTCTGGATTTTGCTGTTTAGAGATAAGACTCTCTCAGATTTGGAACTTGTCTGCTCAGAGCTGGCTCAAAGGAAAATTCTGAGTAATAGGGATTACAGGCTTGAGTTGCCACTCCCCCACTCCCCTTCCCCCAGCTAAACTAATATGATTCATCAACCATGTTCTTTGGTATTCACTTAAGTGAGTTGAAAACAGCCATGAACACTGGTGTGTATAATGGCTTTATTCATAATGGCCTAAATTTAGAAGCAACCAAGATGCCCTTCTGCAGGTGAACAGGCACATAAATAGTGGAACATCTGTAAACCTGCAGTGACAGTGAACACCAATCGACTCCAGACTTACGTGATGACAGTGTGCCAAGGCTGGCTACTGGTTAGATGGCTGGAACACATGAACTCTCCAGCATTGGGATTGAAGGTAAGCGAGGCTAGGTATGTTTGGGAGGAGAGGGAACACGAGAACTCCACTTCACACTCCATTGCACAGTGAACCTAAAGTTGCCCTATAAAGAGTAACAATTATGGGTCTGGGAATATGGCCTTGTGGCAAGAGTGCTTGCCTCGTATAGATGAAGCCCTGGGTTTGATTCCCTAGCACCACATATATAGAAAACAGCCAGAAGTGGCGCTGTGGCTCAAGTGGCAGAGTGCTAGCCTTGAGCAGAAAGAAGCCAGGGACAGTGCTCAGGCCCTGAGTTCAAGCCCCAGGACTGGCCAAAAAAAAAAAATTATCCAATGCCTAATGTATGAAACTGTAACCTCTCTGTATATCAGTTTGATAATAAAAATTTTTTTAAGAAAGAGTAACAATTATGAGGAGAAATATCCACCTTTAAAACAGATAAAACCTTAGTCTCCTCAAAGAAAACGATATGTTTAAATGTTCAATAAGTATAGGGCATAAGGCCAATGATATTTTATATAATTATGATATATTTGTATTCAGACCTTTAATTTTCCTATTTGTTTTTGTCTCCTCTGCTTTTATCTCTATATTCTCGGTGATTTTTGTGTATATTTAGTAATCCGTTTTAATTTATTACTTGGCTTTGTGTTTGTGAAATTTGAGAAGTGTTTAGGCATTGTATTCTGAATCTCTCCTTTTTGTGTTCTCTATCTATCTATCTAAATATGTACATATACATATAATATCTATCTATCTGTCTATCAACTTTAGTATTACCAAATCAGTAGCAGAAACTCTTCACTTTTACCTTTATTTCCCGTATCATTTTCATTTGGATTTTGAGCCCATTCAGTGCCATATTTATCTCAAGGATTGTATTTTCATTTCTAAATTTTATTTTGACTTTTTATTGCTTTGTCCCTCCCTTCTTTTTTTTATGCCAGTTGTGGGCCTTGAACTCAGGGCTTGGCCACTTCCCTTGTGTTCTTTTGCTCAAGGTTAGCAGCTCTACTTCCAGATTTTTTAGTGGTTAACTGGAAATAAGTCTCATAGACGTCTCTCTGGGGGCTGGTTTCAGACCAAGATTCTCAGTTCTTAGCCTCCTGAGAAGCTAGGATTACAGGCATGAGCTACTACTAGCAACCAGCCTACTTCTTGTTTTTTAATTAATTTCAACTATGTAGGAGATTCTTACTTGGTTTTATTTTTTATAATTTTTGAAAAATAATTAAAACATTTACTTCAAAATCTTTTTGTGAAAAGGCTAGCATCTGTGTTATCTTGGGTTGGTAGCGTTGCTTTTATTTATTTATTTTGATGTGGGTTGTAGTTTCCTGATTTTTTTGTATATCAAGTAATTTTGGATTCTAATTAAAATATTTTGATCTATGATCATCATTTTTCAAAACGTTGGTATTTGTGAATTAGCAAGAAATCAGCTAATCCTAACAGCTCTCTTTCCATCTATAGGTGATGGTTCAAAGTTCAGTTCATTTTTTTTTTTTTTTTGCCAGTCCTGGGCCTTGGACTCAGGGCCTGAGCACTGTCCCTGGCTTCTTCCCGCTCAAGGCTAGCACTCTGCCACTTGAGCCACAGCGCCACTTCTGGCCATTTTCTGTATATGTGGTGCTGGGGAATTGAACCCAGGGCTTCATGAGTAGGAGGCAAGCGCTCTTGCCACTAGGCCATATCCCCAGCCCAGTTCAGTTCATTTTTATAAAGGTTTTTATGATTTTTGTGAGTACTGCAGGTATTCATGATTTGAAGATCATGATGAAACTTGTACTAGTCTTTCAAAGCTCAGCTTGGCTGAACAAATGTTTTTCTATGCTGCTTTGAATCTGTCTAGAAATATGTAGGCTTAGGTCTTAAATTAGTGTCTCAAATCTCAGTTCAGTCTTCTAGGCCTGTGGAAGACTTCTTGGGGTTCATACAATGTATTTGTATGCGAGGATTGGGTTCATAACACGTATGTGTATGCAGGACCTGGGTTCATACCACATATATGTATGTGGAGATTGCGTCCACACCATGTACATGTATGCAGGGACTGGGTTCATACTACGAATGTGTATGTAGGGACTGGGTACACACCATGTATGTGGATGCAGAGACTGGTTCATACCACATATGTGTATCATGGTACTGGCTTCACAAGGTGAAAATTTCCTATATGTTCCAAATTTGATTAGGTTTGGAACAAACTTCTGTTTTAGATTTAGTTCTAAATTAGTATGTACACAGGACTGTAGGAGGCTGGGGAATAAAAACGGCACGAGTAGCCTAAGAAAATTAATGTCTACTTTGGGAAAAATAACAAAGGAGATAAATTTGAGAGAGAATATGGCACAGTGGTAAATAGCATAAGAGTTCAAACCAGATGAGGTGCAACCCAGTCCCCCTTCTCCTGCTGAGAAAATTGCCCAGCCTACTCAAGCCTCAGTTTACTCAGCTATAGGTAGAGTAATGATTCCCCTCTCCACTGGTCCCTTAATAAATCAATATAACTGTGAGAACAACTTATCATATAGCCTGTCATTGGTATTCTAATCAATACTGAAGGCATACCAGCAATAACTTGAAGTAAATACAATGCCATAAGTTTGAAGAAGAAGAGTCATAAACTGACGTGTTGAATTGAAATGCCTCTATACAACTACTTAAAGATAACTTTAAAACTATCTGTGCATGTATTAATTTCCACTTAAGTTTATTTGAAAGAATAATCTGGTTAATTTCATAGGAATAGTATAGAACTAAAACGCAATAACCTATTAAGGAAATTTTTATTAACTACAGAGACCATATAAAATGCAAAAGAGTACTAACAGCTTTAAATCTTTTGAATCACTGTAGAAAGAGTTCTGACCAGAAAGGAGAAAATGCAGTTCCTTAAAGCATCCTGGAGAAGCTAAAACTAAAAGAATAAGGATATTATCAAAAGTTCAGAGAAGGAAGAAAATGTCATTTCTGGGAGTAAGTATTCTTTTAAGCTTATAAGAACTAAGGGGTGCAATGAAGATGATATGGGCAACAAGTTGACCCCTTCAGAAGGAAAAGAACATGTTTACCAGGACCTTATATGTCTTATATTATATATCTTTCACTCACATATCTTTCACTTTTTTTTTTTTAGCAATCTAGATATTTGACTGACTCCTTGCTTAAGCAAGCATTCTTTATTTTCACATTGTAGTTTTTATTAGTATTATTTGTAACTATCTCCTCATCCTTTCACTCATTTTAATCTCACAAGAGCTTTGCAATTTAGTTCAGATACTATGATTAGTTTCACTCTATACAATTAAGCTTAGGCTTAAAATAATTTCAGACTGTAACATTTTCTCCTAAATAAACTATGGGGCTGAGATTCTAATAGGTGCCTTTGGATTTCAGCAGAATCCTTTCCTCTTCCTCACCATGAGCTACTGCTGTATATGTTCACCAAGACCAACTTGCAGACCCCAGTCCCTGGCTGTGGTAGAACAGTAGAACTGAAGAGAACGCCACACGCAGTTGGTGGCTGGCTCTACAGCATGTGGGCATGTGGCTCCCACATAGTGGGTGGGTGCCTGGGAACTCTTGTTTCTAAGAATTCCAGTGCCCGTCTCAACTTCCAAGGGAGAGAAACTGAAAACACATGAGGAACCAAGGTAATTTTGCCTGTTAAAAAAAGAAAATAGATGACATGGTAATTGTTGTCAGGGATCATTAGGGAGTTCACATACTTATAAAGATCAGAGGGCGATAGGTTTTCAGTAGATGCACTTTTGAAGGTGTTAATGGTACTAGAGGTGTTTATCAGTATTAGTTTCTGAGCACTAATCAAGAGTTGTGTTTTTAAGTTGTTCAACAATAGTTGAAACGTCATCTTCAGATTAGGGCTGGCCTCAAATGAAGGAGACCTTTAAGCTCTGTATATAACTGGGTTTCAGAATTTCGCTTGTCTCCCTCGCCCAAATACTACATATAATACACAATCTTATTGTTTCCTCTCTGTTTTTATTGTGCTTTAACACAGTTTAATGATGTTCCACTGTCTCTTCCCTGGGGGATTTTTGACGTTCACAAGGGCAGAGAGTGTCCATGATTTCTTCTCTCTTCACATAATTTACTTTGGTATAATAAGCTGCTGAAATCTCTTTTTAGATTTTTGAATTGCCTCTTGACATTTGCTTCTTTATGCATTCACAACCACTTTTTGGATTCTACTTCAATAAAACAGAAAGAAATAAAGTCTGGTTATACAAAGATAATTGCATCTTTCAGACTCTTCATCCTATTTTCTTCTCTTCCAAGATAAAATTTTCCAAAGAAAAACAAAAAGGTGAGAAGACAAAGGAAGGAAATAAAGAAGGCACACAGCCAAGTGAATAGCAGAGAGTAAGAACGCTCCCACAAAATGTATTCTCCAAAGGCCCCCTAAGAAAATGAAGATGCAATCTGATTGATGGACTCTACAATCCCACATTGCCTGAAGTTTCTGTCATATACTTGTCCTCACACTCTATTAGTTAATACTGTCTGTTACCCTCCAAAGTGTTTAGGTTTGTTCACCCTGTGATAAGACCTTTCATGTCCAAATTGGATTTCACATTATGACAAATAGATCGCAAATATCTGAAGTCCAAGCTTTGTCCAGTCATGGAAAGGCCTGCTCTTCAGACAGAGCAAAAGATTTCTTCAAAATTAGATAGAGAACAGGGAGCACTCACTTGTGTTCTGGAAGGATTCTTCTCCTGGTGTCCAGAGGAGCAGCCAGATTTAGGAACCTACCCCAAAGAAGAAAATGAGGTGTTTCCATTTAGAAACACATAAGGAAGTTTGGGGATACCACACGAGAAGTGTGGGAGTTGAGTGCCCAAAGTTGCTGCTGTGCCGGGGGCAGGAGCAGGCCTATAGCTACTTCCTGGCTGCCATGTCATCTCTTGACCACCACATTCCTTCCTATAGCCTTAGGTTATTAAAACCAAGACACCTGTGAGTTTTCTTGGAGCCTTCTGATAGTGTGACTTCACATGGATTAAACAGACTAGTTATAATAGCTGACACTTTTTACAGTTGTTTGTTTTACTGGGGTTTAAACTCAGGACCTCTCACCTGCCAGGCAGAGGCTTGACCAATTGAGCCATGCCTTGAGTTCTTTTTGCGATAGTTATTTCTCCAACAGATCATTGTGGTTTTGCTCCCTTGGGCTCGTTTCAGATCACAGTCCTTCTACTGATGCCTCTCTGGTATCAGGACTTATAGGTGTGCACCATTGCATCATCAGCTTTTGCTTTAATAAGTATTCAGTGCTTCCCCTAACTGGCCTCAAATTATAACTCTATCTCTACCTCAGGAATACCTGACAGTAAATACATGTACTACCTTATCAGGCATTTTTTAATGCTTACTGTGTACCTACCACTGTTATAGGAAATTTGCATGATCTCATTGAATCCTTGGGAAACACTAAGAAGATACTGGGCTATTGCTGATTCCATTTTACAGATAATGAGTCTGAGGCTCATTGTGACCAAGGGGACAGGAATATTGGAATTTGGATTTGACCACCACCAACATTGCTAGTTTGTTACTGTCATACCTGACAGCTGCAACAATAATGTTAGTAACTGCTGGTTACAATTGCTCCCTGCTACACTAGCAAAACATGATATTAATATGGGAGAATAATAGATTATAATAAGATGGAAAGTGTATTAAAATGGTTTATTTTTGTTAGAACCAGCCTCTGTAGAGGTGTGCCTATAAAACAACAAGCCAGACTTCTATATTCCTTACACACAAAAACATTCATGCACATCACTCATATTTTCTATTACTTTAGATTGACTTCCATTTCAGCACATGTTCCTGTTTGGACTGAACTCTGGAAGAGCTCAGTAACATAGACAAGAACTCTGTATCAACTTATTTCAGTGTATGATACTGTAATGGAGCAACCTTCATTTTAGGTCAGTATAAAAAGTTGCAAACATGGTTCCCTTCCAAGTTGGTGATGAAGAGCCCCACTGCGCTCCACAACCAGCCAGCATTCTTGTGACTGGACTTGTGAGTGTCTTCATGATCCCTTCACCTTCAGAGGACCAAGGTAATCATGGCTTAGGGACCTCACCTCTAACTCAGGGGACAAGCTGACTTCCTCATTCCTTAATTTACAACAAAGAACAGGGTTTATTTCTTTAGCTCAAACATCTAGAAAACTAAAAAACAAAAAAAAAACCCAGCACTTATCATCCTTTTCATTTGTAATTTCAATATCCTCAACTCTTATTTTTGTTTTTACTCATTTGTCCTCTCTTTTATTCCCGTTTCCTATCTCTCTCTAACTTTCCATAATCTTTATTCTCAACATTTCCATGTGTTTTTGTGAGCATAGATATTTGCACATTATTTTCCTATTTCCTGTGACTTAGGCACACCAGAATCACTGGTCTGCACAATGAACCATATTCTTATTTTTGCTCTTATTCTCTATAATTTTCAAGCAGAGATCTCATACATCAGCATAACAAATCTCACAGAAACCATATGAGGGGATGTGCAGTAGGAAAAATTTCACTGTGCTGTCAGATGGAGGTTCCTCCTTGGTCAGTCACAGTTGGGGCCCGTTTCTGGTATCATCATAGCTAGTAACATCTTCAAACAGATGGCTGTGCTAGGAAATGCCACCCAATTTGTTAGTGTTCATTGTATGAATCCTCTACATTCGACCTTCTATTTTATTTTTTCCAACACATCTTAGACAGCTTATTTAAATATATCTCAAAAACATAGATATTCTATTTTTGAGAAGACATAACACTGAATATTTCATAGAAATAATTATCACCTTATAATGCTAATAAAGTAACTAAATCATACAATTTCTTTCACTTTACCCACATTGTTCTTGTGTGCTGTAAATCAGGAACCATTAGGTGACTAGTCTCTTAGATGCTTACCACTGAAAAATAACTATGGAAAAAAATCAAGCTGTCTATAATTAGAAAGCAATCAGTCACACAGAAGTGCAACAAATCAAAGAAAGGTTGGACAAATGGGACTGCATCAAACTGCAGAGCTTCTGCAGGGCAAAGGACATTGCTTGCAAGAAAAACAGAAAGCTCACAGCTTGGGAGAAGATCTTTACCAGCCATAAAATGGACAAAGGCCTCATATCTAAAATATACACAGAACTCAAAAAATTAAATTCCTCAAAAAAAATCCTCAAAGAACCACTGGCCCACTCAAAAAGTGGGCTAAAGACCTAAAAAGAGACTTCTCTGAAGAGGAAATGAGAATGACCAAGAGGTACATGAAGAAGTGCTCAACATCACTGGCCAGAAAAGAAACACAAATCAAAACAACATTGAGATTCTACCTCACCCCAGTAAGAATGTCCATTATCAGGAAAACTAACAATAACAAATGCTGGAGGGGATGTGGCCAAAAGGGAACCACCACTGTTGGTGGGAATGTAAACTTGTTCAGCCACTCTGGAAAGCAGTATGGAAGTTCCTCAGAAGGCTAAACATATAGCTCTCCTACGACCAGCATCCCCACTTTGGGCATCTACCCAAATATTACAAGCAAGATCACATTAAAGCCACCAGCACAACAATGTTCATCACAACACAATTTGTCATTGCTAAAATATGGAACCAACCTAGAAGCACCACAGTAGATGAGTGGATCAGGAAAATGTGGTACATATACACATGGAATTCTATGTCTCTATCAGAAAGAATGACATTGCCCCATTTGTAAGGAAGTGGAAGGACTTGGAAAAAATTATACTAAGCGAAGTGAGCCAGACCCAAAGAAACATGGACTGTATGGTTTCCCTCATAGGGAATAATTAGTACAGGTTTAGCTAGTCATAGGATAAGATTACAATAGCCCAAAAGCTGTGTCCTTATGAACACATAAAATGATGCTAAGTGAAATGAACTCCACATTATAGAAACAAGTGTTATATCATTGTTGTAATTATTTTCAACATGCCATGTGAAACAATATCTTTATCTTTGTTTCTCTCTTATTACCTTCCTGTGGTTGTACCCCTGCTATCACTGTATCTCATCTGGGTACCCTGGATACTGTATTTACATGTATTAGAACTAGGGAAGGGAAAGAGAATATCAAAATTGAGAGACAAAGGATAAAAAGATGAACAATTACAAAAGCAATACTTTCAAAACCATTTGGAGTAAACCAACTGTACAACTCATGGGGGGAGAGGAAAAGGGGGAGGGGTTAGGTGGGGTGGGGGGAAATGAAGGAGGAGGTAACAAGTTGAACAAGAAATGTACTCACTGCCTTACAAATGAAACTGTAATCCCTCTGTACTTCACTTTGACAATAAAGGAAGGAAAAACATAAATCAATAAAAAAAAGACAGCAACCAGCCATATCCCATGGTTGAATTCTGTGTATTTAAGAACCACAGGTCCTAGTCAAGACATGTGTACAATACCATCTGACTGAATTATGACTTTCTGTATTGTTTCTGGTCATTTACTCTAATTAACAAGGTTCCTCTCATGTGTCCTTAACTGCAAAGAATTGTATTACATAGTTGGTGATACAAGAGGTATAAAAAACTGTTTTCATCAAAGACCACAGGTCAAAACTTTAGTAAATTGATCTGTAAACAAGAAGTAGAAGCAATAAAAGTACCCAGAATTCATTTTCTAGCAGTAAAAGGTATGAAAGCTATTAATCAGAGATCTTTTGCTAGGCTATTGACTAGAATAAAAATTATTCTTATGGGCTGGGAATATGGCCATGTGGTAAAGTGCTTGCCTCATATACATGAAGCCCTGGGTTCGATTCCTCAGCACCACATATATAGGAAAAGCTGGAAGTGGCACTGTGGCTCAAGTGGTAGAGTGCTAGCCTTGAGCAAAAAGAAGCCAGGGACAGTGCTCAGGCCCTGAGTTCAAGACCCAGGACTGGCAAAAAAAAAATATTCTCATCTATTATCTCTTGAAAATAATAAATTTTCTTAAGTCAACATAGCATAGTAATTAGGAACACAAACTATGAAATGGACTAGCCTGTGGTAGTTTTCAAATATGCTTCCTATTTATTGAGGGAATTTGAACAAGTTACCTATAATATGGAGACAATGTTCAGATTTACCATAGTTGTTATGAGCAGTAAATAAAAGAATGACACTAATGAGATTCACACAGTGTCAGCACATAGTAAGCACTCAGTAAATGTTAGATATTTTTAAATTTGCCAAAGGATGAGCTGGCAGAACTATTTCAGAGGATCAGCTGTTGTTTCCATAGTGTAGGCTTTGAATTAAAACAGAGAAGAAGAAGTGACAAATGTCTACCATGAGACTTGGATGTTCCCACATCCCTGGCATTTTCTTCATCGTAGAGCAGGGTTATTCAAGCCAGAATCCTTTTCTTTGAGAAAGACAGTTAAGACAACAAGCCTTTTTTGTCAAAACGCAATTCCTCTTAGATGTTTCCTGTCTCCAGAAGAGTCAACTCTCACAAAGCCACATAGACACCAACTAGAGAAAGCTATGCCCTTGGTTTGAAATCACATGCAAAGGATGGATTCTGTTCATGAATAGCTACCTGTTCTTGAGGCTGGAAGTTGATTTACTTGGAAGCGAACATATCTCAAGATATTAAGTAATAAGTGTACATAAACCTTTGTTAAGTATTTACTGAGCATATACTGATTGCCAAATCAATTGCTTAAAATAAGTCATTGTGAGAAAGATCAATCCAAAAGAAACGTCTGTAAATAACTGTAGATAACTTCTGTAAATGAGTCTTGTCCATGTTGTGAAAGTCTTCAAATACCATCCCTGCAGGTGTGCTCCTGTTTTACCACTGCTTTCCCCGAGGCAGTGATTAACCAAACTGTTAGGATGGAAAGTACAAACACTGCAATCAGTTCATTCTTACTTGTGAACCCATCACTAAAATGCTTAGCTTATTTGCTTTTTATTATCTCATCTACAAAACAGGGGAAATAATGTTTAACTCCTTTTAGTGCCTGTGAAGACTGAGAAAAACGGAAAATGCTAATTTGACCCTCAGTCAGTGATCATTCATTGGGTCACAGATTCAGTTGCACAAGTTTTCGTGGCACTGATGCTGTATCATAATTTATATTCTTTCTTTTGCTGAATGTTGATGGGTTGTGCAGATCTAAAAGCTCAGGACTTGGCAGATCTCTAGATGGTGCCTGCCAGACCAGAGTCTAGATGAACTCAGTACCTCTAATAGAAACATTAATGATACAATATTCTCATTACAAATGTATTATGTACCCACATTTCAAGGGGCATTAAGAATCCAAGCTCAAAGCACTCTGAACTTTAAACAAGATATGTGGGCTAACATAAGAATAAGGCAGGATGCTCTGCAAGTATATAGAAGGCATTCCAAACTTAGAGAGTTCTTCCACATCTTTTATTATCCCATATTAGTTATACAATGTGTGAGGGGTACGAAATGATCATTTCTTGCATGTACTGTATTTTGATCATATTCACCTCCTTTATTATTATTTCTTATACTATTCCCTTTTATATCTTTCTTTAAATTTTAACTAGGTTGCATTCTGACCTTTTCATAAGTGTATACAATTTACTTTGATTGTATTTTCTTCTCCTTACACTCTCTTTTCCCTTTCTACTCTCTACTTAGTCTCTTAGTGTACCATCAACCCTCTTGTTCTCTTTTCCTCCAGAATCCATTTTTGTAATCTTTTTTTTTATATTCTAGCAACGATATTTCTACTATACAATTCACCAGCTCTGGTAATTAGTTTTTCCCACTTATGTTCATGTCCACGTTACTTGATTAGGTTCAACTTTTGTATTTTGAGAAAATTTGTTGCATTTGTTTTACTGGGTCTGGCTCATTTCACCTAACATGTTAATCCCCAGTTCCATCATTTTCCCCACAAAGACAGTGTTAGTTCCTTTTTGTGACTGAATAATACTTTACTTTACAGAGACCATATATTTTGAATCCATTCACCAGGTAATATGTACCTAGGCTGATTCCCTAATGTGACCATTATGAATAGTGCTGTAATGAACAAGGTGTCTTGATTGTGCACTAACTTTATATGCCCATGAGTAGTATTCCTTGTTTCTGTGCCAATTTTATTTTTAATTTCTTGACAAACTCCATACTGATTTCCATAGTGGCCACACTGATTTATATTTCTACCAACTGTGTACATGGATTCTCTTCCCCTGATTCCTCACCAGTATTTGTTAGTTTACTTGATGATAGTCATTCTGGGTGCGGTGAGATTTTAGGAGTGAAGTGATAAGGAAATCATGCTAAAAGAGAATGATAGAAAAAGAATAATGACTGCTATTTATTGGCTGCTTGCTGTATTTACTTGACTATTACAAACATTTTATTTTTTTAAAAAAGAAGCTAACTTTATAATTCCACACAAAGCCCTGTGAAAAGGATTCCATTATATCCTTTTAATACATAATAAGACTCAGGAAGAAAGGCTGAGTAATTTTATTAATGATAGATATAGAAGGCAATGTACAGAGCTCTGATTTCTAAGTGAAGAGCTTTAATTAAAAGAAGAATTTCAGGAGAGAGTAGCAGTTTCTACACAGAAGAAATTCCAAGTGCAAAATCTTGAAGACAGAGGACGCAAAAAGAAACTAAATATTAATGGTGTGGTTAAGGAAAAGGAAAGAGATCAAAGGGGGAGACCGGAGCTGGGCTCCAGTGGTTCAGACCCATAATCCTTGCTGTTCAGAAGGCTAAAATCTTAGCACCACAGTTTGAAGCCAGCCAGGGCAGGAAAGTACATGAGAGTCTTATTTCTAATTAACAAACTAAAATGCCCAAAAATCTGTGTCTCAAGTGGTAGAGTGCTAGCATTGAGTAAAATGTTCAGGGACAGTGCCCAGAGCCTCTTGAGTTCAAGCCCCTGGACCAGCAACAAACCAAACTAAACTAAACAAAACAAAAAAGAGACCAGATGGCTGAGAACTAATTATCTATGTAAAGAGGTTCTCATATTTTGTCCTCATGGCTATTCAATGCAGGGAAGAATTTAAGGCCTTCTAGAACAGATGTGCAGTCTAATAGGAATAATGAAGCTAGAATATAAAGAAATAAAGGGAGGAAAGGATTCTAGAGTCAAGGAGAACAATTATGAAGAAATGGGGTATGCCAGGGTATTTAGCAGAAGGGATCAGAAAAGTAGATAATGTAGATATTTATTTCAGGTTGTAAGTCCATAACAGATGGAAATTAATTAAATTGGGAAGTAGACTTACAAAAGAGTTAAGAAAAAACACTCAGGTTTCTAAATGAAGAATTCTGGTGAATAGAATTTTAATGAACTGGAAAAGGAAATGACAAAAATATAAAAGAGAGACCGCTGTAAAGAGAAGCATTTTGTTATCTAATTAGACAATTATCTAAGCAACATTCAAACGTGGTTTTAGAGGCAAAATTGAAAGTTCAGATACTTTCTAAAATGTCAACATGAAGAATCTGCCCCCCCAATACGGCTTTTGTAAAGGAAATCACACCATAACAAAATATCACCCCCACATCTCCACACCTGTATATATGTGGATGCTTGGACTATGTTGAGGAATAAGTGCATGTTCAAATCTGGTCAGCCCTGGTTCTAGTGCCTGGAAGAACAGATGACCTGGGTGTCAGTGAGACATAGACTTAGTGATACATTACTCTCTAAACTCCCTTTAGATCCTTAGTAGTTTGCTAATGCTATCATAATGAACCCTATGGTGTAGTTGGTATACAAAACATACATTTCCTTTCTCGCCATGCTAGAACATGGAAATACAAGGTAGATGGGCTGAGACAGAGTTAGTTGGCTCCTGTGAGCCTCTGTTGAAAGGACAGGCTTCAGGCCTGTCCCTTTGGCTTCTAAGTGACCATCTGTTCCCTGTATCGTCACAGTCTTTCCTCTCTATAAGCACATAACTTTTCATAAAGACACCATTTTAATAAGAACTAAAAATTACTTCCTTTTCATTTAATTACGTCTTTGAAGACTATTTTTCAAAATGGATCACATTTTGCAGTAGAAGGGATTCGAATTTTCTCTGTATCACTGATTTTCAAATGTGTGCATCCAATCTCTGATTTCACACGGATAAATTCAACTGACAATTTGACTTCTTTTGAAGTTAATATCTATAGCTAATCACAATATTAGGGTCCTTCCCTCCCCCAACACCAATTAAATAAAGAATGACAAGCCAGGAACTGGTGATTCATGACTGTAATCCTAGTTACTCTGAAGAATGAGCTGAGGATTGTGGTTCAAGGCCATCCTGGGTAGAAAATTCCATAAGACACTTAAGTCTAATTAACCTACCAAAATCCAAAAGTGGAGCTGTGGCTCAAGTGGTAGGTACAGTACCAGCACACAGCCTTAACTTTAAGCCCTAGTATAATACAAAACTTACATAATATGAATACATGATAATGTCCAAGTTTCTCAATCCAAAAACCTTGCCATATCCATGTGTTAACCTGTCTCTTTTCTACTCATAACTAGATCCGAATTGCACAACCCTTGTTTTTAACCCTGCCATAGCTATTGTAACACAGTGCCAGAAATTTAGCAGCTGAAAGAAACACTCATTTACTAACTCACAATTCTGAAGGTCAGAAGTCTGAATACAACATGACTCACTCCTCTCTGATCTTAGAGTCTCACAAGATTAAAATCCTAGTCAAAGAAGTTGTTTCAACAGGCATTGAGAAAAAATCATATTCTAAAGTCATTCAAACTGCTGCGTGAGTTCTCATTTTCTTCCAGTTGTAGGACTAAGGTGCAAGTTTTCCCATTCTTAGGAACAGGTCTTTGTTCCTAGATACTGAGGGCATCTCTTCCCAGGTTTTCTAAGTAGTCCTTTTGTCAATAGCAACCCCAGTCCTCTCATGCCTTGGGAGCTATTCCTCTCTGTTTCTGTCCATTTCTCTCACCCTTCCTTCTCTCTCCTCTCCCCTACCCCCACCCCACCTAGAGATAGTCGCTCCTTTTAAGGGTTTATAGGCTTACATAGGTCTCACCTGGGTAATTTAGCATACTCTTCCTACCTTAAATCAGGTTAGTATTACACTCATTGGACCTGCAAAATCCATTTGGCACATCATGTAATATACTGACAGATCTTAGATCTGGGAGGATATGATTCTGTCTAGCAAAATAAGCATCACAGGCTTACCTAATTAGACAAAGGTAACAGCAATAGCACACACCAGGTAAGAGCATGGACTGAAGCTGAGCTTTTGTTCCTTCACTATTAGCTGTAGCCATGGACACATCAATGAGCTCTATTTTAGTTTCTGTACTTATAAAATGCAGAACCTCATAGGGCTCTGGAAAAAATTTGCTTTTTTTGAAATAATGGCTAGTGCTGTGTTTAATATTACCTTATAATTACTAATTCATACAATGAAGGGGATGGGTGTTTATAAGAAATACCTGGAGCTCAGTTTTCTAATAATAAATGAGCAACAAAAAGCTCTTTCAGGCCTATGTTGAAAGAAGAAAAGGAGCCCACTAAAAATAGATTGGCTGATAACAGGATAGAGGAAAAAGCATCCCAGACAAAGAATTGGGGATAGGGTGTTAAAATACTAGTGGCTGAGGGCCTACCCATAGGCATAATTTCAGCCTGGTGAAATGTGGACAGAGAGAGGCAGGAAAGGACAGGAGAAGACAAAGTCAAGTGCTTGTAGTTAGAATGAGGAAGTTAGCAGTTAGAACATTCAGAGCCAAGTGTCATGATCTAGGTTAGCAATTACAGAGAATCACTGCGGCTGCTAAGCAGAAAGGCATCGCAAAGGGGAGAATAAGGCACGGAAAGTGTTCAGAAGGAAGTTCCTGGGGACAGAAGAAATGAAAATGAGTAGAACTGAATGCATGGTAAATGCAATGTGAAAATGTTGCTAAGCCTTCATGTCTGGAACCTGTGAATATTTTATGTTAGTCATTGGTGTTTATTTTCTGCAGTATCTAAGGCCATGCTGAGTGCATAACCCATACCCGTGGCTGAATAATTATTGGAAAATAAGCTTCATTAACTATCCAACCTAGCAGAGGAAAATAAAAAAAATGGCTCAAAACAGCATTGCTTAAAGTGAATATTCAGTTGAGAGGAATTAGAAAAGAACTTGGGAAGTAAAGATACCTAAAAAATATTGCCTTGTATAGGTACCAAGCAATACAAACAACAAGAAAGTCTCAGTCGCCAGGTAATTTTATTTGGCTTTATGAAAACAAAATAGCTTTTAAGTGAATGTGTATTGATAGTGAAAATTAAATTCTAGTAACAGAGGGGAGAGATAATGCGAGCACTTCCTCTCACCCCACCCCTGCTGTCCCTGAGACCCAGAGGTATCTTTTATGAGAGGTTTCTAAATTTTATCTCTTCATCTTGCAGGATTGTAAAGATCCATAAAGTTGGGTATTGTAATTCCTCCAGCACTGTTCTTTCTGCTTAGAATTGTTTTTTGCTATTCTAGGTCTTTTATTGTTCCATATGAATTTCTGGATTGCTTCGTCTATTTCATTAAAAAATGGTGTTGGGATATTAATGGGTATTGCATTGAATTTGTAGATAGCCTTTGGCAATATTGCCATTTTGATTATATTAATCTTCCCAATCCAGGAGCATGGGAGGTTTTTCCATTTCCTTAGTTCTTACTTAATTTTGTTTTTCAAGCTTTTAAAGTTCTCAACAAAGAGGTCTTTCACTTCTTTGGTTAAGGTTATTCCTAGGTATTTTGTGATTTTGGGGGCTATTGCAAAAGGAGTTGCTTTCCCGATTTCCACCTCGGTCTTTGAGTCATTAGCATAGAGAAAGGCCGTTGATTTTTGAGGGTTTATTTTATATCCTGCAACTTTGCCAAAGTTTTGGATCAGCTTTAGTAGCTTGGGGGTAGAGTCTATGGGATTCTTTAGGTATAGGATCATGTCATCTGTGAAGAGAGAAAGTTTAACTTCAACTTTTCCTATTTGGATCCCCTTTATATTTTCTTCTTGCCTAATTGCTCTGGCTAGGAATTCTAGTAGTATGTTGAAGAGCAGGGGAGAGAGTGGACATCCCTGCCTTGTTCCTGATTTTAAAGGGAATGGCTTTAGTTTTTCACCATTTAGAGTTATGCTTGCTGTTGGTTTGTCATAAACTGCCTTGATTATATTTAGGAATGTTCCCTGGAATCCCAGTTTTTCCAGGGCTTTTAGCATAAATGGGTGCTGGATTTTATCGAATGCTTTTTCCGCATCCAGAGATAAAACCATGTGGTTCTTTAGCTTGCTCCGGTTGATGTGGTGGATTACATTAACTGACTTGCGTATATTAAACCAACTTTGCATCCCTGGGATGAATCCAGTTTGATCATGGTGTATGATTTTTTTGATGACCTGTTTAAGTCGATTGGCCAGATAAAAACAGCTTGGTATTGGCACCAGAACAGACCTGAAGACCAATGGAACAGAATTGAAGACCAAGAAATGAACCCACAGAACTATGCCTACTTAATCTTTGATAAAGGAGCTAAAACAATAATTTGGAAGAAAGATAGCCTCTTTAACAAATGGTGCTGGCAAAGCAGGCTCAACACATGCAACAAACTAAAACTAGATCCTTATATATCACCCTGCACCAAAATCAACTCCAAATGGATTAAAGACCTAGAAATCAAAACAGACACCCTGAAAACACACAAGGAAGGAGTAAGAGAAACACTTGGGCTCCTTGGCGCAGGACGGAACTTCCTTAACAAAGACCCAGAAAGGCTACAAATCAAAGAAAGGTTGGACAAATGGGACTGCATCAAACTGCACAGCCTCTGCACAGCAAAGGACATAGCTAGCAAGATAAACAGAAAGCCCACAGACTGGGAGAAGATCGTTACCAGCCATTCAACGGACAATGGCCTCATATCTAAATACATGCAGAACTAAAAAAATTACCTTCCTCCAAAACAAAACCACAAAGAACCAATAGCCCCCGCATCAAGTGGGCTAAAGACTTAAAAAGAGATTTCTCTGATGAGGAAATGAGAATGGCCAAGAGACATATGAAAAAGTGCTCTACATCACTGGCCATAAGAGAAATGCAAATCAGAACAACATTGAGATTCCATCTCACCTCGGTAAGAATGTCATATATCAAGAAAACTAACAATAACAATTGTTAGAGGGGATGTGGCCAAAAGGGAACCCTACTTCATTGTTGGTGGGAATGTAAACTGGTTCAGCCACTCTGGCAAGCAGTATGGAGATTCCTCAGAAGGCTCAATATAGAACTCCCCTATGACCCAGCAGCCCCACTTTTGGGTATCTATCCAAAAGACCACAAACAAAATCACAGTAATGCCACCAGCACAACAATGTTCATCACAACACAATTTGTCATAGCGAGAATCTGGAACCAACCCAGATGCCCCTCAGTAGACGAATGGATCAGGAAAATGTGGTACATATACACAATGGAATTTTATGCCTCTATCAGAAAGAATGACATTGTCCCATTTGTAAGGAAATGGAAGGACTTGGAAAAAATTATACTAAGTGAAGTGAGCCATACCCAAAGAAACATGGACTCTATGGTCTCCCTTATTGGGAATAATTAGTACAGGTTTAGGCAAGTCACAGCAGAGGATCACAGAGCCCAATAGCTATACCCTTATGAACACATAAGACAATGCTAAGTGAAATGAACTCCATGTTATGGAAACGATTGTTATATCACGGTTGTAACTACTTTCAACATCCCATGTGTATCTGTAGCTTCTATTATTGATGATGTTCTTGTATCACCTTCCTGTGGTTGTACCTACACTATCTCTGTAATCTTATCTGAGTAGATTAGAAACCATGTATACTGGTATTAGAGCTAGGAAATTGAAAGGGAATACCAAAATTGAGAGACACAGGGTAAAAAAAAGACAAACAACTACAAAAGCAATACTTGCAAAACTGTTTGGTGTAAGTGAACTGAACACCTCATGGGGGGAAAGGGAAAGGGGGAGGAGGAAGGGGGTATGAGGGACGAGGTAACAAACAGTATAAGAAATGTATCCAATGCCTAACGTATGAAACTGTAACTTCTCTGTACATCAGTTTGATAATAAAAATTTGAAAAAAAAATAAAATAAAGATCCATAAATCTACATACTCTTTCTATGTTTGCACAATTTGAACACAGCCTGATTTTCTAGCCATAAAAAGTAAAAGAGCAGAGATTTGTCAGAGTACATTCAAGGTAAATTAATGATTAATTCTCTTGTAAGTCTCAAGTGTATCTTTAACAAAAAAAAATTATTGTACAGTATGCATTTTCCTAAACCCACTTGAGTGATTACCTTCATCAAATAGGAAGTTGTGGATACTTTAGCTTTTAATACTGCTTATGAAAAAGTAAATATGTGCACTTACAATCATTTCTTACCTAGGTAGTTCGTTTGCCAAATTTAAAGCATGTTCTTTGGCAATCAAAAAAGATGATGAACAAATTGAAAAAAATATAACAATAAAGACAAAGCCAATGAATTAGCAATTACTGGAGAAAAGATTGCCAGAGGTAGATCTGGAACAAAGGGAGACGCCAAGGCTGCTTGCACAGGATACACCTCTGTGCTGATTTGCTCAGAGCAACGGCAACCTGTCCTTTTCTCCCATCCCCCTTCACCCATTTGTAATATACATCAGCTATTGAGTAATAGGCAATTTCCTTGTTTCCATTTCTACCACATATTTTCACCTTTTCCTTCTTTTTTCCTCCTTGAAGTCCTTGCCTCTCGGTTTTCCATAATGATGACAATAATCAGCCACATGGCTATGTGAATGTCACTCCAGAAGTTCACAGGTGAAAGGAACGTCCTTTTCTTTTTCTATGCCTGGGCTGAATTCCTACTTCACGTTGCAGTTCTTCCACGGCAATTCATAATCTTCCCCAACTCTTTCCCTACACCTTCCCTGTGCCACTCAGATGAGAACAGTGCGATGGGATGTGGGCAGGGGAGGCCTTGGGAACCCATGCTTTCCACCAAACTTCTTTTGCTCTCTGTGGATCACAAAATCTTTCTTGTGACTTCTAGGCCAGCTGCGGTATACAAACCCCCTCTATTTTATAATCCACCGACCACGTTTGGGCCCCCAAGAGACATCCTGCATCTGTGCACCCTGGCACATCTGGGAACCCTGTCAGCTGCACCCGCCTGCAACTATGAGGGAGCAGCTGCGCTCTGCTAAGAGGCTAGCCACGCATGGCAGTGCCACACGCGTAAGTCCCTTCGTGCCCTGTCTCTCTGACTTTCTCTTCTGCTTTGAGCTGGGAGAATGTGATCATTTTCAGAGATCCTGCTCTTAGTTTAGACCCATCTGGATAACTCAGATATGCTCTATATTTGAAAGTTCACTATCTTAAGCTATATTGAAGGTGTACTTAATTCTGCCTGTAAAGTCTTGTTTTACTTATAATAGGTTACAGGTACTGGAGCAGGGACGTTAGGTACATTATTCAGCCTACCAAAACCTTCTAAATACACCCCAAATAGGTTCACCCCCATTTATCGGCATTGTTCCAAACCACCTTTCCACTGGTATGGTTTCCAGGGACTCAGATCTTTGCTCTTCCTATGGTTCTTGTCTAATCTCTTCCTGTAGAAGAACCACAGTGATCCTTTAAGATTTTATTTGAGTTTGGTCAATCTGTGGCTAGCATTGTCACAAGTTCTTTATTCTGACCTCAAACTCTTGTGGGATCTGAAGTCCTTTTTGATTTCTGTAGACTCCTTCTTTGCATCATTCTATCTTCATCTCACCAGAATGACCTACTTGGCAAATACACCAGCATTTTTCCCAACTCCGAGTCATTGCCCATCCAGAATTCTCTACAGTGACGCTTGGTTCACTGCCCTATGTTTTTTCCATCATTCGTCTTAGAAAGGACGAGCAAAACTGCCAAAGGAAGGTACTGGGGAGAAGCATAGAGCTCAGGAAGGAATAGAATCTAAATACAGCAGAGGATAGAGAACAGTGTAGGTGCACATCTCCAAGACTTCTTCAGAGTCCAATCTTCGCAGCGAAATCAGGAAGTTTAGAAGGCCCTAGTTGAAGGTTCATAGAAAGTTATGCTAAGGAAGTGATCCCTATGAGTCAAATTTCCAAATGTTATGTTGTGTCCAAAGCCTAGAATCTGTCATTTCTAGGGACAATAGTCATTTGAAATGGGCAGAGGTAAGTTGTTGAACACAGTGGAGCAAAGACGCTTGTAGACGTAGGAGTCTCAGAGAGATGGATCAGGGTCTCAAAACGAACACCATCCAGGCCTTAAAGCCTTATGCCTGCTCACATAGAGTGTTCAATTTTCATACTAAGCAGACTGAGTTCTTTGGAAATATTCTGTAGTCCACACACAACAGTTTAGAGGTAAAAGGTATTCAATTCAGGGCTGGGGATATGGCCTAGTGGGAGAGTGCTTGCCCCGTATACATGAAGCCCTGGGCTCAATTCCTCAGTACCTCATATATAGAAAAAGCCAGAGTGGCGCTATGACTCAAGTGGTACAGTGCTAGCCTTGAGCAAAAAGAAGCCAGGGACAGGGCTCAGGCCCTGAGTCCAAGGCCCCAGGTCTGGCAAAAAAAAAAAAAAAAAAAAAAAAGTATTAAATTCAAAGACTCACAAGGCAGAGAATGCCTCTTCCTATCTTCCCCTTCCTAACTTAATTGCCCATAATTTATGTTTTACTACCCAGCACAGCTGAATGGAGATTTAAAAATCAAGTATGTGAATTAAAATACCCAAATGGAAGCAGATCAAATATCTACTAAATACAACAAAGCTATTAATGTGAAGAAACAAGGGCATTCTGACCAGACTAAAAAACATGGTGAAAATATTGGAAGCCCTAAATATTATTAAAATCCGTTTTAAGAATTTTAGGGGTTTGGCATCAAGTCAGAAAAAAAATTCTATTTCTATAATGTTGACGTCAATGACTGAAAATACTTTTACTAAATGTTATATATTTAAATAGTTTTTGTTCGTGGCTGAATAGATATTTTTATTGGTTTTACTATTTGGGGACATAATATAAACTAAAATATGATTCTACTTATACTTTAAAAAATTTTTCATTTTCATTTCTTTATTGTCATAGTGATGTACAGAGGAGTTACAGCTTCATAGGTAAGGCAAGGCATGCGTTTCTTATTCAACTTGTTACCTCCTCCCTCATTTTCCCCCGCCTCCCCCCTCTCCATTCCCTCCCCCACCATGAGCTGTGCAGTTGGTTTATACCTTACAGTTTTTTAAGTATTATTGTTTTCTTGTCAAGGTAATATACAGAGGGTTTACAGTTACATACGTAAGGTAGTGAGTACATTTCTTGTCAAACTTGTTATTTCCTCCCTCATTTTTCTCCCACTCTCTCTCTCTCTGCCCCAACCCCTCCCCAAGTTGTACAGTTAGTTTACAACATATTGTCTTGTAAGTATTGCTGTTGCATTGGTTCGCCTTTTACCATTTGTCGAATAATTTTTATTTCTAATAAATGTTGCAAAAGATAATACATGGAGTCTTCTAAGTGCCTTTCACTCAGTTTCTCCTTTTAATCTTATATTATTATTTATGCTTGCCAAAAGTTACAAATCAAAATTGGTAAATTAATGTGTACTAAACTCCAGGCTGTATTTGAATTTCTGTTCCGAGATCCAATCCAGGATTTCTCATTGCATTTAGAAGCCATCAAGGTTTAATCTCATTTTTCCCTCCAGAAAATAACTGCAAGAGACAGCTTGTTTCTCCCTTTGGAAGGTACAGCTTACAGCTTGTTGCCAGAATTTCTGTTTGATGAGAGATAAATTCAGTCAGCTAATGGGTTTTGCCTGAGTTCTCCAAATAATTCTTGTCTTTTGGTGAATTACCCTAATAGTAGGAAGCCAAACTGTGTCAAAAACTGTTTGAGACAGGTCAGTATTACAGAAGTAATATAGATTTAGACATGTTTATTTCTTGATTTAAACGATAGCTTTTCACTCCCTAACATTCTTCCTAGGACAATACTAATGGTCGGTGATTGAAGGAGAAAAAATATGATTCTTTTTTTTTTGGTATGTAACTATAGGTATGTGTTATGATGCAATCAGTTATCTCATATCAGGATATTTTCCCCAAAGAAATGAAAACACTTAGATACCTGAACACCTATTTTTTTTCTGTGACTAGTCAAAATATCAAAGTGATGTAATCCATTTAAGTATCTATAAAATGATATATACACAATGTATCATTGAGCTATAAAAGAATAATATCCTATCAGAAGCAGAATATATAGAACTGAAGAACATTATATTAAGTAAGATTTAGAGACAGAAAAGCAAATATTGTATGCTTTCTTCCATGTGAGGGCTAAAAGCAGCTTATCAGGATAGTTAGGGTTTCAATATTTCTGGTTATAATTAATCTTTTGTTAATAGAAAGTGACTTTCTAATTTTGGCAATAGTTTTTTGTGGTATTCATATCTATGCTGCCTGCTGTTACTTTAATTAATAGTGTTTGTTTTCCCATCCTTTCAGGTTTTCTGTTTATTTTTTGATGTCTGCAAGGATTCCTGTCTTGTGAGATTGTTGCCCTTATCTCCTCTTGAGTAGACAGAAATCACTGATTCACTTCTTTTTCAAAATTTATTTTGCACATGAATAGTACAAAGAGGTTTAATAATATAAGAGGTTTCATTGTGGTAGTTCGCTGATTCAGCAACAATATGCATTGTCCATACTCATCTATGTTATTCAAACTCCTCTTTTTAACCTTAAGTTAAAATATGTAATTGGTCTCATGATATCCTTGTCATATTGTACACTATGTATTTTGATCATTTTCTCCTTCCCTTAATCTTTTTCTGCCCTCCCACTCACCATTAATTCACTTCCTTCCAAATAGTCTTCCTTTATGCTCTTGTCTATTTCTCAAATCTTGGTTCTGCATATATGAAAAAATTGATATTTCTGAATCCAGCTGATTTTGCTTAATGTCATGATCTACAGTTTCATTACTTTTCATGAATGCCTTAATGTCACTCCTTGTAGCTAAATAAAATGTGTATGTATTATTCATCAGTTTATAGGTATGAGGCTAATTCCATAATTTAGACATAGTGAATAGGGTTAAGAATATGGCTTAGTGGTAAAGTGCTCGCTTTGTAGATATAGTGAATAATGTTGCAATAAACATTCTTGTGCTGAAATATATTTTTGGATAT
Organism: Perognathus longimembris pacificus; assembly: GCF_023159225.1. NCBI lineage: Eukaryota > Metazoa > Chordata > Mammalia > Rodentia > Heteromyidae > Perognathus > Perognathus longimembris. The sequence goes on along the minus strand of NC_063173.1, from coordinate 9,464,700 downwards.
ATACCCAAGAGTGCCATAAATCTTTTATCTTAGTTTTCTGAAGAAACTCAGTATTAATTTTCATCATGGCTTTTTCTCATTTATATTTCTACAAACAGTGTATAGAAGTTCCTTTTCCTGAACTGTCACCAGCCCTCTGCCCAGATGTGATGAAAGGCTAATTTGTTTAATTTACATTCCTCCTGGCAAAAAAAAAAGTTAACTTATTGTTTGTTAATTGGATTGTTGGTTGCTTTGTTGACTTGTTGAGGTCTTTGTGTATTCTGGATATTTACCTGTGACCAGTGAATAGCTGGCAGGTTCTCTCTCATTCTGTAGACTCTTTTCACTCTGCCAACTGTTTCCTTGGATACCCAGACATTTTTTCAATCTGATCGGATCCCATTTGCCTGGCTCACTCCTAATGAATAGAGTGTAGCATAGAAGATTAGGTTATTAAAAAGACTCTAGCAGGGCTGGGGATATGGCTTAGTGGCAAGAGTGCTTGCCTTGTATACATGAGGCACTGGGTTCGGTTCCCCAGCACCACATATACAGAAAACGGCCAGAAGTGGCGCTGTGGCTCAAGTGGCAGAGCTCTAGCCTTGAGCAAGAAGAAGCCAGAGACAGTGCTCAGGCCCTGAGTCCAAGCCCCAGGACTGGCCAAAAAAAAAAAAAAAAAAAAGACTCTAGCTGATGTTCTCGGTGGCCTTGCTTACTCGGGGTAAAGCCAGCTCCACATAGTGAAGTGTCTCTCTGTTACAGGGCCACGTAAGTGAGTCTAGAAGATGTCTTGAATGCTTCCAGAGACCACATGCATGAATCTGAACAGCGATGTCTTCCCAACTGAGCCTGAAATGAGATCACTATTATGAATACTTTGATTGCAATTTCCCCAAACATTCTGACTCAGAATCACCTGCCAAGATGTCCCCAGGTGTGTGATGTACAGGAACTGAACAGTAATACAATTTGGTGTGTCCATCATTGAGTTCTGGACATCTTTTATGTAGCAATGGATAAGTAGTAGTTGCATAGTTTGTTTTATTTTGTGCGTGTGTATCCTGTACTGGACATTGAAGTCAAGAACTCACACACTTGCTTAGCATTTTCACTCAAGGCTGCCGCTTTATTACTTGAGCCACACCTCCTTTTCAACTGGTTCCAGGTTAATTGGAGATAAGGGTCTCTTTGGTTTGTCTATCTGGGCTGACTTTAAAACTTGATCCTCAGATCTCAGCCTCCTAAATTGTGAGGCTTACAGAGTGAGGTACCCAGCTGGATTTCTTCAATCCAGTCTGGTAGTCTCTGACTTGGTGCTATTTCAGTGCAAAACCATGCTAATGCCACTTTGGCTCTTTCCTTTATTTCTCTTGGAACTTAGATGATGAGTACAAGATTTTATTCCTCCACATCTTAGTTTATGTTTCCCTTGTATAGACTTTACCTCATCTCTTCGCTCTGGTTATAGATCATTTCATGAGACATGCCTTGTACTTTATTAATTTCCCGTTCTCTCTTTAATAAGTTGATAAGCTCATTTAACCCTTAAAACTACTTTTACTCTAGTAAATTTTCTCTCTTATTACATGTATTTCTAACCTTATACTTTATTTCCTTAAGAAAATTAAACAGTTCTTTATGACTTATATTTGATTGTGTCAATAACAGATGCTTTTATAAGATTATATCCACCATTTTTCAGTATTGATTCTTATTTATGATCACTTTTCCATTGTAAATAGTTTTTAAATGGCATTATTTTTTAGAGTTTTATTTAATGGAACTGCAAGAGAGCACTTTCAAGTGCATACTTTCCTATGTCTCCACGAGCCTGGAAGTCACATCAATGCATCGTATGTGTGTGGTTGCAGGGAGAGAGGGTGCCGTTCCAGTCAGGGCAGTTCAACCATGGACAGCTAAAGCAAGGCCAAGATAAATACAAACACATCAAACATTTATATTTCTAAAACATCAAGTGACCGCAATATTGGGCAGCAAGAACCATGGCAGAAACGAGGAAGAAGCTAGGCACCAGTGGCTCACACCTGTAATCCTAGCTACTCAGAAGGCTGAGATCTGAGGATCACAGTTCAAAGCCAGCCCTGGCAAGAAAGTCCATGAAACTCTCATCTCCAATAAACCACCAGAAAACCGGAAGTAGTGCAGTGGCTCAAGTGGTAGAGCACTAGCCTTGAGCTGAAGAACTCAGGGACAATGCCCAGGCCCAGAGTTCAAGCCCCACGACTAGCCCACCCCCCCACCCCACCCCCCACCCCGCAAAAGAAAACCACGAAGATGGAGGATCCCCCACTTGCAAAATGGTATGCGCTGGTGAGATCCACCAGGGTACAATCTGTTACTATGCAAAAACAGTTTCAGAGGTGATCTGGGACACACTGAGCAAGTGGATGCTGAAGAAAACCAGAAAGCTCCACCTTGCACTTCCTGCCTGTGCCCTGCGCTGTGGCGGGAACTCCTTAAGAGACGTGTTGACACCTCTCCTATCAGCTGTGAGGAGGAAGGGCCTGATGTGTTTTTATGCATCCTCTACCGGCTAAGTAAACTGGCACCCTGAGAACCAGCACGGCCCCAGAGAATTGCTTCTGACTTGGACACAGGCCCCAGTGATACATCTTTATATGTGGTAGTGTTTAATCGAATATGGGTATAAATTCAAGGCTGTTTGAAGCCTGCATTGTGACTGATGATGTTAAAATTCATTCGGTGTATGTATGCAGATGGATAGCGACACTTACAGAAAACTATTGAACAATAAGGAGTGAAGCCTATAGTATGTACCTCCCAATTCTTACAAAATGGAGGTCTCATTTTTCATATACAGTGCAGTTTATAGGTATTGAAAAACAATTGCTCTTTGGGGCCCTAAGCGGTTCTCCAACTAAAGAGCTTCTCATGCTCCCAAGGCCCTGTTTGAGCTGGAAAAGCCAGGAGCTCCCTGGTTTGACTCCATGAGCCAATGATATTCAAGTTCATGTGTTCAGCAATTATCCTCAAAATGAATCCCCGCTGTTGAGCTCTACTTAGTTTTTTGAATTGCCATTCTTCCATTGCTTGGCCTGAATATTGCTTGTTTTTCTGAGGGTTTATTAGTACTGAAAATGCATTTAACTTTTATTCAGGACTTTCAAGATGTTTCTCAGAGTGATTGTTCCAGGGACTTGGCCTTCTGTATTATTAGCCAGTAATACATTTTCTATCAATTACAATGCACCAAATATATTTATTGGTCTTTTTTCCCTATGAAGCCTGAGGCTTCTCAAGGATAGACTTTTTTAAAAAAAATTGCAATGTTCAGTGTATAAAAAGGATTGAACAATTTAATTAGATAATGAATATTAGCAATATCAGTAGATTCTATACAAAACACATTTTAATTTCTCTTCCTGATTATTTATTAAGCAATTGCTAGAATGAAAATTAGAACAGGATAAAGAGATCTCAATCTGAAATATGACTGACTTTGATTAAAAGTTCATGTCCTTTGATTAAAAGTTCATTGTTTTTCAGGACTATTAGCCAAACCAAGTACTACTGAGATATATCCCTGGACCTTAAAAGTTTAGGTGATTTTGAGTGTGATCATTTTTGTTGTGTGATCCACAGGGGAAATTTATTAATGGAATAAGTAAGTTTGTCATATTACTTTTTTTAAATCCTTAATAAATATTTCGGTTCTCTTCGCAGCAGAGAAACAAAAGCAATACTCCAGTTATGTAACATGGACTTTTCACTTTCTCTTTTTCGGTGGTCTGTTGCTATGGAAATTTCCCAGTCCTGTCTGCAGACATGAATCAGATGTGTGGCTGTTGGATGTCTGCAGTGCACCGTATGGAAATTTTACTGCAGCCAAAGGTGTCCAATGAAATCTCTGCCCACTCATGGTTCAATACTGCAAGGTGAAACAAGGGCTCAATAGACTGCATTGCCTGTTCTACTGGCAATTTCAAAATCCACAAAAGGTGTTTGTTCTGAAATCTGAATGCACAAGCACCAAACTGGCATTTAGGAAGGAAGGCAGTGGCTTGTGTGAACACAGGAACAATGGGATTCCACAAACCTGAGTTAATGGACAGTTCCTCCACCCTTCCCATTCCAGCTGTCGGGCCTTCCTCTCAATTCAGTTCACTAGTGCTATACCCATTCATAGATCTATTCTTTTCCCTTGGTTCTTGAAAAACTTGTGAACATTTGTTTTATAATAATTTGTACTAACATCAGCTGCACCAAGGTGTTTCCATGGTAGCATTTCTACACATTCATACAATGTATCAGTCACACACCCTCTAACACTCTCCTTTATCCCCTCCCCCCTGCCAAAACATTTTTACCACATTTTTACCACATTGTCCTATTTTTCACACCTTTAGGTGAACTGCTTTGACTTATATGCATCCTCTTTAACTGAGTTCAAGAGCTCTTTACCCTCTTAACCATATCCACTCTCAATATTTCTTTTATAATAATTTTAACATGATGATTAGATGGTAGGATGGATGGATGCAAAGTAGATACTGAGGAAATATGTGTCTTTTGTCTCTCTTTGCCTGACTTTACATAATGTATTTTTTTCTAAGTCCATTCATTTCCCCACAATTGGCATAATAACATTATTTGGAGGGGAAAGATGGGGGTAGAAAAATTGAGAGGGGAGGGGCTAATAAATGCAGTTATATTATTCCATATATATTTGTGAAAATGGCCAAGGATCATTGAGGGGTGGGTGGGGTTGGGAGAGAATTATGAAAAGGGTGACAATGATGTTGAATTGAAGTCTCTTTTTACAACTATTTAAGGATAATTTCTTAAAAAACGATCATGAGTTAGGAGGCAAATTTTTGATATGCGTGGGTTACAGTTGGCATATGAAAACGATGTCCATTATTTGTTGTCTTCCAAACATACTAGATTTTTACCTGAATGTTTTACATATGTTTTAAATTTTTTTTCGGGTTGCCCTCTCAAAATGGGTATTATTATCCCTAGTTGATCTATAAAGATAAGAAATGTACAAAATACTACTTCAGTACAGTTTCAAATGCCTTATCAAATTTGGTTAACTCTGCAATTGTATCTGACCTTAAACCTCCTCCCTTGCTATTCTATATCCATTTGTCCTTGAAAGAGGACTAGGTGGAGGCATTTTCAGATGTGGTGCTGGGGGTTAAATCCAGGGTCTCATGTCAGGCATTTCACCTTGCCACTGAGCTATGGCCCAAGCACAAGACAAGCATACGTGAAGAGTCAACTCTGTCCTCTAACTTCATACTCCAGACCCAAACGTCAGTGTTGGCTGCCCTGTATTGTGAGCAGAGTCACTCTATTCACTTTTCTTGTCCCTAACAATGGAAGTAATAAAGGTATTTATGCAGAGGGATTCTGAAGAAAAATACACAGCCCATCATATACGACGGTGAAAGTGTCAAGCAAACCTCAATAGTGTTCATTATTATCATGCATTTATTGGTTTTAAAACATACTATGCTACTTTTAAATATGTAAAAATTATTACTAATTCCTTTCTTTCAGAGAAGTATATTCATGAAGACAGTAGTTTTTAATTTGTGGTTCTCAGACAAGGAAAGCATTCACTAAGAACTTAGAAATGCAAATTATCAAGTCTTATCCCAGACCCACTGCATAAGAAACCCTGAAGATGAAGCTAAGTGCATTTTAATAAGACTTTCTAGGTTATATTGATTCACAGTAAAGTTTGATGAGTGGCTTTGAACTTAAAAAATAAACATCATTGTCCTCTTAGTTTAACCCAAGGCCAGTTCTGTTTGAAGGATGATTTTGGAGCCAGTCCTGGAATGGTGTGATTTTCCTAGCACCAGTTCCCACAGCTTTACATAGACACTGCAATCACTTTGTGCCTTTGAGCCCATGTAATCACTAAGATTCTTGATTAATAGCTAGTCATTTCATCTTGACTGCATTTAAGATGATCAATTGTTTTATAATGATTTCCTCTTGTGTGGAATGAGATGGAACACTGTGATTATCACAGCCATTATAAAACACTGCTGGAATGTCTCCAGAGTTGAGACATAGAGCACTTAAGATGTTCCTGAAAGTAGGGTAGCCTCTTTTTTTTTCATAAAATAGGACATTTGGTTAACTTTGAATATTTGAATCAACTCATTAATGTTTCTCTATCCAAATATCCCTTGCTTACTAAGATTTATAACAAAAAAATTGACAAACTGGAGACTTGGGAGGAATCCCACTTCTATTTGATCCTGAATAAGATCAATACCACCCCAAAATGAAAATTAAACTGAGTAAAAAAAAAAAAAGAAATTGTATCAAAACCATTTTATCAATATTTTTAACAACCATTGCTTAAATGATTGAAATGATTCACATTCCATAATGTTCTAAAGCCATTTTAACCTCCCTAAGTCTGTTCCATTTAACTATAAATCTAAGGAGTTGTTTCAATTGGTCTCTTAACTAATAGGCCTTCTATTTTTAGATAGGAAAGAATAGTTTCATACAGATATTGAAAATTATCACTGTCATTATGAAATAGAATGTTACCATCTTTCAGTCATCTTTCTAACGTGGACTCAGCTCTGACAAGAAAAATTTAATAAGTTCATTCAGGTTTCTACAAAAACTATCCAGCTTTAGTTGCTATTGTGTATCAGCGATAGAGCCCATAGTTTTTGAGGTCCTGAGCTCAATTCCATGCACACATTCATGCTGCTATACACTACTGTCACTGTGACAATTGTCCTGAGCTTCTGGTGTCCATAGATACAGAAAAACTCTTGATTTGAGCATCCAGAAAAGCACTAATTTGTTTGTGGGAATTACTGTCTCATCTCACCTTCAGTATTGTTGTCTGGTTTATAGGTATATTAATATTGGTTGCCTCATAATATACCACTTTTAAAGTGTTAAAACATAATTCTAATATTTTTTTTTTTTGGCCAGTCCTGGGCCTTGGACTCAGGGCCCGAGCACCGTCCCTGGCTTCTTCCCGCTCAAGGCTAGCACTCTGCCACTTGAGCCACAGCGCCGCTTCTGGCCGTTTTCTGTATATGTGGTGCTGGGGAATCGAACCTAGGGCCTCGTGTATCCGAGGCAGGCACTCTTGCCACTAGGCTATATCCCCAGCCCCATAATTCTAATATTTAACTCATGTAAAAGGAGTACCACATGTATGCTGCTATTGTCATATTAAAATGATTTCCAAATCACTTTGAAAAACATTGGTAAAGACATAGTTGTTTAATCACAGAGACAAGGTGAGTCCTTCAAATTTGTGTGTTTAACAAGATCCTTAAATATATATATATATATATTACTCAAGGTTCCTCAGAAAACTAGAACCTGGAACCTGGGGGTTCTCTCTCTCTCTCTCTCTCTCTCTCTCTCTCTCTCTCTCTCTCTCTCCTCTCTCTGCCTGAATGTGTGTCTGTCTGTCTGTCTCTCTCTGTCTCTCTCTCAAACACAGACTTCCTCTCTCCCCCATATACATATATATGTTCTTTCACAAATGTTTTTTACATTGAATGGTTTCATTTTCTGGGTTTTGTAGATGAATCAAAGGATCTTTTTTCTCCCCTCCTTCTTTTCCTGTATTTGTTACCAGAAAGAGAGGAGGAGGAGGAGGAGGAGGAGGAGGAGGAGGAGGAGGAGGAGGGGGAGGAGGAGGGAGAGGAGGAGGGGAGGAGGAGGGGGGAGGGGGAGGGGGAGGAGGAGGGGGAGGGGGAGGGGGAGGAGGAGGGGGAGGAGGAGGGGGAGGAGGAGGGGAGGAGGGGGGAGGAGGAGGAGGAGGAGGAGGGGGAGGAGGAGGGGGAGGAGGGGAGGAGGGGGGAGGAGGAGGAGGAGGAGGAGGAGGAGGAGCAGGTGCAGGAGGAGGAGGGGAAGGAGGAGCAGGAGGGGAAGGAGGGGAAGAAAAAGAAAGAAGAAGAACAAGAGGAGGACAAAGAAGAAGAAGAATTATTTTAGCCGTGAACAAACAAAATAAATTTTATTCTGGAACTAGTATATTTCCCCATCAACATATTACTTTAAATTTATGTTTTAGTAGAATAAAGAACATAGGCCTAAGAATCATCTCCACATTTCCTACCAAAATACATCACCTGAAAAAATTCCTATGGGGTTTCTCAAATGGTTCTTTCAACTGTTTTTGTCAGATTGAAAAATATGAAATACTTTCTCACTTTGGAAGAATGAAGGAATTACTTTTATTTTCTCTACCCACTCACTGCTATATGCTGTTAGTGTGAGGTGGGAAAAGAGTTATTTGGGTGTGGGTCATACGAAGCAGCTTGCTTTTGATAAAAGCAAGCATTTCTTGTTCTAAAATAAATTGCTCATTTTCAGAGAATTCCTTTGGAAGGATGCCTTACAATTTGTTCTCATTCATGGTTTGAAAAAATGAAAGGAAGAATCAATGCTATAGTTCTCACCATCAAAGGACTAATATTAAATCCATAATTGGTTATATTTCTCTAATTTGTGAAGAATTAATTCATTGCTGACTTGAATTCTTTCATGGTAGCAATCAAGAATTGTTTCTAGTGGGCTGGGGATATGGCCTAGTGGCAAGAGTGCTTGCCTCGTATACATGAGGCCCTAGGTTCGATTCCCCAGCACCACATATACAGAAAACGGCCAGAAACGGCGCTGTGGCTCAAGTGGCAGAGTGCTAGCCTTGAGCAAGAAGAAGCCAGGGACAGTGCTCAGGCCCTGAGTCCAAGCCCCAGGACTGGCCAAAAAAAAAAAAAAAAAAAAAAAAGAATTGTTTCTAGGCAGCAAGAAATCACTGACAAGAGGATTCATCTTCAGTCTTTTACATAAAGACAAAACGTCCATCCTTTTGATTGGTCTAGTGGAAGATCGGTGATGAGAACGTGGGACTCTACAAAAGATCAAAGCACAGTGTGAGTCCAGGGTAAGGCCTGTGACTGGACACTTGAGTGGGAAATCCCTACCCAGAGCTCATTTACTAACATTTCCAAAAAGTCCTGTGCATTATTCTGACTAAAAATTAATAGCAGGTGTATAGGAAATGCTACCCCAAGAAAAACAAGCATGTACGCCATCTTTACTGAAGGAGTTGAAATTCTATTCTCTTCTTTCCATAGCCTGGCTTTTCATATATACAATTGTCTTAACCTGGTGTTCAGTGAAGCTGAGAGGTGCGTTACTACTTGGTGATGGAGAGTGACTCAGTGACGGTGAATCAGAGTATCTCCTGCTAAGAGGAGAAAGTTCTGTAGTTAACCATATAAAGGTGGAGAGGAGTCAGCTTGTTTAACTTGGAATGATATGGATCAGGTCAAACTTCTACTTATAAATACAAGAATGAAGTTGTTTCCCAGTGGTAGTAAGGTTGAGGTCCTGACTGGTTATGTTGAACTTTTCACTTCATAATGAGCAGCATCTTGATCAATTTGAAGACTCAAAGAATCTCCAGGTACATGGTGTTGCCACTGGCAAAATGCGTTAAAGCCAGATTGATCTGAATTTCTACAAGGAAATAAAAATATACTTATTTTGTAAATATAAGAACCCATCTGACAACTCAGATGGCTCACTATAAACACTACCTGAATAAGCTACTAGTTGAAATTAAGCACCTTTCTAATTCTCCCAAATCCCTACCCATTTTCCCACCTAAAAGACCACCAGCAAATTTCTTACACCATCTTGACTCTTAGGTAGTGCTTAATAGATAAATGAGAGAAGGACTTGTTTAGAAAAGGCATGAGAATTTGTAAGCCAATTAAGAAATACAAGTTTAGGGCCTTTGCTTTTATCCGGACATTTAAACACTGCAATAAGATAGGATAAAATGAAGGGTTGACTTAGGCAGCTGAAATGAAGGAATGCCAATATGCTGGGGTGGGGGGGAGGAGTACACAGTGAAGAAAAGTGACTACTAAGATATCTTACAGCAAAAAAATAGGACATAAAATCAGCATTCTGAGTAGTGGAGTCTATGTGCAAAATAAATACAGATCATAATGGGTTTCATGAGAACAGGAGTAGACAGGGCAAGCCAAAATGGAAGCAGAGGCCACATCAGTAGATATATCATATTCTGGTCATAAATTCAGCCTTGCTTACATTCATCTACTTAATTCTATTAAATATTTTAATATGTTGAAGATTTTAAGCAGCTAAGTGTACAATCCAATTTACAATTCTCAAGAAGTATTTATGAGTACACTCTACACCCATCACTATGCATACTGTAAATACTGTGTCCCCAGCCCAGGGAAAAGAGCAGAGTCACTGGCTACATAATTTACTCCCAACCAAGTCACCACCAGGGGACCCAATTATCAGACAATTTAAAACAAAGGTACATTTCTTTTCTCTTTTGTTACACAATTCATTTACATGGCATTTTGAATAGCAGACAATAATAAGGATTATTGGTACGTGTAATGAAAATGAATCTCAAGAATGCTTTCTGAGGAAAAGTCAGATAAATGACTACACACAGCATGATTTCATTATTGTAAAGATTACGGCCCATTAAAACTAATTTATAGGTTTTCTTGAACGTGGCAGTAGGTACCTGGGCTGAAAACAGAAAAAAAGAAAGATGCAAAAGTAAAAATAAAATAGAAATGTCTATTTCTGCCTCTAATCCCGCTCTGTATCTATGATAATGAACAACCTCAATGTTTCAGAAAGTTTGAAGAATTGGTAAAGAAAAGTTTCCTTTTCTTTCTATGTGTTTGAGAACTGCTAGAATCTGGGATGGAATTTACAGGAAAACAGTTTAAAGAAGTGCCAATTCAGTTAGAAATTTCAGAGTGTATCTGAATCCTTTTTGTGACTTTCAAATAAAGAAGAAATGTAATACCTGGGAACTAGAGACATCTACCATTTCTAGGTTATAAATAGGAAAAAGAGTGAGCAAAAGAAACTATTGCAAGCCCAAATGTTATCTTATTTCCTAAACTTTATGCTCTCCCCATTGTTAAATAGAAAACAAGAAATTTCACAAGTGAGAAAAAAATAACTCTGGTGTTGGGAATAAACCAAGTGCCTTATAGAAACACCTGGTTCGTCCTTCCAAAGCACAGGTACTCAGTACCTTTGGGCTTCTGAAAACGGAAGTGCTTCGCAGGTTGTGGGCAGATTTTGTTTCCCTCCTGGTGAGCAGATTGCTTGAATTAGCACCTTAAGTACAAATTCACTGGGGTTCCTCCGCGGGATGGACTAACCGGCCCAGCTGGAAGGGCACTGTGCTCTGACCAGCCTGGAAACCCGTGGGCCCAGGACAAGGGAAGCCTATGGCATCGGGGCTGAGCGCACAGCTGCTTTTGAAATCTGAGCAAGACAGTACTTGTGCATTTCTTCTAAAGGTTTTGTGAGAAACCTTTTCTAGCCTCAATTTGAAATCTTCTCAATTCTCATGTTTTGGATGTGCCTCTGATGTACAATGTATGACTGAACTGTACTTTAAATGAGCTCATGTGTTTCATTTACATTACATGAACTCAGTCTTTACACAGGGGTTTAAATCTATTATGATCATTACAGGCTGCTTCTTTGGCCATTCTAATAATAAGTTCCTTTTTTCATATCAATTTTCTTGAATTGATTACTTTGGGTAATTCCAATTATATCTCTTATACCAGGTTACATTTTTCTGTAATTTCCATGAATATGTTTTCATATGCATTTTTAGCTTAGTAAAGTCTAATCTTATTTGCTATATTTGATTCTGCTCATGAAAATGTAAAGAATATAGAGCATTTTAATTTTTCTCTATAATCTCTTCCAATACACATGTATATGTGAAATCATCATGTCATTGTAATTTTTATTGTTAGAAAAAATTGCACATGTTAATCATGTGCCACGTAGGGTTTTGAAATATACACGTGTGGTAGAATGACTAAACCAAATTAACTAAGATACCAATTACATACACTTACTGTGTGTGTGCTGGTCCTGTAGATTGAACTGTGGGCCTGGGCGCTGTCCCTGAGCTCTTCCACTCAAGGCCAGAGCTCTACCAATTTTGAGCCCCAGCCAATCTTCCAGTTTTCTGGTGCTTAATAGGAGATAAGAGTCTCACAGACTTTCCTGCTGGCTTCGAATTTCAATCCTCATATTTCAGCCTCCTGAGTAGCTAGGATTACAGATGTGAGCCACCAGTGCCCGGCTTATCCTTACTTTTTATGATAAAACCTGAGACCATATTCTCAGTATTTTTATGAGTATCTTATGTGCAGGTACCATAGGGTGCAATACACTTTACTGCTTCCCTCAAATTGAACCCTGGTAACCTTTGAGCGACTTTTTATCCCCATACTACAGTCCCACCTCCTGGACAGATCTCACTCTACTAAACATCAAAAAAGATCAAGCTTTTTATTCTACTTAGGCGTAAGATTATACGGTATATGTCTTCCTTCTGATGGTTCCAATTCATCGATGTTGTGGCAGATACCAGAATTCTTTCTTCATATAACTGAATAGTATTTCATTATATATTTAAATATTATATATTGTGTTAGCAAATAAAATAATTAATATTAAATTTTTATCTTATATAATGTATAAAACATTTACTTTATATTTATATCACATTTTCTTCTGTTGATAGGTTTAGTCCATTTCTTATGCTCAAAGTTATTATTTCTAGTTTTTATGAATTATCTCTAACACGCTGATTGAATTTTTGATTGTTTAGATGATTGAATTAGAAAAATTGGAAGTTACGTTTAAGTGAATTATGGTATCTGTGCCGGGATGTGCTAGAGCTGTTATGAACACTAGGTTGAGCTGATTATATCTTACATGTAGAATAGACATAAATTTGAGAGACCGGGGTAGCTATTACTGAGTCAAATAAAGTCATTGAAAACTTCACATTTACCTATTCTTCAGAATGTGCCTTTATTGAGGAATAGATTCTTCGCAGACATGACTAGATAAAATGCCACTATTCTGGGTTAAGGTGGTCCTAAACCTGATAAGATTCTCTCGTTCTCTCTCTCAAACTCTATCTCTCGCTCCCTCTCTCTCTCTCTCTCTCTCACACACACACACACACACACACACACACACACACACACACTCACACACACAGGGAAGGTGGCCATGTGATGATGTAGGGAGAAATCACAGAGATGTAGCTAAAAGCACTGTTTATGGGCCAGGGGGTGACGGGGCCTTGAGATTCACCGTGTGGATTCTCATCAGAGTCATTAGAACTGACGCATGGACAGTGGAGTTGGGGCACAGACAGAGGAAGACAGATTTTCATTCAAGAGAGATTATGGATCCTTAGAACTACATAACAACATGGACTATGGTACTGAAACCTTTAACCGTATTCAAGAAAAGAACATGTGATCAAAAGATGCAAACCCTTTTAAAGCTTTTTTAGGTTATGCCAAATTACCTACTAGAAAATCAGATTCGTCTTTGCGTTTATTGATTCCTGGACAATCTAGATACTATTAAAAGGCTTGTTTTTCTGCCAATTTCACAAGGAAAACAAAATTTAATTTTAATTAGCATTGCATTGATAAATGTTTATGGTCGTCTTGGGTTTGTTTGTTTCATATCTCTTATGCTGCTGTTTGTTCATCTATTTACCTTTGCTGTGGAGTGGCAGGTTCTGGGCTGTTTTCCCAGCTGTCTCTATGTGCTTATCACAGCTTTTGTCTGGCATTTTCCCAGAAATTATTTTATTAGTTTGGGGCCTTTTACTTCCCATAGAGTTTTTAACTACTCACTTTGATTGTTAATCAGTAAACTTTGTTCCTCTTTTTTATTTTAGAAAAGCTTTCACTATTTAAATCTTGAACTTTTCATAATCAGACATGTGATTACCCATACTCCTTCTATTTGTATGGTTTTTATGTTTGGTTTTGGATTCTTTTATTTTTGGTTTTGTTTTGGCATTTTAGTCCTTATTCCATCTTTGAAACATTGTTCTCTAGAAGGAATATCTAAAATTATTGTTATTATAACCAAATTATTAAATATTTCAGAGTTTCTTTATAATTGTACTAAATATTTTACTTTTGTGGTCTCCGTTATAAGTTCTTTTTCTGCTCCATTTTCTTCTTTACCTATGATTATCATTCTTTCTCTTTCCCTCCCTCCCTCCTTCCTTCCCTCCCTCCCTCCTTTCCTCCCTCCCTCCCTCCCTTCTTCCTCCTTCTCTCTCTCTTTCTCTCTTTCTTTCTTTCTCTTGTATTTACTTGAACTCAGCCACTAGGCGTTGTCTTACTGTCCCTTGCTTTATCTTCCAAGGCTGTTGTTGTATCATTTGAGCCATAGCTTCACTTCCAGCTTTTCTTTTCGCTTTTCACTGATTAATTGGAGATAAGAATCACAGGGATTTGGCTGCCTGGGCTGTCTGAACTTAGTTCTTCAAATCTTAGCCACCTAAGAAGCTAGGATTACAGGCATCAGACAAATTGTTTTCTTTTAATTACTGAACTTCCACACAAAACATCTAGTACATGAGTCCTTTACCCCCCACACACACACACTTACAGTTTTAATTCTTTTAGTAATTTTCATTTGTTTGCATTTCCAGATGCATTCTAGAATTACTGTGAAAATGTCATCCAAAATTCAAGAATTTACTGACTTACAACAGATTACTAATGAATATTGGAAGAGTTGATATTCCTAGCTAATTTTTCTTGCTGCTATTGTTATTTATTTGTTTGAAAGTTCTAGGGTTTGAACTCAGGGCCTTGCACTTTCTAGGCAGCCACATGACCATGTTTTAATAAAGTCTTGACTATTCCCAGGTCTGAATGCCCTGCGACCCAGCTGGGATGCAGCTCAGCTCAGTTTACTGGTTGAGGTAAGGTCTCATTATTTCCTGTAGCGGGTCTCATTTGATAATCCTAGTTTCTACATCCCAAGTATTATAGGTGGATTATAGGTGTGCACCTCTGTGTCCAATCTGATAATGCATTTCATTTCTTCATTTCCAATATGATTACCATAAATTCTATTTTCTCTCTGTCTTTGTCTTTCTCCCTCATTTCCTTTCTTCCCTCCCTCCTTCCCTTCCTTTTTTCCCTTCCCTTCTTTCTTTTTTCATTTAAAAAGAGCGATTATATCAATTCCAAATATCATATCAGTTCTCCCAAGTTAATGCTTACCATGTTTGCAAGTTTTGTAGATAAGATCAAATGTGAAAGTGTATATAAAAGTTTTTTTTTTTTACTTCCAGTTTACTATATAAATGTCAGTTGTTACTGTGATAATATAAGGACAGTGAAGAAACAGAATGGGATTATTTGTTGACAGCCATAAATCTACATAATTACCCAAGAGCTGTATTTAGTAATTTCAGCTAGCTTGAAATGTGATGGAGTTAAGGAGATAGTATTCAAATATATGATTCTTTCTATTTGAGAGAAAGAACAAGATATATCCTACTATCTCTTTGTCATTTTCCTCTGGAGTAGGTGGCAAAATCTGGTTTTTTGATCTTCCCTTGAAGCAGATTTGCCATTTGAGAAATGCCCTGCTTACTTCCAGGAGCAAGAAACTAAAGACGCAAAGCTGCTGAGAATAACTTCAGGAAACAAGCCTTGCTAAGTACCTCTCAACTTATTAATGTCATACCTCTCCCAATTATCCATTCATCATCAAATATAAGCCTAAAATATGTAGGTTTAGATGTTTCTTTGGTTCTCCAATTCTGAAGGCTCCCGTGTCATATAAAACATATATAAAATAAAATTTTATGCTTTTCTCTTGCTGATCTGTCTTTTTTATAGATGCCTCAGCCATGAACCTAGCTAAGAGTAAGAAAAATAGATCTTTGCTCCCAATAGGAATTCGTGATATTTTGAGCTCAAAAGAACATTTGTGTTCAAATCATTACCAGCATGAGCTATTTCCTTTGCCAAGGAAAGCCATCAGGTTTCTCCTTCCAACTCTCTTTTTAGTACAGATATTAAAAAGTGGTATATATATATGTATATATATATATGCATTCTATTGATTTAATTTCTTATATAAGGCTCATAACTCATATATGTTCATAGTTAGGGGAAAATACAAATAAATAATAATACTCAAAAGGTAACCAATGAAAACAAAAAAAATAGTACAAAAACTCTCAAAGGTATTTTAAATTGAAGGTAGGACATATAGGAAATTTTAAGATGAAGTCAAGGAGAGATTTTAATTTCAGACTTTCTCCCAAATATAGTCTCTAAGTACTTGAGTTATGACATGAAGCAAAACAGCAAGAGGAACATATCAGAGATCAGAAATTCAGAGAATTGAGGAAGGCATTTTGTTTTGTGTTATATCATTCTGGCAGAAGTAGTTTGAACTGGCTAGCATTCTTGCTCAGTGGATGCCACATCTACATCTATTCTATAATTATTTATCTGGTCTCTCCAACTGTAGTTGATAGGACAGCAGGCAGAATCTTCACTTTGATCCACTTTCCTGTAACATGAAAATCACTTTTCTAGGAAAGGTTATTTGAATGTATTTGAAGTCAGTCACCTTTCCAAGCCAGGATAGAAATTTATAAATAATATCTTATCTAAGAAAGTAATGGCAAGGCTAACATTGTTAAAGGCTTTAAAAGAGGGTAGTTTCAGTTATTACCCTGAGTGACCTGTGACGTTAGTGAACTCTTTTTGGTAGTGGAGAGTCACTCTATATGTAGACAGGGGTCAAACTTAACTTAAGCTGTTGAGATAGAGAAATGTGCTTGGTGTACTGATACAGAACAACAGGACTTCTGGCACTTAATATGTAGATATTCTATAGCCAAGTGTGCTTTTCTTGACTCTCCACCAGTAAAGACATATTCTGCTAATGATACTAAGAAATCACAGTTGCCAGACAGTAGCAATGCTGTCTTCACTTTGAAACAATTTCTTAGCTAGTTCAGCCAGCCCCTCTCTGAACCTACCTGGTTACCTGAATTAAACACCAAATCTTCTGCAATCCTGATTAACATAGACCCTCTTTGCTGAATATTTGCTTTGGTTGAAGTAATACATTTGACATTCTATTCCATTCAATAATTATTTATTGAGCATGACATGCATTGTGTTAATATATGTAGAGGATATGAAGATTACTGTGTGTTTATGTATCTTGCTTCATTTTACAAGGTATTTGGTTCCTGTAGAAGTAAATAATATAAATCTCTCCTTCAAAGCACTCTGAGTTTGGAGCAGAAAACAGAATGTAAATGAGCAATTGGTTCTGGTTCAAGTACCATTATGGAGTTGCACAGGGGGAGAGCCGGTCACCCTGGCTGATCAAGGTGTGCTTCTTGAATGCCTCACTGGAATACTGGGGAATGGATGGGGACTGCCCGGGTTACACAGGACATAGCAGACGTACAAACAGAGCAGCATGGAAAAGGTGAGCGCACACAACACAGCCAACAAGCAGACAGTAAGTCAGGACATCTTGCATGCCATAAGAATTTCTGCAATAAGTGTAAACTTTATCTTAAAATCTGCAGAATCAGAGAGGTTTTCTGTAGGATAGTAATATATTGAGATCAATCACTGCCCAGTCATTTAGACAGATTAATAATTGTATAATTCTTTTTTTAATCTGTTTGTTTCTTTATTGTCAAAGTGATGTATAGAGGGGCTAGAGTTTCATATGTAAGGCAGTGAGTATATTTCTTATTCAACTTGTTACCTCTTCCTTCATTTTTCCCCCACCTTCTCCCTTTCCCCTTCACTCTCCCCCCCCCCCATGAATTGTACAGTTGGCTTACAGCATCTAGTTTTGTAAGTATGGCTGTTGCATTGGTTTGTCTTTTATCCTTTGTCTCTCCATTTTGATGCTCCCCTTCCCTTCCTTAGTTCCAATAAACATATATAAAATACCCAGGGTACCCAAATCAGTTACAGTGACATCAGGGGTAAAACCATGGGAAGAAAGACAAAAGAAAAAGGCATATCTTCACAAGGTATGTTGAAAATAACAACAATGGTAAAGTACTTGTTTCCATAACTTGGAGTTCATTTCACTTAACATCATCTTATGTGTTAATATGTACATAGTTATTGAGCTATTGTGATATTCTGCTAGGATTATCCTAGATGTGTACTGATTATTCCTGATGAGGGAAACCATAGAGTCCATGTTTCTTTGGGTCTGGCTCACTTCACTTAGTATGATTTTGTTCCAAGTTCTTCCATTTCTTTATGAGTGGGGCAATGCCATTCTTTCTGATAGAGGCATAGAATTAATTCTTGAGAATGTATTACAATTTCTGTAGATCTTGCCATGCAGTCATGTTAATCAATAGAACAAATGGCCTCTTTCATACCATAGAGCTAAAGAGGACTCCATGGTAAGGACATCTTACCAGTACATCTCCCTCCACAGCAGAGAACACTTGGAATCTGGTTTCTCTTGAGACAAGCATCTCAGACTAAGAATGTGAGATTCTCATTAATGCTTTTACTAGTGACATTCAATTCTCCTTTGCATCATGAACTTCTTTTTTACAAAGTAATCATTGTATAGCATTCATTTTCACTCCTAAATGCCCATCTCCTACTGCTGACTAAATCCAAAATATTACTGAGATTGTAGGATGCTAGGCCACAAGGCTCTCAGTGGGTGACCCAAAAGGCAGGCACTTCAAAGAGACTACAGGGTAGGAAAAGAAAAGGGGGAGTCTTGGCAAAAGAAACTAAGGTAGAGAAGAGCAACCTGTTTCAAATTTGTCTAATATTCTATCCCTGCCAGAAGATCTTAAAGACTGAGTTGTCAAGTGTCTTAGCTTAATTGAGAAGGCAAGAGAACACTGTAAACAGAATCAAAGACCTTCGTTTTCCACTGCTGAGAAAACTCATGCAGGGTTCTTTATAAGCCCATAATAGAGTACAATTAAAAAATAAATTTAAGCCACTGTCTATGGACAGTAAATGATTATCAATAGGAAATACCAACCTTCAACCTTTAATCATAATTAGTACCAGAGTTAATTTCTACCTCCCTCAGTTCTTCTCTGCACATACAGGTTGACACTGGCCGTAGGTTACACAGTCTTATGTTTGTAATGGTGCTTACTTCATTAGGATATGTATTTATATTCACTCACACATACAAAAAGTGGTTAAATATCTGCCTTATCTTCTGAGGAACCTGAGGGTAAGGATAATACTAGATTTAATCTTTGATCATGACATCAAGAACGTAGTCTCAGAACTATTCAAGAAATATGTACTAAATATAATCAATTTATGTAGTAGTTCTCTCCCAAGCAAAAGCAAACACTCAGGTCAAAATAGATATTCTTATATTTTTATTAGGCTTCTAACAGACAATTATTCCAAGTCTAACACCTTCCTAATGTTAAAGCTTCAATATTTAGCAAACATGCCCTAAACATTGAATATTTCTTTGAGTTGAGCATATTTATAAAAGTGATTAAGACAGTCTCCATCCATAAGTGGCTGGCAGTGTTAGGCAGAACAGTGTCTTTAGATCAAATGGGCTGTGGTGATAAGAGGGACGTTGGATGCTGGTTCACAGGGCTCTTGGGAGGTGATTTAGAAAGTTGAGAAAGAGCAGTGCAGAAACAGAGGTGGAGACAAGCAGTCTGATCTAACTGCAGCACATATCAAGTGCGTCCTAAGGAGAGATTTCTTTTTTTTAATGAAGTGAAGATCTGGATTGTGTTCTAAAGGCTTTGGAATATTATTGAAGAAGTGAGACTCTTCATCCGGTCAGCGAACAGCAACCTTTGCTTTTTCAACTGCAGACATTGAATTTGCCTATTCTTCCCATGAGCCTAGATAAGGTGATAGGAATCCCTCATGACCTAATATTCTAGACCCTTCCTTTAAAGTCAAGAGAATGTGGTAGAGCCACTGTGTGCAACCTTGTTTTAAGTGTAATCCTGAATCAGCTATAGTAAGAAAAATAAATATGATTTTCTCAAGCTTTTACGTAAAAAAAAAAAGAACATGATTTGTGAAACTCCTTCCTTCTCAATTTTTCATAATGTTGTATCCCAATTCATGGTTGAACACTCTAGTTCTGGGAATTTGTGAGCTAGGGGCGTCTCCAGTAACAAAGTCCATGGTTGGCTGTTTATTCTGTGATGGTGGGAACCGCCAGCAATTAACATTCCTTCATCCCAAAATCAGAGACTGCTCAAAATATTGGAAATACAAGGTCATTTACACTGGTCACTGGTAGTTATTGTTTCCTTTCTAAGAACCTGCAAGCTTTTGTTGGGGGGGGGGGAGGTGTTTGTGTTTTTTTAAAAACAAAATCTTATTTTCAGCAGGTCTGATTTTATAGGCCTTCCTTGGGCTGGATGGCTTTGGAGAGATGTCTGACACAGAACACATCCTGTTTTGTTGTTGTTATTTCAAATTGATCTCCCTACCTTGGTTAACAGTTGCCAGTGTAGCAATTAGGAACTGCCGTGCTCACTTGTTTTTAGCTAAAGTTTCACACTGAGAAAATTGCATTTTACTTGGCTTGAGTTCTATCTTTGAGTGATACTCAAGTTAAGAAGCAGGTGTGCCTGGTAGTATTGAATACCTCCGGTGGGTGAAGGGCTGCCTATGAAATGCCCCGTGAAAACTGAGCGGAGTGCATGCAAATCAATTTCATTTTTCCCTGCTCACTTCCAGTGAGGCCATGATCTCAATCTTTATGATCTGTTGCCTGCATTTATTGTAGTAGTCTCCTAGCCGGCCTCTCTGACCCCCTACTATAGTGCTTTACTGATCAGTGTTGTCACTACTGCAGCTGACCTTTCATAGACAATTTTCAGAAATTAAAATAGAAAGTACATGAATCAGTCCCAAGGAACCTCTCAAGTCATTTCACCTTTTATAACCCTCACACATTTTAAGTTTTCTCTAACTGAAGCTATTATTCAGTATTCAGCGGTCCTTCTCTCCCTCTTTGTCTCTCTCTGTCTCCTCCTATCTTCTTGTGATTACCCCTGAAATATTTTACTGCCTAAAATGCCTTTCTACTCTTATACACATTACTCTGAAATTGAAATTGGTGTTTTAAGACGCAAGCCAAACCATTTCCTTGAATTTAAAATCTTCTCCAGAATTTCTGGATAAGATTCATTCATTTAGCTAGTTCATTTATTTAGTAAGTATCTATTATCTACTAAGCTGTCTTCTTTTGGGCCAGGCATTGTTCTAATGGCTTGGAACATAGATGAACCACACGAGGCTCTTGCCCTCATTTATCTTACATTGTACTGTAAAAATATAATAGATAAGTGGGAATAATATATAATTTGAAAAAAGCAATGAGAACGCTGAGTAATAAAACAAAATACACATACATATTATGCAGAAATAAGTTGTACCTGGGATGAGTTTTAATTTCTTATTTAATTGGAAACATACCTACTACTCAAATTGCCTGGCTCCATTTTCATATATGTACATTGAATATTATGACTGTAATCACCCAACCTTCTTCTCTTCCTTCATCTGTCTCCACTCCCCTTGACCTCCTCCCCTTCTGATGATATACACTTCAGCTTCTTAATATTCATGCTGTTAAACTATAATTTCATTGTTCAAAGTTACTCCATTGGAAACCCTTCCACACCACTGCAAGTCCACCCCACAAATATCATACCTCAGATTACATACATGCAAGTGTCCTGTATAGGGTTTCATAGGTGTTTATAATTTAGATCTAACTTCTACAGATGAGATAGTATATGAGCCCTTTGTTTCTTTGTGCTTGACTTATTTCACTTAAAATGTTTTCCAGGTCATCCATTTTCCTGCAAATGACAAAATATAATTCTTCCTGCTGGATGAATAAACTCTGGTGTGTGTGTGTGTGTGTGTGTGTAGATGGATCAAAAAAGTGTAAGATGTGCAACAAGTAATATGCACTCCCCAGGCAAGGTTTTAGGAGATCAAAGGAGGCTTGGCAAAATGCAAAGATCAAAGATCTGGGCCTGAAATGGCCTAGCATTCACGTACAAAGATTTTGGCACTGAATGAGTTGGCATCCTACTTAGGAGCTATTATATAAAGGTTATTTTGGTTTCACAGAGG
This sequence comes from Perognathus longimembris pacificus, assembly GCF_023159225.1. Taxonomy (NCBI): domain Eukaryota; kingdom Metazoa; phylum Chordata; class Mammalia; order Rodentia; family Heteromyidae; genus Perognathus; species Perognathus longimembris. Next base: position 9,442,672 of record NC_063173.1, on the reverse strand, counting down.
GTTGCTCTTATGATAAATGAGAAAATCTATTATTGTCAAATTCAAAGTGAGTACTAATAAGTTGTATCTATTCTCATCATTACTATGGAATAACTATGCCTGGGCATCTGGGGACAAGAATGCAAATGTTTCATGCAGTGTCTCTGGGGGCTCTGAATGCCCCAGAAGGACAAGGCTGAGCGATAATCAAGATGCAGCCCCATGAAGCTTGTGTGTTTCCAGATACCTGATCGCAAAATCACTATTCTAAATTAATCTTAGACTTGCCTACTGCTGTGTCCCTATTGCAGCCCCATCCTAGTCTTTTCATTATCTTTAGCCCAAAGACGTACTGCTGGAATAATAGGAAGAAGTAATTTGTGATGTTTGATTAAAATATGAGATAATGTTCACACTCACTGTATTGCTCACCAAATACAATGTATGACAGAAAGCTAATGATATTTTTATACACATGGGGAATTCTAAGGCATATGATGGTTTACAGCAATCTGCACAGATGCAGGCAGTAAGATGTCTTGTCCCGAGAAAATTAAAAAGTAACAAAACCAGAGACTCTTTGCTTTTATCACCACACTGTGCTGTTGATTCTAAAGAATGCCAGTGACCAGAAGCCTCTTGCCCAACACAAAACTCCCTTTCATCCCCAGCTTGAATCCTGTCTTACAGAGTGCCTTTCCCACCAGTCCTGGCACTCACTTTTCAAGGGTAATCTTCACGTGTTCAAAGCTGCAGCCCCTTACAACTAGGGGATCTTATAATTGTATGAGACAGGGAGGTCTTGGGAGTGTCACTGAAATGGTTCAGCCAGTTTAGTTTACTTAAGTTAATTAAGATTCTTTTTTGTGTGCCAGTTCTGGAGACTGAGCTTTGTGTTGAAAGCAAGTGCTCTACCACTTGAGCCACAGATCCACTTCTGGTTCTCTGGGTTTTTTGTTTGTTTGTTAGTTTGTTTGATTTTAAGTAGTTAATTGGAGATAATTGTCTCATAGCTATCTACTCAGGCTGGCTTTCAACCACAATCCTCAGATCTCAGTCTCCTGAGCAACTAGAATTAAAGGTGTGAAACACTGATACCTGACTTAAGATTTTAAAGTCATTGTTTAGAGTCAAGGCAATTAAACATCATACTACTTAGGTTTAAAAATTGAGGTGATAGTTCTTATCTATAAAAATTGAAAACAGTATCACAGATTAGCAGTGAAATAGGATTCAGCGGAAGCTAGGGCTTATGGGGAGGAAAGAAATGGACAGAGGAATGGTGAGTGAACACAGTTATAATATCCAGGGCACATATGTGAAAATGGAGCCAAGTAACTTGACGGGGAATGTGGCAGACGATAGGAAAAGGGAGAGTGAGGTGATGGGGACATTTATCAAGATGCTTCCTATTCATAAGTTTCCCTTGCTGATTGTAACCCCTTCGTACAACTCCTTAAAGATAATAAAATAAATAAAATCAATTGCAGAGTACTTGACTTTCCACTTAGGTCTTCACAGGCAATACTTACTTTGCTATCATTACAGTTATCATTAAGTCAACAGATACATAGTAGGAGTCTACCATATGTTGAGCTAAAATGCAAGAAAGAAAATGAAGGAGATACACCTGGCTGAAAGAACCTCACTAACCGATATACACGTTACAAGGAGGTCTAAAATCTCTAGAAAAGCCAGTGGAAAATATACAGAGGGACACAAGGGGTCATTAGGAAATGACTTCTAAGAAATTTAAACAAATGAAATATGGATGGACATTAATCTAATGATTGATCCCTCATGGATAGAAACATCAATTAATGGAAAAAAATTAAAAGATATAAGAAAACAGTTCTGAAAAGAAAACTAAAATAAGGTATAAGTCTGGCAGTTACCAGATGAATAAATATGCATATACTATAAGAAGAAACATTTCAATTTGTTGAAATTGGTCGTTACTAAGTGATTTGCTTTTCAATATGCATTGCCATATTTTCCTCTCAGTATATATGGCTAAAATCATTTTTTAAAAAGGTGTTACTACAGAACTAGAAATGAAATGCTGCTTCTCAAAGAAGGGGAATAAATACACCGGTAATACATTTTAGTAAAGAGCATTATTTTGCAGGCTCAAAGCTTTGGAGCCTGGATTGCAAAAATAGAAATAGAAAATAAAGGCAATATTTGTTAGAGCCAACACTTTATTTACTTGGCCTGAAGCAAGCAGTAGTTTCAGCCAATCAACTTTGAGGGATGTTTATTCCTTGGCCCTCTCTCTCACCAGGGAGACTTGGCTTGTGTAATCTGAGTTTGAGGACATGGCACCGAAGGTCACAGGAAGGAGAGCGAGAAGAAGCTGCCCTGTGAGGATTCTCACAGGAAACCTTGAAACATCTTTTAAATCCTCAATGCCACTCTTTCACAGAAAATAACAAATGGTTGCTTTTGAATTAGGCCTTTGTCTATCTTTGATCCATCCCTGGATATTTCTTTCTTTTCGCCCTGGGAAAGCTATTCACCTCCAATAACTAAAGAACTAGTCTATTAATATTACCTTCAAATTGTTCCTAAATCGCTTGCCTAACTCCCAGTTGTTTTCATGTTCTCTTCTGTTTTCCTTTCTCATCATTACCTACAGAAAGTCTCCATAGGTGGAATGGTGTCTTCTCACAAAAACAGGATGTTAATGAAAAAGAATTTTTTTTAGGTCAACACGCATTAAAGGAAGCAGGAGTGTGGTCAAGCTGTGATGTAGGCCCAGGAGTAGACTCTGCGCTGTCCTACAGTATTCAAGTTCCAGCCACACTAATTCATTGTCAGTTCCTCACAAACCCACTTGAAGCTTCCCCACCTTCTCCTTTAGGCAAAACTGACAATCTTCTCTTCTCTTGAAGAGAATTCTAAGCACTCAAATCACAATACTTTATTATGCTTGCTTTCTGACAGCTTCTACCACATGCTAAGCTTATAAAAGTTAGACACACATTGTTTGTCCTAAGTACAAAACTGTACAAAGTGCAAAAATATACAAAGTGTGTCTTAAAATGATTAAAAAAAAAAGATGGGTATATAGGTTAATGGAAGGATAAATAAAAACATGTGTGCACTGGAGCCTTCACGAGACATTAAGACAACTATCCGTTCTCTTGCACCATCCCATGGAATAATGGCATCCTCTGACTTCTATGAGAAAGACAAGAGGGAACAAAAGCAGTGTGACTTTGATAAAGTAATTCCACATTCAAAGAAGCCACCAAATACAGGCATAAACAGGAAAGCACAATAGGCAAGACAAAATTCAGATTTCAAGATTCCGATTCAGATTCTAGGCTACAGGTATCAGGAATCCAGGCTAGGAAGATAAAACCAAAAGCCATAACTTAGAAACATGGGTTTTTGACCAGGAAGATAAAATAAAAATTCATTACTTAGAAATATGGATTTGGGGCAGGTCTTCTTTTTTATTATTGTATTTTCACTACCTTTAAGTGGTTTTAAAAAGGGGATTACTATTCCATAAATTAGTTTGTAATCACAATGTGTCTTGACCAATATTACCCTTTTCATCATTCTCCTCTGTCCTTCCCAAGCTAAGTTTGGAAGTAGTAACCCTGACCATTGCATCACCGAACCCTAGAATGTTATTAAAGAATGTAGAAGTACTTATCTCTTCTTCATTTACTTTCCAGAAGAGAAATGTTAATGTACTAGGCAAAGAGAAGTCCTATCTGAAATCATCCATCCATGCAAATTTCCATATTATTTGCAGTTAACAAGACCATAACTTTGTTGATACAGTGTGATAGTCAGGGAGAGTACAAAGATGAGTGAGACATGTTACTTTCCATCACAAAGCCCACAATATTCTGTCAAATAAAGCAATATAATCAGGAGACTACAATCTAGTGTCCTGAGTGTTTTAATAAGAAATTGTCTGGTTGGAAATACCAGAGATGACATTTTCAGAATTGTCTTGAGAGGGAATAGCCAGGCCCTCCTGGTAGTAGAAAATGATCATGAGCACAAGGACGACGTCTAATGTAGAATCAAAGGTTCAGAGAATTACAGCCTCTCCTCAGAGAATTACATTTTCTCCTCTCAGGTTGAGAAAAGCTAGCAGATATGGGCAGAATTGAAAAGGCAGGTGTATCTGGACTGAAGGAGGAAGGGAATCCACGGCTGCCGCATCGTCTCTGAGGCTAGCTGCTTCTGCCTCCCTCCACGCCAGGGATCCCAATAACTCCAGAACAACCTTGAATGCATTCCAGGTTTTCTTAGTGGAATCCATTTAATATGTGTCCACTTTCTATCTGTCTATCTACTAAAAGAAAAAAGGAAGGAAGGGAAGAAAAGGAGAGAAGGAGGGAAAGCCAACATTGCCCTTTCTGAAACCTGCTCTTGACTCTAGATCGCTTCACGACAGTTTTTTTAGTATTAGAGTAATCCCATAAACCTTCAGCAATCAGGCATAAAGCAAAACTTGGGGATTTTTTTTTCCTGTTAGTTGCTGTATTACATGAGTCAAACTGATCTATCCCTCAGATACAACCTTGGCAAATCAACTCTAACGAGAGGTTGGCTATGCATTTGACCTAATGAAAATGTAACTCATAAAGAGAGAATTAGTCATTTTCCAAGGATTGATTTGATTCACTAGTCTTAAATTTCTATCTGTGGCAAGCCCACAGATAGAACTTATAGAAAAGTTGCAGGACAAAGATGAAAAGAAACACCTTAAAACTGAAAAATGTCTGAATATAAAGTATGCTAAATTAACTTATTTTTAATTCCTGGATAAAATCAGAATTTAAATTCTGAAAAGTTCCCAAATTAAACTCAAAGTGTATTAAGCTAGCGTCAGCATGAACATATGCGGTGCTCAAGAGCGCCATGCGGTTTCCCTTGTTTGTCTCTTAATGCTTTATTCCTATTTCAAGATGAAAAACCACAGTAATGATGGTATTATTGAAAAAAAAACAACTCTTACTAGTTGTCCTTGGATCAGTAAGTAGTAAGATTTTATTTCCTAAATTTATTGTTATTCCTAGTTTCTCAGCTTGAGCATGAGATCACGTTTCCTTTATGTGAGCATTGTTTCTTCTCGCAGAAGTTTCCACTAAATTAAAAAAAAAAATACGGTCACTTTGATAGCAGGGTTTGGGTCTTCATCCTTCTTATCTTGCTACTCAGTCTCACTCGTATTATACTTTCATCATTATGCCATCCTACAGAACTAGAGTACAAAGTAAGTACCTGGAAATGACAACATTTTCATTTCACTAGTAGTTGCTACTTATGACTTGCTTAGGCACAAGCAGCAGGTCAAGATTAAAAAGACTTAGTGAGAACTGAAATTAAATGGAATTCTGTTTAATCTAAAAATAAACTATGAAAGTACTTATCTTGGATGAAATCTAATTCCTTAGTCTCAAAACCAAAATAAAATAAAACCATTCACTGTTTTAGTTCAAACAACTCAAAGGAAGTTCAGAGGAAAAAATCAAGTGTGTAAATAGCAAAATTAGCATTCCACCAGGGAGTCCACAACCTCTGAAACTTTCTTGTATCATAATCATTTCCAAGCCTGTTTGCTCAAGTCTAACTTAAATATGTCTGTTTCTATGTAGATTTAATCCATAGTACCTAATCCCAGACACCATGAAAATCATTTCCCCTGCTGGGAATATGGCCTAGTGGCAAGAGTGCTTGCCTCCTACACATGAAGCTCTCGGTTTGATTCCCCAGCACCACAGAAGGGGCGCTGTGGCTCAGGTGGCAGAGTGCTAGCCTTGAGTGGGAAGAAGCCAGGGACAGTGCTCAGGCCCTGAGTCCAAGGCCCAGGACTGGCAAAAAAAAAAAAAAAAAAAAAAAAAAATCATTTCCCCTATTTATCTCTAGTACTCTTCCTTTGCGAGTTGTGAAGTTACTCTTTTGCTTTCTTTCCCATAGCTATGGATAAACTAATAAAGAAAGTCTGCTCCAAAGTGTAAACCATGGTTGAAAATTTTGTTGACAGCGACATCACATTATGCCATGTAAAAGTATATTACTTTTCCTTGGAGCATTCTCCGGTGGTCTCTCTATCTCACAAAATGGCCTCCATAAATCAGACCCTCTCCATCTTCCAGGTCAAAGCATTCCTTCTTCCTGACACCTTAACAATATCTAGAATTTGTTGAATTGTGGGTAATAGGATTCAGGCTCACAGAAAGACAGTTAAAGCTATCGGTGTCTCCACTCACACTCCTGGATGAGACAATAATAAGGTGCAAACTTACATTGTCCAACAGGGATAAAGTTCTACCCAGTGACGCTGACTTAGCCAGTTTTCAGCCTCCTAAGATCTCAGCTCCACTGAGATCAAGATAATGAGTTAAGGGAGAGCAGAGCTAAAAAACAATTCTTGGTGACAGACAGTCTGGGTTGCTATAGTCACATAGGAGTTGAAGGAAAAGGAAGATTCATAGAAAGAAAGGAGATGAATACACAAACAAGCCAATTCCTTTGTTTAAAGAGTAAGCAATAGCTTCAAAGACGATATCCTTTGATACCTGGATTGTTTTGGGGGTGAGAATCTTAAATTCACTTAGGCAGACGGAAAAAGTGCTATAATCACTAAAGCAACTAAGTAGATATAATGAGTCTCTAACAAGATTGGTGTGTTGAAAGCTGGTTCCCAAGATAGTAGCACTATTGAGCGGGAAATGGATCAATCACCAGGACACTTGTCAATGGACTGAGGCATGGATGGAAGGTGGGGACCTATTTGGAGGAAGCAAGTCACGGAAGGAGTGCTTTTGAGGAGCAGAACTTGCCTCTGGCCCTTTTCTTTCTGCTTGCACTTGCCTCTGTCTAGCCCTTCCACTATGATGTTTCTGCCTTGTCACAAGCCTAAAAGCAAAGAGCCATCTATTATGGACTGGAACCTCTGACACTATGAGCTAGAATAAACCTTTCCTTAAGTTGATATACTCAGTTATTTAGTCACCGACATGAAAGGCTACCTCACACATCGCTCTGGAGTTAACCAAGGCCAAGGCCCAGTTAGGTTGTGCATTGTCTTAGCATGCTGGTGTACATCCGGCATTCTCCTGTCCAACCCCTGCTCCAGAGACCAAGGTTTGAGCAAACCCAATTACATTCATCTTGTGTGTTTCCTAGGAGAGATGTAAGAAAAATATTCTTTTAGGACTGTTACTGTCCGCATGCAGAGGATCCTATTTTCTTTAATCTTTCTGAAGTCAACCAAAATTGTACAATTATATGTGTTCCATTATAATATTCTGAGGTATGGAAAGGTGAGCAAAATTTTCGAGTTATGAAAGGTGAAAACAAAACCAAATGGGCGCAATACTATTTTTTAACTTTTAAGATTCCTTTTATTTCAGGATTCTCTTAAAAAATATATCTGTATTACCTTTAAGTAGTTGTGCAAAAGAGCTGCCATTCAAAAAAGCAGCTTATGAATACAATGCATCTTGATTAATTTCACCCCTTCCATCATTCTCCCAACCCCTCCCATCTCTACACTTTCCCTCAACTTTCTTAATGTTATAGGATATGCATTGGATTTTATGACTGCATTCGTCCCCTTCCTCTCTTCAATTGTCATTTAAAAAACATATTTAAAATTGGGTTCCTACTTTTATTCTGCTTATAACAATGTATCAATACAAATCTTAAGGCTCTGAAGCAATAAACTCTCTCCAGGCAGAAATGATATCAAAGCATCAAGAAAATTAGTTCCCTAGAATGTATGAAAAGAAAAAAGGAAAGAAAGGTGATACTATTCTTGTATTTCAAAGTAGAAATATCACACTCGGAAAGAAAGGATATGCTTTTAAAATGGGACAGGTGACTTTCTGGGTTTTTTTGGATTAGTTATGAACTGCTAAGACTCATTAGGTGTACTATGCAAGAAGCAAAAATTGAATGTTCAAATGCTTTGCAGTGCCTCAGTGGGATTTTTATTTCTGCTCTACATTGTAATTATGAATCATTCTCAGCCTATGGGACTTATAGAAGAAATGATCTCCTGAATCAAGTTTGAGTCATTCAAGAGTCTATCCTTATTTTAATGGATTGGAGGTCAACATTCCCATTTTCTGTTTCCAGAAAGGGAATTGCTTTTGCTGCTGTTGGATAATGTCAGTGCAGCATAGAAACTGGAAAGGTGAGAACTGACGAAGGCTCATTTCTCCCTGCCTGGGTTGGACCTTAAAACTGTTCTGCTACCTACGTTGCTTCTTGGCATCTCCTGCATTGTATTCTCTCAAGCAGTGACCTTGCTTGAGGGGACATCCCTTGCTAGGAAAATCCCCTGACCCCTAAAATAATTTACTAATCTCTGGCCATCCTAAAACATACTCTATCAGACAAGGTACATATATGCTCCAACTCCCATTTTTAACATTGAAGAAATTTTTTTAATTCTACCCTTTCTAAGAAATATTTTTGTATAAAAAGTCCAGTAGAACTAGTTGAGTCATGAGGTTCACTTTTTTGAAAAAAAGTCAGTTCTAGGTGTGCGGCTGTTGAAATCTGAGGATTCTCAGGTTTCAGTTAACAATGGGCAAACGAAATGCAGCTATCAAAAACTCTCTTAGTCATAGGCTGTGCTGAGAGACATTTTAATGACCTCACAAAAACAAGCTTCCTTTTCCAGTCAGAATCAGTCGTGTCCATCACGTCATGACACGCGGGAAAATGTTCACACTTGAGAGGACGACAAAGCAGAGAGCACAAGGGAGAGCAAGAAGCACGGCCATCTCCAAGTGTTGTGGACCCGTGGGTTTCCAAAGGGAAAGAGGCCCTCGTCTCCAGACAGCCAGCACGCAGCTGGCACTAGCATTGCCGTCCTCTCGGCTGCATCCCCACCTTATCCTCAACTTACAGAAAGTCGGGAGCGGGACTCTGGCTCAAGTGGTGGAGTACCACCAGCCTTGAGTTAAAAAATAAATAAAAAGCTAAATGACAGCACCTAGACCTCGAGTTCAAGCCCCAGTTATCAGCACAAAATAAAAATAACAAGAGGAAAACCTGAGATCCAGGGCGGATGAGGAGCCCCCTGAGTAGCTGGCATTACAGGCGTGAGTCACCGGTGCCCAGCAGTGGCACTTTTTTTTTTTTTTTAAAGGCACTGAAGTGTGAACTCAGCTCTTTAAGCTTTCTAGGTTGGCGCTCTCCCAACTGAGACACAACTCCAGCCCTGTGTTTTCTAAGTAGAGCCACGTGTCCTGCTCTGTAGCACACCTAGGCATAGTATCTGCCTAACTTAGGCTTCCTGTGGTTTCTGGCGTCACAAGCCAGGAGTGTTGGAGTCTTATGGATTTTGCTACCCAGACTAGCCTAGAATTGCCATCTCCCCCAGTTTATCCTTCCAGGTACCTTGGGATCACAGGTTCCCTGCATACCAGCCAGCTAATGCGTTGAGCTAGGGCCTCAAGCTTTTCTGCCAAGCTGGGATGTTGAGGAACTAGGCAAGTGGGTAGATGCCTAGAGGAAGGGCTCTTCACTTCTAAAAAGAAAGATATTTTTTTTTTGTATCCCACCAAGTTTCCTTCTCAATGTCTGTGGATAAAAGTGGAGGAATCTAAGAACTTCAAATATGAAACTTGTGTTGTTCAGGATGCGTAAGTAAAGGGCACTTAGTTTGGTTTTTACAATAGTGAAATTTTTCACCCTAACCATGCTTTGTTGTTGTTGTTTAAATATATTGGGAATGGAATTCAGGGCTTCAGACTTGTTAGGCAGAGACCTTCACTATTAGCACTAACTCATGCCTCCAAACCCCACTTCTGAAATTCGATGTTTCTTATCATCAATGACAATTTTCTGAATCAAGAATAAAATAGTCCATGCTAATTAAATCAATCATTTCTTTGAATCAACAAACTATAACAACAAAAAATGATGCTTAAACTTTATAACAACTTCTGTGTTTCTATTATCTTCTGTTTGAAGTATATATGAAATGTTAGAGATGGCTAAATTATGCAAATTAACATGTGAGTTGCATTCCTATGCATACGTTTTTGTAGAGAGAACACAAAATCTGTCCCCTTGGTAATTTTCAAGATTACCTTACACTGTTATTAACTATAATAACCATGTGGTACAGTAGATCAGTTGAACTTCTTTCATAATAGTGTTATTGTGTTATAAAGAAAGTCTGAAAAGGTCAAGTAACATGTCTCCAGTTACAATTACAGTGGGAGAACAAACAATCATAGCCACTGACTTGCAGTACTCCAAATTTATAAATAACCCAAATATTTAAAAATAAGAGAATTTCCAATGAGGATGGTATATCTATAAAATGTAATATTACTCACAGCAGAGGTGAATCTTAAATATCTTTTCTGAGTAAAAGAAGATGAGTAGCATATGCTGTCAGAAATAGACAAATTTTCTGATGCGACTTTACTCAGGATAATAGTTGCCTGGGTAGGGAGCATCAACTAAGAAGATATATGAAGAAAGGTTCTGAGGCAATGAAAATGGTCAGTTTTCATAGGAAAGGGCTTTTACAAATGTATTCATCTCTTAAGATGTATTACTGTAGTAGGATCTACTCATTATACTATATGCATATTACATTATGTAATATAAATTACGTGTTAATTAAAGATACACAATTCAATTCAATTTTTAAAATTCAATTTTTAAATTATACAAGAGTCTTTATTTGACTTATGCTCTATAGAGCCAACGCCTACTTTGGAAACCCTTTTCAAATTAAACAATACTGTGATGTTCATTGAAGTAAATCATTTCATTCAAATGGATGGTTTTTGAGGCTTCCTCTGATTTTTTTTTAATATTTTGAGATTTTTTTATTTATTTACTACTTTTTATTGTTATTTTAAAGGTGCTGTACAGAGGGATTAGAGTTACATAAATCAGATAATGATTACATTTCTTTTTGAATAGTACCACCTCTCCCCTCGTTTTCTCCCGGTTTTCCCTTCTGATCCTTATCCCCCACAAGTTGTATAGTTAATTTTCCACATAGTGTCTAGTGAGTAACACTGCTGCATTTGTTCACTCTTTGTCCCACCCTTTCTGTGACCCCCCATTTTTCCTCAGCAAAACCGATAAACTGGGCTGGGGTTATGGCCTAGTGGCAAGAGTGCTTGCCTCTAATACATGAAGCCCTGGGTTCGATTCCCTAGCACCACATATACAGAAAATGGCCAGAAGTGGCGCTGTGGCTCAGGTGGCAGAGTGCTAGCCTTGAGCAAAAAGAAGCCAGGGACAGTGCTCAGGCCCTGAGTCCAAGGCCCAGGACTGACAAAAAACAAACAACAACAACAACAACAAAAACCGATAAACTTACATACAAGACAAAAAGTACAGAAATCAAGCGCAGTGACAAAGGAGAAAACAAAAAAAAAAAATGTAACCAAAGGCAAAATAACAAAAAAAAAAAAACCTCATTTCCATTTCTTGGAGTTCATTTTTTTTTTTTTTTTTTTTTTTTGGCCAGTCCTGGGCCTTGGACTCAGGGCCTGAGCACTGTCCCTGGCTTCTTTTTGCTCAAGGCTAGCACTCCGCCACTTGAGCCACAGCGCCACTTCTGGCCATTTTCTGTATATGTGGTGCTGGGGAATCGAACCTAGGGCCTCGTGTATCCGAGGCAGGCACTCTTGCCACTAGGCTATATCCCCAGCCCCCTTGGAGTTCATTTTGATAAACATCATTTTATATGATCATATACCCATAGCTATTGAACCTTTGTGATCCTCTCCTGAGAATGTCCTCTTTGGTCTCACTGTGTGAATGTTTAGAGTCCTGCATAATTTATCATATCCAAATATAATTTTTTGTCTTTTATTCTCCAGTGCATTACTTGTAGACTTATAGGCATATTCTAGTCACAACAAATGAGAGAAAATATGCAATCTATATTTATTTGAGTCTGGTTCACTTTGCTTAATATAATTTTTTTTTCCAAGTCTTCCATTTCCTTATGAATGGTACAACATCATTCTTTCTGATGGAAGCATAGAATTCTATTGCTTATGTATATCACATTTTCTTGATCCATTCATCCACTGAAGGGCATCTGGGTTGGTTGCGTATCTTGGCTGTGGTAAACATTGCTACAGTGGACATAATTGTGCTGGTAGCGTTAGTGTGGCCTGGTTTGTGGTCTGTTGGATAGATGCCCAGGAGTGGGATTGTTTAGTCTTGTGAAGAACCACAGGCTGGGCTGGACTTTGGCTTGAGTGCAGACCTTGTCTTGCTCACTGCTGCCAGGCAGGTAATTAGATTTTTTTCATCAGAGTTATATTTCATTTTCTCTCTTTGGATTGAAGATTAGTTTTAATGATATACAAAAAATATGACTTTTATTGCTAACATTCTAGCACCAAACATCTTCATCACTGCAGTTGAAATAGTAATGGACCCGGGATCTAATTAGTCCTATTACTTCTGTAACTCTGAGGTTAACTGGATGCATAGTTGGCCAGGTAAAGGCCACCCTCTACAGTCGTTCTCAAAGCCCAGGATGGAGAGATGAGAGAGTTCTGTCTACTTAAAATAAGCAGTATATTACATAGCAATTAGAAATGATAAAATATTGGTATTCACAGGGAAATGGTCAGAACTTGAACAAATAATGTTGAGCGAGACAAGCCTAGAACACAGAGAACACAGGTGCACGGTCTCCTTGATATATGACTGTTAGAGTTGGGGGGAGGGGGACAGTAGAGGCCAGGTCTGCGAAACAAAAAAAAAAAAAACTTCTTGTCAAATGGTATTTCCACATGTTTGGGTCAGCGACCTTACATTATGTAACTAAAACCAAACAACTACCAAGCATAAAAAGGTCTAGAATAGACCTATCAGTGGATCACAATAGCTCAACAGCTATGTACACATGATCATATAAGATGAGGATAAGCAAAAACAACTCCAAGAGAAGGACACAGGAGCATTCTATTGCTGATATTACATTTAAAGTTCTAGGTGAATTTCCTTTGGCGTATGCCACGTGGTTACTGTATATGATTTTGGTACACTGGGTATTGTATATATGCCTACCTGATCTAGGGAAGGGAAAGAAAAATGAGGGTGTAAGATATCACAAGAAATGTACTCACTACCCTATTATGTAACTGTACCCCTTTTGCACAACACCTTGTCAACAAAATTTAATTAATAATAAAAAATAAACAGTATATATGTAATATTTTGGTTATCACTTAAAAAGCAAGGAGTGTGCTTCCTCCTCTCTTTCCCTTTTCTGGTGCCAAAATGAGTGCCCAAACAATGACCCACAGATAAGGTAAAGGATGTCTGAGTTCACCCTGTCAAGCCTCCAGTTCAGGCTGGGGCCTGCTACTATGGTTTGTAAAGAAGAAACAATGAATAAATGTCTCTCTATTATATGCTACTGTATTTGGGTCTACTTTTTGTGTTAGCCAGCAAATCTATATCCTAATTAACATAATCAGTCAGGTTTAGGCAGCCTCTCCAGTGCTTTGATTTAGGAATCATCTAATACCCGTTTGAAATACATTGTCTGTAGGTAGGAATAGCTGTCTCATTAGATCTTCAGCACCCACAAATGGATGCCCAGTCCCCAATGAGGCAACATCTCCCAGAATGACATAAAGTGGGCCAGAGTCAAAGCTGTGCTGTGTGGCTCACAGACTTCCATATAACTGACATCCCAGCTGTGAACGAATAACAGAGGAACATTCTCAGTCTGCCTATCTCTCAATCCGCTTTGTTCTGCAGTGCCATCCTGCACCACTCTCCAGAGAGTTGATTTTCCTATCAGTCAGCTCTGACCTTCAAAGTTTCATTCCATCTCACCACGTTCCCTCTTGCTTATTTTCATTTCATTTGTCCCCGGTTTTGACACAGCAAGCTAGTTATAGCTTTCTGCTTTCCCTTTGGCCTTCTAATTTCCTCGGACTGACTTCCCTGCCTTGGATGTGCCAAGAGACTCAGTTAACCACTTAGATGTTTCCTTACACTTTGCACCTCCCGTAGTACGTTCACTCCTTTAGCACATTTTTTTAAAAATCTTCAAACAAGGTGTGAATAAATCAGAAACATTCTGTTACTTTCATTTTACAGCTGAGATACTTAATACACTGTGAAAATAATATGTTCAAGATTGCATAAAGAGGTGCAAAACCGGGTCTCCTGATCACCTAGCTAATAGTTCACTAAACCATAATCTGTCTCCCTGGTACTACGTTGGAAAATAAAGGAACACAGCCGTGGGTGGAGCACCACTCTCTGGATAAGGTGATGAGTGAGGATAAGAGAGAAAGGTTTTACATTCCTACAAATGTATCGTTATCCCCATTATGGACATTACACACATCCAGTCTCCTCTGTGTGTGTGTGTGTGTGTGTGTGTGTGTGTGTGTGTGTGTCTATCATTTATTATAATATATGGTATTCATTGCACACATAAATTTATGCACATATATAAAACCACACATTTCCCCTTTAAGCCACTCTTCACTCAGTCATTGGCCAAGTTTTTTTTTCATCTTTAAATCTCCAAAAAGTACATATATCTTGTCCATTTATCTTGGTGGTTCTCCACTGGAAATTTATATCATAACCCCTTATTAAATTAATACTGTAATAAATAATTTTTATCCTTATTTCTATTTTTTAAATATTTCCCAGTCCATTCTGTATACCACCACCTCACAAACTTTCTATAGAGCAAATACAACCCTGGTGTTTCCTATCGGAGATACTTTAATTGTTAATTCTCTAGTTGAACTTTACACTCTTTATCATTGCACAGAGATTTTCAGGTACCTCTGTGGCTTCCTTTCTTTCCCTTTTCTGCATCTACACTTTGGTCTGCCCGTAATGAGCCACTTGAAGCTTCTCTAATGCCTCCATTTTGCTGCCTGCATGCCAAGATTCAAAAGCTCAAGTATATAGAGAGGTCAAATGTAAGTGCAGTAGGACAATATAAGGCAAAGGGTATAGCAGAATTATGGAATGGGTGAGTAAAAATATTTAAATTCAAATCTAAAATTCTATGCCAACAACAAATGGAACTGTTCTGAAGAACTATTCCCATTACAGAAAGGAATATTTGAACCCTGTCTGCTTATAATCCTTCCTACTTTATCCATTAGTAGTTGCTCAAAGCCCTTCTACTTGGTCTCATTCACGCCAAAACATTCTTACGTGTTCAACCCCATCATTGTTTACTCTAATCATAGGCCTTTTGTTCCTCTCTATCCCCCTTTTAATTTTTCTTTATTTTTCTTTTCATTTTTCTATCACCAGTCTTACAATGTGAGACTTCCAAGGAAGAAGTTGGCTGTGTATTATGTATCCTGAATTTCCAATGTCTACATACAAGTGATGTTAGTTATATGTTTTAGTGTATGACTATGTAAGTAAATCTAGGTTTGTTTGTTTTTTTTGGCCAGTCCTGGGCCTTGGACTCAGGGCCTAAGCACTGTCCCTGGCTTCTTCCCGCTCAAGGCTAGCACTCTGCCACTTGAGCCACAGCGCCGCTTCTGGCCGTTTTCTTTATATGTGGTGCTGGGGAATCGAACCTAGGGCCTCGTGTATCCGAGGCAGGCACTCTTGCCACTAGGCTATATCCCCAGCCCCTAGGTTTGTTTGGATAGGATGCATGGCAATAATTGAGTGACCTGAATATAGGGTTCTAATCCATAAAGCTGGATGCCATGCTGATAACAAATATGTGCATCCATCAATTTCAACATCTGTCTCCTAAAAGAACATGAGATTTGGGGTGGGGGGTGATTTAAAGAGATTGAAAATATAAGACTTGGCAAATGATTGAGTGGGGAATCACTTAAAGGGTAATGTTTTGGATAAAATACGTATGTTTTGTTTTGTTCTTGAATGGCCTGAATTCACAGTAGACCAATTCCCAAAATAAAGAATAAAGATTAACTTAGCAAAATCCAAAACCCTTCTATTTGGGCCTCACTCATCATCTCATTTAGAGAAGAATAACCCTGTTCATGGCAGAGTTGTGAGGTGACAGTTTTCCTAAGGTCCTCTGTTATTTTTTTTCATGTTAAATAACTGAATATCACTAATCTGAGCTTAAGCAGAAATATGCTTTCATGCTGAGAATCACAACTGTGATTTTGTTTTTCTTTGTTTTGCTGTTAATTGACTTTCATTGAATAGTATATAATGGAGAAATGCCACCACACCCGCATTTCAGTTCCAAACAAATACCACATTACAAAAAGCAGTTAAACATTAAGAGCATAATCTCATCATCAACAATCTACATGTGTATAATGTGGCAAGTTAACTGAAATAATAGGCTCATAATTGGTTGGAAAATGAGGTTGGAGGAATAATATCATAAGCCATTCAGAAAGAAATGAAGGAGCTAAACTTTCAGTATCATTGTTGCAAGAAGAAAAAGCAATGGCTTGCAGAGAGGATCTTTATAGGAGGTGTGTGGAGAGCCCAAGAATAAACTGAGATGGAATTAAAAATAACGAACTTGCCAATTCCCCTAGAAGAAAGAAATGAAGCTCTTACTTCCTCCTTTGAAAGGCCGGAAGCTTCCTCTAAGCAGTGGATGCCCAATAACTAGGAAAGCACAGCTTTTATGGAGTACAAGGGAAACAGAATAGGAGAGTCATTCAGTCATGAAGTTAGAACTGAGCTGCCAAGGCCATCAAGCTGCTGCCTAGTTAGAATGGAATCATTAAAGGAACGTGATTATAATCAAGCTACTTCTGTGCTTGACACTAGGATCCCACATCTGCCTGACACTGCAGGCTCTGAAGAGACTGCTGATTGTAATGGGGGGAAATGGTAATAGTAAATTGGAATGAGATCAAGACTTTTACTTTGAATTAAGAAGAGAGAGGACTGTTGTAGAAACAAGGTCAAAGCTGGTATCAAAAGCCTTTTCATTCTATCCTCCTACCCTCATTAGACATAACATCTATGCCAACATGGGTAGATTCTAAGCTATATTAAACTGGCAAGACCAGAGTCCCACCAATAGCTCTACCACATGATTATACAAATAGTTGCCTAACAAGCAAAGAACGCCAGATTTCTCTCCTCATTTATCTGAAATTCTGAAAGCATGTGAAATTACAAACTGGGTTTTCTACTGCTCATCAAGCACACAGAGCCCTGCTGGTTGGTCATTAGATGCTAGGAGATGGACCACAGTTCTAGTCATGTCCTAAAGCTGATGGCTTAGGAAGCACCAACCCCTGAAGTGGTACAGTCAGGCACAGGGGCTCAAGTCTTATGGTTGTAGCACTGTTACGCGGGAAGAACAGTGAACTCCAGGTCTGTCTCATGACCCCAGCATTTTTGATTAGAAGAGACACCCATTTTGGGTGTGATTGGTGACTGATGTCTGTACCATTTGCCAATCTAAAACACTTCAGTGGCCTTCTATTGCCAGGAGGCTAAAAAATCAAAGTACAGCAACATATGCATGGCCATCCTAGAACCGAGTGCTATCACCTGTTCCAATTGATCTATCCACTTCTCCACATAAACCCTCTCCTGAGCTCAAGATTTCCCCCACACCTCCACATCTGTGTAACATATTCATTTAGCTTTGTGGCTTCACTACTAAACATAGTTATGGGAGACTGTGGCCCAACATCCAATGCTTGCTCCCAGTGAATCCTCTTTTCATGGTGATACAGATGGATGACAGAACCACTTCCTGCCTGCCTCTGACCATCTTGCTCTGTAGTCATCCCTCTATCACTCAACACATGAACCAATGCAAGTAAAGCACATTTTACTTTAAAAGACTGCTCTGCCAACACAATACACTCAATAAATGCAAGATGATATGCTCATTTTATCTCAGAAATTTGCAATCTACATCTACTTTCATTTCTGCTACTAGACTACAAATAAAGTATAAGAAGGTAGGAATGTCAGGTGTTTACCTTTATACTCCCACTACTATCATTCTAACTTTTATCTCCAATTCAAATGTCTATCACTTTCTTGTTTTCATTCTCAATCTCAATATAAAGAGATTTAAAGAAGGAACTAGCTGGGTTTGAATTCTAACTCTATTACTTATTACCTGGAACTTTCAGTATAATTCCTAACTACTAGATCCTGACCTGTTTCATCACAAAAATAGGAAACTTATCTACATCAGTCCTTCTTAGCTTTATGTGAGATCATGTTTGTTCCATGTGGCATGTGGTAGTACTTCTGTATACAGCCCTTCCTTGCAAATCAAAAGAAATTAATCTTGATGTTAGAAATGGGTATATGTTAACAGGAAGAATGTAATATCAAGATTTTTTTCCCAAACGCTAGCTACAAAAATATGAGTTAAATGAGCTTTCTATTTTCTTAGAATAAAGTAGATTTTTTAAATTTATTGTCAGTGATGTACAAAGGAGTAACAGTTTCATAGTAAGGAACTGAGTATATTTCTTATCAAACTTATTACCTCCTCCCTCATTTTTCTCCCATCTTCCCTCCTCTGAAGCCCCCTCCTCCCTTCCCCCAGAGT
This sequence comes from Perognathus longimembris pacificus, assembly GCF_023159225.1. Lineage (NCBI taxonomy): Eukaryota > Metazoa > Chordata > Mammalia > Rodentia > Heteromyidae > Perognathus > Perognathus longimembris. Next base: position 9,424,185 of record NC_063173.1, on the reverse strand, counting down.
TATATAGTTGGTTTACAGCATGTTGTCTTGTAAGAATTGCTGTTACATTGGTTCTCCTTTTACCCCTTGTCTCTCCATTTTGATGTTCCCCTTCCTTTTACTAGTTCTGGTAAACGTATGTACAATACCCATGGTAACAAAATCAGTTACAGTGAGATCAGGGGAACTACTTTTGGGCATTTACCCAAAGAATCACAAGCGAGACCACACTAAAGATGCCAGCACAACCATGTTCATCGCAGCACAATTAATCATCGCTAAAATATGGAACCAACCCAGATGCCCTTCGGTAGAGGAATGGTTCGAGAAATTGTAGTAGGTGAGATTTCTTAAACTTTGCTGTGAAATACAAAAGGATGCCATTGTGTGCAATGGCATAGCCTTATCCTAAATGTGAAACTTGAGAAAATCCAATATGTATTGCTAGTTTTCAAAAGTCAAAATCAGAAGTCTAATTTTCTTTTCCTTTAGCAGTGATTTAATGTAAAACAATGTGCAGTCTTAAAAGTAAAACGTTTAAGACTTTGAGGCCAGGCATGTGACACATACCTATAATCCCAAATATTCAGGAGGTAGTGATCAGACAGATTGAAGTTTGAGACCAAGCCAAACAAAGAGACAGCAAGATTTTTATTTCAACTGTAATACATATATGGTGATAAATGGTTATAAAATGGGAGACATAGTTTGGAAGGTCATGGTCTAAACTTGGCACCTGGAAAAATTACAGGACCCCATTCAAAAACACAGTAACACAGAAATGGCTATGGTTAGGACTCGGTGGAATGCCTGCCTAGCCAACCTGATACCATAAACTCAAGCACCAATGCCTCCAAAACCAACGTCAAGAACAAAAGGTTGTAAATAATATTTCTCTTTGAACTTGGTGTTAGGAAAATGAAGAATATTTTTGTTTTTTGATAAGGCTTCTTCATATCTTTCTATATATCTACTACTATCTCTATTCCTCTACATTTTTCTTTTTGGTTAGTAAGGATTACTAAAAATATACACATTTTAAGAATAAAATTTAAATTTACTGTAGAATCATTCAGATAAAATCCGGAGAGAAACTAAAAGAAGAAGTTTTTATTCATTTAACAAATATTAGGCACTGAGAGACTGTAATGAGTAAAGTAAGTTCAGTAAAATAATTGGTTATTCTAACAGGATCATAGAGAAGTCTCAAGTAAAAAAAAAATTGATGGTTAGCATTCTGAAAGACTAAAAGATAATTCCAGATAAACAGAACTGCCTGCAGAGAAGGCCACAGAAAAAAGTGTTTGGACACAAAATCATGATCAAGGAAGAAAGAGGCAAGAAAAGAGGCTGAATCTAGTATAAGGACAAAACAAGCAGTTTACATTTTACCTCAAGTGTCATGGAAGTCTGAGACACTTTGATTGAATCGCGGCTATAACACTGATGCTTGAGCACTGCATTAGAGCAAACAGAGAAGGAAGTATTTTTGGAGAAGAATGTAAAGGTCACTGTATTCTCATGTCACCATGAAGATAAAGGATGGCCAGTAAAGATCTTAAAGGAATGGGGATATGTGATAAGACTTTTATTTCAGGTTGTTCTTTGCTATGGACTAGCCAAAAAGAGCCAAGATTTTAACGGATTTGTAAACTAGGATTTAAAGATACCGATAAAAATGTACCAGCAACAAGATGGTGGGGGGTCATGTGTTTTACCTCTACTTTGCATCTTCCAAGAAGGAGGGAGACATAGCTCATTGGGGTAACCCTTTTCTAAAATAAGACTTAAGTACCTGGATTATGCATTCAATGGAATGAAATAGACTAGAATACTGGAAAATATTGATGATTTTCTCTGGTTTCCCTGCAAACTCTATTGCCTTAATGAATCTAACACTTGTCTTAATAATGATGTAAGCTGGTAAGAGTAATGAATAATACATACCCGTATTCTTCCCAGGATTCTGGGAATGGCCTTCCTTTCTTACTTTTTTCTTTCTTTCTTTCTTTCTTTCTTTCTTTCTTTCTTTCTTTCTTTCTTTCTCTCTTTCTTTCTTTCTCTCTTTCTTTCTTTCTTTCTTTCTCTCTCTTTCTTTCTCTCTCTCCATCTCTCTCTTCCTTCCTTCCCTCTCCTCTCTTCCTTTCTATATTTCTTCCTTTCCTTCTCTCTCTTTCTTTATTTTTCTCTTTCTTTCCTCTACCTTCCTTCCTTCTTTCTTTCCTTCCTTCTTTTTTTCCTTTCTTTTGTGTGCTGGTCCTGGCACTTAAACAGTACCTGAGTTTATATGCTCATGGCTAGCACACTACCACTTGAGCCACAGCTCTGCCTCTGCCTTTTTTTTCCCCTTGGTAGTTAATTGAAAATAATAGTCTCATTGAGTTTCCTTTCCAGGCTAGCTTTGAACCTTGATCTTCAGTTCTCAGCCTCCTGAGTAGCCAGGAATACAAGCATTAACACATAGTCTGGTAGAACTTTAGTATTAGGTATATTTAGGCTTTTTTGTGATAAGTTTATATATGCTGCTAGAATTCTGTAAAGGTTTTGGGACTAAGTATTGGGACACATTAGCATTAGAATCTTACATCTCTGAAGAGACCAGCCACAGTGCATTAAGTCCATCAAACATGGACAGAAACAAAACAATTGATAGAAAAACCCAAGGTAAAAATGGAGCAGAATTAAAAATAGGGAAGGGGTGGATAATGTTCCATATATACTTGAATTTGGTCTCAAAAATGGAGAAAGGACTAATTGGAAGATCTTAATTTGCTTCCATAATCTGGAACTTAACTAAAGAAAAGTCAGGCTGGTATGGAGGGAAGATAAGTTCTACTACTTCTACTCAAAGCATAGTAATGATCCAACTCATACCAAAATCCAAATATTCATTTATTTGTTCACATTCATTAGCAATTTATTATTTGTATCATTATTAATATTCAACACTTGTCATCCAATCATCATCACTATAAAGAAGGAGGATGTGCCATCTCTGTAATGTCTCCATGTTTGGGCCCCAGAAAGGACATTTCTGTAGCCATGTGAAGCAAGTCACCATCAGCTCTACTTTGGATATAGCTTAGTTACTCCAAAATAAATTTTAAAAACTCATAAAGGAAATGCCATAAATAGGATAGGGATGGAAATCACAATGTAGGTTTACATTAGGTGATGATTCTATGAGTAATAGAACTCATCTATTATAAGTTATATAGATAACTATAAAAAGTTATATAGATAACTATACAAAGATTACTTTCAAAACTTCTAGAGAATGTGTGCTACTGAATATGATTCCAGAGCCACTAAGACACAGGGCATTAAACCAGATTTGAAATACTTCAAACTCAGCTTTAGAGAGTCTTCATTTTTCCAATTTGTGTGCCTCATTTATCACTGTATCAATGATGGGACTAAAGCTATCATTCAACAATTTGGAACTCACTTTTCAACATTATACAATATTGTAATCAGACATATTCAAATTTGGTATTTCAAAAGTCATTGTCTTCTCATAGAATAAATGGAGTTTGATACTGTCTTGAATATCATGACAGATGGGCTCATCTTTTCACAGCAGATGGCAAGATGATTAGACTAAACTCTGAAGCCTTAAATACTGGGACATGAACATCTTTCCAAACGCTAAGGACAGTGAAATACCCTTTTAGAAAGCCTATTTTTCAAGAACTTATTTGCTTAAAACTCAAATTTTCCACAGCTCTGGGAAAACTTAGATGTGCCTTGTGAAAAGAAAGGCATTACGTCGTGGAAAGAAGAGTGACTCAATGGCAGGTTGACCTCTCTTGGATCTAGATTTGCTGTTTTCCAGGTTCTGGTAATTTAACTTGTTTCCTTGTCTATAAGTTGTGTTAAGTGATGTATGCCTCACAGGACTTAGAAGAGAATCTAACGACGAATTAGTACCTACAAAATAGCTCAAAGATATCCACTTCCTACATATTTCTTTAGTAAAAAATAGTAACATTGTCCTGCATGTATAAATGAAGAAAAAAAATCATATGTGGGGTTTTGTGTTGTCAGTCATAGGGCTTGAACTAAGGGCCTGAGCTCTTTCCCTTAAGGCTAGCACTCTACCATTTTGAGCTACAGTGCCACTTCGGTTTTCTGGTGGTTAATTGGAGATAAGAGTCCTCTAGACTTTTTTGCATGGGCTTGCTTTGAACCATGATCCTCAGATCTCAGTTTCCTGAATAGCTAGGATTACAGGCATGAGCTATCAGTACCCAGAATATGCATTTGCATTTTGGAAACTTTTTATGCTAGTTAGAAATAATTCAAAAAATTAAAACATAGAAAACAACCAATGGTTGAATAAAAACATAAATATATCTATATTCATATAAGGAAGGTATACAGAGGCAAATTCATTCCATTTGAATTACATATTTTAAACATATTTCTACAATAATTAATTCATTTGGCTTTCCCTATCACTGCATATGACACAAAATTATCACTCCATAAATAAATCTTAAAATTTGAGACAAAATTAGTGAGTTTGACCAATGCAACAAATGACAAAAATTAGACCTAAAAATCATAGTCTGTTAATTCATTGTCAAATTTTAAAAGAAGGGATTTGGGAATTGTTTTCTGTAAGGCTCTGCTCTCCGTGAATGCTTTATCTCAACTTATTTTTGCAGTCCCTTACCCTCTTTGCATAGGTTTTTATCCACTATCAGCAGTACCCAAAGCTTTAATTATGAAAATTATTTCCCTACATTCTTGGACAGTTTGTTTAATGGTAATCACCATCACTAGATGCAAGAGTGGTAGAAGACTTTCTAAACCTAATGGATGTATTTAATCCCCCTGGACTGAAATGGTTGGTTTGGGGAATACAGCCCACACCCAGCAGAGTCAAAGAAACCATGAGAAAGAATAAGTTTCTCTAATATCTTTGAAAACAATAGTCCATAAGAAGTAAGTGCACTGGTGCCTCACGCCTGTAATCCTGGATATTCAGGAGGCTGAGATCTGAGGATCGCAGTTTGAAGCCAGCTCAGGCAGCAAAGTCCTTAAGACTCTTATCTCCAGTTAACCAATAAAAAGTCAGAAGTGGAGCTATGGTTCAAGTGGTAGAGCACTCATTTTGAGTGAAAAAGTCCATGGGCAATATCCAGTCCCTGAGTTCAAGCCCCAGGAAAAGGGATAAGAAAGAGTGACAGAGGAGGTAAAAATGATGAAAGTAGGTACATATATGCAAAGTTCATATATATTTGGAAATAACAGTGAAATCTCTTTGCACAATTTCATATATGCTAAGGAAAATTGAAAAACAAAAGAGGAAGATAGGCCCAAGTGACTCAGCTTCTTTTACCTGGCTGTGTGATGGGTAGTGTTGCTTCAAGGCAGCAGAGTCATGCAGGCAAGAAGGCCCTCAACAGACGCAGCACGGAAGCCAGCAACCATGTGGCTGAACCTGGAGAACTTGACTATAACCAAACCTCCTTTCTTTATGAATTAAGGCACAGTGCCCATGGCTCACATCTGTCATTCTAGCTACTGAGGAGGCTGAGATCTGAAAATTTTTGAAACCAGCCCTGGCAGAAAGGTCCATGTGATTATCTCCAGTTAACAACTGAAAAGCTGCAAGTGGAGCTGTGGCTCAAGTAGTATTGTGGTAGCCTTGAGCAAAGAAGCTCAGGGACAGCACCCAGGCCCCAAGTTCAAGCCTCAGGACTAGCACAAAAGAAGTGAGGGGACAATTTGACATTGTAACTATGCATACTATAGGTATGTAGGTAAAGGAGTGGTGATAAACTTATCAGGCCAAATTTAAAAAAAACTATTAATATTTTGTATAGGACTTTCAGTATAAGCCTCAAGGTTTACTGTTGATTACCACTGTGCTATAATTTCTTCAGCTACCTCACTTACCAGCCAAAGAAAGCCAAATACACTGCAGTTTCCTCCAGCTCCTGGGGCTCAGGCCCCAGCCCTTTCACCACCAAAACACAGTGCTCAACACACTTATCTGCCCCAACATTCAAGTTCCTGGAGCTAGTGACTTCTCTAGAATGGCTAATTTCACTTTTCTTGATTCTGTTTTTATTTTAGAGAAAAAGAGAATCATTTTAAATGGGTCTGACTTTATAATTTTTTGAACATGCAATGCATTATGAAGCCCTACAGATAAAGGAGAAGCCCATGGAGAAAAAGACACTTTAATTCATTCATCACGAAAACATATATATGTTAATAAATAGAAAGGATGAAGAGTTTTGGTACCACACTGTGCTTCCTCCAATTAGCAGTTTGTGGGTTATTTCACATCACCATGCAAAAACAGAGAATCGTGTCCATTGTGTGGTGAAATCAATAGGGGGAGTTGGTGTGTGTTCACATGGTGCATATCCTAAAGTAACCAGCGACACTCACTAACGGATGGGCCAGGTGTTGGTCTGGTACTGAACTGGGCTTTTAGGAGCTGGAGATGAATCCAACCCTGACTTCAGGAGTAATGACCAATAACAAAACAGATGGATGTAAAATTCTAATATAGAGAGTACTGAGCTAGAAATACAGAGGTGACTCAAAGAAGGGGACACTCAGTTTTCTCTGGGCGATGTCACCCTGCAAGAGCTCCCCCGCCATCTTGTTTCTATCCATTGCAATACAGTTTATCCCTAGAAACTGCAATCAGCTGCCTAATGTAGGCAGGATTCCTTTTTTATATATTTTTTTCCTGATACACATAGTCTAGTGTATAGCAAATTCATAGTAAATATTGAACAAGAGCATGAATGTTGGAAAAGTGCTCAGGGTAGGATAAGGAGCCAATTTGAGATTAAGTTGGTTTATACAGCAATTAATCTGAAAGACCTCACTCAATATGAAAATTCTAGTAGGCTAGCTAGAAAGAGTAAGGAAGGACTTTATCATATACAGCCACTAAAATATTTCAAAATCAGTAGGAACAGCAAATCACATTTTGAATATGGTTTCATACAAGCTCAGGATTTAGTAGAAAAACAAAATAAAATAACAACAATAACAAAAAACAGAGGCGTTGAGAGTTCAATGTAATAATCCAGAAATGAGAAGATGAAGTTTTTTTTTTTTGTTTTGTTTTGTTTTGTTGTTTTTTTTTTTCCAGTCCTGGGGCTTGAACTCAGGGCCTGAGCACTGTCCTTGGCTTCTTTTTGCTCAAAGCTAGCACTACCCATTGGAGCCACGGCGCCACTTCCCACTTTTTCTGTTTATGTGGTGCTGAGGAATCGAACCCAGGACTTCATGTATCCCAGGAGAGCACTTTACCACTAGGCCATATTCCCAGCCCGAGTAGATGAAGTTTGAACAAAAGCAGAAAACTAGAAATGGAAATTAAGGGACTGCTCTGAACTACATGCCCACAGAATTAAGTGAGACGAAATTGGATGACTGATAGAATTTGTAGTAAAGAAGGGAGAGGGGCCACATTTGAATCTGAGAATTCGAATATTTGTGATAAATACGTTGAACCTTGACTACCCACCTCCCCCTTAGAAAGGGAGTTCTGAACTAAAAGCTGCCTTTGCTTTGGACATTTCTCACCTACTTGTACTTCTTTCAGATACAATTAGAAACTCTTTCCTAATTAGAGAAAAGGAATTTATTCTTAACTGAACGTGAAGAAAGACAATAAAGACCATGATATTGAGAAACAGGTTATTGATTCTAATCCCTGGGAACATTGAACCATCCACCTTCCCTCTTTCAATTCTCTTTTCCTCCATCTGTCTCTCTAGCCCATATTTCTAGACTAGCTACCTCGGGCCAGACACTGTTCTGCTTTCTAAATATTCCCTAATGACAGGCACTTTACTGCTCCCTGAGAGTCAGATGACGGCAATAGCAACTGTACAAAGTACAGAATGATCCTAATTTTTTTTATTGCATTGATTGGTTCTGTTTCTTTGTGGGGACAGCAGTAAATTACTCTTTTAAATTTAGCTTTGAGACACTATAATTTCTGCTCTAAGTGCAAAAATTGAACTGCTTTCAAAGACAGCAAAATGATGACAGTGTCCTGGTGCTAAAATACAATGACAAGCGAAAACACAATGCACCATTACATTGCCCTGTGGGAGTTATATATCCACGCTGAGAAGGGCATGCATGCTTTCTGAGCACTGAGCTTAAATACACTTTGTGAGACTATTATTTTTCTCTGAGAAGAAGAGATAGGATGCTGTTGTGTCTAGCTAATAGGGTTGGTGCTTATGCTGAAAGCATAGACAATGCTACTCAGGAGGCTGAGATCTGAGGACTGTGGTTCAAACCAGCAGCAGCAGGAAAGCCACTAAACCTGTATCCCTACTTAACTACCAAAAAAAGCTGGAAGTGGAACTGTGGTTTAAGTGGACAGTACTAGCCTTGAGCAAAAACGTTCAGAAGCATCACTCAGTCCCTGAGTTCAAGCCCCGGGACCAGCACTAAAAAAAGAAGAAAAAAAAAAAGATTATGGTACATGTGCAGAACTTCACCTCTCCTTCACTTCCTAGGGGCACTACTCTTGCCTGGGGAATCTAAGCCCATTTTTCATCTCTCAATGAACTTCTATCAGACTCCTGTGGTGCACATATTTCTTTTTATCTTCCTCGGTAGTCTAAGTCTGAATCATTGCAGTCCCATTTGATTATGCTTCAGTATTAAGCACACTGACTACATAAAGCATGTGTTTAATAGAGGACCCTGAAATAAATGTATATAAATACAGTCATATAGCTAGATAACAGATTAACTTGATATACATAGGTAGCTTGTAGATAGATACTGATGGTAGATGGTAGATGATAGATAGATACATAGGTAGGTAGGTAGATAAATAAATAGCTAGATAGATAATATAAATAGATCTGACTTCCTGTGCGTAGTATAGGAGTAGTAACAGTTAATAGCTTTCTTTGTTAAATTTTAGTTGATGTGAATTTCTGGCGAAAAGAACTGGCACAATAGTTTTAACTAGAAAGAAAAAAAAGCTTTCAAAAGCTATTTGACTAAATGTTTCTCACTCAGGGGTAAATTGTTCTGATACATAATTAGGTGGGGGAATTATTGGCAACTTGTGGATAGTGCTAGAGCCACTGGTGCTAACCATCTCACAGTGCACACGACAGCCCGGCCACATAAGGAATTACTTGACCCACATCATCAACAGTGTCAACATTGAAAAACCTTACCTTACCTAATACCTTTGCCTCACTCAGAGGATGGATGTCCTATAGATCTGCCCTTTGGGTGGCATCCAATAAGGCCTTTGGGCAGTCATGCGCCTTGAATTTCACAGCAGGAAATGACCAACTGGACTCACACATCTCCACTTTCACAAAAGAGCTGTGGTCTTTCTCTAAGATATTGATAAGGAGAGCAGGCCTATAAGCCAGGGTAAAGGGACTCTACCTCAAACGGTTTGGCTTACAATCTTTCAACTTTATAATGAGTACATAAGAGATATGCAGTCTTCCAAAGCCATGCTTGCCATTTTGATCTTGCCCAAGCTAGGAGTGGCGGTAATAGAATCTAGTGGGCGAGCAGCAAGCCACATTGTCTACCCAGCCACCAAAGAAGACAGCTGACACTGACACAGGGTTTTTTGATTCAAGCACTCAATACTTCACATGAAATAGTCACCTCTTTATTCTAAAACAGGCTCTGTGTGAAAGATTTTTGTCCAACTCTAGGCTAATACAAGTGTATAAGCATGTTTAAAACAGGTGAGGCTACGCTATAGTCTTCTGCAGGTTATGTATATTAAATACATTCTCACTGCGAAATATTTTACACTTGCGATGGGAATTTTTTTGCAATATACGTTAAATCAAAAGCATTCATAATGCTTTCTGTGCTTTTATGCATCTCATCAAAACCTCAATTTGGTTATTGTACGTAGTGTCTTATGTATCAAATTATCACACTGTACCTATAAATATGTAGTCATTATGAGTCAGCTAAAAGGTCTTAATTAAAAATAAAATCTTTTTGTTTTGCGCTGTGATTGGTGATAGTGGGGCTTGAACTTAGGGCCCTACAGTCACTCAGTGGATACTCCACCATTTGAGCCATGCCTCCAGGCCTGCTTTCTGATGGTTATTTTGGAAATGATGACCAGCAAACGTTTCCGCATTATCTATCATTTTCTAGAGATTATCCTCCCTGGCGCTGCATGAACTTGGGCCCCAAATTAAACCACCATCTTGTACACTAGACACTCTCCCCAATACCCATCCTAGCTGTCGTTACGTCAGCTCTCTAATGTAAAGCTCTATAGAGAATTATAATTTCTATTGTCATATAGATACTTTCATATAGATAGAAAACAATAAATATATATTTAATTAATTTTAAAAAACATTATTTTTTAGAAACAGAGTAACCTGCGTTCAAGTCCACATGATGTTTGGCAAGTGATCCTTGAAAGAAAACTCACTTTGAGTTCACAACCTTATCCCTCCTAAGTCTAGTTAAGTAGATGAGAGGAGAAATAAAATGATCTTCCCCGAGCTTCTTTTGCTCAAGGTAACACTCAATCTACCCCTTGAGCCTCAGCTCCACTTCCAGACTTTTCTGTGATTAATAGAAGATCAGAGTCTCATGGAGTTTCTTCCCCAGGCTGGCTTCAAACTGTGGACCTCAGATCTCAGCTTCCACAGTAGCGTGGATTACAGGCATGAGCCACTCTGGCACCCAACTTGAGAAAATTATTTCCACAACTAGCAAAAGGTAAAAATAAAATTTTAATAGTTTCAAGAAATATGTGAGAAGCTTTATGAAAATAGTAAAACATTATGAAGGTGCATAACAGATTTTAAAAATAGAGAAACTAAACATTTTCAAAATGTAACTAAATTTTCCTTCAGTTAATTGAAAGAAATAAATGAGTACTTTATAGTTTTCCTATAGATGGGGATTGCTGACCATAAAAGCCATCACAATGGACTGTATGGTAAGGTGTGTTTATATAAGGTACTGCCTACTTTAAATTACCAAGGGCTTAGAATATAATATATATTGTTCTATATGTGTTCCAGATGCATTCATTCATTGTGGAGCTAGAATCAATTAAGATGTCCATTGTAGAGCAGAGAAAGTTAGGCAAGAAGGAGATAAAAATTTTGACTAAAATCATACAATGAAATTGCCAAAGCCAGTGATGCAGCCCACCTCACCTTTGTGTCCCTGGCCTTCTGCAAAGACCAATGATATGGCTGAAATGGTAAAAATGAAATAGAATAAAACCATGAAGTAAAAGGTGCAACAAACTAGGGAAACAATTTTCAACACATATAACTACAAATATGCATGCTTTATATATAATATAAATTTTATATACATAATTTATAAAATAAAATAATAAAATATATTTATTTACTCTATATATGTTTGCTCTAGTACAAACTTCTAAACCTTTGTCCCTGAAATTTCTGTTTATGCTACTAATCGCTTAGTTTCTAATTAAGTTTGTCTTTACATGAAGACAAATGAAGGAAAAGCCATTGGTAATTCCTTCATTTGTCTTTGTGTAAATAGTACTTTGTGCATCTGTGCGTATGTGTGTGTGTGTTTAAGCATGTGTGTATGCATGTATGCACAAAAAAGACAAAACTCAAGCAATTGACCTCATGAAGAGAAATTTCAGGGATAAAGACTTCAAAATGTACTAGAACAAATATGTGTATTTACTTTACCTTTAACCAAATAATAGATGAATGAACCATTAAAATATTATCTCCCATCAAATCAAAAAACATTTTCATGTCTTAAAATAGTGCAAATTTTGCAAGCAATAGATCTATAAATATCCAGAAATGTTTTTAAATCTCAAAAAACTTAAAAAAAATTGACTATGCAGAATATATTTATCATTGTTATACACAATGTATTGTTTTTTTTATCTTTACCAAATTCTACAGCAAGTATAAGTTATCTTTGTTTTTCCATGGTTCTTATTAAGGAGTTGTACAAAGGGGTTATAATTCCATACATCAGGCTGAGGTAATGAGTACAATACTTGCCTCCCATTCCTTCACTTTTCCCCGTTTCCCCCTTCCATCTCTATCTACAGTTGCGTAGTTCATCTTTACATCGTGCATATTGACTGTAGTGATTGTGTTTGCTCACCCTTCCGCCTTCCATTCCTGTGCCCTCCATTTGCCCCTCACGAAAAAGCAAAATGCATGTTACCATTTCCTGAAATTTGTCAAAACAAATTTTTAAGGTTTATAAAAATCGATATCATTTCTATTAATAGAAATTAATGAGAATCTTCTGAAATATAAAGACTCATCTAGGAAGAAATTCAGAGAGGTTATATTAAGAGAAATAAATTGCTCAGAATGAAATAAATGTATGATATGGGATGAGCAAATCCATCAAGACCACAAATAGCCTAAGTTTGTGAAAAATCCATGTTTTCATGAACTATTTAATAATATGTGGAAATGAGCCTGAGAGGAAATCAATGGAAATATTAGTCCTGATAGCTATTTGAGGTTCAATAGCAAAGTAAACTTTCATCCGCTGCCTCCCGCAGTCTAAGTAGCCCTGGCACAACAAGAGCTTTCAGTGGTCAACATTCCTTTGAAGCCTTCGGCCTCGGCTGATTGACTGGAACCCCATGGTATACTTTGGAGAAATCAAGAAAAATAGAAGACAAATAGAAAGGTGGAGTTCTCTGTCCCCAGTGAGGCCAAGTCTCCAGAATCCTCTCTCTTTGTTCACATTGCCACAGAGACTGCCCCTTGCCCTAGCTTGGACCAGGTCCTTAGTTCATCTGCTCCTCTTCCCTCTCTTCTCTTGTCTCTCCACAGTCTGTTGTTTCATGCCAAGTTTCTAAAATTTCCACCTCCCTGAGCATGGCCTTAAAATGGAAAGCAAAAGTAAAAGAGGGCTCAACATTTAAAAAAAAAAAAACCAGGGCCTGTTGCTAAGCAACCATTTCCTTTGTCTCTATATGAAATATGACATTGTTAGGAATGAATTTTCAGCCCTCTCTTTAATACAAAAGGAACAAGGTAGGGAAGCAGGGGGAGGGAAAGGAGGAGGAGGTGGTATAGAAAGCTTTACATTGAGAATGTGAAGACAGAATAGGAAGGGGAGAACAAATGAAGGAACCCACCATGGGAATTTCAACCCACCACCACCACATGGTGCCCATAACTTCAAAATGGAACAATTCTTGGATTGGCACATTTTCTATGTGAACAAACATATGGTTATAAGCATATTTTACCTTCATTATAATCTGCATATTTCCTCTCTACAGGAAGTTGAAATGTACTGTGGACAGCTTTTTATAGCCAGATAAGAATAAAGCAGACAAAGAAATGTTATGATTGAACTTGTTCATTCAGATGCCACAGACCATAATTTCTCAAATTTTTATACTAAAAACAGTGGTGAGATTTTCATAATGTATTCCCTTTTGTAGTGTCACTGTTGACTCCTCAGAATAGCCTACAAATGATACCAAGAGTAATAAATATAGATAATAAAGATAACGCTGTCTGTTGTCCAAAGCAAGCTCAAAACTCATTTTCTCCTCCATTCTCATGAGTATCATTGTTGGTTGAGGGCAAGGACCCTGATCTTACTAAGCAATGAAAATTTAGAATTATATGAATATGCTAATGAGACAGACCTTTTGTTCTTATTCTTTTTTTTTTTTTTTTTTTTCGGTTGTGGAGCTTGAACTCTGGGCCTGGGCGTTGTCCCTGAGTTCTTCAGCTCTACCACTTGAGCCACAGCGCCACTTCCGGTTTTCTGGTGGTTAATTGGAGATAAGGGTCTTGTGGACTTTCCTGACAAAGCTGGCTTTGAACCTCGATCCTCAAATCTCAGCCTCCTGAGGAGCTAGGATTACAGGCATGAGCCACTGGTGCCCAGCTACTTTTGTTCCTCTTGATAGACAAGATATTCCATTGAAACTTGTGGCCATTAGGAATCCATACCATCCAAGACTGGGGCATATTTACGAGGCCAGCACTTTACCAGTAGGCCATATTCCCAGCCCAAGACTGGGGCATATTTAAAGAAGAGGTTGCTTTCATTTCTTCATCTGGCCATTGGATGCCTAGAAAAGTGACTTAATAATCCATAAAGACTCTTTGCAGTTAAGGATTAAAAACTGGGTCATCACTTGTTTTGCTCTGTTAGTCAAGAGAGCATTTTGGGGGCACTCTTTTTTAGGGACATGTAGAGAGAGATACTTGAAGATTTGGAGTTCTGTAACTAATCACACGTTCATTTTTGTTATCATCTCCCATATTCGACATCTGGCAAAGAAAGAGACTTCATGGGAAACTAGAGATTTTGACTTTGGTCATGACTCCATTGTGAATAATTTGTTTCATCTAGGGTGTTAAACTAGTGTGGTGTGTGTGTGTGTGTATCTGTCCAACAATTCCTTTTCCCTCTCTCTGTACTTATTATTTCATTAAATAAATAATTCCTTATAAACAGTTATAAATTGATAGTATCACAAATAATAGTGAGAAAGGTCAGGCACCAAAGGCCCATGGACTGTAATCCTAGCTACTCAGGAGGCTGATACCTGAAGACCACAGTTCAAAGCCATCCAGGGCAGAAAAACCCCTGAGACTCTTATCTCCATTTAACCAGCAAAAACAAGAAGTAGAACTGTGACTCAAGTAGTAGAGTGCTAACCTTAACCAAAATATCTCAGGGATACTACCTAGAAGCTGAGTTCAACCTAAGCTCCAGCGCAAGCACAAATAAGAATAATAATAATAACAATAATAAACAGCCATTTATTTTAAAAAGAAAGTTACAAGAGTTTTAGAGGTGTCTCAGTAATATATCCCTACCCTGTCACCCACTTAGGTATAACCTCCCCCTTCTCCTGACCACTATTTTAATCATTCTGCAGTTTTGTTTTATAGTTTTTATTTTGTTACAACTGCAAACATTGGGGCAGGGGAAATTGCACGAATTATATAAGAAATCCTGTGCATGCTTTATTGATATTTACATTTTGCTCATGTGTCGTGTTTTCATTTACGAACCTCTTAAGAATAAGTTGGATGGAGACTTATGCTTAGTTTAAAAAAAAAGATAATCTCCCACATAATAATTCATAGTAAAATTAAGAGATTTAAAATTGTCATGTGTTCCCATTAAAAATTCATTGTTTAGCTGGGCACAGGGGGCTCACACCTGTAATCCTAGCTACTCAGGATGCTGAGATTGGAGAATCATGATTTGAATCCAGCCTGGGGAATGAAAGCCCAGGAGACTCTCATCTCTAATAAACTACTCATGAGAAGCCAGAAGTAGCTCTGTAGCTCAAGTGGTAAAGCACTAGCTTTGAGCACAAGGAGGCTCAGAAACAGCGCCCAGGCTCTGAGTTCAGGGCCCAGAATGGGGGAAAAAAAAGTTCATTGTTCAAATTCAACTGCTGCAGTAATATTCTATAATATTGTATACCTTTCCAGGATCTAACTCAAGATCACATATCTTCTAGTGTCTTTTAATCAACAACCATTTCTCGGTCTACATTTTTACTTTCTTAATCAAAGTTGTTTATAGAATTACAGTTTGTTAAACTTTCTCAGAATGATTTTATTCAATGTTTCCTCATGGTTAGGTTTAAGTTGCATATTTTTTGTAAGACATATCAGAAAATGGATGTTCTATTATAGGAGGCACATAATATCAGTTTACCCAATTAGTTGCGATATTAGCTTTATCAATTGGTGTAGGTGAAACATACCACTTTTCTAACATGCATTTGCTCCTTCCACTCTATGGGTTTTTCATAGGGAGATAAGTTGAGACTGTATAAATATCTTTAAAGGTTGACCTCTGCTTTTGGATCCATTTATGTATTACATTTTCTTTTTTTCTTTTTTCTTTTTAGACCATAGTTTATCCTTTTTCTTTAAGAAGGATAACCAAAGACACTCTATTATTCCTTCTATATTTGTTGGCTCCAGTTCTGCTGAAAGTTTTTTCTCCTTCATTTATTCATGTTTTGTATTGATATAAACGTATGAGTTTTAATTCTTCATCCACACTTTTTTCTCTTTCCTTCCTTCCTTCCTTCCTTCCTTCCTTCCTTCCTTCCTTCCTTCCTTCCTTCCTTCCTTCTTTCCTTCCTTCCTTCCTGTGGTTGCTGCTTTGAGCTGTCTCTATTGTCCCTCTGTAACCTTCTCTCCATTCTTTAAATAATTACTTAATTTCTGGCACAATAAGTTGTTCCAGCATCAACTCATAGTTTCTCTGCCTCATTTCTGAAGTCAATCATTTCTCTCAGGAGTTTTGACTCTTTTTAATAAGGTATAATTCAGAAGCAGGTTCTAGATGTACTTTAACACTGCTGTGTCCTGGCTTTTAGGCACTCTCAGTGACATGTGTAAAGAGTATGTGCATATTTAAAACATGATAGGTAGATGATAGACAGATGATGAGAGATAGTTATAGATAGATGGATAATTAATATATAATATATAATCTCAGAATTGTGAGAAACAGGTTTGTGATTTTCTCAACACATTTTCTCATTGCCCTAGGTTTGTAATGCACAGAAAGTGTTACTTTCTAACATAATACTATGAAAATGAGTCCTATTAACTAGTCAGTATTACTTCTACTCATAATTACTTCGATAAAATTTATATTCCATGAAACATCAGATTCTTACAATGTGGCCTAGTGGTAGAGTGCTTGCCTAGCACTCCCAGTTCGATTCCTCAGCACCACATACACAGAAAAAAAGCTGAATGTGGCACTGTGGCTCAAGTGGCAGAGCCAAAATAAGCCAGGGACAGTGCTCAGGCCCCAAGTTCAAGACATAAGCCTGGCCAAAAAAAAAAATGTATTTACTTTAGTGAATTCATTCATCTGCATGTTCCATCTTCCTAATAACACATGGGATACTTTCATAACTTCCATAACTTCAAAATTTTCATCATGGCCTGTCACAATTACCACTCCTACTTCTCAGAGTATTCTGAATTCCTTATAAAACTTTATATAATTTGATAATAATTATCTATCCTAACTTTTTCTAAATCATCCAATATTATTTATTGCTTTTTTAAGGAACATTTGCATCCTTTTTTACCAATGTTTAGTAGCTTTCTGTGTATTCGACATATTTTGATCAAATAAATTGCTCTTTTGAAAATACTGTAATTATTTTTTATTTCATTTTCCAAAAGTTTGCTGCTGGTTTAAAATACTACACAATTTATATATCAATTTTGTCTCTTGAATCTTTGACAAATATACTTATTAGCAATATTTTTGCTTTATAAATGTATTAATATCTTCTAAGGAGACATTTTTTGCAATGAGTGACATTTATATGATTCTCTCCACACTTAACAATGTTTATTGAGCTTCAGGCCTTGTTACATGGTCTAAGCCTCCAATACAAAGTTAATGTGTGAGAGTAGAAAATGTTGAATATAATATTTTGAATATAAACCATTGAATATAATACTGGCTAGGTTTTATAAAATGACTTTTGGCAAATTAAGGTATTTCTCTTTAGTCCTAGTTTACTGTGTTTTTAATGATGAATAAATATAAAGACATTTTATTTCTGCAACTGGAGCAGGAAAAGGAAGAGACAAGGAGAGAGGGGGATAGAGAACAAAAGTAACTCAATAAACTTAGAGCTTTGTGTGTGTGTGAGAGAGAGAAAGAGAGAGAGAAATATGAAAGTAATTGATTATATTTAGGGCTTTTCTCAGCGAACTATCTCTGAATGATCCCTCTGTTCTCTGAATTCAGATTGCATTAAATCAGTGCTTAATTGTTCTCTCCTTTGTGTGTGTGTTTGTGTGTGTCTCTGTGTGTGTGCATGTGTGTGTGTGTGTGTGTTGATTTTTTTTTCTGCTGAATTCAAAAGAACCTTGAGGGAGGAAATAGAGTGTTTCATTTCTCTTTATCATCTGCTACTTCTTCTACTGTGCTATGCTAATAGTGATTGCCTGAGAAGTTTCAGCATTGATTTTTATTAATAATAAAATACCATAATTGTTTCCTTTTTTAGACTTCTGGATCCAAGATCCCATATTCTTCTCCAAACAATTCAATGAATACTTGTTTTGTGATAAAGCATCTGGGGATATCAGCGAGGTATGTGACTAGGCCAGTGAAGTTGAGATTGTTTGGGACAGAAGAAAAAACAGAACTCAGGTCCAGCCCCTCTGACCCCTTCATCCACCTTTCCAATGCACCCATCTGTCAGACTCTCACCTGCTTGAAGATCCTCCTCTCTCTGAGGCCAGCATTTATCTCAGTAATCTTACTGTCTCCGTAAGGACTTCCTAATGGTAAGTCTCAAAACCAAGTCAGCATGATCCAACTTCAGGCTTAGTGTCCTTATGTGTCCTCTACCACCATGTGCCTATTCCATTAACATACGTACGTGTATTGACAACTCACTCTGCCAAGTGGTGTCTTGCTAGTCACAAACATATGAGTGTTAATATATATGTGGTTGTATATTTGTTTGTACATCTGCTCAGTTCTCAGAGTGTGCACAAAGGTGGGTAACGGTCTCCCTGGAGAAGGTGACTTAGAGGCCTACAGTTAGCCGTGATTGAGATTGCCCTATCTGTTTTGGAATCCCACTGCTGGAAACCTTCTGTCTCTGGATTACCTGATGGTCAGTGATTGAGAGATGAATTAGTAAATTCTCATTATACAGATGTTCACTTCAGTGGGAGATCCTCAAAATAAGCTAACGAAAGATGAGTGGAGGGAGGCACTTTATTCCACTTGCCAAGCAACTGGGCCTTTGCTTAGGTTCTCAGTTTCATCTCAGCCCACTCTCTCCCTTGTACACACAACGCGAGACCATGATCATCACTTTCAACCTGTGATGGCACCTGCCTATCCTTTTTGCTGAGTGTCTGTCCCTGTGGTTTTAAACTGTCTGTCCTTACAGTCTGTAGACAATGATTGCTTAGCTGTCAGATAAACCAATACACTGTTCCCATACACCCTTGCTTCTAGTTTAATCCATGGGCCTTTTTTTTATTGCCTCTAGCAGGGCTATGTCTTCTGACCAGTGCTGCTCTTCAGACTTTACTGTGCATCGCATCACCTGGGGATCTGATTAAAATGTTGATTCTCGGGAAGTAGGTCGGAGTTGGACCCACATTTCTGCCTTTCTAACAAGTTTTCGGGTGGTTCCATTGCCATTACTCAGTGACTATAAGCCTCTCTAAGCAGCCAGCTTGGGAACATGACTGCCATTCTTGAAACACCATGGCTTACCTATTTGTTCCTAGCATAGTATATTTTCTTTGTTCATGTATTCTATAATCAGTACTTATTGAATGCCTATCAGAGAATAGGCATCCTTTATATAATCTCTCTCTCTCTCTCTCACACACACACACACACCCTACTATGTCACTTTTAGCAGTTCATTTTAGAACTGCATCTTTGAACAACTTTCATTCAAACTTCTTTCGCCACCTCCTTGTCCTTCATACAGCTGAATAGCCTGTCCCGAAAATTGTCAGTCCTTTCCTGTGGGAATTTTCCAGAACAGTTCATGCTGTAAATGCTTTCTCCTTTGGATTTTCGTGAAAATGAGTCACAGGTTGGAAGACGTCGTTCGTTCGTCAGAGGACCTGGCCGGCTTCTGTATTTGGAAAGCACGGTGGCAGAGCAGAGCCTCTGGATGCCGATCACTGTCCCGAGAGCCCGCAGCTGTCGCCACAGGCCCCAGGCTCCGTCACTCAGGTGGCTCTGCTTTGCAGTCTATGACAGTGATCCCCACTTTGCCGGAAGCAGAGACAGATGGAGGAGGTGTGTTAGGAGAGCTCTTTACTACAGGCCTCTGGTTCTCACCTCCTGCAGCAGCCCTCAGGCACTGGGGTTTTCCGTGCCCTGGGACAGTGGAGACAGATTTGCCTGCTGAGCCAGAACCCCATTGCAATGACCACAATGACGAGGGAGCCTCTGCGTCCACCCTAGGCCCTGACGAAAGCCAAGGGGTCTGATGTGGAAAATCACTTTTAAAGTGCATTCTTTTGATCTTTCGAGTCACTGCAAATGCTCTCCAATCTGCATCAATTATCCTCGAAGTGCTTATTCTATGAGTCTCAGAGGAGTCTTCCCTTCTTTTCAAATTTCTACTTATACTTTGGGGAAGATGATTACTCTCTTTAGTGGTCCTATTCTTTTCTGAAAACATGAATATTATGTCTATCTCATTATTTAGTGTTGTATTCCTTTTCTCTTTGTCTCTATGACTGAGTTAGTTTGCTTGTTGGATATTTTGCTGGATTTTTTTTTAGTGCAGTCTCTTCATGGTATAATTTTATTTCCAAGGTCTGACACCATGCATCATTCAAAGCAAGTGCTCACAAATTGCTAATCAAACACATAGGTGTCATTATTCATGTGTTAGACTGCTGAGCACGCTAACCAGGTGCATACAGGGTGGAACAATTTGCAACAGATGATGTTGGTATTGTGATATTAAGTCAGATATATACTTTGTACTGAAGAGCAAATAACTCCATTGGCAATGAAGCACAGCCCTGTCCATAATGAAGCCAGAATCCTGGCAGCCCGGCTCAAACAAAAGGGAAACAAAGCCACATCTAAAGTACCTTAGCAAACCCAGGGAGTTCTACACCATGCATAATGTATCCATTTGACTAATTGGAAAGGCCTTTTTTGGCTTCGATGTGTTTGAAAACACAAGGGTTTGGTTCACATCTTTTTTAAATAGCAGCGGGTTTTGAAATCAAGGCCTAATACTTTGTACTTCATGTTGTACTATGTGAGCTATGCCTTCAGTCCAGATTTCTGCAAATTGTCTTGTACATAAAGTCTGCCAGATTTCTCTCAATCTCAGCCCCCTGAATAGCGAGGCTTACAACTGGCTTGAACTGGTTTTGGTTCACATGTTAAAAACGTGTTTTGGGCTGGGGATATAGCCTAGTGGCAAGAGTGCCTGCCTCGGATACACGAGGCCCTAGGTTCGATTCCCCAGCACCACATATACAGAAAACGGCCAGAAGCGGCGCTGTGGCTCAAGTGGCGGAGTGCTAGCCTTGAGCGGGAAGAAGCCAGGGACAGTGCTCAGGCCCTGAGTCCAAGGCCCAGGACTGGCCAAAAAAAAAAAAAAAAACGTGTTTTATTTTGATCAAAAATGTTTCTGTCCCATGGATGTCACAGAAATTTTTTAACTGTAACAAATTGAGAGGAAAAAACATTTCTTTCATAATTCCTACTATATAAACATTTTGTACTTTAATTTTTTTCTTGCAGAGCCAGGATATTGACATATAATATTCATATAAGAAAAACATAGTGTATTAATGTGTACAAAACACTTTTATATATACACTTTCTCAACGACTTCTAACATATACACACTATTTAAGATATGTACTCCACATAGTTATATAATACAAGTGTTGCTACATAAGCGTGTGTGTGTGTCTGTTTCTGTGTGTTGCATGGGCAAGCACATAAAACTGAGTCTTTCCTTTAAATAAGTCATTAGCAAGTTTCCTGAATTTGCTTTGGTGTTCCAAAGTTTGAAGGGATGTTTCAAAGCAGAGGAACACTTTGCCTATAGAAGAGTTAAAACATCCTTTCCTGAATTTGACTTTTTATGAGCTTTTATTTGAGTAAATTATGCACATCATAATGCATATTTTGTAATAAATTATTCAGCTCTGCCTTAACTTGCTCAAACTAAATTATCACTCTGGGTTAAAGAAGAATTGCTGTTTTGAACCTCTTCATTACTGTCTAAGCCAGAAATTTTCATCACTTTTCTGTAAACCTGCAATCAACTGGGAGCCCATTTCCTTTAGAGTTCTTGGCAACAGTTCATCCTCCTCTCCGATCAAAGCCTCTGTGCACATTTCTAAGCAGAATCGTGGGTCTGCCATGAGCTAGGCTTTCTCTTCATAAGAACCCTGGGAATTCAATACTATTATCCCGGTGTGACAGATGAGCACACTGAGACAGGCCGTGTGTTGGCAAGGGAGGACTACACGTGGATGTCATGCTCACCTTTGGAAGGAAAAGAAAACTCACCAGGCCTTACTAAAGACCACTGTGTTGCCGGGTGTGGGTGAGGTGTGGAGGAAATTTGTACCAATAGTATTATTTTTGATGTATCCCTGAGTCCTGTAAGTACGACCACCGACTCAGATAAACGGGGCAAAGAGTCTTTATTACCGCGGGACCACACTCCACTTGTCGGGTAGTAGATGCAGTGAGCTTTCCTACCTACAGCAAGGTTTTTAAAGGAAAAAAAAAAAAACACGCATGCAGGTGGAAGCAGGCAGATTTACAGAAGCAGAGCTAGCAGTTAGTAATCACAGAGAGCAATTAGGATTTCTGTCAAAGCAAAGTTCACATTCCAAACTCTCCCTTTGTTCCATTTCTGAAGCTGACCAGAACATATTCCAAGCCTTTCTCCCACATCCCAGGTTTCCGGGCCTACGGGGCCCACTGGTCCACATGTCAGGTTTCCGGGATCTTCCTGAGTTTCCCTGCTATTTACCGAATTCCAATAACACGGTGTTTAGCTCCTAATTGACTTTTTCTCAGAAATTTCCCTTTAATGACTGGCCTGGAGTTTCTCCCTACAAGGAAGTTCTGCCTTGAATCCTATTTCTAATATCCAAGACTTGGATCTTCACTCTCAGTTTACCATTCTTAAAGCTCCTATGAAACCAGTTATAACCTCCAAAGTAACTTGACCTGATCCTATTTTGATTTATGCTTACAGCATCTTTCCCTCTCATTTAGTCTGACTTGAAAGCTCAGGGACCTCTGTAGCTTTCCACAGTCAGTCATCAAACGCTGAAGGCCCCTTTCAGAAGGTGTCCTCCTCAAATTATTTTATGGGCTACTTCAATTTGTCCATTTTTCTATTACAAACACTTACATATTGCTGTTAATATTTTATTTGTACAAATGGCTGCAGTAAATATTCTCATGCAAACACTTATGTGCACACATGCAGTTGGCTTTAACGTAAAATGTAGTCGTAGAGCAACTTTGTGGCAGAGCGTGCTCTGCTGTTAAACTTTTACTGGTTACGAAATTACTTTCCAGAGTGGTTAGAAATATTGTCATTCCCACCAGGAAAGTCTGAGGGCCTCCTTTTTTCTATATCCCTGCAAATTTTGATGTTTTCAGGTTTTAAGTATGGGGTTACCTGTTAGAACATAACATATCTTCATGGCTTTGGCTTCCTCTGGTTATTAATGAAGTTGAACTGTATTTTATATACTTATCAGCTATCAGGTTTTCCACTTCCATGCATTTTCTCTGCTTTTTCTTTTCTCCTTTGATTTAGTTTTCTTTTTCAATTATTTCAGTTCCAGGAATTCTGCACATATTCGGAATATAAATTCTTTATCTTCTTCAACCTGTGTTTTATCCTCCATTTGTCTATGACTTTTAGTCCCAAGGGTGATTCAAACTTAAATGTAACCAAGCTTACCAATACTTTTAATGTTCTGTCCCATTTATATCTCAAAGGACAAAAATGTTTATGGTTCTATTTGTTTCTGAAGAAATTATTCCTTAATAATACATAGTTAATAGATGTTCATAGTTTTATGTGTTTATATTTGTATTTCATAGTTGGATATTTATTTGTCATTATTTAATGTTTCATTTTGTTTGCTTTTGTGCCAAACCTGGGGCTTGTTTTGTGCCAATCCTGGGGCTTGAACTCAAGAGTCTGGGTGCTGTCCCTGGGCTTCTTTTGCTCAAGGCTAGGGCTATACCACTTGAGCCACAGTAGTTTATTGGAGGTAAGAGTTCTATGGACTTTTCAACCTGGGATGGCTTCCAGCCTCAATACTCAGATCTCAACCTCTTGGTTAACTAGGGTTATAGGCATGAACCATCCTGTTTCATTTTTCATAGTTTTATCTGTATTTATCATTATTTTTAGATTTTTAGTTTCCATGTAAGTGCTACTAGGGCTTAATCTCAGGGCCTCTTTATCTCACTGGGCGTTTTCACTCAAGGCTGGTAATGTACTACTTGAACCACACCATCACTCTGGCTTTTTGCTGGTTAATTGGAAATAAAAGTCACCAGCACATTTCTGCCCAAGCTGGCTTTGATCCATGACCCACAGTTATCAAAGTCCTGAGTCATAAGGATTACAGATTTGAGTCAACAGCATCTAGCTCTTTTGCAGTTTGTTTGCACAAAAGGCAAGAGGTAGATTGTAATCTTATTTGTCTCCATTTTGCTTATTTTTCTTCCATTTTTCTAAGGGCATTGACTGAGAAGTCTGTTATCTTTCCACTATTTTATTCATGCACACTGTTATAAGGCTGGATTTTCCATGTGGTGTATCTCTTTGTGTGTGTTCTTTTTCTTTTTTTTTTTTTTAATCTTACTTGCATCTGCACTTCATTGCCTTATTGTCTAAATATTTTAGTAAATTTCAATATATCTCCTGTGATCTTTGCTTTCCTCATGAGTACTGATTTAATTTTAATTTAATCAATGTTTTTAATCCATTTTTAAATGTTTTTTTAAATTCTTAAATGTTGTAGTCAATTTTTTAAATTTAAGAATAATAATTTGGCTTATGATATTGTTTCTCTACCCATAGTTGAGCACTGCCTAAGTTGTACCCTAGCATTTCCACTCTCTTTCATTGTCTGAAGCAAGTGTTATGACCATGCATACTTTCAAAAGGTTAGAAAAATACAACTCCATCATATCCATAGGAGAACAGACCAACTTTTAACTACTTCATTCTATCATAGATAAATAAGTTGGGGGGGGGGGTTCCTTTCATTTCCCTGGGATGGAGGAAAATAGACTCATTTGAGATAAAATCTTGGAAGACAGTCAACCTAAATGCATCCAGATCCTGGGTGTTTGGAAAGGAAGATAGTTGGAGAATTTTAACAATTTCATTTTTATTAATTAAGAGATCTGTTTATGTTTTTTAGTTCTCACTAACTCTACTTAGTATGGATATTTTAAAATGTTTTCCATTATGTCCAATTTTTCAAACCATTATCATAAATACTCATAGTTCTACTACTAGTTAGGTTTGAAAAGCTCTAAAAGTCTTTCCTTCTTCCTTAAAAAATCTTGCCTTGGTTAAGCTATTTTGTTAGTCCTTCAAAAGATGATGCTAAGTGAAATGAACTCCATGTTATGGAAACGATTGTTATATCACTGTTGTAACTACTTTCAACATGCTATGTATAACCATAGCTTCTATTATTGATGATCTTCTTGTATCCCCTTCCTGTGGTGTACCTGCACTATCTCTTTATCTTATCTGAGTACATTGGAAACCGTGTATACTGGTATTAGAACTAGGAAACTGAAAGGGAATATAAAATTGAGAGACACAGGGTAAAAAAGACAAACAACTACAAAAGCAATACTTGCAAAACTGTTTGGTGTAAATGAACTGAACAACTCATGGGGGGAAAGAGAAAGGGAGAGGGGGGAGGGGGAATGAAGGAGGAGGTAACAAACAGTACAGAAATGTATATGCCTAACGTATGAAACTGTAACCTCTCTGTACATCACTTTGACAATAATTTAAAAAAAAAAAGAACTGATGACATGTGTCATTAGTAGAAGACATAGAGAAAGGAAAAAAAAAACTGTGTGAAGATGAAAGCAAGATTGGATTTATTCTGTCATAGCAAAGAATCACCAGCATCCATTGAAGGGATGAGAAGGTTCTTTCCTAGAGCCTTCAGAGTGAATAGGACCCCTACAAACCTCTGGAACTGGGGAAGGGTGAATTTATTGTTTTAAGCCATTGTTAGTGGTAGCTTGTTACAGTAACCCTAAGAAACAGAAACAAATAGGCCAAGTGTCTCACTAAATGAAATAGCAAGTTTCCTAGAAATTCTCCAAAAGGTTCTTAAGAATATATCTGACTCTCTGTATCCTCATTCTCTCCTACTTTTCTTCATTTTTCACTGGCTACTGATTATTGCTCATTGTTTGCATCTGAGGAATAAAATTTCAATCTGCCACATAGGAATGCCTCCTATCCTTCCTTTCAAATCCTACATCTCAGTATCATTTTTGTTGCCTATCTCTCCCTTTCCCACACATTAATCAAAAGTGAGTCCTAAATTGGCTTTCCTAGCTCTCAGTGAAATGGATAGCCTTATCCATTTCTGTATAGCCACAATTTTACCTCCTTAATTCAGGCCATCATCATTTCTGCAATTGAGCTCTAACTGGTATTTCAATTTCATCAATCCTTCCATTCATCCATCTATCCAATAAATACTTCTCCTATGAAACCTGTGAAATGAACTCTACAAGACACTCTGGATACAAAGGTGAATTAAAACTAGATTAGATCTCTTTCCTAATAGTCTATATCACAATATAGACTAATTTTCTTCTCCTCAATTATGACAAAGAAAATACTGTGAGGACTGAAATGATGGTTCACATGGATGGTTGATGGGCTGGGAATGTGGCTTACTGGTAGAGCGCTTGCCTGGCATGCACGAAACCCTGGATTTAATTCCTCAGCACCACATAAACATAAAAAGCCGGAAGTGGCGCTGTGGCTCAAGTTGGCAGAGTGCTAGCCTTGAGCAGAAAGAAGCCAGGAACAGTGCTCAGGCCCTGCGTCTAAGAGCCAGGACTGGCAAAAAAAAAAAAAAAAAGGATGGTTGAATTTAAATGAGTGATGTACATTTATGGTACAACTCCAGTAGGTTTCTCAGATCTGTATTATATTCCATTACAAGTACAGCTTTTATACTTATGTAACCTACAATGAATGGAATATTTCTAATAAACCAGGATATGCAATGTTGCCTCATTTGCAATGTTGTTGTGATGACCACAAAATGCTTGCTGACTTGTTATCCCTTATATAATCCTACATTTTAAAAATAATGTATATATTAATTATAGAAGGAGAGTTCATTGTAAAATGTCCACATGCTGTGTTCCAATCAATCTCACCCTCTGCGTCACTCTCCCTCATCTCTTCTTCCTCTTCTAATAGTAATTGGAACAGGTTTCATTATTGCCTATTTCCATCCATGCATGTGAAGCACTTTGACCACATCTGCCCTCTTTCGCTTACTCTATGGCCACCTCCCACTGGTATCTGCCTCCCACCAGAACCTGTTTTACTTTCCAGTAATGATTAATGCATACTAACTATATAAAGCAGTTTCATTGTGGTACTTCATGCGCCTGTACTAAATTTTGGTCAGATGAACACCCACTAATGAGCTCTCTTTCCCTGTCCTCCTATCCCTATAGTCCATCAACCTTCACTGACTTTCCTTATGCCATCTTTATTGAAAGGCACATATACAGAAGGACATACTGACTGTCTCAATGTCTGTCTTTCCCAATAGGATGAAAACTCCCTGTTAGCTGTTGTGCTGCAAACACTAAAATCCTACCAAACTACTGGTGGACCTTAAATTAATATTTTTAAATAGTTAGAGAGGCTAAAAATAACAATGAGACATATCAGACTCCTTTTAAGTAGGTCTTATTTTATAAGAATATCCAGAATAAAAGAGACAAAGAACTTGGACCTCTTCCAAAAATGTCTCAAGTGAAAGATATTTTGAAATCTTCAGTTATTTAATTTCATCCCTTCGTGAGCAATAAAACCTTCACTTCCACTCCCAAACAGGCCTTTTATATCCACGAATCCAAGTGATTCTTTAATGTGAAATTTTCTGCGTCACTTCCAACCAATGACAATTATTTTCTGAACAATGACAAGTCAATGAGCCAAATTAAGTGCCTTTTCTCATCACACTCTAATTAGAATTCTTCTTAGTAGATTCAGTTCTTTAGCACAACATTAAAATATTACTCTAAAACTCAAGGTCATGTTTGTACTGAATAAATGAGCTCAATTCAAGTATCATATTGATTAGTGATACTGAGCCTATGTACATATTTGTCTAGTGCTTAGAGAAACAGAGGATTAGTGAGAAATCCTTGAACACTGGCATTTAAAAAAAATCTTCAAAGGAAGATGCTCTAGAGAAAACTCAGTGAAAGGAATCTAGAGATTTTCTTTCATTTTTCATAACTCTCAATTTTTTATATATAAGATAGACATGGCACAGTAGCATAAGCTTGTAATCTCCCTTTTGTGGGAGGTAGACTGAGAAGTTTAGTGAGGCGCCATCTCAAAAAATAAGCTGTGTATGATGGCAATCACAGGTGTGTTGGAGAATCAAGGTATGACTCTGGCCAAGGCATAAATGCAAAACCCTATTTGAAAAATAATTAAAATAAAAAAGGGCTAAGGTTGTGCTCAGTTGGTGTAATGCCTGCTTAGCAAGCAAGACCCTGAATTCAAACCTCCAGGGCCACAGGAAGAGAGAGATAGAGCAAGGGAGAGAGGAATGCAATTCAGTACTTATGGAAAATACGGTAAGTCATTCCATAGAGTGAGAAAATACTTAGCCTTTAAATGGATTCCAACACATTAAGTGTATAAATTGGTTGTACAGGCATCAATTTTAATCTAAAGTGCAATAATATAAATATATTATTACTTATTTTAGGAGATTTCTCCCTGATTTTTTTTTTAATTTTTAGTACTTAATATGGAGTTCACAACTCCTTTCAGTCATAAGAAAATCTGAGAATGTCTAAAGGCCTGAAAACATTAATATAATGGTCATATTAAGGAATTTTAATATGTGAAAAAAGTACATTTGACTTTATCTTGTGTTATTATCTTATCAAGTGGTATTCTCCCTGCCTCCATAACTAGGCCTGTCTCTTCTTTCATGTCTCTTTAAAGCATGCCATCTTCAAAGGCAAGCATTCCTGTATGTCCTCATGTAATGAACACTGGCTAGCCTTCCCACTGGGCACTTGAGCTCTGCTACTTATGACTTTGATTTAGTGATGGACAAAAGCATCTTCCCATGTGCTATTTGGGGTAGTGCTGAGAATAGTAACTACAATGACCATACAAATATATTGTAAACGTTAAATGATGTGATAGTGTTTTTAATATTTGCATAGCCTTGTTGACAGAACTTGTTCCTCTGTTCTACTGAGATGATCAGAGATAGACATTTTCTATCATAGGAGTGCGTGCAACCTTTAGGCTCGCTCACCCCGTCCTCTCCTCCTCCTCCATGTACTCACTCCTCATAGCCACAGTCTTGTTCTGTATGTCTGAAACAAACTAGCAACTAATGCGTAATACAATTATATTATATTAATGAATTTTGTGAAATAAGTTTGTTTTAGTTGCTCTTGTCACAAAAAGAGTAACACTGTAAAATATTAATCTACCTCACCACATTAACCTTTATTCTACATTCATATTGTCCATACTATCATGCTATAACCCCTAAATATAAACTATCATTGTAAGGTAAATTATCAGAGAAGCCACATCATGAAGGATCAAATCTTGGAGTCTTTATTAGAATGCTAGCGGTCTGTAGGCTGCTAATTATTACAAAGGCTTACAGCCTGAAAATATCCTTAACACTGTCAGGAAACAGGTGAAAGAGGAAAGAAAGAACAAAAACAATACCAACAAACCAATTCAGCTCCAATGGAGAGCTGAAGCGGGACGCCATGGTGACCAGAGACGAGCCAGGAGACAGGACACAGGATGTGAACATGGAGACATGTGGCATGGAGCAATGGCCCCTGAGCTGGTCTGACCCTAAATAGGGTTAGGTCGGGTAGCAGGGTCACAGGAAGCTCCCAGTCCCAAGCACTGGACTGACAGGTTCAGTAACCTATAGGCCAAGGGCCCACCTCTGTCTCCAGGGATTCAGGAACACCCAACACCTGGGGGCGGGACTTTCCTTCCTCTAGTAGGAAGTCAGGTACACCCAAGAAGACAAGCTGCCAGATCCTACAATTCATCACATTGCCAAGATGGTGCTGGCCAGACCTGACCTCCTTACTTCACTATAAAATGTAATTTTTAAGTCTGGAGTAGAATATTCTTCCTTCTCTCCTTTCTAAAGTGTCATCTGTAGATATCAAGCAAAAAAATGTGGAGTACTCATAATTCATCCTTCTGTTTGAAACATTTGAAATAATTTCCATAACGAGAGATAAGAAAGATCACCAGCAATGTCTCTTCAAGTAATTAAACATCCCATAAATTAATTGGACGGTGGAAAATTCTATTATACCAAAATAAGGGAGACATTTCAATTAGCATATTTAAATATGCTAATGTCAAACAATAAGGTATACAATGCAAGCCTCCTATTTCTTAGCCATTCATTCACTAACTTCTATGGGTTACAAAAAAATAAAAAAGCTTTTGCTTTGATATTTATTTTCCTTTCAACCTCAGAATTCTTTGGGGTTTTCCCCAGACTCCTAAGTGTTTTTCCTAAACCCCTATTGTCTGCTTGGCCTAGAGTTACCAGGAGATATTCCCTCCCAGGGGAAATAACTTACAAATTAACATTGGCTGCTGTCTTCCAGAAGGAAGATTATGCAAATGTTCATCTGTTCTGTTGAAGCCTTGAACATCCTGGGAGACCATCACCACCTTGGCAGAATTCATATTCCTATGCATGCTTGAAGTTCAGTGCTGGCTGAACTACTGGGCTCACCTGAAGCTCCCCGGGTCGCTGGAGGACAGTTAGCACAGTATCAGAGTGGCGGGTAACTCTGCTTTTAGAAGGCAGCGCTCATGATGGAGAAGTGGTTCTCTAGGGTCATCGAAAGTGTCAGGGTCACTTTTTAGACCCTCCCACCCCAGTGCCAAGTGGAGACAGGGCTTTAATCACAGAAAGGGAAATCCTGCTGTGACTCTGACCCCTCCCTTTCCCGTGCTGCAATGATACTTTGATGACACACAATGTTCCTGGAAGGAAAAGCACTCGACACACCTTTCTATACCATCATGTCAGATCTTCTGGTCAGGAGTTGCGGTTCTTTTCTTCAGGAAGAATTTTTCAGCCAGGTGCTTGTAGAAAAAGTTTTGTTAGGAGAAACTCATCCAAATCATTCACTGTCATTTCTCACTATGGGTGAATGAGAACAAGGCCTTGGTCAGAGCAAGAACTGGATGTTATTTAGTTACTTAATCATATCTGCCCAAACAACCTGAGAATGTCTTTGAACTGGAAGGTAAAGAGGTTATGCACGGGCACTGGTATTTGTGAGAAAAAAAAAAAATAAGAGGGAAAGGGAAAAGATTTAAAATGTAAAACAAAACCTCATCTCACCATTTGCCCAAGGCTACAGCTGGCTCTAGGAGAAGTAACAGGTTTCAGTGAGGAGCTCCAGAATGCAGAATGCCCGCTCTAACACACCCTCACTAGGAAGATGGGTCTTTGTTTGGGCATCCTCCTTGTAGGTACCTACATGCTCATATAGGTCACTTGGTATTCCTTCACACTGCAATGTCTTCCTGCAGGTTTGCAGTTGTTCTTCTGACAGTGCATACGTCTGACTTTAACTCCTTCCCCTTCCGTCTACCCCAACCCACCGCCTGGAGAGCAGCTGACATTGTCTCATAAATACGCATCGAATGAACTACCACAGGGCATATCTTTTACTCCTGTGAAACAAATACTGGGAAAGATGAAAAACAAACAGATGTTTGATATAATTTTTCTTTTTCACCAAAGAATACAATTTTTCTTTTTCATTTTGGTTTCTCATAAAGGGTAACGGCTGGCGGGCTGAGGGGAGGGAGGGGGACATCGATCTGGTGAGTAGAAGCAATGACAAGTCGGGTTTGGTGAACTGAGGCTCTGTGGCCAGCTCCTTTTAGGCAAAGGTTCTGTCAGAAGGGGTTCTTAGCCTGTAGGTGCTGCAAGCTACGTCCTTCAAGAATACAGGTTGCTTTTGAGAACTAGAAAAGCTCAGGGAAATCTTCCGAATTCTTGGTGCTAGTATTTGTGCAATTCTATTTCCTCTAAAAATAGAGTGAGGATTTATAAATATACATCTACAGGCTTTTATAACTCTCAAAGCACTTCGACATCATGGTTCCCATGTTATTGTAATCTGTCTGCTTCTTAGATACAAGAGGGTGTGTTTTAGATTTCAAGCAGCAAGGTACAGCTTTGATCTGAAAGGAGAGGGCTGAGTGAGTTGGAGACACAGCTTCTCAAGCTGCTGCTGGAAGCCATTGCTGTGTCCTCTCCCATCCGAGCAGTTGTGTAGTGATGCTAATAATTATAGCTACTGTTGACAAAGTGTCTGCTGAGAACCATGCCCTCAGAAAGGTGTAGAGGTGTGTACTGTACCACACACACACACACACACACACACACACACACACACACACACTCTGAAAGAGGAACTCTGCAGATTGAAATGCTTCCTTCAAATGTTTGCTTCCACCAAAGTTCATTCGAACAGTAACTGTGGAGCCCTGGGTGATTGCAGGATGACAGGACATCTCACCTGGTCCTCTTTCACTAGTCCATCTCAGCCTTAGGCCGATGTTCAGGGCTAGGCTGCGTGCATTTGGCCAACAGTGCACTGAGAAAGTACTGGCTCATAAAAGTACCTTGAAAGGAGAAAGTGGAAACAAGTGGGAAGGAAGTGGAGAGTCATGTTCCTGCTGGCTCTCTGGCTGGTAGGCCCAGCTCCTCTGGGAAGTCAGTAACTCTTCACCTGTTTTACCCCCACTCCACCTCCATGCCACAAGAAAAATCTTCCCCTTGCTTGAGAAACTTCCTCCGTGCGTGCTCATGACTTGGGAGTCTCTAGCAAAGTGTGCAGTTTGGACAATAAATACTAGGGGAAGCAAATGTCTGGATGGAATGACTTCACCCTTTTCTTCTTGAATCCCACCGCAGAAGAACATTGCACAAACACAGTCATTCTTCTCTTGCTGCTCTCCCCCAAGAATTCATGAGTTCTTGTAAAATGCATCCCTGACAGTTCCACGCTCTACCTGAAGGATCTGGGAGGCTTGAGGAGCTGACCTCGCAGTGCTCGCACCCTCGGGCTGGGCCTGACAATATTGATTGAGCAGAAACCTGGGTGACTCATGGGGGTCCCCTTCCTGCAACTTCTCAGCGGTGTTTGCTGAAGGCTGGGAGCTTGTCATTTATCATCCTCACCTTCTCGCTTCTCGACAAGTTCCCTGGATGTTTTTCTGTCTGTCAGTGCTAATGGAGCCTTTGCTTGTTACAGATCTCTGCCACTTGCTGCCCTCCCTCCAACATAACCCTGAGTAAAATAACAGCAACAAAAATGAATACATACATCAAAGCCTTCCACTGGAACGTCATATTGTCATTACAAAGCACATCTTGGCTTTAAAAGCAAGTACAGATAAAATATACAATTGTATTTTTCTCAGTTAGAATTAAAGGAGCCATCTTAATAGAGCTACTCTTAATAGAATGGTGATTACTAATAAGATGACATGTAAGGTACTCAGGTTAGGTCCAGGGACCTAGTAAGTGCTCAACACCAGGGCATAACTTGAAATGTGAATAAGTACAGAAATCATTTGGGAAAAAAAAAGGAGTGAATGAGCAAATATAACACAGGACTTGAGGCTTGCCTCCATTATATTTCCTTTCTGGTGAAAATAATAATTATTACTAAAAAACAATAATCATACTTTGTGCCTCTGGTCACATTGGAACACAAAACTTACTAACTGCTTCCATTAATAACCCAGGGGATAGGAAAGGTGAGTGAGCATGAGTATAAACAGTGGAGCCCAGGCACACTGGGCCAACTTCCCGCAGTGCAGCTTAATAACAGCTTAGCCTTAGGCAAGTAGTGTACCTTGCTATGACTCATTTTCCTCATCTAACTAGAGAAAATCCAAGACCACGAGCAGGGTGAATATCAAAGACAGAAAACTGCTTAGCCCATGGCCTGGAGTGTGATCAGACCCTCCCTAAATCTGCTGCTAACAGAAATAGCTATTGTTACTCTCACAGGACGCATTTCTACCCATGGCACTTCAGAACTAGCATCCCTGAACATGCTTCCTACCCACCTCGTCCAAGAATGGACCAATTTGGATCATGAATGGTTAGTTAACGATTGCCCTTCAGAAAAGCACACTGGAGGCCAAATGTTCTCCAAGTACCACTCCAGAAAGAATCTGTTCCATCTGCTTCGTATCCAGTCTTTCTTCCCCTCCCTACAGCCTGGATTGCTAAAGTACCAAAATGCCCTGGGGCCAAACCTCCCTTCATCATTTCTGTTGCAAATAGAATACTCTGAAGAAAGAAACTGAAGAAGACACTAAAAGATAGAAATAACCCGGTGCTCATAGTGCAACAGAAATAATACTATGAAAATAAACAAGGTGACAAAATGAATATACATATGCAATACCCAATAAAGTTCCAATTTCTTTCTTCAGAGATATAGCAAAATCACCCCTAAGATGCATCCTAAACAAAAAGAACAGTGCTAAAAGTATCACAATATCAGGCTTTAAAGCCATCACAACAATAGCATAGCACTGCCATAAATACAGATATATCAACTAATGAAATAGAATTAAAAATCAAGAAATAACACCAAAAATAAAGCCACAGCCATTTGATTTTTGACAAGAGCCAAACATTAAAAAGAGCCAAAAGTTCAAACTAAGACTACCATGACTCTGCTATCCCAATGCTGGATGCATATCCAAAGGAAGGTACACCAGAACACAATAATGAAACATGTACACCTCTATTTATGGCAGCACTATTCACAATGGCCAAGTTATGGAATCAGTGTAGGTGGTGAGCAACTAATGAATGGATGAAGAAAATGTGAGATACATAAGATATTTATTATATAGATTACATTTGAGATATGTATCATATATACTATATAAGAGTATAGATTAGGTAGGTTATATAATTAATATAATATAGATTATATAATATATGGATTTCATATAATTTATACATAATCCTATATATAGTATATATATGTATATATAGTATTTTGTTTAGTTTCTCTTGTATTCCCTTCCTGTGGTTGTACCCCCGCTACCACTGTATCTCATCTGAGTACCCTGGATACTGTTTATATGGATATTAGAACTAGGGAAGGGAAAGGGAATATCAAAATAGAGAGACAAAGGATAAAAAGATATACCATTCCAAAAGCAATACTTACAAAACCATTTGGTGTAAACCAACTGCACAACTCTCGAGGGGAGACGGAAAGGGGGAGAAGGGAGGGGGAAAATGAGGGAAGAGGTAACAAGTTGAACAAGAAATGTACTCATTTCCTTACATATGAATCTGTAACCCCTCTGTACTACACTTTGACAATAAAGAAAAACAACCTAGGACTTAACCTAGCCCAAGATCTAAAAGGCTTTATGGTAAAACCCATAAAAATCTGAAGAAAGAAATCAAAGAGGACACCAGGAAATGGAAAGACTTTTCATGTTCATGGATTGGTAGAATAAATAGTGTGAAAATGGCCATACAGCCAAAAATGATGTACAAATTCAATGCAATCCCCATCAAAACTCCAATTATGTTTTTTATTGAGATAGAGCAAACAATCCAAAAATTCATATGGGCTACCAAAAGACCTAGACTAGCCAAAGCAATTTTAGGGGGGAAAAAGCAATGCAGAATACCAGACCTCAAACTCTACTACAGAGCTGTAATACCAAAATAGCTTGGTATAGGCACAAAGATAGACCCCAAGATCAATGGAACAGATTAGAAAAGCCAGAAATAAAACCATACACTTATAGTTATCTGATGTTTGATAAGAGATCCAAAGGCATACAGTGGAGGGGAAAAAACTAGCCTCTTCAATGTTTGGTATTGGGAAAACTGGGCAGCCACACACACAAAACTGAAAATCTGTCCCTGTTTGTCATCATGCACTAATATACAATTCAAAGTGGATCAAAAACCTCAATATCAGACCTGAAACTTTGAAACTACTGCAAGGGAGAATAGCTGAAGCATCAGAACTTATAGGTATATGCAGAAACTTCTTGAATTGAGTCCCAGGGTCACAACAGGTAGGAGAGAGACTTGGAAAGTGGGACTACATTAAAACAAGGTTTTTGCACACCTAAGGACATAGTTACTAAATAAGAAAGACAGCTGACAACTGAGAAAAGGTCTTTACCAGAAATGTGTCAGACAAAGGCCTAATATCTAATATATACAAGAAGCTCAAGAAACTAACCCCTCCAAGAGTGAATAAGCCAATCACTAAATGGGTAAGGGAGCTAAGGAGAGACTTCTCAGAAGAGGTAAGAATGGCAAAGAAACACGTGCAGAAATGCTCATGATCCCGGTCCAGAAAGGAAACGCAAATCAAAACAACTCTGAAATTCTATCTTACTCCAGTATGATTGGCCAGTCTTGTCAATCCAAATAACAACAAATGGTATGTGGAGGAAAAGGAACCCTGTTGCACTGGTGGTGGGAATGTAAACTAGTACAACCACCTTGGAAAGCAGCCTGGAGGTTCCTCAAAAAATTAAACATAGATCATCCTTACAACCTAGCCATACCACTTCTGGGCATCTACCTTGGACATTATGAGCCAGAATACGATAAGGACACCTGCACATCCGTGTTAATTGCCACACTATTCACAAGAGCCAATATATGTAAACAGTCCAGAAACCCCACAATAGAGGAGTGGATATGAAAAATGTGGTACCTGTACACAATGGAATTTTACACAGCAATTAGAAAGAATAAAATAATGTCACTTGCAAGGAAATGGATGGAACTAGAACAAATCATGTTAAGTGAGGTAAGCCAAGATCAGAGAGACAAATGGTGCATGTTCTCTGCTATGTGGAAATTAGACATAAGTACACTGAGATACGATAAAATTATACAGGATTCTAGATAATCACACACAGTGAGACAAAAAGGGGATACTCTTCAGAGAGAAACACAAAAGTGCAATGCCTACATGTCTCTTCATATAATAAAATAATATGCTTATATTTCATACATGTAAATATATGTGCTATATGTCAAAATGAGCTGCAAGATAGGGAAACAAGACACCTATCTTTTTCCTTTTAAATTTTTTAATATTTTTGATGATTCTGTCTTCTTTTCCTTGTGCATGATATATATTCAAGTGTATACCTTCAGGAGTGTTGGAGAAGGATACAGAACTTGAGGGGAAAAGGGTGAAAAGCGCAACAGTGGAGCTCACTAGACACTGGACACTGATGAAAATGAACTCTACCACTTGTGGGTGGAGATGGGAAGGAGGGACTGGGAGACAGTGAGGTGACAGAAGACACCATATGAAAGGCAATGTACTCATTAACACCTGACTCACATAATTATAATCCCTCTGCATATTACCTTTGTATAACAGTAAAGTAATAAATTAATTTTTTTTAATTTTACTAATCGTTGCCATCACTGGTGTCCCATGCCTATAATCCTAACTATTTGAAAAGCTGAAACCTAGCCGATCAATATTTAAAGCCAGATGGGAAACAAGTCCATGAGACTCTAATTATCCAGCAGAAAGCAACAGGTGCAAGGTGCTGATGTCTCACACCTATATAGTCCTAGCTACTCTGGAGGCTGAGATCTGAGGACCATGATTCAAAGCTGGTCCAGCAGAAAAGTAGCCAGAGCAGGACAATACATGAGACTCTCATCTCTAAGCACCAAAAAAAGAAACCTGGAAGCAGATCTGTGGCTTAAGTGGTAGTTTGTCTTGAGCAAAAAAAGCTCAATAAAGCTCAGGAACAGTGTCTGGGGACTTAAATTCAAGCCCCAGGACCGGCATACACCCACACACCCACACACCCACACACACACGCACGCACACGCTTACACACATACCACACACTCACAGCCTCTGGAACACAGTAAAGGCATTGTAGATGTGGGTTCTTGGTTCTAGCCATTCTCCATAACAGTGGGCAAAAGGAACAACAGTAAATTTAAAACACAGTCATGTGTGTGATATTATCAGAAGACTGGCTTCTCGTGAGAAGTCCTTGTTGCTCTGATTGATATTGCCACTATTGTTCTTTGTCTTCTAAGGGATTGATCAAGAAATTTGTGGATTTCTCCATGTGCAATGCATTCTACCCATCTGTGGAAACTAACTAGATCTGTCTACAGTCTCCTGTAGTATTTTTTCTGGCTAATACTATTCTATGATGACTAACAAAAATGCAATTCAAAGAAATTAGGAAAAGCAGAGATTAAATAGTGATAATAAAATGAAATATGCTACAAAGCATGATGAGAACAATGAGAACTGACGAATGCAAACACCATGACTAAAGGAAAGGAGAATACGAGGCTAAAGGAAAGGAGAATACGAGGCTAGGGACAAGACTGCTTGAAGTGCTGTTAGGTGAGAGCCTTCATCATTCGGTTCATGGAGGGAGGAAAAATCTGGAAGGGCTGAGGTCTGCTTTGAGCAGGACTTAGCTCTTACAAGATGTTAATTGCCAATACTATCATTGCTTAATTTCTAAACTTCCAAATAACCAATTGAGTGTAGCTTCGATATAGTAGTTCATAATGTTCTTTACATTTCAATTTTTTTAATTCTAATTTTTATTCATTTTCTAAGATATTTAACTTGCACTCATTGAGAAGGAATCCATGATAGGGGACGAAGTCACAGATCTTGTAGAAGAAAGGTTGCTGTTAGAAAACAATTAGCCAATTTTGTATACCTTTGAATGAGTCTAACAGGTGAGTTACTCTTGTATATTCAATTTCAATTCTCCTTCACAATCCAAATCCAGGTGCTCAGAAATCACTGTGGCATATTCATAAGCACCTGAGTGCCTCACTGAAAGTCACAGCTTAAAAGTAGACAACACAGCCACTAAGATCCACCGATCCTAGAACCCTCGATTTTGAGCAGTGCCTGGTATATGAGAATATGCATTTCTTTATGATATACTTCTTTTCCTTAGAACTGAGTTGCACAGCCTCAGCATTCTAAAATACATTTGGGAACATTGGGAGGGTCTGTCCCCTTCCCCATCCACTCATGCACAGGTTGGGATCTCCTTCTCCTTCCTATCTGTTCATCCATCCTCCCATCCATCCATCTATTCACCACACCCAACTTACTCCTTCCTCTCCTTTTTGTCTCTTGAACAGTCTTTGCTTTATATATGAAATGAGCCTTTCCATAGTTTCTAGTATACAATGTGCAGCTCAATGTACTCTCGTCAAATCAGTTAGGAAACTCCAAAAGTTATTTTATGAATGTGAGCCAAGTTCATTGAAAAAAACCACCCTACCTGAGAATACAGACATTTATGTGAGAAAAAATTTAAAGAAATAGACAAAATCATAATGTCATACAAGATTCACACACAATCAACATACATATGGAGTCAAATACTTAGCTTTTACTAGCAAGTGTCCCTGCTATAA
The DNA here is from genome assembly GCF_023159225.1 of Perognathus longimembris pacificus. Taxonomy (NCBI): domain Eukaryota; kingdom Metazoa; phylum Chordata; class Mammalia; order Rodentia; family Heteromyidae; genus Perognathus; species Perognathus longimembris. The sequence goes on along the minus strand of NC_063173.1, from coordinate 9,384,883 downwards.
ACCTCGGTCACTAATATTAGCATATGGAATATAACAGGAAGTCATGGAGATACCACCATGCAGTCTGGGCTCAACAAAAGTCAAATTATGAACTGCTACATTTGCTGGTGTTTCTATTTGAGGATGCATAAATGAGGGCAAAGGGTAGTGAGCAAATTAGTCATTTGAAAGCCATTGTCGGGATTGTTTATGAAAGAACAACAAACACTTCAGTGGACTTATATTAACCTCAGACTTTTGTTTTGAACACCTGACACCATAGACAGGGTTGGTCAATGCTAAGTGCTTGTTGAATGGAGATTGGAGACAGTGTGCAGCCTCATTGTCACACTTTGCTACCTTTCTTCTTCTTGGCCACTGGAAGAATCTGAGCAAACAGCACACAATCAGATGCAAATTGTCCTGTTTCCAATCACATCTATCTTCTAAGTTATGGAGTCATCTACAGAATGCATGACACAGACAGAGTAATTTAAATTCTTGAAAACTGAGGTCTGCTCCAGTGATCAATATAAAACAAGACACTCAGGCATTGTTAGTTATAAAATGCGAAGAAAAAAAACAGAAGGTTTCGCTGGGTACACAGCTCCTTTCCTCTCCAGAAGTTTCTTCTTTTTTGGAGATTTGACTGCCTGTCTTGGAAGCTTTCACTAAGGATAGATGCTCTTAACTTCAAAGAAGGAGGCAGGTGTTCTGGGGGGAATAAAAGAGAATCTGCTTTGATAGTGAATTCAACTTGCAAATTTCCTGCAGTACATCTTAAGTATTGTGCTCTGTTGTCATCTGGAGGACCCATCAATATCTATCAACAGGACTGTGTTCTACACAGTTGATCGTTTATAGACTTCCTTAATAAATACTTAAAGATTTTTTTACAGTTATCGAAAGCCTTCTTATTTATTTTACATACACTATAAACTTCAAAACATCCCTGAGCGCTTAATACTATGACTATTACTACAGATACACTTCAGAAGAAACATTTGAGTTCAAAGTCACAAACGGTAGAGCTGGGCCTTGAACCTGGGACTATCTAACTCTAAAGCTCTGTTTGCCTGTGTCGGAACATTAGCATTAACTGTAATCCCACGTTGCTCCTTCTATATGTCTCTGAAAAGAAAGAAAAGAATAAGATTATCTGAGGAGTCATGGAACCTCCATTTAATCCACTGGTGAGATTGAAAAGACACAGAGGGAAAAGAAAACACCAGGGGATAGACTATCACAGGAACAAATAATATTGTTCAGAATTTCTGATTGCTTCTGGAGCCCAGTGGTTCAAGCCTATTATCCCAGCTACTTAGGAGGCTGAGATCTGAGGATCACAGTTTGAAGCCAGCTGCCAAAGACAAATCTGAAAGTCTCCAAATAACCAGCAAAATCCAGAAATTAATCTGTGGCTCAAGTGGTAGAACACCAGCCTTGAGCGTAAAAAACTGAAAGGCAATATGAAGGCCCGAGTTTTAATATGATTACTAGCCAGTAACTATCCATTTAATGTCTTTCAAGACAACTTCCAATGTCCAGGTGACTCACAAAGTTGACAGGACACAATAACTTTGTCATGGTAAGATCTAAATGGGATAGAATGAATCATCTCTATCTCGGAATTTCTCTTGTTTCTTCATTCCTTGACTGTGCAAGTGCACACACACTGTCACCATCTCTCTGATCTTCTATCACTCTAACCTGTTTTCTTCTAGTCTAACCCTACATTACTCTGTCCCAACTACCATATATCCCTCCTTCTGCCTTGAACACATTTTCCCCAAACATCTACATGACTCACTCCTTCACCACGTTCAGCTATTTACTCCATTACTTTCAGTGAGGACTTCCTTGTCCACCAACTCTACAATCTCAGCGCCTCTTACTCCAGACCATTTCCTGCCATGACTGTTTCCTTCTTCACATTTGTGATGTCAAGGGTGAAGAACTTGGCAACTATTTTGTTTCTTATAGGATATGTTGCTTTATTACCATTGATATTAAAATTGAAGTAATTATTTCACCTTTCACTAGTGTGTCTCCATTGTCCAAAAAAGTATTTTGTACATAGAAGAATTTCAGTAAATATTTGCTTAATAAATTCATCAAAGAATTATCCAAGATTTTTTATTTACTGCTGTTTCCAAATATCCTGTTTCTGAAAAGTTTTATAAGATAACTTTCTTCACACTGTTCATTTATTGAGATTTTTCAGAAGGTTTGTCTATCAACTCTCAATATGAAAGATTTACTTATAAATGCCCTGTAATTAAATCATCTCTCATTCTTGAGATAAATGCTACTGACAGGATGATTTGCTAAGTGTGCTTTTAAATACAATTTGCTACTTTTCAAGTCCTTTCAAATTTTGTTTTTTTATACATGTGTTAAGTTTGTCAGACTTGTGAATAAGATATATTTTAGAATACCAGAGATAGTTTTGAAAAATTTCCCTAAGCTTTTAAACAGATTATGTAATAAAGGTATGTTGCAAAGTAATAATTAGTTTCCTCAAAGTTTTAAACTGTCTTAAATTTTTTTATGTGTTATTCTTTGACAAGGCCTGTCCCTTTGGTCCTTGCTTAATAATCTATTCAAGGGCAAAAAGTGCTCTATTTCAGATCACTAATACCTTTGCAAATCGTCTCTGCAGATGCCCTCTTTTAATGAGTTCTTCTCCTGTTTGAACCCTGACTCGTGTAGCTTCAATTATGGACCCAGATAAAGAGTGTTAGAGTTGTGTCAGACTTTCGGTTCAAGTCCACAACACGAATCCTTAGAGGGACTGCCAGCTGCTCCCTCTGCTAGGAAAGCTCATCAAGAATTGTTGGTTCCTCGTGGCACGTATGACAGTGATGTAAGACAGTGATGATAGAAGCCAGTGATGATAGAAGCCAGTGATATAAGACAGTGATGACACAGACAGTGATGACACAGACAGTGATACGACAGTGATATAAGACAGTGATAAAAGACAGTGATGTTATAGACAGTTCTATGACAGTGATACAAGACAGTGATGATATTTACCGCCCCCCCCCCTCGGAAAGACCTCTGAGGAAGCGGCTGCCTCTGACCAGGAATGGAGGTGATAAACACTTGCAAAAAGAGTTCAAGAGACAATGCTAAACTATATGAGGCCCGGGGGCTGGAAAGCTGTCCCAAAGACTTCTCAAAGAAAACGTGCCCAAATCCTAAACATTTTCCTCTTCCTTGTATAGGAGACAAACCCAGGTATTCTCTCTTCCTCATTCTCCATATAAAATCAATCACCACAGTTTCATAATTACCCCTTGAAATACTCGTAAAATCGGAACAGCTCTTCCCCTCCTCCCACGCTACTTAGGATCGAATGGAAAATTCAGCCCTCACTCACTTGAATTACAATGTCTCTTTACACATGCCCCTTCCAGCACCCCTTCCTGCCATTTTGTGGCACAGCCAAAGTGTTTTATTTTATTGTAAAGATGATGTACAGAGGGGTTCCATGACATAAGTAAGGTAAGGTTAGCCCCTGCCTCGTTTTCTTTTTATAAAGATAAAACTTTCAACCTCTGTCCAATGACTTTCCTTTCAATTTCAAATTAAAGATAGAATTAATTCATAATGAGTCGTCACTCTGGCGCTGTGTGGCTGCTGACTTTCAGGTCCATGCTTCCGGCACTTGCTCTCTCCGGGCCGCGCCCATGTTCCTGCTTTCAGACCCCGGTTACTGTCCATGTCTCCTGCTATGACAAGAACACTCTGCCCAGTCAACCAGTTCCCTCCACCTGGAAAGCTCTCGCCCTCTCTCTTCTTGGTCTGGGCCTTCAGCTCATTCTTCAAACAGTAAACATCATCGCAGTAGGGAGACCTTGCCTGAGTTCTAATCAGATCACACCCCTTTGTTCACATAGCAGGAAGTCCCACACCTGCATTGCACAGTTTAGCCATTTATGTATTCAAGGGGATAAAAATTCTTCCATCATGAAATGAACTCCATGTTATGGAAATGATTGTTATATCACAGTTGTAACTACTTTCAACGTCCTATGTGTATCTGTAGCTTCTATTATTGATGATGTTCTTGTATCACCTTCCTGTGGTTGTACCTACACTATCTCTGTAATGTTATCTGAGTATATTGGAAACCGTGTATACTGGTATTGGAAGTAGGAAATTGAAAGGGAATACCAAATTTGAGAGACACAGGGTAAAAAAAGACAAACAACTACAAAAGCAATACTTGCACAACTGTTTGGTGTAAGTGAACTGAACACCTCCGGGGGTGGGGGGAAGAGAAAGGGGGAGGAGGGAGGGGGGTATGAGGGACAGGGTAACAAACAGTACAAGAAATGTATCCATTGCCTAACGTATGAGACTGTAACCTCTCTGTACATCAGTTTGATAATAAAAATTTGAAAAAAAAATTCTTCCATCAATGAATTATTCATTATAATTGTGGCTTTCCTAGTAAAGTATTATAACTAACAGACAGGAACCATATATTATCCCCTTCATCACTGGACCTCCCAGCACCTATCAAAGTGCCTGACACATACAAGGAGCACAACATGCTCATCAAGAATGGGAGCAGCTGCGGAGGGAGTGGTTCCCATCTGTAATCCTCGCTCCTCATCAGGCTGAGATCTGAGGATCACAGTGTGCAGTGTTTCCAGCAGCACAGACCATGAGACTGTGACCTCCAACTAACTAGCAAAAAACAGAAGGGGCTTTGGTACAAGTTGTAGAGGACTAGCCTTGAGCAAGAAAAAAACTAAGTGATAGCACCCAGGCCTTGGAGTTCAAATCCTACTACTGGCACACACACACATATATACACACATACACACACAAACACCGGAATGCTCACATGTACAATACATACACACACACACACACAAAAGACAGTAAACTGACAATGACCTTTTCAGGTCAATAAAAACATTTCCATTAAGCATCAGAATGTCTCATTTTTATATATTCAAATAATTACATTTTCTTATTAAAGAGTACTATAAGTAATTCGAATGTGTCGAACCTTCGTTGTTTTACTTACTCCTCGTGCTGACTGGCTTTCCTCTGAGAGCATTTCCCTTCTTCAGCTGGCCTGTCACAGGTTGCCACTCTGACTTCCGACTGGCAGAGTCCTTCCTGGCTGCTGTCAGCTTTCCTGGATTCTCACAGTCTACTTCAAGCTTCCTCGTTTTCTGTTTTTAATTCCCTGTAGACTGCAAACTATACACCAAGCTGGCTGTATTGAGCATAAAGTCAGATTAACATGTTCCCATCAAGTGCCCGAGAGTTGAAAGCTACAAAAAATGTCTTCCAGTCCCACTGCATGCCCCAAAGTAGCTACTCCACTCTCTACTTCTGCACTCTGCTTTGCTTCTTTCTTTCCTCTTTTTTTGTCTTCTTTTCTCCTCCTTCATTTATTTTGCCAGTCCTTCAGCTTAAACTCAGGGCCTGAGCACTGTTCCTGAGCTTCTTTTTGCTCATGGCTACTACTCTACCATTTGAGCCACAGCGCCACTTCTGGCTTTTTCTGTTAATGTGGTACTGAAGAATCGAACCCAGGGCTTCATGCATGCTAGGCAATTGCTCTAGTACTAAACCACATCCCCAGCCCCTCATTTGTAGTTTTTATGTGGCAAGATCGGCCTTCTATGAACTAGTAGTAATCTCCCTTACCATCTTTAGTAGCAAACTCAGTAGCAAAATAATGGACATGATATTCAGGCTTTGACACCTTTGTTATTTTTCAGGTTTTACATACCCAGTGATATAAATAATCCACTTTACTTCCAGTTTGACACAGAAGAGCAGAACAATTGAATGAGGAAACTGATGCCAAAGATATCAAGCAGTTGTTTGAAGCCTGTGACACTGTCAGTTGACCGAACAAGCCCTCGTCAAGTGATCATGGCCTTAGTCCCTGCTTACTCCCAAAGACTGCCCTTTTTAAAATCCAATTAGAATAATATTAATTACTTCCAACCTGGGTCAAAGAGGAGAAGTGTGGAGTCAAGCTACCAATTATAAACCGGAGAAGTGTTTTGCTCCTTGTGAAGAGACACCAGATCAAATCAGAGATTGTGTAGGGAATGTGACAAGTACAAAGCAAAGGAGAGTGGCAGTTCTCATTGCTATCTTGAATTTGAGCACTTAACTCTTTCAAGCTGATTGTACATGCTAAAAATGCAATAAGGAAAACCAATAAGAAAATGAGGAAAATGAGATTTGCAGTTAAAAGATGCCTTACAAGCTGAGAATCAAACTTTGATTCTGTTTGAAATTTGTTGAAAACTTGGTCTAACACTTGGATATTTTCCAATCACCTGAGGGAATTTGCTTTGTTTGTGATATATATGCTATAGGTATCAGATCAGATTCAAATATTAGCAAGAAATTGATGACTACTTATTGAAACCTGTTGGGTTTTTCTCAAACATTATTATAGAAATAGAAATGTTCCTATTTTATTTCTTATAACTTGTAATAGTTTATTTACTTTTTTATTAATGTAAGATTAGTTTAGCTCTATCCATCCTACCTGTAAATATTTTCCACTTGTATTTATTTTTCTCCAGTTTTCTGCACTCGATACCTTAACATATATAAAGCACCTTGGCATATATAAAGCAATATATTATTATAACAATGTATATTATAAAATTTTATTTTAAAGAGGAATGACAGCATCCAGCTGGTTGCCTCTAATCGTAGCTACTTAGGAGACTGAGTCTGAGCATCAAAGTTTGAAGCCAGCCCAAGCAGGAATGTCTCTGACTGTTATCTCCAATTAACTACCAAATAGCCAGAAATGGGGCTATGACTCAAGTGGTGATTAACAGTCTTGAGTGAATGAAAACTAAAGGATGACACTCAGGCCTTTGAGTTCAAGCCCCAGTACCAGCACACACACACACACACACACAGGCGCACACACACACATACACACACAAACACACACACACACACACACATACACACGAACTCTCATCACTTGCAACAGTCATTACCTCAATTTTCTACCGGAAGAAGCTAAAGACTCCCTATGTATTCAGAGCTGGAAGACATTGCAAGTAGAAATGGAAAGGCTGGCAGGCATTCCACAGTTGAGCTTATCAAGCAGCTGGACTGAACAGGGGCTCAGAACTGCACCTACTGATTAAAGGGAGGCCATGTCCTCCTGCATTTGTGGAAGAATTAGAAACCATACAGAGACTCTAAGTATAATCTACTGAAGGTAATTTTCCTCCCAAGTACATTTTAAAACTGTTCTCTACATAAAGTGATTATTTGGCTCTGTCTTAGAATGGGCTTGAAAATCAGGCTATCCTAAGATGTTGCCTTTGTAATGGGCAGTACACAGTACTCTGGAAGTAGATGTGAAACGCAGACCCCAGGGAAAAATCAGGAGACTCCACAACTCATTTCATCCTGTATTCACAAATTAGCTCTGTGACCTCTTTGGGTCCTGAAACTTCTGGTCAAGAGGCATTCAACTTTAAGTGACAGGATCGACAATACCACTTCTAAGCTTATGTCCAACTTATCACAAAACTAGGATTCATTAGGAATTTCCTGAACCCAGAGCTTAAATTTATCGTGACATATGCTAGGGAGGGCAGTAGACAGTAGTAGAAATACAATTACAAAATATGCAAAGGGTTGAAGTAATACAGAATATTTGAGTTCCTGAAGCCTGTTTCTATTTCTGAAAAATACATTTAAGAATGGACTTCACTCAGGGCACTGGTGACTCAAGCCTCTGTCCCTAGCTACTCAGGAGCCTGAGATCTGAGAATCACGATTGGAAGCCACACATGCACACATTATAAGGAACAAACTGATTTCTTCAGTCTATGTTAATCATACCTTCAAAATACTCTTACGACAACACCCAGAGTATTGTTTCCAACATCTAGGCAGAAGAGCTTAGTTATGTTGACACATCAAATTAACCAGCACACAATCTTTTATTTACACTCAAGGATGCTACTTAAATCATACTAATTGATTCACAGGAATTACATTAACTCGCTCAGGTAACTGTGTGTCTCTAAGCTGCAGTTTCTTTATCTGTAAAGTGCAGATAAGATTACCTATTTCTTAGGGACACATGACCATGAAGCCAATACAAATTAAAAATTATAAAACTAAGCCCAGTACCCAACACAATCAATTCCCAAACAACATTTCCTTTTATAGTATTATCATCATACTTTTAGCAATCATTTTAAATGTCCTCTGTAGTCAGAGACTATCAAAGATTAAAATATCAAGGGAAATCCGTTCTTTATTTCTTACAAATGGAATTTTGGTTTATCTTCCTCTTTGGTGAGAACTAAAATTTCAATCCCACAGAATAGCCTGTTTACTTACAATGAGGTGTGATGATTTTTTTTTTTCTGGGAAAGCTAACCTCCAAACTTATATTCCACCAATACACTCTCCAAAGCCAAAATCAATCCTTCTAAACTCTCAGGCTGATTTATGCAGTCATTGCACAAATATTTACAGAGTGCATCCTTTCTGACAGACTTGAGAGCTATGGGCTCCATGCGGTGTTTCACCGCACTAGCCACGACTGGAATCAGTCCGCCAGGAGAGGAAATGGCAAACCATCATCGATGGATACTCTTTATTGGAGCCCTACTAAGTTTCAGGCACATTGTATTAACTGGGTCGATGTTCTGTCATGGCAATGGCAGGAAGGGAAGTTAAACAGTTTGCCCAAGGATTTATGAACAGGCTCACAACTGCTACAAAGACATCGGCTCTCCTGTCTGTCTTTCTGACTACAATTTATACCTGCTTGTCTGCTTTCTGGTTACAAAACAGCAGTAACTGGGAACCGGAATGGCGCCCATCCCTGCGGGGCGAAAGGCAGAAGGGCTTCACAATGGTGAGGACAGTTCTGCTGACAAGTCAGCCTTCAAGGGGAAACCTCAGCAATGCCAGTGCCCCATGCTCCCGAGGCCTGGGCGGGCGTCCTCCCGCGCTCCACATGCACTGCCCGCATACTGAAACCCATCTCTCCTCTACAAAGGAGATTATGGGACATAATCGACAAATAGAAATGGCCTAATTTCAAGATACACAGGTGCACGACATCATGAGCACGCCAAGGTACTTAGCATACAAATAATTGCCGCTGGGCGTGAGCAGAACACTGGAGATCCTGCCCCACCACGACCTGCCAAGGGCGGTGTGCTCCAGCCACCTCCCCAGAACCTGTGGATCCTACCAGCCGCACCCCAACCACCTCCTGGCCTCCCCAGCCCTGGCAATCACCAGTCTATGCTATCATCTATGCATCTGGAGTTTTCACGCTCTAAAGCTAAATGTGATCCTGCAGTATTTGTCTTTCTGGACAGCTTATTTCATTTTGCATGATATCCCTGAGTTGATGCACATCCCGTAAGGATCATCGTTTCCTTTGTTTATAAGGCTGAAGAACACACACACATACACACACACACACACACACACATACACACACACACACACACACACACACCTCTGTCCACTGGAAAAGTTATTTCTGTTTCTTAACTACTGTGAATAATGCCCTAATAAAATATGGAAGTGTACACACCTTTTCTTGATATGGATTTAATTTCCCCCGGAAATGAATCCTAAGAAGACAGAGGGGTTCCAGTTCCATAAGTTATGTGAGGGTAAGTTACATGAGGGGTTCCAGTTCCATAAGTTCCATGGGGGTTTATTTGAGGGGTTCCTGTGATGAAGATTACTGGAGGGGTTCCAGTTACATGGGTCAGGTAAGGAGTTCGTTTCTTTTCCAATTGTGTCGTCCTTTCCCTTGCTTCCTCCCAGAGGTCCAGTTTCAATATTACTGCATCTGAGTAACTTCGTGACAAGTTCTATGGTGAGAGGCTTCTTAGTTCTGAACCTCACCGACTCCCACAAGTAAAAGAGAGTCAGCCTGGGTGAGGAGGCTCTGGGAAGATGAAACCCTCGGTCATGTGTGCTCCCTGCCATTTGTCAAGGGCCTGCTAAAGAACACAGAAGCCAAGTTGCTACCCTCCTATGCAGCAGGTGCTTTTCTTGCTAACTTAACAGAGAAGTCGGCCAGGTTAGTGAGAAGCTGTCCTCCACGAAGCCATGGGCAAACCAGAACAAGAGGACACATGCCTGGTAGAGCCCAAGCTGTGATGGCCCTGCCAGCTTCGAATGTGACTTCCAAGATTGCCCTGGTTATTGTCCCATCCATCCAGCTCGAATGGGGAAGAACACAAGGAGATTGTGCCCTAGGCTCCGGAGAGCCAGGCCTGGGCCAGGAGTCCCTCAGATGCACCCGGTATTTAGGATTACTAAAAAAATAAAGATAGAGACCCTACATCCTACACCCTGTCAAGATACATTTAAACTCTAAACAATAACTTATTTTTAGTCTAAGTGTGCCCTATGCAGTGTATGGGACCTAGTTGCATTCAGATTTATGCTATTTAATCTAAAATGCAAATTTAACTAGGAAGCTTATATTTTATATAGCAATGCCAGGACCATATCCAAATATAGGCCCCCAGATAATTAAAAAGAGGCTGGGAAATATAGTCCAACTGTTCCCCAAGAAGGAATTAATAAGGATTTTGTTAAGCAAATAGCAATCTACGCTGTAATTAAGAATAGCCATTATCATCTTGGTTTTTTCCAGAAATATGCTCTCCATCTGGTCTACCCATGACTTCGTGAGGGAGAGTCACCCCCTAACTTGTTGGGCTTCTTAGAACAGAAGTCAGAACCTTCCTTTTCTCCACACCCTAGAAATAAGAGCAAATTGGGCCTCTTGGGTTTGGCATAGTGAAATGCCAGTGAGCAGTCCAACCTCTTTCCCGGGCCTCGGCAGTTCTGAAGGCTTCTGAGTCTTGGATCTCAGTGTTTCTTCAGCCATAGGCCGAGAGAACTCGAATGTGGTTGGCTGCAAACTGATGGTAAGATAATAAACAGTTTGACATGAAGGAGTCCTCAGGTGTGCAGCAAGAAGAAGAGGGGTGTCATTCCACACCCCGGTGCCCAGGGGCCCACCTAGAGCATGCACTTCAAATCTCAGGTGCAAAACCACAACTCGGACAACTGACAAAACAGATACACTAACAAGTCCTTGGCAGACAATAAAAATAAAATAACAAGTAGACAGTGATACAATGCCAGAGTCATTTATCAACGTCAGACAGTGCCGGCCTGGCCTGCCTCCCTCCAGGGCAGGAAAGGCTCCTTCGTGGACTCCGACAAGCCGTCTCCCGGGAGGAGCTCACTGGACGAGCTGACGACTGTCTAGGGCAATTTAAAGAACTTGAGAATTATTTTTTTAAACAAATCCTCCAGTAATGGTTGAAATCTCAGCCTCCACTGATACGCATTTTGGAAGCCAGCACCTATAACTCACAGGGCTGGCAATAAAATTGACAATCTGCTGCAGTAGAACTCTCGCAAGTGTTATTAGCTTTAACCGAATTGATCTCAACTAGATCACTGTCGGGGACATTATGGTTGCAATTGATTTTTCTAGCTCTGAGAGAATTCTCAGCTTACTTATTTTCATTTCTCTGAAGATTTTTTCTTAATCTGGCTTGAAGGCAGCCTTTCTTTCTTCTCCCTCTCTAACTTCAGTGTGTAAATAGCATGTTTGTTAAAGATATTTATTTATTTACTGTCAAAGTGATGTGCAGAGGGGTTGCAGTTTCCTGTGTACATTTCTTATCCAGCGTATTACCTCCTCCCTCCTTTTTCCCCATGCCTTCCCCCCTACCCACATCCCTCCCCATCCCCCACCCCCATAAGTTGCACAGTTGGTTTACAGCATATAGTTTTGTAAGTATTGTGGGTTTTATTGGTTTGTCTTTTAAGTATTTAGGGAGGAAAGGCAACAGGACTTCACTGCTCAAAATAACTCATCCATGCTCATAAACAATCAAAAAGTTGCTTAAATAAGCACTGAGGTGTTTTTTTTAAAAGGGTCCTATTTACCATGAACACAGTGCATTTCAACTGTGTGTAACCCATGGCTGTAAGGTGAACTTGTGTAACTCAAAACTCTTATGTTGAGCCCTAGCCCCCAATGTGATTATATTTAGAAATAGAACCTTTCAAGATGTTGAGATTTTAAGAATAGGCTGCTAAGCTGGGCAAAAGACACTCACATCTGTAATTCTAGCTGCTCAAGATTACAGGGGATTACAGCTCAAAATCAGCCCAACAGAAAAGTCTGTGAGACTCTATCTCTAAAATAGTAAAGAAAGCACAGGATTGCAGGCATGGTCATGTAGAACACCAGCCAAGAGCAGGCCAGGCCCGACATTCAAACCCCAGTACCACCAAAACGACAGCAACCAACAGAACAACACAAAGAATTGGATCCTCATCCAATAAGACTGGCATCCTTATGAGCAGATGAGGGAATATGGGAGAGGGAAGAGGGGAGAGGGAAAAGAAGAGAGGAAAGGGGAGAGGAAAAGAAGAGAGGGGAGGGAGTGTGGAAAGGAGGCGAGCAGGGGGAAGGGTACCAGGGAGAGATACCAGGCACCCAGGGGCACAACACCCTGGAGAGCCACCACAGGAAGACAAGGAGAAAGTCTTCAGGAGAAATTAAGCACACAAATACCTTCATCTTGGACTTCTATCCCTGAACTATGAGAAAACAAACTCGAACTTGTTGTTTACCCAGAGTCTCAGTATTTGAAAGCAACTAAATCTGAGTAATACAACTACCCTTTGAGGACTACTGTGCTACCACGTCTCCTACAAGGCTGGGGGAGGATGCTGCCCTTCAGCACCAGGTAGGTTGAGAGAGCACGATGATGCACATTCCCGGCATGCACCTCACGCTTCCAGCCCACGCGGGCACCTGCCTCCCTCCCTGCACACACCCGCCTCAGGAACCAGGACAGAAGGACAGGCCTGCTGGGTGGAGATGGAGACAGGCCACCATGGCTGGTCCAGCCCTGCAGTGTCCTTGCATGGTGACCTTGGGTACAATGACCTTGGTCAGTGTTTTACAGCTCAGTGTCATTATCTGAACAACAGGGATGAGGACTCCTACCTTTGAGGGCTGTTACAAGGATGCAACACAGCAATAGATGAGGGGTTTTGTATAATGGAAAGAACATGCCAAGTCAGAAATGATACATGTGTATGCATATTTACAAATACAGTACAATGATGTGCAGTGCCAACAGAATATGTGGATTAAAAGGCTTCCTTTAGATGTAAAAGGAGGAAAAATAAAAAGAACTCAAATTATGGGAAAGTATCAGGAGAGCAGAGAGCTGGTCTATGCAAAATAACCTAATGAAGGCCTATGCCCCCATATGTTTCTTCTTCCTCTCACAGTCCATGTACTGTTTTCAAGCTACCTAATCTTTCTCTAAGTGTCTGAGGGTCACTAAGGAGTAAACATAATAACATATGTGCATAGAAATAGGAAAATGCTTTTAGGTATGTTAGGACCAGTGGCTTACACTTGTAGTCATAGTTACTCGGTGGTTGAGATCCAGATTATCATTCAAAGACAAACCCAAGCAGAAAAGTTTGAGAGATTCCATCTCCAAAATAACCAGCATAAACCTGGGCTCGAGAGCATCTCAAGTGGTAAAGCAATAGCTGAACAAAGCAAGCATGAGACCATGAGTTCAAACCCCAGTATTGCCAGAAAGGAAAGCAACAGAGAGAGAGAGAGGGAGGAGAAGGGAGGGGGGAGGGGGGAGGGGGGAGGGGGAGGGGGAGGGGGAGGGGAGGAGGGGGAGGAACAAGGAGGAGGAGGAACGAGAAGGAGGGAAGGAGGGAAGGAAGGAAGGGAAGAAGGAAGGAAGGAAAAGAGGGAGGGGGGAGGGAGGGGTGAATGTGAGTTGTTATTTCTTGTCCTGAATTTACCAATAACCCATTTGTGCCCCCAAATTGCTCTTTCTAAACCCCTATTTTCTCCTCAAAACGTTAGAACTTCCGTCTCTTGTCACATCCTTCAATTTGAAAATAATGAATGTTATGGTTCTGTTGCAAGGCTGATGAATAATTCAGGTTTTTTTTTATGTAACTGTGCAATAAAACTTACAAGTCAGGACTGAAAGTTGAAACTGTCTCTCCATAAAACCGTCATGCAGCAGTGTGAATAGAACGCGCGTATCTCCTGCGTCTTTTTCCTTTGGACTAATTGCTGGTGGAGGAAGTGCTTCCTGTGGCCTCACTGTGGGCGTGGCCTGGGCCCCGTGGGCGTGGCCTGGGCCCCGTGGGCGTGGCCTGGGCCCCGTGGGCGTGGCCTGTCAAAGTGGCAGGCAGGCAGGCAGGCAGGCAGGCAGGCAGGCAGGCCGGCCGGAGCCCCTGCACACAGCGGTGGCCGAGCTCCTGAGGTGCTGGGCTCTGTGCACAGCCAGCGCCCTGAAGAGTCACAGGCACCCAATTAAAACCCTTAGCATGGGGCTGGGGATATGGCCTAGTGGCAAGAGTGCTTGCTTCATGTACATGAAGCCCTGGGTTCGATTCCCCAGCACCACATATACAGAAAATGGCCAGAAGTGGCGCTGTGGCTCAAGTGGCAGAGTGCTAGCCTTGAGCGGGAAGAAGCCAGGGACAGTGCTCAGGCCCTGAGTCCAAGCCCCAGGACTGGCAACAAAAAAAAACAAAAAAAAAACAAAACCCTTGGCATTCATTTTCTACAAAATAGGAGCTCTTTCATGGGGCTTTTGTAGAAATGTAGGGGTGTGTATGTGTGTGTGTGTGTGTGTGTGTGTGTATATACATTTGTATATGAATATATATTATGACAATTGTATAAAACCATATATATCACACATGTAAACATGATTTATAAGATATGTAAATGGTATAAAATCATATATTACTTATCCAATATTTAAATGTATGTACTATATATATATCTGACATACATGCAATATATATGATATATCATATATATATGAACATTTTTTAAAACTGCACAGACACGATTCCCCATCATTGCTGCCATCATTTGTCTCAGAGAGAATAGCCATGAGAAACAATCCACTTTGGTCTGATTTTGCAGCAGATGGTTGCCAGAAATATCAATAGCAGCAATTTTTCCAGTCATTCTTCAAATCCTGCTTAGTGTTCATTATCACCTTTATTGACTTAGCCCAGCTGCACACATCAGCCCAGCTCCATCATTCTGTCACCAGGACTCTGCTGGGTAATTTGTGGTTTCCAAAGGAGGAAGGAGGGTGAGGACAAAAGACAGGGCAACACAATCACTGGCCCAGGTTGAGGATGGCTTTCTCCCCACATGGCTTCTGCCCTGGGTAGGCCCTCACAGAGGGAGCGCAGAACCACCTTCGCCTGACCCTGAGCTCAGGAGGGCACTGGGTGCTGGAGTGGGGTTCTATTGGCAGGAGGGGAGAGCATTAGCGGTGACTCCATAGACGCGTCCTTACATGGTAGTGCGGTGCACAGGAAGACCAAATAGAAATCCCTGCACGTGTTAGGGAAGCAGCACAGTCCTCGCTCTCTACAGATGTTTTACACACTGCCTCCATTCAAAAGCCAACATTGCACATTCTGAGCTCTCGTGACCTTGAGAATGTCATTGAGCCTCAGTTTACTCATCTGCAAAATGTTTCTTTGATGAGAGTTGTTACGATGCACAGCATTTCCTAAATACATTCATATAAAAAGTGTATCTGTAGGAAATATAAATGTATGATATATAATGAAAGATGTATAAACTATATAACACATGAAAGTATAAACCTGTAAGACTTAGAGAAATGATTGGGACCTATATATAGCATGAAATATTAGCATAGATTTTGATTTTTTATCCACATCTTCATAATTATTGTGCATTAAACAACACAGATTATTTTTCCATTCAAGGGGTCAGAAGTCCTAGAGTCGAGGTGTCAGCAGAGTTGTTCTTTGGCAGACTCCAGAGAACTTGTTTCCTGTCTTCCTGAGCTCACAGCCTCTTCCTTGTATCACTCAGGCCTCTAATTCCAGCCTTACACCTTGCCTGTCTCAGATCTGCTTGTCTTCTTATAAGGACCTCTGTGATTATGTCAGACCAAACATAACAACCCAAGACTCCTAACACATCTGCAAAGTCCCCTTTGCCAGACAAAGTAAAAACTGCACAGGTTCTGATATCAGAGACGTGAACATCTCGTGGGAGGCACTTTCCTGAATGTGTTTGTATGGACCTTACAGAAAGGACTTGAGAGGTTACAAAAGGCTCAGAATGCTAGAGGTAGGTTCGGGTTAGTATTATGAAGCCCAAGTTCTTTATACCAGCTACTGCATGACATGGAAATGGAAGCTTGCAGGTAGCTTCCCAGGAGTCCTTCTAAGGTATAAAACAGCTCTGGGCCACCAAAAGGCCCTAGTGGGAGAATGTGTGTGAAGAGGCTTTAAATCATACTTTGTCGGTGCAAGAAATCTCTCTATGAGGGAAACCAGCTCCAGGTGTGGGAAGGCATGGCAAGACACACACATGGTTCATGAAAGCACCAGGATTTCACTCAAGGTCTGTTTGCTGACCAGAACAATAACTTCTGTTTTCTGGAAATGGTAGACTATCCAGTCATTAATAAAGAACTACGCGGTCTGTGGTTTTCAAGTTATGCTCATAAGGAATACCTTTCAATATTCTCATGTATGTAACCTTTCAAGTACAGAACAGGAAGTACATCTATTCAATCTTGTGCTTCATAAACTAAAATTTCTGGACTTCCAACATGACCGTGGATGGGACAGAGAATCTGGGACTGCCGCATACCAACGGATGGAAAAGTTCAGAGACTTCAGTAAAGAAAATGGAGGTCTTGCCAAGATCATGATGGAAATATATCAGTGTGACTATTTTGCTCAAACAGAACCTACTGTTTCACAGACTCTGATAGAAAATGACAGAAAAAGTTTGGGGACATAGCTTAATTGTACAAGTCTTATCAAAATCACGTGCAAAGTCCTTGCTTTAACTGCCAGCACTGAGGAAAGAGGAGGAAAATCAGATCTTTCCTAGAATTGGAAATGCAGTTCAAGAGTCAGAGAACCTGCCTGTCCATTCAAAGGCCCTGAGTTCAAAACTTCAATACCTCCAAAAAAAATCTGTTTCTAAGTAAATAAATTAGGCCTTTCCTATTACAAAATAGTGGATGGCAGGGGCTGGGAATATGGCCTAGTGGCAAGAATGCTTGCCTCATATATGTGAAGCCCTGGGTTCAATTCCTCACCACCACATATGTAGAAAACGGCCAGAAGTGGCGCTGTGGCTCAAGTGGTAGAGTGCTAGCCTTGAGCAAAAAGAAGCCAGGGACAGTGCTCAGGCCTGGAGTTCAAGGTTGGGACTGGCAAAAAAAAAAAAAAAAAAGTGGATGGCAAATTTAAAGAACATATTTCTCTGTTTTAATCCTAGAGAATGCTGCAGACTGAAGACTTCAGCTTTCTGCCACCAGCACAACTATGTTCATTGCAGCACAATTTGACATTGCTAAAATATGGAACCAATCCAGATGCCCCTCAGTGGATGAGTGGATCAGGAAAATGTGGTACATATATACAATGGAATTCTATGCCTCTATCAGAAAGAACACCGTGCCCCATTTGTAAGGAAATGGAAGAACTTGGAAAAAAAATCATACTAAGTGAAGTGACCCAGACCCAAAGAAACATGGACTCTATGGTTTCCCTCATAGGGAATAATTAGTTCATGTTTAAGATAGTCATAGCAGAAGATCACAATAGCCCACTAGTTATGCCCATGTGAACACATAAGATGATACTAAACGGAATGAACTCCAAGTTATGGAAACAAGTGGTATATCATTGTTGTAATTATTTTCAACATGCCATGTAAAACTGTACCCTTTTTTTCTCTTATATTCCCTTCCCGTGATTTTACCCCTGCTATCACTGTATCTGATCTTAGTACCCTGGATACTGCATATACATATATTGGAACTAGGGAAAGGGAAGGGAATACCAAAATCAAGAGGCAAGGGATAAAAAGACGAACCACTGCAACAGCAATACTTACAAAACCATTTGATTTAAACCGACTGTACAACTGATGGGGGTGGGGGGGGGAATGGGGAGGGGCGAGGTGGTGGAAAAATGAGGGAGGAGGTAACAAGTTGGTTAAGAAATGTACTCACTGCCTTACACATGAAACTGTAACCCCTCTGTACTTCACTTTGACAATAAAGAAGCGGAACCAAAGACTTTGGCTATCTGCATGGGGAGCAGTTTGAACGAAAGGACCAGGTAATGTTGTCTGAGCCCCACAAGGAGCTAAGCACCATCTCCTCTCTGTGGTTGGCACCAGCGGAGAATATAATGTGATGGTCCAGAGCATGGGTCATAGACCTGAGAGTGAAGATGAAATCCTCCATCTGCTCTGCCATACTGGAAAAAGCCTTCCCTTCCCCAAGCTCAACTTCTGATCTACAACTACCTTACTGATGCACACTCCTCAGTGACTAGTGGAAAGAAGGGCCTAAAAATCCATCTGTAAATAACAGCACAAAACATCCTCTCGCATTACAACTGTGGGGCATCTGAGCCAACCGTACCAGCCTTGCTGTGAAATGTAAACACTGAAATGCAAGGAGTCTCCTACATGCTTACTCCAAACATTGCTACAGTAGAGAGAGAAATAAAACACGATGACAGCTCACAGTGACTAAACGGTTCTGATGCGCCAGACATTTTTTTTATGTGTATAGTGGATATTAGTAGCCTAATCTACACACAACCCGCAAGTAAGCTTAATGTAAGTCTATTCGGGAAATGATATAACTAAAGAACGGAGTGACTGCACAGAAATGTTAAAACTGGGGTGCAAGCTCAGGTCGTGTGATTCTAGATTCTGTACTTGGCGTGAGTGTGCGTGAGTGTGTGTGTGCAGGTCCTGGGGCTTGAACTCAGTGCTCAAGGCCAGTGCTCTGTCACTGGAGCCCAGCTCCACTTAGGCGTTTTTGGTGATTAGTTGGAGGTAAGAGTCGCGTAGGCTTTCCTGCCTCCGATCTCAGCCTCCTGAGTTGCTAGGATTACAGGCATGGACCATTGGTGCCTCAGAGTCTATTAAAATACGTCAATTCCACCACCTTGCTTTCATCAAACCCAAGATAGTGCTCATTATTGGTAGGAACTCAGACCCTTTAGCAAGTCTTTAAGGCCTCCTAGTCTACCCTGCCAGTCCTCCACTAAGTCTCACCTGTTCTCATGCACACTGGTTTGTGCTCCATTCATCAGGTGTCCTCGTGGTCTCCGTGTCGACTTTTCACATGTGTTCCTTCTTCTGCGTTGAAGCCTTCGGGCCTGTGCTGCCCCACACTCTTTCTACCTATCTTCATAACTTCCACTTGCCCATGCGGGAGGGACTGCTTCACTCAGCTCAGGATACAGAGAACTTGTGCTTCCATTCTTCTTTCTACTCATTGCTTTGATAGCCCTCCCTGAACAGTTCTCTCAACTGACTGATCTAAGCTAAGTGCACATGGTCACACTTCTTTAGAGGGGACTGGGGACACCTCTAATGTGACACAGTGGACTCCATCCCATTTCTGGCCTGTCATTGAAAGGGAGGTTGCCGTCTCCTCGTTCATGTTTAGCACCCAAATCTCTACCACCAAGTCACATGGCATAGGCACCTATTGGCAGGGCCTCAAATACACTGCTACATCCAACAGCTCCAACACGTGTTTACTTTGCATGCTACAGGCAGACTTTGCCATAGCTCACTTGTTATATGAGGAGAAGACAGGAGCCCACTCATAAGCTTCGTGTTCTCACACAGCATCAGAGACGTCCTGCAGTGAGAAGCGCCTGACCACTAGTGAGCAACCAGCAGAAGGGGAACCTCATTCTCCATTGCACTACTGTTCCCTGAAAGCCTGACCTCACCCAAAGGAAGCCTGCTCTTGGACTTCAGGGTTCAAGCTACAGATCAGACGCTACTGCTGTGTTTATGGCTTCAGATAATATTCGTTCCTCATAGAGTTTTTCCTAGCTCTTACTCAAAATCATAATTATGTGCTTTGAAAGACGATGATTGAAATCAATGTTTTATCTCTTACGCACTGTAAGCTCTGCAAAAGAGGAAGAAAATGCCTCTTCCTCCACCTGTGCAATTTCACAGCTAATACCCCATGATTGAAGACAGAGCATAGAAAGAACTCAAATGTATTTGTAGAAGTTTAATAGGACATGACATCCTTCATAAAAAAAGAAAGTTAAACCTGAATGTTTTTCGTAGTAGGTTTAATGAGGATAGTAGTGTGAAATACCACAGGGCAAAAAATATAATCCAGTAGTGATAACCTGGGCTAATAGGAAAGCCTGTTGCTTGAGGTTCTTCCTGTGTCCTTTTCTCGGGGGTAAGGAGGGCTCCTCTCAGAGCATGGGGGTCCTGTGACCTGCTGTAAGGAAAATAGATAAGAGGAAGGTCAAAGCTACCTTTCTGCTCCTTCCATTGTTTTAAACTCTTCCACTTAGATACTCAATATAGCAAGGTATGATATTTGGAGCAAGAATGTCCTGAGCAGGCATTCTTGGTCACAGAGTCTCCCAAAGCCATTCTTTCTGAAGTTGTACTCACACAGAACACTCTATCTAAATAAACCATTTAGGAGCTGGCAAAGGCTGGAGGTTTGCTCTCCTCTGAAGAGGAGCCATTTCCATTCAGATGATGAAGGAAGAGGGAGGTTAGTAATCCATGAAAGCCAAGCAAACCGACCTTGAGTTTCTCGTACCAAATGGCTACATAGGGTGGTGTCAGAGCAATCAAGTGAATATGGACCTGGGGATAAACAGGCATCTTAATCATCTTTGGAGTTCCTCCAGATACTGCAAAACAAGCTAAAAATAAACGCTTGAGGTGAGCTCACTACAGCATGCAATAAAGTAGAACACATGGCCTGTGTGATCTCTTCCCATAAGAATCCTCACATGTAGGTAATTGGGGCACTGGGAGGCAAACACTTCTACTAATGCCTGCCAATGTGTTAGATGCAACCATATGAGAAAGGAAAGAGTGGGTGCTGCCCTAAAGACTGGTGGTCAAGACAAGCCGGTGAGGCCAATGAGATCAGAAGACAGGAGGAGTTATGAACTCATGCAAATGTGTCTGCGGGCAGTGAGTTCCCAGTGCATGGAACCGGGGGATTGTGATTTATAGCATTTGCTCTTTTCTACACTGTAAAAGCTTCAAAGGCTGATTCCATGCTCTCGGCAAGGTCATTGCACACAAACCTAGCAAGAGGTAAGTATAATTTACTCTTACAAATTAGTGCTCACTGGCCCTAAAGGATGAATTCTCAGAAGAACTACAAAGATTTGTTCATATGTGTTTGGTCTTCAACTAAGAATTTTTCTAAATATAAAGTCTCCAAAAAGAAAGCTAGACAACACAGAACCAACAACGTATATTAAATTCCAAGCAGGGAGTCTGGACCAACCTAAATCCTCATTCTCTTGTCACTGAGGGCTGATCTGCCTGACACTGGATTCCAGTTCTGTTTACCTTGTCTGAACGCACCTTGGGCATTCGGGAGTAGTGTGTCTGTTCAGATTACCAGCAGAACACTCTAAGAACACAGATTCAGCACACACACTGTCACTTCCCCCGTGGTGGTGAGATGGAATCAATGTCTTGGGTAGATTACAGTTAAATCAATAAGCAGTGATGTATTAACACAGCTTAGAAGCTGCCAGGAAAGCTGACCTGACTTCAAGAACAATCATAAAAGCAAAAACGCTCCCTGTTTTACTTGGTAATTCAAGGATATTCTAGGAGATAGGCATAAAATTTAGTTCCTTTGGAGAGTAGTTTAACTCTTTGGTCCAACAATCTGTAAGTGCTGCAGCACCTTCTACTTTTCCTTGTAAGTTTGTCTTATGTACATCTTTCAGAGTAATAGGTAGGCAGGGTGATACGTGAGAAATGCAAAGGAATAAATTATTCCACACTCCAAACTCTTGAGAAATTCCAACTTAATATGGGATGGGTTTTTCATCCTGGATATCTCAGAGCCTTTATTCTGTATCAATCATGGCCATCTTACTGATCTATAGTAAGCTTATATCAGGCAATGTGGCAATGTGACTCATTTAATTTTTTCATGAACTTTTTGATACATACATTATAATCAGCTAAAAGATGAAATGTGTAAACAACATTAAGATTCACCTCACCCCAGTTGGAATGGCCATTATCAAAACAAACAAAAACAACCACCAAATAATAGATGCTGGCAGGATGTGGCCAGAAGGGACCGCTACTACACTGTTGGTGGCAATGTAAACTTGTCCAAACACTCTGGAAAGCAGTGTGGAAATTCCTCAAGAGACTACACATAGAGCTTCCTTCCCTATGACCCAGAAATCCCACTCCTGGACATTTACCCAAACAAACACAAACAAGGCCACACTAAAACTACCAGCACAACTATGTTCACTGCAGTATTATTTACCATAGCACCAACTCAAATGGCCCACAGTAGATGAATGGATCAAGAAAATATGACATATATACACAATGGAGATCTGTGCTTCTATCAGAAAGAATGACATTGCCCCATTCTTAAGGAAATGGAAAGACTTGGAAAAAATCATATTAAGTGAAGTGAGCCAGACTGAAGGAACATAGATTCTATGGTTTGCCTCATTGGTAATTATGGCAATCCTAGCAGAGGATCGCAATAGCTCAATAGCTATGTACATATGACCTTATAAAATGATGCTAATCGAAATGAACTCCAAGATATGGAAATGAGAGGTTTGGGGATTTTTTTGTTGTTGTTTTGTTTTTTGTTTTTAATGTTCTATGTGAAGTTATTTCTTTTTTCTTTCGTCTTTTTTTCCTTTGGTTTGTCTCCTGTTGTCATTTTTTTTTTTTATTTTGGTACCCTGTGTCTTGTATATATGTTTATCTGATCTGAAGAAGGGAAGCGAAATAACAAAATGGTGAGATAAAGGGCAAAGGGTGAACCAATGCAACAGTGACACTCAAAAGACAATATGTTGGGAATAGACTTTACAATTTGAGGTGGGGTAGTGAGACAGGGAAAGTAGGAGAAAAAGAGAAAGCTGAAAGGGAGGAACAAGAAATGTACTCATTACCTTATTTATGGAACTGTAACCTCTCAGTACACCACTTTCATAATAATTTTTAAATGATGAAATGTGTACGTGTTAAGGGAATTTAAGGTTTATAGAATTTAGATGTCATACCCCAGATCATAAGCCCAGTTAACACTAACCTCAAACCTCATAAACCTTAAAGCCTATGACTTTAAGTTCTGTCCTGCCTACACTGAAATTCTTAGCAGAATGCGCACTATTTCTAGACATATTTAAGGATTACATATTTTTCCATGGATCAATGTTGCTTGACAGTGTCCAACTAATGCTCTGTGTGTGAAGAACTTCACTGTGAAATCGTAACACTAATTTTTGTGGATAGAACGAAAAGTAACATCAAGTGAGGAAACTGTGCTTGATAAGTTTAAATTGTGGTACAACTATAAAGAAATGAGTAACAAAAGCCATAAAAAGAAGCTATGGTGGGGCTGGGAATATGGCCTAGTGGCAAGAGTGCTTGCCTCCTGAGACACATGAAGCTCTCCGTTCGATTCCCCAGCACCACATATATGGAAAACGGCCAGAAGGGGCACTGTGGCTCAGGTGGCAGAGTGCTAGCCTTGAGCGGGAAGAAGCCAGGGACAGTGCTCAGGCCCTGAGTCCAAGGCCCAGGACTGGCCAAAAAAAAAAAAAAAAAAGCTATAAGCTATGGTGGGGGTTATGGAAAGAATGTCCGATGTGTCATGGGAAGAAGTGTGTCTCTGTTCTGAGAACATCAGAAGCCATCAGTACAACACTGAGCCATTTCACCACGCAGGAGTTTGTCTTCCCTGCAAAGTAACCGTGTCACACGTGAAAGTGACGATGCGGGGGGGGGGGGGGGGGTGTCTGCTATGGGTCTGCTATGGTGTCCATATTCCTAACATGTCTTGCTGTGTAGACTAAATGACAAGAGTCTGCCTGTCCCCTTACATCTGGCAAAGTGCCTTGACACCGCCTCTCAGGCTCGTTTTGTTGGTGGTGATAGAGTAGATCTTTTGCATGACACTATGAATCTACACTACTATGTTTGCCTTTTGGTCAAGTTGAAGCTCTGCGCTGTTGGCTGTGAAGCTGCGTGGGTCCCGTCCGTGCAGGGCGCTCTCCTCCAGCCCACTCTACCAAGCACAAGGATTCCACCCGGCCTCTTTGGGGTCCCTTGTGAATCTATGGCTTGCAGAACGAGTGCAGCTAAACTAACACCCTGCTACTGGTTTTTTGCTAAGTAAGACCTTCTTTCTCTCTTGTATTTTCTGTGGGCTGCTCATGAGGCAAGCCATGAGCCCAGCTTGGCTCTCCAGCTTTAGCCCTTGTCTTCCATTCTCAAGCTTACTTGAGTAAAGTCATTACACATGGTATCACTATCTCCCTAAGTTAGCAGAAATTTAGCAGAGAATGTAAATTAACCTCTCAATGAGACATGGTCTCACTCTAGGAAGACTTTTTATCTAAAAGGCACATAACAATAGACAAAGAAGGATTGTGAAGATGTGCAAAAAGGGAACGCCTGTACGCAGACATTATGGAGACCAGCACGGACTGTCCTCAGATATTAAAGGCAGAAGGACCATGTAATCCATCAATCCATGTGTTAGACATGTACATGCCTGTGTGTATTGCAGCACTTTTCACAAAAACCAAGAAACAAAAACAACTTAAATGTTCATCAATGGAAAAATGGTTACAGAAAATATGCTATATAGACGCAATGGAATATTACTCAGCCATAAAAACAAATGGATTCCTGTCAACCTATATGAATTGGAGATTATAATGTTAAGAGAAGCAAATGAGGCACTGGAAAACAAGTCCTGTTTGTTTAAAGTGACCTAAAGTGCTGACTTTACAGAAGGTGAGGGTAGAATGGTGGTTACCAGACCGGGCAGAGCAATAGGGAGGAAAGATGGAGAAAGTTACAGTTAAACAGAAGTAAGGAGTTCTTACGTGCTCTATAACAAAACAGAATTGTTATAAAATACTGATAACATACAGGTTATTTCCAAAGGCTGAATGAAATGTCTAATGTTTTTACCATAATGAAATAAATGCTTGAAGAGACAGATACGTTGACCTAATTTAAACATTACTGTACACAATTTGAACATGTATAAAAAGATCATGGATCTTATTTGTATTGTTTAGCTAGTTATTTGGGCATTACTAGGATTTTAACAGTCTTATACCTCCCCAGCATCACTCTACTCTGTCTCGAATTAAGATTTGCTCAGCGACCAATGAAGGGCACAGAAACTCCTCCAGACTAAAACAGAAGCAAACAGGATGAGAATATGCAACCTAAAATCCTTGCGTTGAGACTTTCAGCATATTGTAAGGACTAATCCTTAGCTAAGTCAGGTACTTCTGGCCAACCTAGAAAAAAACTTGATAGTCAAACTTCATGTTATTCGAAATTTCATTAAACCAGGTCTCACTTTCTACATCAGTGAACCTAAATACCCAAGGTTGAAGAAATACCACCGACTTTTCTTGCTAAAAATCCACCATGGGGAAGTAGTCTACTCAAACTTCACAGGGGCCCAATGAGTGTGCTTTTTTGGGGGCTGGTTCACAGCGCCAGACAGCAACAGCAGAGTAAGCAAGCAGTCCACCCCAGCCAGGCAGGTGACAAATAGCTTTTCACAGCGGGCCCTAGAAACACAGAGCCCAAAGTGTAATCACATTTACTGCTACCAAAAAAAAAAAAGCCACCTCCACAATTAAATTTACTGGTCATTAAATAGTTATTGCTTTGCTTGTACCAGAGCTGCCAAGTTGCATCTTTTGCTTTATTGGCTCTTTTTATGTCTTCTAATGGCTAAGCATGCTTTATTTGGCTAGAATCTTAACTAAAGCATTATGAGCCAAGCTAGTTAATTGTTTTAAAAAAGTTCTAAAAAGAAAAGGAAGTCTTGTGATGATACTGCAGGATTGTCTGAGCTCCAGAGTTGTTTCAAGGAGCAGAATGCCTGTCATCTGCACACAAACCACATCATGGATTCTTACATGTTTTATGAGGATTCCTGTGATGAATAAAACATTAACCTCACAGTGACATTCTATATGATCCACTCCCTGACCTCATTTATATATAACATGGAAAATTACTTTTGTTTTTTTCATGGAAAAGTGGCCCTTGTTCTAATTCTGCGGTTGTTTTTCTGGTACTAGGATTTGAACACCGGGCCTCACTCTTACTTAGCTTTCTTGCTCCTATCTGTAGCTCTTACTTGAGCCACGCCTCCAGCCCAAGCTTTTTCGTTGTTATTTTGGAGGAGTCTCTTGGAGCTTTTGCGCTTGGCTGGCTTCAAATTGCAATCCTCTCGGCCTCCTCAATAGCTAAGAATATAAGCCTGAGCCCCTTGGTGCCCAGATAAGATCCTCATTCTTGAACCCATGGATTATTCTAGCCTTGATATGGTTGTGACACAACTTCGCATAATGAAAAAGGCTGGGTGCAGTGGCTCATACCTTTAATCCTAGCTACTTACAAGGTAGAGATTTGGAGGTGACAGCTGGAGAACAGCTGGTGTAGTCAAATGCTCTACCACTGAGCTATAGCCCCAGATGGTGCAAAATGTCAGTGAGATCCCATTTCAATGACAAAGTTCAGTGTGCAAATGGCACGTGGTCACTGGGTTCTGTGGGATGCATAAGTAGGTGCGTCACAGTCCAGACAAATACTGCAAGGGTCTGCCTGAAACACCGTCTAAAAGAAACAGTGCTAGCGGTGTGCGTTAGGTGCTAGAGCTCCTGCCTAGAGAGTGGAAGACCTGAGGTCACTCCTCAATACCTGCGAAACAAAACAGATCAGTCTTCAATAATAGTAACTTATTAGGAAGCAACTGTTCTCAGGACAATAGTCACTTCAAAATGTTTTTCTTAACCCTTCAAAACTTTATGTGCAGTGACTGTGTCTCTTAGAGGATAAAATTAAAGAGTAAGTGTTGACCATACCACAAATCCACAAACTTTTTGGAAGAAATGATTGTAGGTAAAGAACTTTCTTTTAAACAGAACCTTAGATCAATAAGATAGAAGCAAATAACAATAATAATGCCAACTCATTCAAGCTTCTGAATTAAAAAGAGGATGTTTCCTCTTATTCATTAATTCACAACCTAGGATTCCAAAAAAAAAAAAAACAAAAAACCAAACCCTTGAGTATCATCTCTAGCCAAAGACCAATGCATCCTAGACAAACCACCTTAACGTCCCAAAGGGAAGAACAAGGTCATGATAGTTCTATCTCTGGGACAAAGATTGTATACTGGGTAAGTTAAGTTCACACATAAATTATATTTATACTTAGTTGCCTCGTTTTCCTTTTTTAAAACCTAAAGAAAATAAAGCTTAATTCGGTTGGATCATGCTACATGCAAAAGAGCAGCAAACTACCTGTAAATAGCTCAAGAAAACTCAGCAAGAATTATGTCCTACCACTGAACATTGTGCCTGGATTACTAGAAAAATTCAATAAGCACATGTGGGATTACTCACTTATTATTTAATCAGTATTAGAGTGTGAGTCTAAGACCTTATACTTGCTAGGTATGTGCTCTACTACTTGAATCATGTCCCCCGCTCTTTGCATTTTAATTATTTTTCTAATAAGGTCCTGTACTTTTGTCCTGGTCATCCTTGACTGTAATTCTCCTACTTGTTCTTTTCACATAGCTAGGGTAACAAGCACAGACCACCTGCACTCAATTTGGTTATTAGTTGAGATGGAGTTTTGTAAAAAAATTTTCCCCAGCTGGCTTCTTCCCAGATAATAGAAGTGAACCACAACACCCCACTGAACCACTAAACTCCCAAATAATGTTCTTAATGCCAACTGGACCTCTGATTTGCCCTTTTTCCTGTTTCATTGAAAACGGATGGTTTTATTTGCACATAAGGTTACTATTCAAAGTAGAAATGTTAAGCAATTTCTCAAACTGAACCCCTTTATAACTACAAAAATTAACAATGGCATTGTTCACTTTTCCAAATATGTATACTCAAGGTGTAAGCTTAAAACCACTTGCCAGCCAAGCGCTGGTGGCTTACCCCTGGAGCCGGAGATCTGAGAATTGTGGTTCAAAGCCAGCCTGGGCATGAAAGACCGTGAGACCCTTATCTCAAGTTAACCACCAGAAAACTCAAAGTGGTTCAAGTGGTAGAGCACTAGCCTTGAGCTGAAGAGTTCAAGGAGAGCACCTAGGCCCAGAGTTCGAACCTTGTGACTGATTAAAAAAAAAAGAAGAAGAAACTTGCCAAACCTATTTGTGGGTCTAAGTTCCTTGAAGCACGAAATTTCTCTGAAAACCATGAAAGTTTAAGATATGTTTTGCTACTCCAATTTCATACTTTCTAGTACTTAAATGTCTCCCTACGAAGTTGAAATGATCAGGAAAAGGATGATGTCTGAGAGATACATTTCAGCTGTGAAACGTAACCAAAAATTATCAGCACCAATTAATTGTACAGAAGGCTTCATTTTGATACATACATGTATATAATATACCTTGGTCAAATTCATCCATCTAAATTATCCTTTTTTAGCCCCTCTCTTTCCCTTTGTCTCCTTCTTAAGAGTATTTAGTGGGTTTCCTTATGCTCTTTTCCTATACATGGGTAACATATTTTGATCTTGACCCCCTCATTACCCATCTGCTGGTCCTCCTCTCAAGCAGTTCCCCTTTTACAACAATGCCATGTTATATTTTGAAGGTATAGGTTCTTCATGTGAATGAAAATACCTGGCATATCTCAATCTAATGGACTCTAGTCATACTCATTTCCCTACAAAGGACACAGTTTTATTCTTTTTGATAGTTTATTACCTGTCATCTATCTATTATTTACATACGTATTATCTATAAATCATCTATCAAATATCTAGTTACTTGGTGGTACTGAGGCTTGAACTTAAAGCCTCACGCTTGTGAGGCAGGTGCTCCACCACTTGAGCAAATTCTCAATTCTTTGGCTGTTAATGGCTTTTTAAATAGGATGTCATGTTTTTCCCCAGTTGACCACAAAATCTGATCCTCCTACTTTTGTCTCTTGAGTAGTTGGGATTCCATTCAGGTGCTACCAAACCCAGTCCTCTAATTGTCCTGCTATTACTAACATCATGAAAGCAGAAAAGAAAACAATATTTAGTCTGTGTCCAGCATATACCTGCTCATAATTCAATCCTAGCCCTCTATCATTTAACCACTCACTTCTGTGCTTTCCTGTCTATTGGGATTATTAGCACCTTGATAGTGAAAGTGCCTCTGTGTGTGTGTGTGTGTGTTTCTGTGTGTTTGTGTCTGTATCTGTGTGTGTAAGAGAGATAGAGAGAGAGAGAGAGAGAGTTCTAGAGTTTGAACTTGGGGCCTGGAAATCAACGTCTCTGGGCTTATGTGCTCAAGGCTAGCAAGCACTCCATCATGTGAGCCACATATTTTCTGGATATCACAGAATTCATTTTTTTTTTCTTAGCGAGTGCTTCAGTGAAATCTCAGATGCAATTCTTGTATCACTTCTGTGATTCGGACACCAGCCCTGTATCTCACCTGCCCTTATTCTTTCCCTTCCTTCATTTCTTTTCCTTGATAGGTACCATAAAGTCACAAGTGATCATGGCGGGCCGCTTTGAAGGCAGGATTAAGACAAGCAAGAAGCCCTAACCCCACAGGCACCCCTTCCTATGGCCCCAGCTCTGACCCTTCCACTCTCTCCCATCTCCAGACGGTCTTGAAGGGGACGTAGTTACACCTCCTGCTCAATCAAACCTTAACAGTAGTTTACATTTTCCTTCTAACCATGCGTCATCCTCTTCATCATCATCACTAATTAAGGACTTCTGGTCTGCCACGTTGACAGGTTTTCTCTTGTTAACAACACTATGACACGTATACATAAAGTGTTTATATACAAGTCACTTTTATAGAGATACATGATTTCACACCTATTTTCAGATAAGAAACTCCACAGTTTATAAAATGAAGACAACTCCTGTTTTCTAGCTGAGTGCTGATAGCTCATGCCTGTAATCCTAGCTATCCACAGAGCAGGCAGACAAGGCTCTTCACGCCAACTAAATACCCAAAGGCTGGAAGTGGAGGCACAAGAGGGAGAGCGCCAGCCTGGAGACAGAAAAGCCCTGAGTGCAAGTTCCACCAGAAGCACACAAAAGTGTAATGTTTTAATCTACCACAAATTGAAATGATTAATAACATTATGTTTACACGCAATTTATATACATATATATATGTATATATGATTGTGACCTGGAATTTATTCATCACCATTAACTAAACAGCCACCATGAGTTCAGCACTATTTTAGAGATGAGGGGTTGGTTTTGTGCCAGTTCCAAGGCTAAAACTCAGGGCCTTTCACTCTCAGCTTTCTTGCTCGAGACCAGTGCTTCCTCACTGGAGCCGCACCTCATAGGATTTGCTTCCTGAGACCATGTCGATGAAAGTCTGAAATCTCAGGCTTTCGCTTTTCTGACTTGCGCACTGTGCAACTGTGAACAAATCACGCATCCCTTTCTTTTCTTCTATGATTTCCCCTTCTTTTAGCCATTTTTGGTTATTTTGGTCAGAGGGGATAACGTTATCTAATCAGGTTCGTCTACAATTGATGGCAATCATGTACGACTCAATTATCCCAGTGTTGGCTACGGCTCTCAGAGACAGCCCCTCTCTCACCTCCTCTTCCCGCTGCTTAGCTGCAAGGGTGCCGGCATGTCACCTGCATTCCTCTGGGGTAATTCACCCAGCTCCCCACTGCATGCGCAGACGTCACCACTGACCGAAGCCAGTCAGGATCCAAACCTTACACCTGCTCTCGCCCTCCCTTCAGCACAGCGGAGACCACTGTCCCTAATTCTGTTTCTTTTCTACAGGGCATGCATCACCTTTTAACACACCCATCATTGAGTGATACCATTTTGCCTGTCATTCATGCTTGCATTATCTGCCTTGCCTTTCTAAGCAGCCAGAAATCTCTCTCCCCGTTTGTTCACTAATGTGTACCATGGGCCAGTAGGACATCCTGCCTCACTATAGATAATAAATACAGGTCGCACGCTTGCCACCTATTGCCCAAGGAATTGTTCAAAAGCGTCCCCTTTCTTGACTCTTGTGATATAATAATAAAAAATAAACCTCAGTCTCAAGACATTTTCAAAAGACATTATTTTTTATTGAAAAGTTTTTTTTTCTCTCTAACAAAGCTTTTTTTTTTTTTCAATTTGACTGACACTTCTGTTTTGCTTACACACAGCATGTACTTTTCCTGCATGAAGGATTTTTCTAGAGAATGATTCTGCTCATGCTGGGCTCTATGTGAGTGTATGTGTGTGTGTGTGTGTGTGTGTGTGTGTGTGTGTGTGTGTGTGTGTGTGTATGTGTGAATTTTGCTATAGGCTGAGCAGGAGCTAGTTAGAAGCTACCTATTCTTGAGATCTGGCTTTCCTGAGAGCATTCTTGGCCATCCATACAGAAATCATTAGAAATCAGTTGTTTTTCATTACTAGGGGTTGACCTCAGCCTCCCACCTGCTAGCCAAGTGCACTAATACTTGAACCTCCTACCCGCTTTGTGCTGCTTTTGAGATGAGGTCTCTCATTGTGCCTGTGTCATCCTGGACTGTGATGCACCTATTCGTGCTTCTTTTATCTCTGCAAAGTCAGACACATATGCTGCTGTGCCCAAACATTGGTTGAGATGGAGGCTCATAAATTGAAATGTCCAAGTTGGCATCATAGGTCAAGCTCCCAATCTCGGCTTCCCAGGGAGCTGGGATTAAAGGTTTGAGTCACGGTGGCCAGAAGAAATGGAAACTTCTTTTATTCCTAACATACGTCTTGCTCCAGTCTCACTATTCTGCATATACGAAAAAAAGGATCCAAGGAGATACATAAACAAAAAAAATGAGGGTGTGGGATGAATAGTAGTTTCCAGGCGTGTTCCATATATAATGATATATAATGTTTAAGGCCAGGCAAGATGACACAGCTGTAACCCCAACACTCAGGAGACTGAGGCAAGAGAATCAAGAATTTGAGGCCAGCCTGAGCTACAAATCCCCTCTAATCTTACGATATTACTGTGTATTAATAACTCGAGCTCTTATTTCTTGGTCAGGACTCTCCTCTGAAACCCAGATTTGTGTACCTAATTGTTTTTTTATAAGCATCTACTTGTATATGTAATCGATACCTTCTACCCTGCACATATTATACCATGGCTTTTCCTCTGTCCGTTACTCACAAAACCTTGCAGTGATTCTCCAACCTTCTTTTTCTCTCATATCCATATCCAATTCATCAGGAAATACTGTCCCTTCTACCTTCAAGCTATCCCACAAACAAACAGGTTCTAATTCATTCCACAGCTGTTTTATTAATCTGACATTAACTAATTCATCTCTCACCCACATTTTGTCAGCTACCTGACAAACTGATTCCCCGTAAATCTTTGCCTTCAAAGGTATAATTTAGATAACAACGCTCTTTGACCTCAAAAGGTCACGAGGCTCTATTATATTACAAGTCAAAAAATTTGCAGTATCTATAAGACCCTAAAGATTGCATTACTTCCTGGTCCATACATGCTCACTCTCTCTACTGCTCCCTGCTCTTCTTTTTCTAGAAGTAATTCAGACACACTTATACATGAAGACCTTTATTGAGCTTTTTTTTTCAGTATTTATTGTTTGCACAAAAGAAATTCATTTTGGTTTTTCCACACATGCATACAATGTCTTCTCATAAATTCATTCCCCACCTCCCTCCCTCATCTAGCTACCTAAAACAACTTCAGCATGATTCATTGTTCTATTTTCAAACTACACATAAAGCATTTCAGCCATATTTACCCTTTGCATTCACCTCTCTCCTCTCTCAATATACCCCCCGCAAAATGAGCATGTTATACATTCCTGCCATTCATTTTTCTGTTGTGCAGATTAAAGCACAAATGGCGTTCGTGTGTTATTTTCTATGTGCACATATTATACTTTAGTCAGACAAATCTCTCTATTGCTCTTGTTCCATGGCTCCTTAGCCTTCAACAATACAACAGCTTTCAGTGAGTTTCCTTATGTCTTTTTCCACACATAGGCACAAAGAATTTTGATATTATTCACTTTCCAGCCTTTCTCACCCTCTTTCCCCTCTTTCTCTTCTCCCATGTTGATCCCAAAAGTCCCATAGATGAAATCATGTCTTGTATGTAATGTGTATCCATGAATATATGTGTGTATTATCTATTCTCTTTATGTATATGTGTAGTCACGTATACATGTACATACACATGTGAGAATATATGTGCATGTGTGCAGGCATGTGATCACAGCGGTGTGCATGCTTGCAGCTCCGTGTCTATGAGTGTGCATACATGCATAGAGATGCGTGTGTACCATGTTTGAGTGTATCTTCGAGGACTTGATTCCACATATAAGAGAATCTGTGGCCTTTGTCTTTCTGAATCTGGCTTTCTTTACATAGCAGTTTTTGTCTATTTTCCTGCAAGTGACATAATTTCAATTCTTTATGGCCGTGTTGGGTACAGATACCACATTTTCTTTAGCCATTCATCACTTGTAGAACATTAGGCCATTTCTACAGTGTGGCTGTTGTGGATAACACGGCGGTGAACATCAATGTACAAGTATCTCTAGTGTATCTCATTTATGTTTTCAGATGTATGCCCAAGAATTTTATCAGTGAATTATATGCTAGCTCTACCGTAGTTGGTTATTTATTTGTTTGTTTGTTTGTTTTACAAATCTTCATACTGAGTCCCACGGTGATTGCACTAAATCACGTTACCACAGCATTTGTTATTATTTATATTCTTGATGATAGGCATTCTGACTGGAGATAAAATCTGAATGGTGTTTTGATTTGCGTTTTCTTTATACCCAGGGATGTTGAATATTTCTTCATACATTTATTAACCATTTGTACTTCTTTTGAAGGTCATTGATATAGTTCATTTATCTGCTTATCACTTGGGAAATAGGAATTGGGTGTTTGTTGAGCTCCTTGTATGTTCTACTTATGAATCCCTATCACATGTATAATTGGAAAATATGTTCTCCCATTTTGTAGACTGTTAATTTAGCTCAATGACTAATTAGTCAATGACTAACTCCTTTTCTGTGCAGAAGCTTTTTAATGTGATTCAATCCCGTTGTTGGGTTTTGCTCTTATTTGCTATGCCATTAGAGTTCTGTTTAAGGGGTTATTGTCTGGACCTAGACGTAACTGTTTCCCTGTTTCACTGAAGCAGTTTGAAAGTTTCTAGTCTTAAATTAATGTCCTTAACCCACTTAAGTTGACATCAATGCACGGTAAGAAGTAGGGTCTAGGTGTGGTCTTCTGGGCAAGGGCATCCAGCTTTGCAACACCATCTGTTAAAAGGTCATTTGTTAGTGAGACTTTCATCAAAAACAAGTTAGCCATAATGGTATGGAGCCTTTGATCCATAAACATAACAGGAATTTAATAAAAATTTGCTAAATGAACATCTGAATTGCTAATTGAAGTTAAAAAGTAGTTTGATGTTAAAAGATAAAAAATAACTAACATCAGTGCTCTTGTTACTGAATAAAGCAAGTAAAGCTAACTTAGTCTGGAAGATGATAAGTTAAACTTGACATATTACTTTCTATTTGAGGCTCCTGTAAGCCGTTCAAATAAAAATGTGTTGATAATAAGAAGTAGGAAGCAGGAAACAGAGACTGGAGAAGCATAGCCCACACAATGATGTAGGAAACTTCAAGTCTACAGAAAGAAGAAACCTGAGCAGATAATTGTATGGTAGATTCCCATCGTGTGGCCCTCAGTGCTTACTGCAGTGGGGTGAGTATTACTGGCAATCATTATTTAGCACGTGATACAATAATAGGGACTAAATTAACCCATTTAAATGAAACAAAAAATCTGGTAAACTTTATGAAACCAGAGCTTCAGACTCTGGACAACAGCTTAAGCGGGACATTGCTTCCTAAGAGAAGAAGAACTTTCTAGATGAACCCTGTGATAATCCAGTTTATTTCCTGAGGAGAGCAAACAAGCTCTGCATGGAGGACAACCACGCACAGTTGTACAGACTCCCTGAGTGGAGGAGACATTGACTTCAAAACTTCAGCAAGGCCAAGATTTTGAAATGCAGAAAGCTAGAGAAAGAATTCCAAGTCACAATTTCAAAATCCTCCTCTTCAATATTTTAGCTGAGTATTAGTCATTTGAGGAAACTACCTAAGGCTTGAGGAGGAGGGAGACACTGAAAGCTATCAGACATAACAGGGACATCACAAGTTACTAGCAATGTCACCTGTTCCCACCAGCCAGGGGGGAAAACACCCTGGTCACCTGCTTTATCAAGCAAAGCTCTCAGAAGAGAATTGCCTCCGTAAAGGGCAAAATGCTATAGTATGGGAATGTGAGAGAAAATTAGTCTCTAGGGTCATCTAGATTTTTCTGTCCCTGGGGAGAGAGAAAGTTAAGTTACTGCTTAAGAGAATTTCATGGCTGTGGGTACCAAGCCACTGCTGACTGTAGTGCGAGGAAATCTAGTAAGAATTGGGCAGGCAGAGGGAAACCAGCGAGAAAGAAATATGGAGTAGGCTGAATATCTAGGACTGTGAGGAAGTAGCCCTAAGGATGTAATAATCAACTGGTTTCTGGCTCCAGATCAAATAAATGAACAAGGGCCAAACACCATCCAGTCTGGAAAGGTACATATGGGATGGATTCTAAATAATTTTCAGGGAGAGTCTCAAGCTACTCCTTGGTTCTTGATTTCAAATAGATAAAACGAACAAAAGGTACAATTAATAATTGGATTGAGACTTTGCGAATCACCTCAAGATAAAAGCAAACAATGCTTAGAAATCAGAGGAAACGCAAAACAATCACTGAACGCATAAAACTTGGTGTCAGCCAAACCTAAGCCATGACAACAAATCCAACCCAGTAAACACATCTAATTTTGTTAAAGAACATAAAAAAATATTTGTCTGCCTAAAGAAAGAAAACTGCAGTAGATTTGCAAATTTTATATTAAAACAGTGATTGCCCAAAAGAAGAATCGAATTGTGTTTTTGTAGATCCCTCTTTGTGGATCCTATAAAATGTCTTGCCTAAAGGCAGAGCAACTGATTAACGGACTCCCCAATGCTCCATCCGTGATGGCAGCAAAATAGATGGGTCATAAACAATTAACACCACCACCATTACTTCCGGGATAGAGTGTCACATTTCTACCAGAAATAAATCTGAGAAGGAATATCCTTTTGAAAGATTGATTGTATTGGAGAAAATATCCATCACATGCAAAGACAAGAACACATCCATCTGAGGTAAACACCAAATGAATAACAATAGGAAAAAAGTCAACTATAATAGTAAATAATACTGCAGCATCATGTGCCAACTGTTTGCACATTTTAGAACAGGTTTTCTGAGGGTAAATAAAATTGCCCTAAAGCAAATTCCCAAACCTTTAGTAGAAAAAAAAATACAGTAAATTGCTGTGCTGTAGCATGCACACTAATGAAAACATAAAAAATTGGGTTGTTTTTATTGTGCATTTCACAGGGCCAAAAGAAATAGCACAAGAATTCTCTATCTCACTTCAGAATGTATAGCAGTACAAAAGAAAGGAATACTAATTAAAATATCGGGGGGGAGGGGAGAATAAACCAGTGAAAATACATTGTTTTGTTTTAAAAAAAAAATTAACTTCCTATGGTAGAAACAACTAACTCCCTGAGAATCCCTAATGTTATGAATCACAGTACTCCTAGACAATGAGGAAACATTTATCTGCCACTGTGAATGTTTCCATGGTTTTATCTTTAAGAAATAAAACTTCCAAATTTTGATCTGGATTATGCACAAGGTAAATATATGAAGCAGCATTACTGTAACTTATTTTACTTATGCAGAATCCAAGCATTTTAGAAATGAGAAAGTTGCTTTTAGAACATAAGCTATAAATAGCAACGTTAGAGCTGGAATTTGTTTCTCCACTCCAACTTCCCAACTTCCCTAGGAGCAAAGGTTTTATTCGGCACCACACCCATCAAGATGACATGCAGCAGTTGTTACTAATTCCGAGCAAGTCACCCCGTGACAGATGCCAGAGAAGTAAGTTGGGAGAATCTGTGTGAAGCACAGTAGTAGTTCAGGCATGCACCCACAAATCTGTTCTCAAATCAATAAAAGAGTAAAGTTTCATGTGCAGGGTAATTCAAAAACTAAAGGTGTGATCTAAAAGTCCATACACCTATAGATGTATCTTGAGTGAAGCCAAGAAACTTCCCAGAACCCAGGAGAGCAAACCCAAGGATAAGAGGTTTTCCCATGTAGTTAACGGACATATTGCCACTCATTGCAGGAGGAAACTGTGTGTGGGGAGTGGGAGGGAGGTGAAGTGAACTATCTCTGGTCAGACAGCAAAACCCGAGCAGGAACAGGATTCACATCTACTACTTAGTAGATTGCCTCAACATGAAAGAAAATATTGAAAGATCAAAGAATATAGTCTTTGCATCTTATTAGGGTTACCAACTATACAAAATAATGGGGTTTCCTGTGACAATTTCATACATGTGAATAATGTACTTTGATTGTGTTTACCTCCATCACCCTCTCCTCTTCCTCTTTCCTGATACACCCCTTCTACTTTCATGTCTGTGCAATTAAATCCAGATCCTGCATATGAGAGAAAATGTACCATTTGTAAGTTAGTCCACCCACTATGGAAATCAGTATGGATGTTCCTTGGAAAACTAAAAACAGAACTATAAAAAGGTTATCCATGTGATTCAAGTGGTAGAGCACTTGCACAATAGCATAAACAAGGCTCTTGGCTCAATCTCCAATACTATAAAGAAATAAATTTTAGACAGAACTACCATATGACTCTGCTATACCATTCATGGTCATATCAGCAGGAATCTAAATGAGCATACAATGGAAATACCTGTGCATCTCTGTTTAGTGAAGCATGATTCATAATAGCCATATTATGGAACCAACCTAGCTGCTCATGTTGAGTGAATAAGGAAATTGTAATTCATATCCACAAAAAGAGTATTATTCAACCATAAAGAAGAACCAAATTACTTCATTTGCACACAAAAAATAACTAGATGGGGATGCAGATCATAATGTTAAGGGAAATAAGTCAGACTCCTAAAGACAATCAGATAGATGTAAAAAATAAGCTACCTTTTGAATGGGATCCCAGACATAAAGAAAGTCAGAATAAAGTTGGAAGTTGTATTTCATTAATTGATTAAAGTCTTTAAAAAAAATTGTCATTTTGGAAGTGTTAATAATTTTCTACTTGATTATTTCTAATGGATCTAAACACAATTGCCCATTTGCTATCATTACTTTCCATCATAGGCAAAGGGAAACTCAGGGAGAGGAGGGGGAGGAACTATCTTCAAAGGGTGAGATTGGGCTCAGAGGACCCTCCTGAAGGTGAAGCTGAATTACCTTTTCCCACAGATTTTAGAGAGAAAAAAAAAAACCTGTTAAGAAGAAATGCTCTTGTCTACCTGGGGATAATTATAGTAACAAAGAGAGGAGACTAAGCAAGGAAACAAAGAAGCAGGCTGATCAAAGAGGGAAAGGGCAACACAGAGAACACACTGAAATGAAAGGAACCCCACTGCTTAAGGAATAAAAGCAAAGACACATCCTATAGGGAACATACTGAGGGCTGCAGGTGAATAAAAACAGCCAGTCTGCAGATCCCCAGCTTTCACATGGAAAAAAATCACAGAGGAAGCAGCTCTACCTGAGTGTAGAGTTATTCTGCATAAATTATCTGTACCACTATGTTGCCCTAAATTGAAAATTCAGTTCCCAACTGCCCTCATTTCCTCTGGTGGCTTGAAGCAATGGTTTGTGAATCTCCTGGCATTTTGTAGCGGATATTTTGAGGTCAACAGGTACGGGTCACCATGTCAGTATTTTCTACAAGCTTGTCACTCTTCTCACGGATAATCATTGACACAGCAGAAATAAATCACAAGACAAAGCTTAAGGTCCTCCAGTGAGTCCCACTGTATATTGCAAAGATAAGAAAAGCACTAGTGTCAGAACTAGCTTCCATCCCTTTTCCTTCATGTATAATCTTGACAAGTTACTCTCACTGAGGTTTAGTTTTATTATCTATAAAATAAGTATAAAATCTTTCTCTTAAGTTTATTGTAAGGAATAAATGAGATACTAATTGATTTCTTTAAGAATTAACACAGTACTTGGGAACGATATACCACAAAACATCTTCATACATATTTTTGGCAATAATGATGCTTATTAAAATGATACAACCTCTGATATGAAGGATTTAAGAGAGATCTGAGAGAAAATAGAAAATGATTTCTAGTTCCTGGGACTAAGAATTAAAATGGAAATGTATTCAGATCTCAGTGTTGGAAGATTATCAAGGACTGTTGGGTTTTCACATACAGAAAGACTTCGGAATAATGACGGCATTCAAGCATTGCCTGCCCACAACCATTTTAAGAAACAAATAAAGAGATTAGAAACTGTACTTTTTTTCAGACTACGAAATAATGGCAGCATTCAAGCATTTTCTACCCACAAGCATTTTAGGAAACAAAATGAAGAGATTAAAAACTGTACTCTTTTTTCTTTCTCTCTCTCTCTGTCTCTCTCTGTCTGTCTCTGTCTCTGTCTGTCTCTGTCTCTGTCTCTCTCTCTCTCTCTCTCTCTCTCTCTCTCTCTCTCTCTCTCTCTCTCTCTCTCTCTCTCTTTCTGAACTCAGGACCTGGAGACTATCTCTGAGCATTTTTTCTTTCTCAATTCATGCTTCTCCATATGATCCACACTTCCACTTCTTCCTCTTAATTGGAGGTAAGAATTTTATGGACTTTCCTGCCTGGGCTAGCTTTGAACCATAGTACTCAAATCTCAGCCTCCTGAATAGCTGGTATTCTACACATGAGTTATTGCCTCTAAGCAGAAACTATTCTTTCTGTATGTACAGGTAAGAGAAAGAGATGTGGTCACTTTTCTCTTCCCCTCGAAGTCCTGGCCATAGTCTGTAACATTAGTCAACAGAATTTGTTTTACTTTATTGCAGATAAAATATGATTTTTATGCAATGGAAAGAACAAGAATTTAGTAACCAGAAAATGAATACTTAAATCGCAAGCATGTTTACTACAAGATAAATAATTAACTTTTCCCTGATTAATTCACAGTGATTATAACAATATGATAATATATATAAGAATGTTTTGTGATACTGTCAAAATATTAATGAAAATAATGTCAAAATATTACCTTACCAAATTATCTTTCAGTGCAAATATTATTCTTTACAAATAAAACAAAAGTAGTTCTAACATAGTGGGCTTTACATGAGAAAGGAATCTGAGCTTCTACCATTCATGGCGCAGATAATCCAGGAGTCCTCCCCTTTCCGAAGCCATCACCCATGAACAGAATAAACACATTGTATATCGGGAGGAAAGCAGTAAAGTGTAATTCCATGAACAAACTACATGGCCTCGAAGATAATCCAATAATACTATAGCTCAAAGTAGCCTGGAACTTCTGATCTTTCTTCCTGAGCCTCTGCAGTGCTTATATTACAGGTGTGCACCACCACACCTAGAAATAAAGATGATTTTTGTCAATAAAGATATAAGCTCTTTCCCATCTAGCACCAGTTAAACTATCTTCTTGAGGTGTAATTTCACATTTATATGTTCACCTAAATATTCCTGATATATAAAGTACCTTTCTTATACTTGCTTTTAATTTAATATTCACAATTCCCTAGATTCCTCATTACTTAAAT
This sequence comes from Perognathus longimembris pacificus, assembly GCF_023159225.1. Classification (NCBI taxonomy): domain Eukaryota; kingdom Metazoa; phylum Chordata; class Mammalia; order Rodentia; family Heteromyidae; genus Perognathus; species Perognathus longimembris. The sequence continues at coordinate 9,343,958 of NC_063173.1, read as the reverse complement.
ATGTCTTTAAGGCAGGTTCATTGTTATGTCTGTATGACAATCAATTGTTTGGGGGGGGATTTTCTTCAGGTGGTTGAATAATCACCCTTTATTCCACAGACGTTTTGTGAGCAAGCTGCTCTGTGGTCAGCTCTGTGCAGAGACTTACACCAAAGGAAAAAATCCTGCTGGAATGGAGCACTACTGTGAACATATTTACTCGTGCCCCATCCTGCCACCCTTCATCTAGTGCACAGAATTAACATACTATCTACTGATTCTTCTGTTCCTACAAAGATCCACCATCTAGGATCACGCAGGTTACCAACACACTTGGTAGATACTGCAGCCAAGATATGGCAGATCAAAACTGCCAAAGAAGGGGCTGGGGATATGGCCTAGTGGTAAGAGTGCTTGCCTCATCTATGTGAAGCCCTGGGTTCAATTCCCCAGCACCACATACAGAAAATGGCCAGAAGTGGTGCTGTGGCTTCAGTGGCAGAGTGCTAACCTTGAGCAAAAAGAAGCCAGGGACAGTGCTCAGGCCCTGAGTCCAAGGCCCAGGACTGGCAAAAACAAAACAAAACAAAAATCCCAAAGAATATATAGCTTTTTTTCCAAATACATAACCCCGTCCTAAAATCCTACAACTAAAGCAGTAACTGGAATAGTGAATCTTTAATATCTCTTTTTAAATTATTAAATGTACAGTTCAGAGAAGAAAATTCATTCTCCAAGTTTTTGTGTTAACTTTCCTCTTATCTAAGGAATTAGGTATTTAACATTATTTGAAGAAGTTGATTTCATGCAGGATCCATTGGCATTCAATTAATTTTCAGTTACTATTGAATTACTGCCAATCACAAGCCTGAGCTCATTTTCACTTGTCAAATAGATACTAATGTCACTCTGTACTGGAACATAGTATCTTCACAACATAGTGTGTACAAAGACAAGCACAACCAATAAAAAATATGAGGAGAGAAAGATTACTACCTACAGCAGGTAAGGAGAGCATTGCAGTTACTTCCAAAGCAATGCCCTCTTCCAACAAAGGAAATGTGGGGTTTTATTCAAGGAGTCTAAACATAACTCATAAAGGAAAGCACTTCAGGAACTGATAAAGTCCTGAGCATGCTCAGTTGAAGGTCATAGTTTAAGAAGGAACGATGGTCAACACATTTTGGAATATATTTAGCTCAAGGTCAAAAGATAGAAATGGCAAACAGGGACAGTTTAGAGCATGCTCAGCTTACATCCTAAGGAGAGTAGATGGGAACATCTTTGGGCATGTTTAGTTTTCTCCAAAAGTATTTAGTTGAAGAAAGGGCTAGTTTCAATGAGTGTTAATAGAGGAGTTTATCCCCACAGATGCTTCCCTCACCAAATGGCTAAAATTCTCTATCTCACAGACACAAACAGGAACATCAGCGTGGCCATGAAGTTCTTTGTGAAAATGGGAACAAAAAGAATTATGTGACAAGTTTTCTAGACTCTTTACAGAGTGAGAAAAATCTATGCCTGGCATAGATAATTTAGTAAAGAAGTCCATATATAAATCCTACCAGAAAGAACAAGGAAAAATGAAAGAAACTACATGTTTAGAATGTAGTGCAAATCAGTTTTCCAACAGAGTGTGGCATCAGCCTTGAAAAGGCTTATTAATAATGTCCACGTCTTTCCCCAATACCTTCTTAAAATTAATGATCAAGAATGTTTTCAACTGACCAAACTGGAAATACAGAGATGGGAGAAGGCCATTGTGTCTGAACAACTGGTGATCACTGCACAGGCCTGGGCAGGAAAGTCTGAGATGATAGTCTCCAATTAACTACAAAAAAAAAAATAAAAGAACAAGAAAAGCAAAAAAGCCAGAAGTGGATCTGTAGTTCAAGTCATAGAGGGTTAGCTTTGAGCACAAAAGCTTATATAGAGTCCCTAAGTCCTCATTTTGAGCCCCCAAAACTGGCACAAAAAAAGGGAAGATATACTAGTGTACACGTTAACATTTCACAACCAATGTTAGCATTCCAATGTTTTTTCAGTTACCAAATGAAAGTGAGTCAAGTGTGGTTACGTAAATTAGGCAACTCAAAGATGTCCATGACAACGAGCATGGCAATTTACAAAGTCAAGGCCTAATCACGCCACCAGAGGTCACAGATTCATCAGAGGGGACTGAGCCTTGACCATTAGTGACAAGGTGTGTGACTCTATGTGGAAAATGCTAAGTAAAACAGAGAGAAAAAGAAGCGTGGCCAGAAAGAGGTGAAGGGGAAGAGAAAGTGAGCATTCCATGAACAGAGCACAGCTCTCATAAACAAGATAAAAGACAATAGGACTCATAGGTGGGAAAAAAAATCACATCCACTCCATAGGTGGGAAATGAATCACGTCCACTCGGGTAACCAACATTTTCAGGAATGTGATAAAATAAAGCTAGAAAGGGAGTTTGGGGCCCATTGGCAAAAGCCTCAGAGCCTCCACTGTCCCTGTGCAATGTGGCGTTTTGAAAGTTCTCCCTTTGTTCATAAAGAGGGAGAGACTACAAAAGGGAGGGCACAGATAAATAAAAAGAAAAATGGAGAGTAAACATACCCACAATATCAAATAACGTGCTTGAAAACTGAATTAAAAAACTTGTGCAAGTGGGTGAGGTGGAGGGGGAGAGATGGAGGAGAAGGATGATAAAAGAGAAGACTGATGAGCTGCATAGCATACAGAAATCCACACGGTAAATTGAAATCCTTTTGGCACTTATTCCATAAAAAAAAATGACCCAACCTCCACGTAGACTGGGAACTATACTAGGTAACATGGTTGCAAGTACTCAGACATGAAATGACTTGGGGCATCAACAGAAAATAGAAAAGGTCTCATTTTTTAGTTTTTTGTAGAAGAGCAATGGTTTACAAAGTTTGTAAATCCTTGATGGTGTGATGTAGCCATCAGGCATCCTTACAGAGCAGATGGAGTTGCCTGATTTGAGATTTCAGTCCCCATAAAAGTGAAGTAAATGATCTTAATTTCTTTATATAGTACCCAGCCTTAGGTATTTTGTTACAGAAAGACAAAATAGACTGATGCAGCTAGAAAAGAGAAAAGACTTCCAATTGTATTATGTGAGAGAAAAGTAGAAATTCTAATTCACTTAAAACTTTGTTTTATAGTCACTAAAAAGTATGGTTGGGGAATGTTTAATTTCCACATTTAAAGAAGAAAAAATTAAACAGAAAGTACTATTAACCGAAAATGGGAAAGAAACAATTACTTAGGAACAATGTGCAATGAGTAATGTAGAATACCATGGATGCTTCAATAAAATTACTGCCAAATAAGTTGTAGTAAAGTCTTCTTGGAGGCATTTTTGCCTTTCCTTGCAATGAGAGAGGTGTTTGCATTTTCATGGTAATGTAGCAGATTATATGAGGGAATGGGGCAAAAAAACCATGCGTTCAAAGAGGACACATGATAAACAAGTGAGAGAGACAAGCAGTCAGGCATGGGGTCTGAAGATGTTGCAGGTATGACTCAACTTTTGAAATCAGGATTCCTTTAAACCAACCTTTGGGTTCTGTTAAGAAGGCTATAGTCATTTATTTAGGAAGGATTTCCCTTACTGAGAACTAATTTTCCTCTGCTTAGCCTCCTAAGTTAGGTTGAGATCATTAAGGACTTGGAAATTGGAACCTCATCCATTGGCTTTTTTTAAATCACAGAATCTAGGTGACCATCGAGACATTAATTCTTGTGTGACGTAGATCCTGGGGGTACAATAATAAAGCTGCTTCAGATGGCATGGAGTCAAAATATCTCTTCTCTAAAAGAGACAAAGATGAAGAGTTGACTTGCTCCTTGTTCTGAGAGAAGAGATGGGAGTTGAAGGGGAGGGGAGGACGGCAGAAGGGAGGAGAAAAAAAAAGAGGAGAGAAGCAAAAGAGATATGAAAGTACAATTTTCTTTCCTTTGTGAGAAGCAGCAATAACAGAGGTGGCAGCTTAGGAATAAAGCTTACCCACCAAGTGCTACTTCTGCCTGGAAGATGAGCGTCAGAGCCCGGGGCTGGGCATCTGTCTAGGGGTGGAGATAGTAGAATCACCTGTATAAATTGAGCTCGTGTCCTAGTGACCTTTCTGTTCCTGAGGTGCTGTCAATAACCTCCAGAAACCCTCCCTGTTCACAGCCTTTCAAGGACTCCCCTAGGTACCTAGAAATTGGGCTGAAGCTCAGTCCTGTAAGCACCAAGCTATTCCAATAAGGTCTCCTAATCCTCTGAGATGTGACCATCTTTGGGAAAGTCTTTCCTGCCTCCTTCTGAAAATATCAGCCTTTCCTCCCAACTCCCCTATGCTTTGTCTCTTTGCCAGTCATGTTTGTCCACAGCATGCTTTGACATCATGCTAGGAATGTACTGATTTTATGAGATTTGGGTTTGTCATGGGAAAGAATTGTACAAGAAATGTACCCACTGCCTTATGCATGAAACTGTAACCCCTCTGTACATCACTTTGACAGTAAATAAATAATTTAAAAATAGAGCAATAAAAAAAAGAAAATGCTCATTTTTTTATCATCTCAAAGCTTTCTCTTCTTCTTTCTTAAACTTGTTCTTTTGATACTGGCTTTCTACCTGCTTGGCTCCAACTATGAATTTCAGTTTGGCTTCTTCTACTATGTCTCTCTTAATAAAAAGCCTCCCAGGCATAAATTTTCTTCTATCTGCTCTAGTAGGTTATGTTTCTAACATGAAAGGTTGGATGTCTGAGTTTTATTCCTTGGACCTTCTGTCTTATAGTATAAGTTTCTACAAATGCCCCAGTAGCACCTTTTGAGAATGAGGCAAACTCCAAACTCCATTTCTTACCCACCACGACCAAACCATCAATCCAATGCTGTCTTCCCAATAGTAGACCAAAGATGAGAGACAAAGACTTACCATGGGCCAGGCATCAGTGGTTCATGCCTGTAATTGTAGCTACTCAGCCTGTGCAGACAAATTTGAGAGTCTTACCTCCAGTTAACAGTGGCTCAAGTGGTAGAGCACCAGCTTTGAGCTAAAATGTTGAGCAAGAGCATAAGGTCCTGGGTTCAAACCCTAGTACCAGCAAAAAATAATGAAATTCTAGTGCAAACAATTATCAATATGCTAAATCAGTATTTCATGTAAAGTTGGATAGCCAAGGGTGGATGATTTCCCTTCATAATAACCAATGCTTTTACTCCTAAGCCTTGAGTAGTAGCATAGGTGAGAAAATACACAGAAAAATAAATAGTTGTCTACCTGCAAGTGAATACTTCACCACTAGCATAATAATAAAATGCAGAAATTATTCCACAGTAAGGCATTATGAAACCACAGTGGTTTTTTTATTCTTATGTTATAATTACCCCTTACTCCAACTTCTTTAATGATAAATTACCACTTATTGGCTTCTCGTTTCTTTTTTGGAGAATTTGTTTCATCATTCAGGCTAAAGAAAAAGAAGAAAGTCAGGAAGCTGCATTCATTCCTTGGTAGTGCTTCAGCAGAGATGTGCAATAATAACACCTTTAACAGAGCTGAGAAAATAGTCATTACCCGCAACGGAAATGTGCTCAATTGGACCCAGCAGGTCCCAGGATCTTTGGCAGATTTGCCAAACTAAATTTGGCAAGATAACATGATAGGAGATAAAAGTGAGTTCTTTCCTTTATTCTATTTGCACAGAAAAAAAATGTTTTTCCTCTTTCTACACCATAGAAACTTGGGAAACTTAAGAAAAACAAGAGAAGATGAAATGTTAAGCCATTTTATGTAACAGTGGGGAAGACCATATATGAAAACCACAGGGCTCAGTGTCCTTACTTAGAGAAGGGAATTTTAAAATTATTACCTGATTCATGCTGAAAAAGGAAGAAATGAATAGGAGTTGGGATGCAATTATAGACTCTCTTGTCAACCAAAGTACTCAGACATCTGTCTGATCATCTGAAATGTGGAAACACTACAAGATATGAAATGACTCTAAACTCACTGTGTAGTAGGACAAAGAAGGACCCTAGTGTTTTCCCTATCCCTTTCTGTAATATTTTCTGATCTTACATTGAGGTCATTGATCCATTTGGAACTGAATCTGGTGTGGGGTGGTATATAAGGATCTAACTAGCATCATATTCCAAATAGACTACCTGCTCTCAAGTTATTTGCTCAGATTCTTTTTGTTTTCAGGGAAACTTTCCCTAAGGTAAAAAACATTTTTCAAGAATCTAACCATTATGGATAGTCAATGATAAATTGAGTACATTAATGAGTACATTCTTTCAACTACAAATTATTTGTGTCTATTTTGTATTGAAGACTTCCCGTTTCCAATAGAGTGTCTTTCCGCACTTTGTTGACCATTAACTGTTTTAAGTACAACTGAGCTCAGGTGCCTTAAAATCAAAGTAACTGTTCTACTAGTCTCTAGCACTAGAAACAAGATGCTCCAAGAGACTTTTCAGGGGAAAACAAACAATACCCCACTAGTGAATTTACTTCACTAGTAGGTCCCAAAAGGATTTGAAAATACAAACATAATTGCTGAGCTCAAATTACAGTAAGAGTGAAGATAATAGATTCATGAGACAAATCATTCATATGTGTGACAAGTGGTATATTAAATATATTTACTTATATGATATATGCAATGTTGTTTTATCCTATAGAGAATAAATACAGAAATAATACAGTACTTAAAGCTATCATTCCCTGAAATATCTTATCTGCAAAATCATATTTCTGTTATTTTGAAAGCATTACTTAATTTCTCTGAATCTCAGTTTTCTGAACTGTTAAATAGAAATAATTACAGCTACTTCTGAAGTTTTTGTGAAGATTCTAAAAGCAGCAATCTGTTTAGTGTTTGGGATTTAATATGTGATAGCTAATAGTATCTTTCTTTGTCATACTTTTCTACCATTAGCAGTAAAACTTTACTTTCTATAATTGGTGTAAAAACGTCCATGATCATTAATATAACAAAAACCTGAACACCCACCCAGTGCCGGGCACAGTGATAACCACAGACTCAAACAAGAAAGGAAAAAACGGTTAAGGAAGAGAGCAGGTGGTTTAGTGGAGAAAGAAGGGAAGCACGTGAGATGTTCATTGACTAAGATTGGAGTATAAAAATGAAGAAGAGGCAGGGATTCTAATCTATGACCCTCTAAGAAAAGCGTGCCAGGTCATCTGAGTACGACACACAGCAAAGGAGAACGGAGAATTGTAACGTGAGCTTGAGATTTCCAGAAGCTGTCCTTGGAAGAAGAGGAGCACTTCTTGTCACCCTCATATTCATGTTCATGGCAATGATACTGTCCCTGCTTTATTGGCTTCTCCCTTCCAGAAAGTGTTGAGTTATAACTCACTCTGACAGAGCTCTTTAGCTTCCCTTCTTCTATTGTCTGTGTTTTGTCATCATGTACATTCAATTAAGATTGATATCTACACTAAGGGAATCTGAGTTCTTACTAAGCCCTAAAGAGAAATCATTCAAAAGGAACCAGAGTACCGTGACTCTATTGTGTTCTGAGGGCAAACAGCAGCTGCATGATAAATTACATCCTCTGGTAGTTTGTTGTTGTAGTTCAGTATCTTCCAAATGATAGTAGTGCAAATGAGACTCACGAAAACATATCAGTAATGTAAGTAAGACGACTCCTTTTATTAATGGATGGAAATCCTTACATCTTTTTCCATTGTATCTTATTCACAGTTATTTTCTCTAAGAACAAGAAAGATGAACTCTTATTTAAGCTTATTTGAATTAACAAGATTTATTTCCTCCTTGATAATTTGTGTTGAATTAATCCTCTTGGACAGCACTGAGAACAAAATATTGGATGCGCTACTTAATCATGAGCCCTGTCAAAGCCCAAAGCCAGCCAGGACTTACTAATAGGAAACGGTGAGAATCAAGACGCTGCTGACAGAACAAATAAGCTATCCTGGGACCCTGGAGAAATGCTCGCTCCTGCTGCATCATTCCTCTAAACACATACCCAGAAAAAGCCAGTGTTCCTGTTACAAGTTAACATAGTTCATTCAGAGTTACAGGTTTGGGGGAGGGAAAGAGCTCATGGACTATGGAAGGTCATTTGGATAAAAGAGAGAACTTAAAAATATCAGTGACAGCTAGGTACTGGTAGCTCGCGCTTGTAATCCTAGCTACTGTGGAGGTGAGATCTGAGGGTCAAGAGTTGAAGTCATCTCAGGCAGAAAGGTCCGTGAAAGTCCAATCTTGAGTTAAACAGCAAAAAGCTGGAAGTAAAGGTGTGTCGCAAGTGGTAGAGCACTATCAAGCCCCAGGACTCACAAAAAAAAAAAAAAAAAAGAAATTGAACTTTTGTTAAAGTTGACAAATACAACAAATATTACCAAACCTGGTAATCTAAACTGTTTAATCTACTTCTACTATAATTTCTTCATGATTTTCCTGTTTACTCTTTGATTGTGTCTTCATATGATAATTTTATTACATAATTCTGTGTAGGAAAGGCTAGAGAGGGCCCTGTCTATAGCACTATTAATTGAGTAGCGTTTTACATTATAGAAGTCGACAATCAACATGATGAAAACTGTCCTTTGGACACTTATGTGTCCAAAATTTAGAAGAACACATCACAGATCAACTCCCAGTTTCTTCCAACAAACATTGAGTACATCATTTAATGGCCGAGAATATAGGACATACTCAGTTATGTGATATTTAGCCCTGCATCTTTATGTCACAGTACTGGGAGCCCTTCTTTGAGACATCCCTCAGCTGCAATGCTAAACAGTTACCGCAGAGTGGCCCTCTGCTGCTCTGATGCTAACTGAAAAACCATTTAGCATCCATCTGACCATCAGTGACATGCAAGTCTATGCCCCTTACATGATAAATTGAGTGCTCTGTTTTCTTCTGCATATGTATACCGTATATCTTGGCTTTCCCATTTGAATTCAATTCCCTTTCATTTTTCATTTGATATTTTTTGGATTCTGCTGCATTCTTCATCCTTTCTAAGAAGTAAAACCCAGCATTGGGCACCGAGCCTTCTTAACCCTAGGATGCCCACATCATCAATGTCAGATCAGGAGACTTTAGCAGGCATGTCAATGAACTCACCAAGAGGCAGAGGGACAGGCAAGGCAAAGGTGTATTCCTTTTCCAGGAGAGGTAAGGGGCAAGCATCACGGTCAGGGTCGGCCCTAAGTAGGAATATGACTGGGATTCTAAGCACTGACAATTTTGTACTGGTCATGCTTTGTAGTTTTAGATCAGCTATCTGTTCCAGGAAGCTGCTAAAGTACTCAATTTTTCAATATTTTTGCCAAGGTGGTTGGTTGTCATGTCAGTTGTACCATCCCCTGTAGGAGTATGTTGTCACAACAAGACACAGGTAGAGTAAAATTGTGTTTTTAGTTTAAAAGGACAATTTCTGCAAAACAACCAACGTGCCAGATAGAATGGAGTCCTTTACAAGATGGAGTAGCTTAGGCTGGTTTGAGTTGGGGGCCTCACAATGAAAAAGTCTATAACCTATTGCAACATATACATGAGTGACAAAAGAATTTAGAAACTATTTTTAGTAAAAACACCATCTTCAAATTAAAAAGGCAAAGAAAAAAATTATTATTCTTAAAGCTAAGGCAGCTTTTGACCTATGAACTCAGCTGATGAAAGTTCTCTGATGCTTTACCCTTTATTAAGGATTCTTCATTTTAATTTTGACATGGAAAATGAAAATATGGTTACAAACACTACTGTTCAAACAGCCTGATGATTACACAGCTTACAACCTTTTCTTCCTTGTCTCAAATTCCCTTGATGGTTTTGCTAGATTTGAAGACACATTTAACACTTACACAGAATCCCTTAATGTCATTTCCTCTAACAAGCTTAGTGAGAAATGAAAAGATAAAAGAAAAGACATTTAATACTGGTGTACTTCCTCAAAGCAAAGCAAGAAAATAGATATAATAGAATCCAAGGATTAGTGACCCCCACTTTGCTAAGAATCAAAAAGGCCAAATGTTCCTGATAGCTCCTCTATCTATGTCCCAATAATTGTCACCAGCACTGGAAGAATTCAGCAGTGCCATACAGAATACCGTTAGCTTCAAACAGACCCTTCCAGGAAGGTCAAGCCGATCTACCACCAAAGGTAGTTAATGCAGGGGAAGAAAAACAGCAATCGCTTAACAGTTGATCATCTATTAATAAAAATAGACGTGAAGTCTCTGTTAAATTGCATTTTCCTGTTATATGCAAGCATTGCTATGCTTGGGTCTTGATACCAAGGATATGGTCATAGGACCATGCTTGTCGACATCTTATAACGGAGTCTCTTCCTGATGGACATAAGCCGCTCCTGTGCCCAGGGTTTCTTCTGCCATGTGAGACCCAGAGCCTCACTCTCGAATCCACAGCAGAATCTATGAGAGACAGAACAGAGTTCATCTTCTACATATCCTCATTGATCACAGCATTTCCTTTAGCTATGACATGTTCTTTGCATTACAGAAGTAGCATCTGTCTTGTTTTTCAATTTCAACATTCTGTAACACTAAATATGTATTTTCCATGTGCCCCCTGGGACAGCGTGGTATGCTTTGGGGAAAGCATATCTCTGCCCCTCTCCACCTACAAATGAGAAACACTGTCCTAAGACTAATGATTCCAATTTTCTACTTTAGTAAACAGGATGAAGACAACAAAATTGAATTCACATTTAGTGTTTAGGATTCAATCGTGCCTGGAGCTTTGGATGGTAAATTCACATCTTCACTATTGAGTATTATTGTGACAGATTCACAAACGAAGCAGATTGACCAGAAGACAGACCACAAGATCTGCAAGCAGCACAAGACCCTCTACTGTTTCAAACGAAGTCTCAGTTGTCATGAGCATTGTTCAGAAGGTAAGCCAGAAAATATTTAGGGTCAGCTCCAACAATGTATCTCTAGGGATTGCCTCCTACAGCCTTTTGTATCATTTATGAAGCAAGAAGCTCATCTCTATCAGTATTTGAGAGCTCTCCTTTGGTGCGAGTGTGCAAGTCGTTTCCCATGTTGGTATTGGTTGAGGATCTGGATATTGCGGTCATAACTCTTCACATATGCTCCTAGCAATTAACCCCTCAGGCAATATGCATATGTGAGTGTCCTTCTACCAAATGACCTCCACTCGTCCATCTCCCCAGGCTAATACTACACTAACACCTGAATGCTGCCTTCCAATTTTAAGAGCCATTGGGTTCAGGAAACAAAAATAGACCAGGCTTGAAGTACCTTATTTTTCAATTCAACTTTTACGATCCCTTTGCGTTTCACCTTCAGGCTGAGGACAGACAGTGTAGTGAATTGTACCATTTCAGCCTGGTGATAATCTCCTACCTTCTTTGGCTCTTGCAATGCCGAAGTTCAGGTAGATATTTAAACACTAATTAAAGGAGCATAATATGTTACAGACTCATCCCTCCCGTCAATTCCTTTGCTTATAAATGCATGAAAGTATGATCATAATATAAGGTTGGCCAAGGGGGGAGGATATATTTTAAAATGAGAAATGTTCCTGAAGTGAAGATGTGCAGTTAACTCTGTGTAAACAGTAGAAAAGAGGCTTTACAAAAAGGACATAGACTATCTCGCACCCCACACAATGCCATAGTATCACCACAGAATAAAAAGGATGGTTATAGCTGCAGAGATTTCAGGGGCCTAAGGTATTTCCATAGCTACACACAAATGAAACAAGCAAGCAGGTGGATACACCTACATGGAAGGGCACCTGGCAGGTTAATCACCTCACATCTCATCTCTGCTTCAGAATCATGAAGCTCTGCTATGACAGCAAGTTCCTGCTAACAGTTAAGAGCTTATTTAAAAAAGAAAAAAAGATCCAAGAGTTAGTGGCTCTTGCCTGTAATCCCAGCTACTCAGGAGGCTGAGATCTAAGGATAGTGGTTCAAAGCCAGTTTGGGCAGGAAAGTCCATGAGACTCTTATTCCCAATCAATAAAAAAAAGCAGAAAGTGGGGCTGTCAAGTAGTAGAGTTTAGCCTTGAGAAAAAAAAAAAAAAAAACTCAGTGATAGGACCCCGGCCTTGAATTAAAGCCCCAGGAGTGGCAAGGAGAAAAATAGGTGAGGTCATGATTTGAAGCCAGACCAGGTAGGAAAGTCCATGAGACTCTTATCTCCAGTTAACTACTAAAAAGATAGAAATGAAGCTATGGCTCAAAATTGTAGTGTGCCATCCTTGAGTGAAAAAGGTAAGGGTACCATCCAGGCCCTGAGTTCAAGCCCCATTACCAGCACAAAAAGAAACCTGAAATCCTGACAGGTACAGAATCCGAAGCATTCAAGCCAGCGTGTGACTTCTAGGCAAGAAGTGTGTCATGCTACTGCGAAGAAACCAGGAAGGACGAGAGGATGCTAAGGACCTGAAATGTAAAATAAAGGATTGTTTAGTCCAAAACGTCAGGAGTACTGGAGCTAAAAACTAAATTAAGTGTGGAGTGCCTTTCTCAGCTTCTCTCTTCTCATGTGAAAATCTGGACATTCATAGTATAGAAAGCATCTTCCATGGAAAACCCTCCTACTCAACTCATGACTTCCCTTTCAGTTACTATATCAGAGTGCCCAGGGCCCAAATGTATACCGCCTGGAGAAGTCCACCTATAGACCCATCCCTCACAAATCCCGATGAGCATGCAGCAGTGTGGCTCTGGTTCTCGTGTGTGTGTGTGTGTGTGTGTGTGTGTGTGTGTGTGTGTGTGTGTGTGTATGTGTTGCATGTGCATGCACACACGCCAGTCCTGGGATATGAACTCAGCCATGGGAGCTGTCCCTGAGCATTCTATCACTTGATCTATATAGCACCACTTCCAAATTCTTATGTTTTATTTTTTGTAGTTAATTGCAGGTAAGAGGCTCCTAACCAGGCTGGCTTCACACTGTGATGCTCAGCTCTCCGCCTCTGAGGAGCTAAGGTTACAGGTATGAGCCACTGGCACCTGGCCATAGATCAAAGAAAATATCCTATTCTGGCTGGGGATATGGCCTAGTGGCAAGAGTGCTTGCCTTGTATACGTGAGGCCCTGGGTTCAATTCCCCAGCACCACATATACAAAAAAAATGGCCAGAAGTGGTGCTGTGGCTCAAGTGGCAGAGTGCTAGCCTTGAGCAAAAAAGAAGCCAGGGACAGTGCTCAGGCCCTGAGTCCAAGCCCCAGGACTGGCCAAAAAAAAAAAAAAAAAGAAAATATCCTATTCTGTCAGGGACTAAGAAGAATACTCTTTTTAAATAGTGCATGGTATTTTCCAACTGACTTTTCTTTCACGTTAAGTCTCCCTTCACTAACTAAACCCGTTCTTTTCTTAAATGCAGTGTTCAAGACAGACTCTTTCTTACTAATGTTGTTTAGAGAGTTCTCAAAAATGTCAGTGATTTTTCACTAATCCAAATTAGCAAGGGAAAGCTAGTCTCAAGTAAGGAAATTTCAAAATTATATTCTTAAACTCTCTATTACTTTCAAATGGTATTTTCATCCATCCATGCAAGGAGCACTTTTGAATTCTTATAATGGACATCAGAAACAATAAACAAACAAACAAGCAAACAGAGAAGGATGCTTGCCCTGAGGAGATTGGAGTCCATGGGCAGAGACAAGGAAGTCTCCAGCTGTGTTTGGGAGCTGAACAGAACAAAGCTCTGCAGAAGAATCCTTTCTTAAGCTGAGATGTGGAGGACTGACCAACGTTTCCAGGTGAGACCGGAAAGCACAATTACAAACACACTGAGTTTGAAGGGCAGAAAGCGCTCTGAGAATCTCCTGTTTTCCAGCATGGCTCCCAGGCAGGGCCTATATAGAGGCTGAGCACAAATCCTGAGCAAGAAAACAATGATTGCTTTATGTGAGCCTCAAAGCTGCCCAAAAGAAGACACAGACTGAGAACTGAGTTCAGAAGATCACCCGCCAAGTAAAATCCAGATCACAGAACCTGGTGTCTTGGGTTCATTCTGATCATACCTGCAGTGCGAGCTAATCAGCAGGGCTTCCTCCCACCGCCTCTGGGAGGGTGGCCTGTTTAATGAAGAGTTTATTTTAAATGGAGACTGGCAGTTGTTTGTTTGATCACTGTCTGAAGTTTAAAAAGACCATAGAGAACAGCTTCTGAGTTTATGGAGAAATCAACGGGGTAGCCCTGAGAGAGAAAGTGACATGTTGTTAGGAAGACTCTAAACATCCAGGCTTTACCATTCTCTCCTGTTCAGAAATTGCTCTGACTTGTTTATAAAAGGCTGTTTTTATCATGAGAGCGATTAAATGCTGCTCTCTCTCCTTCACTTTTTCCCCCCATCTTTCACCTGAGGATCTGTTTGCCCAATTAATTTTCACTGTGTAGGAAGAAAGCCTTTTCAAAGCAAAGGTAAATTTCAGCCTAGGCCATTGTCAGCCTGCTGACTGATTCCTAATTAACTGAGATGCAAGGAATGGGGTCGTATTGTTATTGAGCTTCTCAAAACCCTTGGCTTAGATTGGATTACCAAGCATTCTGCAATGGAACATGAGTTTCATCCTCCAAGGATCCGGGATTGACAATGGGCAGGTGACAGGCAGCAAGCGTCATCACCAGGCTTTCAGCAGGACCTGGCTTGCCAGCTGTTTCCCAAATCTCTTGCTAAATTATGTAATAATAAAGGAAGTAGAGAAACATTTCAGAAAATGACGAAGTTTGAGCCCACCTCAAAGAGATGACATTTTTCTATCTCTGATAATTATATAGTTCTGAGAACCCCAACACTTGAATAAGCAGGATTATTTCTCCAGAAAGGAGGAAATCATCCACAATGTATGGTTATTATAATGGCCATCAAGAAGCCATGGTGTTGATTATGTTTCGAAGGCAGTGAGAATGAACGAGACAACTTCATATGCCTTTTTAGCTGTCATTTTCATAACAAACTGAAGAACCAAAAGAAAAAGAGTGAAATGGGCCCACCAAGAAGGAACATGTATGTTATAAAGTCATTAAACGTTGAGGGACAATAACTTCTAAGTAAGTCAGGGAGGGCTGAGGATGTAGTTCTAGGGCGAAGTCCTTGCCCAGCGTGGGCAAGGCTCGGAATTTTTTTTTTTAATTTTTATTGTCAAACTGATGTACAGAGCAGTTACAGTTTCATGCATTAGGCATTGGATACATTTCTTGTACTGTTTGTTACCTCCTCCCTCATTCTCCCCTCCTCCCTTCCCCCCCCATGAGTTGTTCAGTTCATTTACACCAAACAGTTTTGCAAGTATTGCTTTTGTAGTCATTTGTCTTTTTTACCCTGTGTCTCTTGATTGTGGTATTCCCTTTCAGTTTCCTAGTTCTAATACCAGTATACACGGTTTCCAGTGTACTCAGATAAGATACAGAGATAGTGCAGGTACAACCACAAGAAGTGGATACAAGAGGGTTATCAATAATAGAAGCTACAGTTACACATAGCACATTGAAAGTAGTTACAACAGTGATATAACAATTGTTTCCATAACATGGAGTTCATTTCACTTAACATCATCTTAGGTATTCATAAGGGTATAGCTATTGGGCTCTTGTGATCCTCTACTGTGACTTGCCTAAACCTGTGCTAATTATTCCCTATGAGGGAGACCATAGAGTCCGTGTTTCTTTGGGTCTGGCTCACTTCACTTAGTATAATTTTTTCCAAGTCCTTCCATTTCCTTACAAATGGGCCAGTGTCATTCTTTCTGATAGAGGCATAAAATTCCATTGTGTATATGTACCACATTTTCCTGATCCATTCGTCTACTGAGGGGCATCTGGGTTGGTTCCAGATTCTAGCTATGACAAATAGTGCTGCAATGAACATTGTTGTGCTGGTGGCTTTAGTGTGTTCTTGTTTGTGGTCTTTTGGGTACATGCCCAAAAGTGGGGCTGCTGGGTCATAGGGGAGCTCTATGTTTAGCCTTCTGCGGAATCTCCATACCGCTTGCCAGAGTGGCTGAACCAGTTTACAGTCCCACCAACAATGAAGTAGGGTTCCCTTTTGAAGGCTTGGAATTTTATCTTCAGCACAATTTTTAAAAAATAAATAATATTAAGGGTTCATTTGTTAATAACATTAGGGGCTAAATTGAGACATCCAAGATCCATCTAGTCACAAGTGCACTCTCTTTGGGAGACCATTCATACATACCCAGAGAAAGTGGCCCTACAGTGACATCAGTGCCTCCTTCAAAGACCTGGGCACCTTTCAGGTAAGGAGCAGGTTGCTTTACTGGAGAGTCTGGTAAGAGGGAATTCCATCATCTACTTCTTCTTTTTCCTTTTACTTATTTTCCCACCTTCCTTGGGCAAACTGTACTTGGCTCTCCAAGCTGTAGGCAGATTTCCATGGAGTGGCCTCTGCCTGAACAAACTACTTGCAACTGGGTATACAAGATTGTCAGGTATTATGGCTGCAAACATTAGCCATGACTATATTTGATATCTTGAATGTCCCCCAAAGGACAGACAGACTGGAGGCACGGCTCTTCCTGGAGTTTGGGGCGCTGCACACCCTGGCGGTGAGCCGGCCTGGCTCTGATCCTGGCCGGGATGTCTTGGCTTGGCGCTTGACTCCATTGCTTCCTTGGCAACGTGACTATCCCTTCAGGGGAACTCTGCCTGCAGAGACATCACAGGAAAAGAGGCCAGCCCTAATCAGCACCCCTAACTAGGCTTTTTGGTCTTTGGTACTGAGGCTTGAATTCAGCTGCTAGGCACTGCCCTTTAGCTTTTTCTACTCAAAGCTGGCCCTCTACCACTTGAGTCACAGCTCCACTTCCTGCTTTTTGATGGTTAATTGGAGATAAGAGTCTCGTGGGGGGGGCTGGGGATATGGCCTAGTGGCAAGAGTGCTTGCCTCATATACATGAGGCCCTGGGTTCGATTCCCCAGCACCACATACATACAGAAAATGGCCAGAAGTGGCGCTGTGGCTTAAGTGGCAGAGTGCTAGCCTTGAGCAAAAAGAAGCCAGGGACAGTGCTCAGGCCCTGACTGAGTCCAAGCCCCAGGCCTGGCCAAAAAAAAAAAAAAAAGAGTCTCGTGGATTTTCCTGCCTGGGCTGGCTTTGAACCCCAGTCCTCAGGTGTCAGCTTCCTGGGTAGCTAGGATTCTACATATGAGCCACTGACACCCAGCATGTAGAGATTTTTTTTTCTCAAATAGTATTTAGGCAATACAAGGAGGCAGTATGATTTAGAAAATATAGAGAGCACTTTTTAAAAATCAACAATACAGCCCATGATAATTCCATCAATTGACTTTGCAACAAAAAGGGAATCGTATATAAATTTTAAAATTATGGTAATATCATACATGTCCTTGCTCCAATACCTTATTTCTGCTTCTTCCTATGTAAAATCTAGAGCTTTCACTCAGCCAATAACTACTGTGTGTACATTCTATACAATTACACATAGAAGGCATTCATTGATACACATCCCAGAGATGAGTCATTTCTTAAAATATCTTCTATCCATTCATCAGAGGAAGATGAGATCAAGCTCTCAAGCTGGAAATTGAAAAGCTGATTGTTTCCAAAGTTCAGAAGTCCTCTGAATACCTCAGGACCACCCTTTTATCTTGATTATCTATAAACGATTAACCTTTAAAGCTGCTCGTACTCAGATTTGGATATGATGATACCTATTAATTTCAAATATATTCAGCATGTTTTTTTAAACAAACAGTGAGAATCTATTTGGATCTAGACATTCTCATGCTGTCAGGGAAGATGGAGGGGAAAAAACTAGATAATATTTGTACAAAATAGGAAAATGCTCTGCTACATTGTCCACAGACCCTTAAACAAGGAATATAAACATAGGAAGATGTTTTTCTTTTTCTTTTCGAGTTGATAGGCAAGACATCTATTGTCAAATTTGCCTTGCTTGGAATGTCTGAAAAGGGCAAGTTCTGTACTCTTGCTGTACAATGTATTCAATCACATTTCTGCTTCTGAGAGCAGAAGTGGGATGCCTGTGATTCTAAAATAATTCCTTTTATTGCTTTTCAAGGCACAGCTTCTTCTATGCTGGAGAAAGGTATCTGCTTCCATCTCATTTCTTATTTATAAATCCAGCTCCCTGCACTAATCTTTCCTACTTCTTACCCAAAGCAAAATGATTTCAAAGAAACTGAAGTTTATCATTTCCTTCTCAAAGTGCCTACTTTTTATACCTTAAATACCCATAGTTGCTTTGAAATTAAATTTAAAAGCTAGTACAATTATTATATCCAAAGATAATTCCATAAGCTAGCCACTATATCTAATGCTACTGACTCAACGGTCATTGAAATAGTCAGAACTCCTTGATGGCGAACAAAAGAAATCTAATCCAAATTAGCATATATTATGAGGTAAGTAATAAAAATATATAAATGGAAAAGGGAAGACAAGAATAAGCTCAAATCCCCACGCAGGCAAAGACTAACCCCTCTGTCCCAAGACTGTGGTATTCAAATTTCCAATCTCCACTAAAATCACACAGCTTGTATGAGGAAAGGAAACAAAAGGAAGAAGTAGATGGGAAAAGAAGTGGGGGGGATTGGGAAAATGGAGACTGGAGGGGGAGAATTCAAGGGTGCATGAGGCCACAGATGAATAGCTAGAAATTGAAAGTTCAGTCTCCAATCACATCCCTAACATAGCACTTATGTCTTCAGAGATCACTACAAATTATTTGTTTAGTTCAATTTATTTAGTTCAATTTACAACCTTTTTTAACATCGTAGAAAATAATACTGATAAATAAGCAGGCTGCTTTGAGTAACAGTATGTGGTCTGGTTTTTTTCATCCTTACTATTTTGGTTTTAGTTGTACCAAGGCTTGAGCTTAGTCTTGTATTTGCTCATGTTTCTTGCTCAGTAATCATTCTACTACTTGAGCCCACATCTCCAGTCCAGCTTTCTGCTGGTTAATTGGAGAAGTCTTGTAGACCTTTCTTCCCAAGTTGGTCTCAAACTGTATCCTACAGATATCAGCCCCCTGAGTAGCTAGGATTACAAGCATAAGCCACAGGTACCCAGTTCAGTAAATGCCATAATTACATGATCCAAATAAATAGAGATATATTCTCCACAGTTTTATTTGAATTACAAATCAGAACTTTCTCCTTAACTTTTTAACTTAAAAAAAAACAAGAATACTCTAGATAATATGTATAACTCATGTTTCAAATAAAATAACTCCTATGCAAAATTTAGTACTTCACATGTCTTAACTACTAGAATGCGGAGGCTTTCACCTCTAGTGTTAGAGGTGAAATCTCGAAGTGAGTGGGTTCAGATCTTTTCTGGATGTCTAAACACAGGGAAGAAGACTGTCAGGGAATGAGAGAAGGATGCCTGTATTTGACAAAGGCACAGGTGATCTAAGCTCGCTCAGTAAATGCCACTTTGTGGGTTACAGTTTTCAGATGAGCCCTCATCTTATGTAGTACTTCAGTTTCCCAGGGGCATGGCCCATAGGTCTGGTGCCATTTCACCACAACTGGAGCACAGGGTGCTCTACCCACCTGACAAAACTCCCTAGGTGATTTGTGAATGTCTGTAGGAAATGTTAGCAGGAAGGAGCTAAAAATATTCCTCGCTTACACGTCATCTAGAGCACCCAGCACAAGTTATCCTCATGGAATGATACAGCTTCGCATAAAGTATAATATGGTATTGGAAAGGTCTGGAAAGTACAGATAACATAAAGAAAACCTTGTGTCAGATGGCAATACCTGCCAGCTTTTGTCATTTGACATCCTATTGTAAATATTTTTTACACAAACCTTTGAAAACATGACTACTTGGGTACAAATGATAGTTTTGTGACTCTAATGTGCCAGGATTTATTTAATTACTGTAATTTGTAGGTGGTTTCCACATTTTTCTACTAGAAATAAGACTAATAAACACACATCTCTATGAATGTTTTCCATAGCATTGGTTATTACGTTGAGATATTTATTAGCTGTTAATGAGGTATAGGATCAAAGGAGATAAATAATTTTTAATTTTTTGATACTTATTTGATTCCAGCAAAGGTATATCAATTGTCCCTCTTACTAGAAGAATTTAAGATGATCACTTCCCCCCATCTCTTTTGTCACTGGAACTGCCATACAAACAAATATTTTAAGTAAGATTCTCAAAATAGGGATTAAATATAGATTCCTTTCTTACTTACTAGCTGATTCGGTGTGTTCCAAAACTAGGATCCCAGATGCGAGTGGTTGTTTAGATGAAGAGACACTTGTCACTGGAAACCAATGGCTCATGCTTGTAGTGATGTTAGCTACTCAGGAGGCTGAGATCTGAGGATTGAGTTTTTAAGCCATCCTGGGCGGAACATTATCTCAAACTAACCAGACAAAAAGCCAAGGTGAATACTCGGCTCAAGTGGTAGAGCACCAGCCATCAGCTGTAAGCAAGCAGGCCTCGTGAATATGAAAGCCTGAGGTCTAGCCTCAGTGCTACAACTTAAATGTCTATCAAAACATATATAGCTACTCTCTAGTATCTACATACTACAGGAGGAATACCGAGGTGACACAAGACTATCCATGGGCCATTATTCTATTGGAAAAAATGTTAAGGCAACAAAATACATCTATATAGATCTATACTTCTGTATATTATCCAGGGTTACTTTAAAAGCTACACATATTTTATATTATATATCAATGCTTATACAAATATAAAATAATTTTGTATCTACTTTAAACACCACACTACTCTGAGTGAAATTATCTGGAAGATACAAATTTGCCAACGGATGTCAGCCTAGAGGTGTGATTCAAATGGTAGACAGCCAACCATGAGCATGAAAGCTAAGCAAGAGTGTGAAATCCTGAGTTCAAGCTCCACTACTGGCACTAAATAGATAGATAAATCAATAAATCAATAGATGGTAGATATATGGATGGATGGATGGATGGATGGATGGATGGCTGGGTGGATGGATGGATGGATGGATACATGCATACATAGTCGGTGACAGGTGAAGAGATTCCTTTTTCTTTCTTTTCTTTTTTTTTTCTTTTCTGGCAGTATTAGACTTTGAACTTCTTGGTTTTTAGCCTTATATAGATGAAGCAAGCACTCTACCCCTTCAGCTATAGCTTCCAGCCCTTTTTCAGGTATAATCTTACATTTTTGCCCTGAGCTAAACATGGACTGCATTCCTCCTAGCCACACCTCTTGAATGACTGTGGTTGCAGGCATGAATTGGCATGACTAGCTTACTTTTTGAGATGGGGTCCCCCTAACTTTTACCCTGGCCTTTCTTGGACCACCTTCCAGCCTCTGCCGCCTGGGCAGCTGCGATGACCAATGTGGTCTGCTACACCTGGCATGAGCAGAGACATCCAACTTCCACTTGGTTGTGTGGGGTTTTCTGCAAGGAATATATGTTACTTTTGTGATTATGTCCCAGAAAGAACAAAGAGAGCTCTCCTTTAATGTTAAAATATTTTTACTGCTAAGGAAATTTGAAAGCTAATGAAACTTTTGCAAGGGATAGAAGAAAATACTTTTTACATCTACCTTAAAGATCTTGTAATATTTGCCTCACATGTTAAGAAACATAGTTCATGAGCATTAGGCACCAGGGGCTTACATCTGAAATCCTATCTATTCAGTAGACTGACGTCCAGAGGAGTACAGTTCAAAGCCAATCCTGGACAGAAAAGTCCAAGAGACTCCATCTTCAAAATAACCAGTAAAATGCATCTTGGAGGCATAGCTCAAGTGAAAGATTACTAGCAGATCAAGGAAGTTAGGCAAACGCAAGGCTTTGAGTTCAAACTCTGGTACTGACATACATATGTCACAAGACTAAGATTTGTCCTAATCCTAAAATAATGCTACTTGTTGTCTTTGAACATCAAAGGAAGGGGAATCAAAAAAGGCCAAAAGAAAATCATTTTTGATTTGGAGCATATCATAGCAAAAGAAAGAGGTCAAGATTCAAGAAATTAATGAGGTTTTGTTTTGTTAGCTTGCTTTTTTTCCCTCTCCCTTGTTGGTTGATTTTGATTTCTATACCTTCTGTCTTGTATGTAAGTTTATGTGTGTGTGGGGGGGGGTAATTGGTGAGCACAGAAATGGAGGGATAAAGGGTGAACAGATAATGGGTGCTGCAGTGATAATCACGAGACACTATGTTGAAAATTAACTGTACAACTTAGGGGATGCCGTTGGGAAGGAAAAAGCTGGGAGAAAATGAGGAACGAGAAGACAGTGTTCAAAAATAAATGTACTCGTTATCTGACTTATGTAACTATAGCCCCTCTGTACATCACCTTTAAATAACAATAAAATATATTTTAAAAAACAGTTTTATGCTCCTCAATTTTTCCTTTCTCCCTATTAGTTTCCAAATAATACCTAGCAGTGCAACCTGAGGATGGGATGCCCTTCAAGAAATGAAGCCACCATGTCCGCTGACAGGAGCGGGAAGCCCAGGTTGGGCAAACCAAATAGGAAGCATCTCTAGGAATATACCCAGTTTCCTTTGCTAACTCCCTATGAGTGATGATGGTTTTGGTGAATTAACACTTGCTCTTTCTGCTACAAGCCAGCTTTCTCAGTCTGTAGTAGAGACTTTGGGGTCACCTTTCAGTTTACCTGATAATATATAGCCATCCATGGAGTAAATGCTAGTTAGAACCACTTTTCCATACACAGAATGGAAACTATGTTCTCGATATGACTAACTTTGGGGTGGGGAGCTACCAATCCATCCTTGAGTCCAGAATGCAGTGTGGCAAATGGTGGCGAGTGAGTGTGTTCAAGGTGTAGTCTAGTGAGCTAAGTTTGATCTCTCCATGGTCATTATTGTTTTTTATTTTTTTTATTATCAAACTGATGTACAGAGAGGTTCATGGTCATTATTTTTGTACTTGATATATGCATGCAAAAATTCACACCTAGGGGCTGGGGATATGGCCTAGAGGCAAGAGTGCCTGCCTCATACACATGAGGTCCTGGGTTCAATTCCCCAGCACC
Organism: Perognathus longimembris pacificus; assembly: GCF_023159225.1. Classification (NCBI taxonomy): domain Eukaryota; kingdom Metazoa; phylum Chordata; class Mammalia; order Rodentia; family Heteromyidae; genus Perognathus; species Perognathus longimembris. Next base: position 9,320,920 of record NC_063173.1, on the reverse strand, counting down.
ACATATACAGAAAATGGCCCGAAGTGGTGCTGTGGCTCAAGTGGCAGAGTGCTAGCCTTGAGCAAAAAGAAGCCAGGGACAGTGCTCAGGCCCTGAGTCCAAGCCCCAGGACTGGCCAAAAAAAAAAAAAAAAATTCACACCTAGTAAATATATTCATTAAATTCTAATACTCACTTAAAATATTCATAAGGATTGCTCATATTCAGTCCCATTGTGGTCACAAAAGTTATTGCAAATAGATAAGTGAGAAGAGTAATCTGAGGCTAGAGTTCAAAAATCAGAGCAGAGGCTATTTTTAATGAATTTTAAATCACTAAATATAATACAAACAAAAGTTTTGTATAATATACACATAAAGTTTATGAAGATATAGATATATATGTTCAATCAAGTAATTTCTATTAAAAAGAAATGTTACCAATAAAAAACTAACTGAATTTTGTCAATCAAAATATTATTCCCTGCCAAAAAATGTGTCAACACAGTGTTTGTGTGTAGAAAGAATTACATGTAGAGTTACTGTTCATATAAAATTTCTCATCCTGCTGAGAAAATAAATTGATAGGTTTTATCAGAAGTTTAACGTGTATTTACCAGGCATCTGTGGCTCATGCCTGTAAATCCTGTCTACCCAGAAGGCTGAGATCTGAGAATAATGGTTCAAAGCCAGCCCAGAAAGGAAAGTTGATGAGACTCTTATCTCACATTAACCAGCAAAATGCAGAACATAGATAAGTGTCTCAAGTGACAGAGTTCCCGTCTTGAGCAAAAAAAGCGAAGGGACAGTGCTGAGGCTTTAAATTTAAGCCCCAATACCAGGGGGAAAACGTTTACCATACGCATTTTATGATCCAGCAATTCAGCTTCTGAAAATTTATCTTACAGGTAAATATCGTTATAAACAAAAACAACAAATGTGCACAGATACCTGCTAAATCTTCTTTATAAGCAAATACTAGCTGGCCCCGCCTCCCAGCCTTGGGACCACGTGTGGCCAAGATGGCGGAACCCAGAAGCGGTCCTGCGGGTGGTGACGTAGAATTAGGCCGCCTCTTAGGATTGGTCCCTCAGCCCTCCACCCTTGACGGACAGCTCAGGCCTCCCGTCACAGTCCCTAGATAGGTGCGCTACACCCCTCCCCCTCCTGCCTTTTTAAGGCCGAAGCTCCTCCCAATAAAGACGGTGCGGGACACTCTCCTGGGCTGTCTGATTGTCCTCTGGCAAAAGGTGGGGCTTGGTGTGGGAGGTTCGTGGACCTTTCACCTTTTCTTGGCCCGCCTCCATGGGGGGGGGGGGAGGCGCTTCCCTGCCTCTCCCGCTGGCCGGGAGAGCGCTGGGGGTGAAGGACCCTGCCACATTACTAAAAGAATAATCAAAGGAGTGATATTACTTCCATGTATTTGGAATATAACACAGATTTTACTTTTATTGAAAAGTAACATAGGGTAGATATCTATACTGATATAGAAGTTTATACCTAAATTCAAGCAAAGACATAAAAATAATACTCTATGTTATATGAAAGTGAACATATACACCGAGATGATTTGTTTTCTAGAAAGATACACAAGAAATAGCTGATCAAAATTAACCAAGGATTTAATGAGGGGGATCTAAATTTATTGTCAACTCACCGTTCATATTCTTATACTGTTATTTTCTCTTTTTCGCATGATTGTAATGTTAAAAACAAAAATAAATGAAGTAAGTCATGATTACGAAGATTGAAAGAGTGTCAGTGATGGTTAGTTCAAAAAGAAGAGCAGCAGATGCTTTACTCAAAGGCACGAAGCTACTGAGTGGTAAAACTGCAACCAGGACCCGGGTCCTTTGACTTCAAGGTATTTTCCCAAGTTCTCACTTACAACCTACTACCTGCAAAGCACAGAGGCCTTACGTTAGATCACTTACAGAAAGTATCTCTGATTCTTATAAGAACCTTTCAATGTAGAGCTGAAAGTTCAACTTTAGGACCTTAGTACAGCACTAGCAGAATAAGTGATCTAGAGTACTAGTTCACATACATATATAATCTCCATTACATTACTTTATATAGGTGGAAATGATCATTTCTTTTTATAAGGTAAGGAAAGCACGAATGTTGCTAACAATCTCAGTATGTGTTGGACCTGGGAGTTCAACTCAAAAAAAAATCCTCTTCTTGAAACTATTCCACACTCTACTCATTAAAATATGAATGCTCTAAAAGAAGTTCATTTATGGTTTTTCTGAGTTACTATAACTTTAACATTAGCTATTACCAAAAAAAAGAGAACATTTTTGTTCTACATATTTTCTTCTTTCTGACTCCTGAGCCAAAGTCTTACATAACAGCATGGTCTATCAATATGCAAGGTCCTGGCCTACTACAGAAGAAATTAGTCCTACACAAACATCTGGAAAGAGCAAATCAGATACTGCATGTATATAGCAACTACTCCGCTTTGAGAAAATATCATGAAAAATCACAAAATATGTCTATGTTAAAAACTATTTATTGTATATCTTCCACAGTAATGACTATATCCAGCAAATCACAATTAAAATTCAATTCCTTTCAAATTGGGCTCCACACAGGTATTTTGGTTTCAAGACTTGACTCTCAACTCACAATTTTTTCGCCATTACACTGTGAGGGTCCCTGATTCTAACTGCACCAAGAAAGTGAGAATATTTCAGCTTGTTGAACCTACATGGCTTTTGTTTTGTCCTGTTTCTGTTTGGGGCCTGGAAACATACTGGAAAAGTTAGACTTGCATCATTTGTGTTCTGTTAGAAAAAAATGCCTATAATGTTTCCTATAGTGTAAGACTGTTGTTATACATGCTTTAAGTTTTTGTATGTGTGAAGGAATCATTCTCTCGTTTTTACTTTTAAAAAAACCTTTTCACTGAGTTGAAAATGATGGTAGATAGAATTGATTTGGGTTTTGCTTTGGGTTTTTTTTTCATTTCTATTTCTTTGAAAGTGATGTTTTACTATCATCTCACTTGCATTGTTTCTTAGAAGTCTCTATGTGTCCTGATTTACTGTTTTTCTCTTCCCCGTGGATGTTGAGTAATCTGACCACAAATTGCCTTTGTGTGATTGATTGCTTCTCATGCTTGGAACTCATTCTTGGATTGATCAATTTGCAGTTTTCATAAAACTTGAGGAATTTGGGGGCCATTATTTCTTCAAGATTTTCTCCAGCCTTCAGTTTTTTCTTTCATGGATTATAATTTGCAAGTTGTCCAAATGATCACTGATGTTCCGTGTTAGTGGTGAACTTTTTGAGCAGGTATTTATTCTCCCACTTTATTATCACACCTACCATAAGATGATGAGACTCTCCTTCCCAGGGTTGTTTTTTTATAATGTTTACATGAGTTAAGCCATGCAAAGCACTTATAACCATAACACAATAAATACTAATTACTTTAAAAGGCAAGATCTTTGATCTCATCACTTTCTCAATTAAAGAAAGAGACTATAGGGCTGGGAATATGGCCTAGTGGCAAGAGTGCTTCCCTTGTATACATGAGGCCCTGAGTTCGATTCCTCAGCACCACATATACAGAAAATGGCCAGAAGGGGCGCTGTGGCTCAAGTGGCAGAGTGCTAGCCTTGAGCAAAAAAAGAAGCCAGGGACAGTGCTCAGGCCCTGAGTTCACGGCCTAGGACTGGCCAAAAAAAAAAAAAAAAAAAGAAAAAAGAAAGAAAGAAAGAAAGAAAGAAAGAAAGAAAGAAAGAAAGAAAGAAACTATAAATCAAAGATTAATATGGCTTCTACTTTTTTGTTGGTGGTGGTGGTCGTGGGGCTTGAATTCAGGACCTGAGTGCTGTCCCTGAGCTTTTTTTTCCTCAAGGCTATCTCTCTACCGTTTTAAGCCACAGCACCACATCCAGTTTTCTGGTAGTTGATTGGATGCAAGAGTTTCATGGACTTTCCTGCCAGGGCTGGCTTCAAACCAGGATCCTCAGATCTCATTCTCCTAAGTAGCTAGGATTACAAGTGTGAACCACCACTGCCCTTCTACTTTTTAGAGTCAAAGAGTTAATAATCCTAAATAATCTACTCTAATAAAAATCCCCTACATATAGTCAGTTTCCTGTTCCCTTTTCTCTTCTCCTTAGAGAAGTCAATACCTATTATACCAATTGAATGACTGAACAGAATTTAAAACAGAATCCGTTTTGGAGAACATACTTCACGATGCTCTACCTACATGAAAGAGGCCATCTGGGGCTACGAAAAGAGAAACGCTGAGCCTAGAAGACAGGTTACTCACAGACACAACCTAGATTAAGAAAGTTATCAGGCTCTCCACTGTCTACATACTGTCGATAGCTGGATATAGCAGCTATTAGGATGACAAATGAGACATTCATTACATGAAAAAAACAGACCTATCCAAACTTCTGTGTCAGCTAAAGAAAGAGGGATGGGAAGCGGGGAGGGATAGGTCCAGGATTGAGCTGGAGCCAGGTCCAATTTCATACTGAGCAACCTTTCGGGGCCACACCACTGTCTGCATCTGTATCAAGATCTTCATAAACCTTAACGCAAAGCTGTGACTCACCATTACCCAGCAAGCATTCTTGCCATACTCCCGTCAAAGTTCACAACACCTTCTGATGCTCCTTTGATGACTAGAGCAACTTCAAGCAGCAAAATCATCTCCATCAACCGAGAGGCTGGGGGCAACCCACTAGAGCTTAGAGTCTGAATCCAAGTTGTTTCAAATAGAAGATTCTTTTGCTTGTGTTGCAATTCCTTGTGGCTACTGTGGTAGAATATTTCCTATGCTTTATAATTCAAAGCAGACATACTGTCTTAGAAAGCCACTGCAAAATGGTGTGACAGACATTAAGTTTTCACAGCCACCCTTTCTTTGAATCCTCTATTTATGTGTCATTTTTGCCCCCGGCTTGATCTTTCTGCCTTGCTTTGGGAACTGAAACTCTCAACCCATCCTGTACCTGTGCTGTTTTCCTTTTGTCTGGGTGCTGAGCCTAATCACATAGAAGAAAGGAACACATACTTCTTCCCTGCCCCCTTCTTCAGATGGCTGCTGACAATTGGTCCTGGGGTGTTGTAGCATCAGATGCTGGAAAGTCCTACAAAGGAAAAAGGATGATTCTTGCAGGACCATGGCATTACACCATTGTTATCAGCTCAGCTGTGCTCTTTCCTCATTGGATCTGTTTTTAAAAGGATCTACGGTCATCTGAGAGTGATACCAGTGACCTTCATGACATCAAGTGCCATGTTAGATGAGATACTTCCGTGCAAATTTATAACTCATCACATCTACTACAAATAAAGCTTTTAGAGCATCGCTGGGATGCATTAGAATGAGGCTAAGAATGTTTCATTTCTATCAGGTGTCCCAGAGTATCCCAAAGTCTAGAGTTTTAGAGTTTTTAGGTTTTTTTCTTTTAGAGTTTTCTTTCCTCACATTCCCTTGTGCTTCTCAAGTAATCTCTTCTACTTGTTCCATGACATCTGAGTCTAATAGACGGAGAAGCAGCCCTGCCTTGGAAGACAGAAGCTTTGTCAACTTAAATCAGGTCAAGAAAGTACCAAAGCAAAAGAACCCTGAAAGTAATAGGGAAAAAATGGATATATTTCAGCATCTCTGCCAGGTACCATCAACGGAGTTTCACAAATTAATCTCTCTTCCATACAACACACAGATTCATCTTGTCAGCTACCATTAACAACATTAACTGGAATTCCAAGATCCTGTTAATATAGACCAGCGCTTGAGAACTCTTTTTCCTTCAGCAAAGCCTGCAAAGATAACTGGAAGATACCCATCAGTCAGTTGTAGACTCAAATATGGCCTGGTCCAGGGCCCCACCTGTTACTTTACTACTAAATACAATATTTTACTACTAAATATAATCATTGACAGAGGGGTAAAATGATCCAAGTCACTAACCATCTCTCTTCAAAGTATACATCCAAGTATTCTAACAAATGACAGAGAAATTAAAGAAAATGTCTACAGGAGTTTTGTCAGCCATCCTTCTGAAGGTGAGCATGTCTGTGAGCTACCTCAAACTCCCACAGTATCTGGTAGATCAAGGGCTGTAAGATTTTTTTTTATTTCTTTATTGCCAAAGTGATGTACAGACAGGTTCCTATGTCTCCACAGAGACATTCACTTCAAGCTCTGAGACAGTCACAAGTGCAACTTCTTGAGGTTCCTATGCTGCTGGAAAGTCCCTTTTTCATAGAGAGGCCATATTAGGTATTCTGGGGGAACAGAGCCAGTGCAGGTCAAAGGTCACCCAGTCACCCAAGGGATGCTATGAGTCCAGACCCACCCATAAAAGCACCCTTACCATCAAGAGGTGAAACAGCAGTCTCGCTGTGCCTTGTCTGGAATTCTGACCCAAAGATTCTATTGGCACCACAAAATAGTTGTTTGTGCTTCTATGTTTTGCACTGATGTATAAATAGCAGGCGCATTTTACATTAAATAGTGCAATGAACTGTTTAAAGTCAAACAGGCCTACAGTGAAATTCCACCTCCACCCTTCGCATGGAATTAACAAGCTACTTAACCTCTCATTCCAGCATGTTTCTAATCTGGAAACTAATGGAAATAAGACTTCTAATGGAGCTTTTGCAAGGAGAAATGGGGAGAGAGAATTTCTCCCATAAGTGTTTCCTTTCTCCCCTGCCACTCTTCAGGATTCTCAGTTCTGATGAGCCAATTACTATCAATGATGCTAATGAAACAAACCTATTATCATTCATTGGAAACCTGGCTCATTTGTAGAAATAAAGAACGGCTAGAGGGGATGCCTTGCCCAACAGAGAACTAAGTGGTACAGGGCGGGGAAGGGGGGTGTCAGGCCAACTGACTTCTCAGGGTTAAGATTTGCACCACTCCTCTAATTAGAAGCCAGCCTCAAACTAGTTTACTAAGCTCTACCTATAGTAATGCTGCTTCAAGTTACATGTGTGTGTGAATCTTTTCTAATGCTAACTTTCATTCTTCAGGTCCTAGGTAGAGGCTCAGATGGTTCATTTCCAATGAACTCCTCGAGGAAGACCGCATAACTGCTACCAACACCTGGACAGCAAGCCCCAAGCACTTGAAAAGTAAGGACAACTTAATCAGTCGCTGATTCATCCCCAACTCCATCTGATTAGCAGAGCACACACCGCTGATAGCTTTTCAGATCCAGGCCCTGATTTCTTGGTAGAAACCAAGAAGCTCTCCTGGCTTCAAGGCAAATACATTCATTTCCACCTGCAGCTTTCTGGGAAGGCCCACACCTGCCTACTCTTTCCTGATGATTTTCTCCTACAGATTTCACAACAACCTGCAAGCAGAGGTAAATCCTTCTTTCCCATTAGGAGAGAAAAAGGAGAGCCCCAAGGGCACCCATGGAACACAGATGGTCTCACTTCGGGCTAGGAGATCTTAGCTTCCTGTGGGAATACAGCTATGTGTCACTATACCACACGTGTCCCCAGTGTTAACTGGGCTGTTGGGCTGCATTATTTGGAAAAATAAATTCAAACGCAATCATATGAGAGACTCACCACTGCTCTGTTTATTCAGCCTTAGATACTAATTATGGAGAGATGGGGATGGAAAGGAACATACCAGGCATTTGTTATATGCTCAGTGCTCCGCTATGTAATTTCTCTGTGCTATATATTTAATCTTGTTAAGACAGTCCAAGCTGCCTGCTATTCACCTTGTTATATTTATAAGCAAGGAAACAGACCCAAAAGAGTGCCATACATTTGCTCTAACTCACACAGAAAGAAACAAGCATCAAGGGCAAGCATCAAGGTGATGTGTCTGGCTCTAAACCCCCTTAGCACCTCATGCTTCCAGTCACAGTACTTGACTGATGTTCTATGTCAGTCAGTGATGGTTTACCAATCTGATGGATTGTCTGATCTATTGGCAGATTTGTTGATAGTGCTGGCCAAGACCAATGTACCTTTTGGCCAAGTCAGCCTAGCTTTCCAGCCAGCTTTTATGGATTCAGTTTGGCCTATGTCTTATGTGCTTTTGCTTTCAAGCCAGTTTGTACAATAGAAAAGTGGTCTTCAGAGCCCATATTTCTCTGCATTCTACCCCTTGAAGCTGTGTGAGGATTGTCTCATTTATTGAGTTTCACTTGAGACCAAGTAGAAAACCTATTCCATGGCACTATAAGCCTAGGAATGCAAATAAACTTGAATCTCTTTATTCTGAACTTGAAGCTTAGTATATCGTCACTGAAGATCAAGACTAGATTTTAGCACATGAAACCAGCAAAGGGAGAAAGAACAACTTTTGTCCAGAAATTTATAGAAAACCGGTTAAGATGGCAGCATGCTGTGGAATCTCTGCAAAGAGAACTGGGAAGGCAGACAGCCTTGTTTATGCTGAGGCCTTTCATTTGCTCACTGTCTCAGGTTTCAAGAAAGATCCAGGCTATCTTATGACAAACAGTTCTGATTACAAGGAATTGAGAGTACTTTATAGAATGCCATGGTAGTAAATACAATTGAGCCACGTAAGACCTAGAAAATCTTTGAGTTGCTAAGCCCTTCTGTCCAGCCAGCTGGAATTATGAATAGCTTCTTGTCTCAACTACAAAATGTACTCTCTCTCTCTCTCTCTCTCTCTCTCTCTCTCTCACACACACACACACACACACACACACACACACATTTTCTCTGAAAGGCTCATGAGAAGCTCATAACATCAATTAGCATGGAGCTTTGTGTTGCCATGGTATTCACTGTCATTGCAACACAATCTCCCAACTCCCTCACCCTTTAGCATCTAACAACATCTGGATCTCTTGGGCCAGGTGTTGGAAAGAGAACTTGAAGAGAACTTATGCATTTCAGATCACATATGACTGAGAGTTGAAGTTGTCTCATACAAACATTATCTTTTCTGGAATCTGAGGTGGCAGTAGAACTTGAGAACGTTTTTTTTTAAGTCTGACCTTAGAGATTCTCCAGATATATTTACTATATACCCAAAGCAATGGGGGCCAAACTAGCCAAGATGGACTCTAAACAGGCGTAAACAGAACAGAGAAGATAAAAACCAAAGCGCTTATATTCTTTCTTATTCTCCTCTTTTTTTACAAACACATTGCATATGGAACCTAGGTCTCCCTCCACGCCTAAGTCTAAGAGCCACTGTGTGTCCCAAGTGGCCCAGGTGGCACCCCAGTGACTGTTGGTAACGAGGCCAATTAAATCAGCAAAGGGACTTCCTCCCTCCTTGACTGCTGGAAGTTGTGAGAGGCAGCTATGTGCCAGGCTCTGTGCTCAGCTCCAGAGCGGTGACCTGTGCCCAACAAAAGCACTGCAAGGGCAGGGAATACAGACTAGTTAAAACAATCATTCTAGCACAGAGGTTTTCATATGGTGCAGTTATTCCCATACCCTATGATGGAGTTGTGGGGCTTTGATATAAGCTACATCACAATCTCCTGGGTTCAGCTTTAATTGTACATTCTTAGTTATCTTACTATTGGCACCCCAAGTCAGAAGCTATCCGCATCCGCTTTGCATCACTGTGATAAAACATCTGACATAAACAACTGAAAAGGAGGAGAGATTATTTTGGCAAATAGTCTCAGTCCATTGTCAGCTGGCTGCAGCAAAATAGAATTTCATGGCAGGGGGCAGGTAGACCAAACCTGTCTATATACTGGTGACTGGGAAAGGAGGAAGAGGAGGAAGAAGGGAAAGGAGGAGAAGGAGGAGGAGGAGAAGAAGGAGGAGAGAGGAAGGGAGGGAGGAAGGGAGGGAGGGAGGGAGGGAAGAAGGAAGGAAGGAAGGAAGGAAGGAAGGAAGGAAGGAAGGAAGGAAGGAAGGAAGGAGAAATAAAGAGAGGAAAGGAGGAAGGAAAAATGGAATGAGGGGAACAGAGAGAGGAAGATGAAGAAAAAGAGAGGAGGAAGCCATGGTCTCAACATGATCTTCAAGCACACCTTCCCTCCATAACCTACTTCCTTCACCTAGGCTCCATCTCCTAAAGTTTCTTTCAATCCATGAGCTTTTGTGGGCAGAGTCTAGGAAGAGGGACTTACACAAGCCCCAAGAACATCCTATAGGTGCAATCTTTGCAAAATGCCCCATGAGACCACAGTGTAGCCATAGAGAAGAGGGACTTATGTAAGGAGTGATAGAAGAGTCCTCAGGGATTGATATTTGACTGGAATGTTTGTCTATACCAAGAAAAAAATGGGATGAGAGAATGCTAGGTTGAGTGAAAAGCAAAGCCCAGAAGCATGCAAAACATATCAAGGCTCCGAGGGCACCGAGAATAGGTCCATTTGAGTGAAAGATAGATCATTTATAGAATATGGACCTAGAGCTAGATTGGGAAGGGCCATGTATTATACAAAGCTAAAACAAAAGTCTCCAGGAGGTCCATTTAAACACTTTCTCTAACATTTGTCTTCGTATCTTTTCTCTGTAATTTACTTTTTCTACCATTTGTTTGGTCCATGGGAGGCATCCAGAATCTCAAAGAAAAAAACTCATCTAACAAAACAGTTGAGATGATATTGAAGCAGAAAGCCCAGAGCTGAGCTGATGCTACAGGAAGGACAAACATATTCCTGAGATCTGCCACCTCCAGAGCCATCTTCCCCAGAGCCAGAGAGCCTACGGGAGAAGGAATTCATTCCTCTAACATCTCTGGAAAGAATGAGCAGATCAGGAGTGGCCTTAGCAAGAGGAAGACATTAACCCTGTGTCCCTAAAAGTCCAAGAGCTATTTCCCTGTTAGAAGAGGCTGGGAGTCTGCAACAACTCCCATCCCCATGCCAAGAATTTCAACTGACTAGCGGGCAACCTTTCTCTGCCTCCTTCCATCTCAGGACCTGGCATTTCTATTCTAAAGTCTTCCTAATAGCCCCATGCAGTTAGACTAAGAGCACAAGCCTCCACCTAGAAATGTTCTTTCTTCCTTACTACCCCTACTTCCCTTTTATTGTCAAAGGGGACAATTTGCCTTTAAAATAGTTACCTGAGGTGTGATTGAGAGGAAATCACTACTTGTCATTTCCGGCTCCATGGGAAATGCCATTCAATCAAAGTTAACTAAGCCTTTTATTTCCCATATTTGCTCCCTCATGAATTGGGGCCTGCCAGCTTTCCATTTGTGAGACAGCAGAGAGCCTGTGACCTGTGGCATTTTTCACAGAGCAATTCCAAGGCCCAACAGATCACATTTCCCGATCTTTTTGTTCTCTACCAATTAACAGAGACCCCTCTCTGAGCTGCATGTCCAACCCTCTTTAGGGACTATTTAGAAAAGAGGAAGGGCTTAATTTTCTGCCTTTGCCTCTCTGTGCTTTCTCTATCCTCCTTCTCCAGCTCTCGACGCCACAGGAAACCCAGGATTCCTCATAGAAGTAAGCCATTTTTGGAGGTGCCAGCATTTCCTCTCCTGCATGCAGTGTTTTCAGAAGCTTGCTTCCTGGGCTGCAGACAGGCATCCTTTCAGAGCCTGGTATCATGGGAACATGGCCGGGAACAGGGCTCACGGCAAGGATAGGTGTTTCAGGATCACAAATGACTTCATATTTAAATGGTGACTCTCTCAGAAACTAGCAGTTTACCATGATAGATTTATTTTCAGTAATATTGAAATGGTATTAATATCTTTCCAGTTTGGGGAGGAGAAGCAACTCAAATAGCTGTGGCTGATGTTTATTATCAATTTTGTTATCCTTTGGGGGGCTGGAAGAACTGGGTCTCCCTTTCCAGGTCTCCTTTTCAGCAAGGTAGACTCAGATGGCACATTGCTGGGCAGTGTTTTATAAGCAGAATTCTGAGCTGGGCACCAATGGCTCATGCCTATAATCACAGATCAAAGCCAGCCCAGACAGGAAGTTGTGGGAGACCCTTATCTCCAGTAACCACCAAACAGCTGGAAGTGGAGCTTAGGTCAAATGATAGAGTGCCAGCCTTGAGTGAAAAAGCAGGAGGAGGAGGAGGAGGAGGAGGAGGAGGGGGAGAGGGGGAGGGGGAGGGGGGAGGGGAGGAGGAGGAAGAGGAGGAGGAGGGGGAGGAGGGGGAGGAGGAGAAGGAGGAGGAGGAGGAGGGGAGGGGAGAGGAGGAGGAGGAGGAGGGAAGGGGGAGGAGGAGAAGGAGGAGAAGGAGGAGGAGGAGGAGGAGGGGAGGGGAGAGGAGGAGGAGGAGGGGAGGGGGAGGAGGAGAAGGAGGAGGAGGAGGAGGAGGAGGAGGAGGGGAGGGGAGGAGGAAGAGGAGGAGGAGGGGAGGGGAGGAGAAGAAGGAGGAGGAAGAGGAGGAGGAGGAGGGGAGGGGGAGGAGGAGAAGGAGGAGGAGGAGGAGGAGGGGAGGGGGAGGAGGAGAAGGAGGAGGAGGAGGAAGAGGGGAGGGGAGGAGGAGGAGGAGGGGAGGGGGAGGAGGAGAAGGAGGAGGAGGAGGAAGAGGGGAGGGGAGGAGGAGGAGGAGGGGAGGGGGAGGAGGAGAAGGAGGAAGAGGAGGAGGAGGAGGAGGGGAGGGGAGGAGGAGAAGGAGGAGGAGGGGAGGGGGAGGAGGAGAAGGAAGAGGAGGAGGAGGAGGAGGAGGAGGAAGAGGAAATATCTCATTCTTAACCGATTGTGTATTCATGATATATTTAAGCAGCTATAGAATTTGCTGGTATTGGACAAATGTTAGTTCTTTCCTCCTCCTTTTACCCCTTTATGTCTTCTCAAAATACATGAAGTACTAATCTTAATATGAACACCATATCATTTGCATTCAGAGTGGAATGTGGCCCTGAAATCTTTCCTTCCTCCCTCCTTTCCTCCTTCCCTCCCTCCCTCCTTCCTTCCATTTCCTTCCTTCCTTCCCAAGTCAGATTGACAGCGGATGACAGGCCAGCCAGTCAGCTACAGAACCCACAGAGTCAGGCTTATTCTACTCTGCATTCCCGCCAGGCCTCTTTCCCTTCTGCCGGAGTGAATGAAGATGGCCCATCCTCACTTCCCAGTGACTGCCCCTCTCCTGAAATACCCTCCCTGCTGTGGTGAGCAGCTGGCAGGGAAGGAAAGAAGATTGTCTGGGACACAGACCAGTCTAGGGCGCCCTTGGAAAGGCAAAATGCAGACATTTATAACCAGTAATAAGAAACAGTTGTACGGGGCGGATGGAGAGCAGCACCGGGCTTCGTGTGGCCCTGGCAGTCATGAAATGAGAACCCGGGAAGGCACAGGTGAGCAGCGCTGGGGAGCAATACAGAAAGCGCAGTGCACACGGTGGCCCACAACACTCCAAGAGGTCTCTGGCCAAGAAAAAGATGACTATAACCAATTAGTATAGCTTTGAAAGACGATAGTCACCGCCCCCGTTCCACATAGGTGAGGAGAAGAGAAGTTGACGAGATAAGCAGTGAAAGGTGAGATGACAGAGCTCGTCCTTTAGGCAGAATTCCTGGCTTCAGGCCGCTCTGTACTCATCTTGGGTAAATTGTGACACCTGCTGGCACACGGGGAGAAATCTCGGGCTTTACTGTGTAGAAAATTACTGGAGCTCTTACAGTAGAAGCGACTCGTAGAGAAAGCAGGTTATAAGCTAGTGAGGTATCAAGCATCTTCCAAGGCTCTGTGGCCATGCCCACATCCAGCTGCCCAAGGCTGCCATTGTGTCTAGACGTGGAAAGGGCAATGGGGGTAAATAAGGGTGAGTCGTGAGGGTAGCAAGCTGCCCCAGACCCCAGACTGGGCACAGAAATGTCTGCCCTTGAGTTCCATCTGCTTTGTGTCTTGGGAATATTATACAAATAACCAGGCCTCTTTGCTTGCCACTATTGGTAGTAATCTTTGAAAATAATTCATGACTCTATAGTTTGATATTGAGAAATCAAACAAAATGAGATTTGAGGCAACAAATGTATTTTTGTATTTTCAACAATTATTAGAGTATCTACTCTTTGCTGGCAAGGACAGTATTCAACACACACACGCACACATGCACACACACATACGCACACACACACCCCATTAGTCCTCCTTTATCCATGCCATATATTCCCAATCGCCCCAATGCACCCATTAAAAAAAACACGGTTAATACTGATTTTTGTATGTATTATGGTTTTCTCAAACACACACATCTATGCTAGGGTTTAATTTATGAATTAGCATAGTAAAATATTCACAACAGTAACATACTAAAACAGAATGCTAAAAATGATCCCGGGATTTCTATCTGAAATGTCTTGTCCTTTGGGAGGCCGCCCTTCCTCCTTCCTCCTTCCTCGTGCCTCCTTCACCCCAGTGAGCCTAGCCCTTGTCATTTTCTGAGAGCACACCCTACCATTCCTCAAAAGCACAGGCAACACCGGAGTGGAGTCATACAAACCAAGGGGTCAAATCCCACCACCCCTTCATAGACTGAGATTGGAGATCAATTTCCAAGCACTGCCAAACTGTGGCATATTCTCCTATAAGAAGAGAATGCCAACATCTCTATAGTGCTTATAACTTTTTAAGGATTAAATAAAATTATACATATGAAACACTTGGGAAAATGTCTGAAGAATAAGCTTTTGTGAAACAGTTTATTTTGTATTATTTCTGAAAGTCTTGGTTCAATATCCATCCATCCTACCAGACTACCAACTTCACAAGGCAAGGTCTTGCCATTTTTGTTCATGCTATGTCCCTTGGTACCTAGCACAAGTACCTGAAAACATCAGGTTATATAAAATGTAAATTGTTATGGGTCTTACTTCATAGCTGTTTTAGTCTATTCTGTGTTGCTATAATAAAAGACCTGAGGCTGGGTAATTGATAAAGCAAAGAGATTTATTTGGCTTTTGATTGCAGTGGCTGGAAAATCCAAGTCACACAGCTCCAGCATTCATTGAAGCAAGGGTTCCCTAGCTACGCCATAGCATGTGCGGAAGCAGGTGGAGAAGCAACCACGTAGAGAAGGGACCGAGTACAAGGATAGCTTCGCTTCAACACAGCCACTCTTGTGAGAACTAACCTAGTGTTAGGTGGACTACATTACTCCCTCCCTTGGAAGTGCCCCATGGTCCAATTACCTGCCGTGAGGCCCCAGCTGTTAGAGATTCATCACTCCTCAGAATCATAATGTTGAGGAAATAAGCATCAACGTGTGTTCTGGTGGGGACATACTACGCTTAAGCCACAGCAGTAGGTGTTGAAAAGATGGGAGGAGATGAAATCTTAGTCAGTAGTAGCAATCAGCTGCTGGTTTCCCTGCTTATATGCTTACATATATATTTACATGTGTAAACACTCAGTTGATGTTGCTATTGTTATTAGTAATAGTAGTGTAAGTGAGACACACACATTTGGAAGTAGTATAGAAAAGATAGTAATTACATTTCCCGGGGAACAGAAGTCCTGCCTAGTGAATGGATGCCTGAGCAGAGCTTCAACGAACCCAAGGTGTTAATCAAGCAGACTGCATCAACTGATGAGTTTTCCTCTGCTCTGCATAACATGGCAGGCCCTGGGCTCTATTGTGGGCTCACCCAAGTCAACATCACCCAACCTGCGCCCCAGGAGCTTACAGTCCCACAGGGAAGAAGAACATCTTTGCCCTACAGTTCAGGGAACTTGGTGCACAGAGAAGGAAAGTAACCCCACTGACCAGATCAGAGAAACCTGTGGGAGGAACTGATGTGGCGGCGTAGGGATGCAAGCCCAGCGGGAAGCTAGCCAGAGGGACACCAGGCAGGAGGGAGAGAGAGCAGGTGAGTTCCAGTGGTGAGGAACTGCAAGGTGTTCCATTTAAATCTAGCTTAGGATCCATGGACAGGTTTGGAGTGGGAGGGAGCAGTCGGGAGACAGATAATGAAGAGCTTTACCAGCTTTGTTATGATTGGATTTTATTCAATGGGCCATACAGGTTGTTGAAGGATTTCTAAAAGGGAGAAGAGTGGTAATGTGATCGCATTTGCATCTTAGAGAGGTCAGTCTCTGAAGACAGTCAGACCGCTGCTGGGAAATTAATGAAGAGGCTCTTGAAAGAGTTCACATGGTCCTGGCCCTGGTCATGCCCAGAATTAATGTGATGGGAAAGGCCTGAGTTACCTCAAAATCTAATTGGAAAATGCAATCCACAGGATTTAGGGAATCATTTGGATTGGGAAGCAAAAGGAAAAAATGACCCATGATTTTGTTTGGATGACCAGATGGGCTATAGAACCACTCACTGATGCAGAGAAACAAGAACCGGCAAGGTTGCAAAGAGAAAGCTATTACTGTGGACTTGCAGATTTTAATTTGGGGCTTCTAGGGGAGCCATGTTAATGGCCTCATTTAATAACATATACTACAGAACTTCCTCATGCACAGGCCACCCGACAGATGATAGAATCAACCTAAGACTTTGCCTTCCAGTTTCTGCCCACTCCCATATTGACCCAGCACTGGACACTGGTTCTCTCCAGCTCGCTAAGGATTTTGTCACACGATTCCATTCTTCACCTTCTCTAGATTTTCCTTGCCACCACCCCCCAATCCCACCAAGAGGGTGACTCAGGTTATTAGGCAATCAAGTCTCCAGCCAGATCTTTCATGAGTGGGGCTGGAGCTCAGAGCAGGGATCAGAACCAGAAGAATACATCTACGCGTCTTCAGCACGTAGTTTGGACTTGAGAACAGATGAACCCACCGAGGGACACAGAGAGGGGTAAGAAGGTTTAAACACAGACAGAAACCTAGGAACAAAAACTATGAAGAGACAAGAGAGGCAGCCGGAGAAGAAATGCTAAGCACATATGAGGAGTAGCCAGGGACTTCACACTGTCTTATTTTGCTCATCTATGATGGATGAAATAAACACACCAACTACATAGAGCTGTTAATATTCAATAGATCCAAGATGGCAGGCACTTAGACAGAGCCTGACCTATTGTGAATACTCAAACTTTATCAATAGTTGTTGTTCAAACTGATGAAAGCCTTAAGAAGTTAGGCATTGGGCTGGGGATATAGCCTAGTGGCAAGAGTGCCTGCCTCGGATACACGAGGCCCTAGGTTCGATTCCCCAGCACCACATATACAGAAAACGGCCAGAAGTGGCGCTGTGGCTCAAGTGGCAGAGTGCTAGCCTTGAGCGGGAAGAAGCCAGGGACAGTGCTCAGGCCCTGAGTCCAAGGCCCAGGACTGGCCAAAAAAAAAAAAAAAAAGAAGTTAGGCATTGAAGATACAGGAAGTAAGGATTTGGCAGTGGAATGGAGTTCCTGAAATGGAACAGAGCATCAAGGCATAGCTTACCCCAAGGCAAGATGGGGACTCACCTCCTTCACTGGCACTGAGAGAAAGTCAGAGCAAAGTGCTGATGAATTCTGCTTTAGATAAATTGTTCTTAGAAATGCTGAGTTAAGAAGTTGCTAGAGCCTTGATGGGATTTTCTGTAAAGTAGGAAACAAGAGTACCATCTGAGAATGAAAGGAGGAAGTCGTGGATGGAACAAGAGCTTGTGTCCTAAGAGTAAGGAAGCCCAGCCTTGCAGCTACAGAGAATGGGCTCCGAGCATGTCGGCTGGGAGGCATCGCAGATCCTCTAGCCATGTCCACAGTCTACAAAGAAATGGCCTTGACTAGAGCGTGGATTGTTCCAAGATAGATTTTGCTCACAATCTATGACAGGAGGTTAAAAGCATAAACTCATTAAGAATGATGAAGAGCTGGCCCAGGAATTCCAGACTATGGGGATGGCACGAACCTAGAAGATAAAAGGAAATCGTAATCAAGGGGTCTGAGGTCTCAACCAGAAGGCACCCTGAAATAGCAAGATGACAAACAGGAAAAATGAGTCAAAAGGAGTAGATGGTAAACCACAGAGGCAAAAGGAGCAGATGATACCATTTACTGTGTATATGGACTTGACTGGGCCACCAAGTGACTGGATAGCAGGTTGGGCATGATTTCTGTGTGTGTCTATGAGGTATTTCCTAATGAAGCATGAAGGGACTTAAAGAAGATTTTCTCGGCAATGTAGCTCAATGGATTGGAGATCTGCTCAAATAGAACCGAAGGTAAAAGAAAGAACAATTCAGGAAATTTCCCTTTTGGGTAGGGATATTTCATCTCTTCCTTTTCTGCCCTCCGACTAAGGTTGACACCATTAGCTCCTCAGGCTTTCTGAGTCAGACTGAATTATAATATCAGCTTCCCTGCACCATCGTTTTAAAGATCATGGGACTTCTCAGCCTTCATAGCCATATGAGCGAATCTCTCATATATAATTATATTATTATATACATGTCCTTGTATAGCCAACTGGTTACTATCGCTTCTGTTTCTCAAGAGACTAGATTAAAAAGAGCCACACATTCTTCTTTATTTCTCCCGCTAAGAGCTAGAACCTGGTTTTCTTCTGTTTGAAACTCTGAACTGGCCACAATGATTGGCTTGACCAATAAAATGTGATGGAAGCTATGTTCCAAGGTGACAGAGAATGACTGAGGTAGAAGAAAAATATCCTATAGTTGCTTCCAGACCTCTGGTCACTTGCTCTTCAAACCTGACCGATTTCCTGAGAAACAGAGCTGTGCTGAAGCCTGCCATGCTTTGTCCATGCAGAGAGGCCTCGAGAGAACTCCTGAGACCTCAAGAAAAGGATGGCTGACCAGCCCCCAGCCCTTCTAGAACCTGCTGCTTTACAGCTCAAGTCTCAAATGTCTTCTTTTTACAACTTTATTTTTTAAGTAGTTGTACAGAGACTTCAGTTCACCATGAATGGGACGTATCTTGATCCATGTCACCCCTTTCATCATTCTCCCCCGCCTCTCCCCACCCCACCCATCCTCTCAATTTTCACACATGTTCATGTAATAATACAACTGCATTCTCCAGGAACAAAACCAAGTTTTCCTGGCTCAGTTCCAACAAACATGGAGATTCCCACACAACAAATGGTTATGGTTTCCACTGGTAGATGGCATAGTCTAAGGGCATGGCCACCGTGAGGTAGGTGGTTGAAGGTGGATACAAAACCTGATAGTGTCAAGAGGAAAGGAAAAGGAGTTCCTCACTTAGGACACAGAGAGAATCAGAGCAGAGACAGGCTGAGAGAAATCTTTCAGAATGTACAAACCACTTAAGAGAGTTGTTTTATTCTCAGGAACCATAGAAACTGCTATTTTTATTTAAGTGTATTTATTAGTATCCAACTGTGCAAAGGGCCATACTCAGCCATTGTTTAAATTTAGTGTATGATGTTCCCCTAGGTGACCATTCCAGAGATTTGGAGCAATAACTTACATTTGTTTAAAATGGTTTTCTTAAATATAGATGTTCCATTACTCAACTAATTTCATAACCTCCTCCTCAACTCCCATGTATTGCCACATATAGTCTTGTTTCTCTCTCTGTGATGACAAACACTCAACAGGTCTGTCAAATGAGCATCTGCTTTGGATCAGGTGCTGGACTTAGATTTGTAATGTGTCACATGATATCCAGCTTTGGGGATTATAATGGAGATGTTTAGCAAACACTTAATATAAACCAGGCCTAGGGCTGTATGCTTGTCATAAGACTCATCTCATTTAACCAAAATAAGTTCACAACAATAGATACTGTCCTAGTTGAGTTTGTTGTTTTTTTTTTTATATGTGTTCTTGTTGTTATTGTAAAG
The DNA here is from genome assembly GCF_023159225.1 of Perognathus longimembris pacificus. NCBI lineage: Eukaryota > Metazoa > Chordata > Mammalia > Rodentia > Heteromyidae > Perognathus > Perognathus longimembris. Next base: position 9,301,311 of record NC_063173.1, on the reverse strand, counting down.
GTGATATACACAGGGGTTAGTTACATAAGCCAGCTAATGAGTACATTGCTTTTTGAACAGTGTCATCCCTTCTTTCACTCTCTCCCGGTTTTTCTCTTCCATCCCCATTCACAAGTCTTCATCATAGTGTCTAGTAAGGTATCACGGCTGCATTTGTCCCACATTCCGTTGAAATTTGATAAGAGAAACAGACGACTGCAGGGAAAGGGATTTGTCTCTGGGCTCGGACGCGATACCCTATGGGAACGAGTTATCCTCCCATTGCTACTGCAGGGTGGAGTCCTCGGATGAAGCAGTCAAGAAGGGAAGGTGGGCATGAGGTCAGGGAGGCCAAGATCACGCTGCACCCTCACGATGAATCCAATCTCAGCAATAGTTTTATTCTGGTCTTCATTCTGAGGCTCTGGTTACACAGACTTCACCCTGATGCCATAACCTTTCTCTGAGCCTCTACACAGCAGTACCTTTGCTTCTACTTTATGAAATTACAATTCAGTAAGCTGACAATAAAATATCTTGAGTTATTCACCCTTCCGCAGAGACCCACACCTGGCCAGTGGCCCTGTCAGCCATTCTGGATACAAGGCCTAGGGTCTCTGAACTGTCTATCAAGCCAAAATAGCAGAATAAGTCACATCAATGAAAATATCTGGGGGCTAGGATTATGGCCTAGTGGTTGAGTGCTTGCCTCATATGCATAAAGCCCTGGGTTCGATTCCTCAGCACCGCATATATAGAAAACAGCCAGAAGTGGCGCAGTGGCTCAAGTGACAGAGTGCTAGCCTTGAGCAAAAAGAAGCCAGGGATAGTGCTCAGGTCCTGAGTTCAAGGCCCAGGACTGGCAAAAACAAAAGAAAGAAAGAAAGAAAGGAAATATCTGCTAAAAAAAAAAATACCAAAAGAAAATGTCACGTGAAAATTGATATGTACTTAATTAGACACCCACAAGTCTTCAACTCACCCACAAAGTGAAGTTTTGAATACATTGCGTAATGTTCAATGTTTAAATGGATGACTTTGTCTGATGCAATCTGAAATGACTCTTCCAAACCTGAGAATCCCAGGAGTAATTTCTTCAGGACAGAGCAGAATTGGGTGAGGTTTTATGTTGTCCTAATCTTTTGGAGGGACTGCAATTGGAACAGATACCACAGCTCTCTTTTGGTGCAAGGGAAAATCTCAGATGGAGAAAGAAAAGGAAAAATGTCACCTGATAGTCTCTAGGGATATATATATATAAGATGAATAGAAAGTGGGCAGCCTTCGCCCTGGCACACAGCCCACCTTGCTGATGTGTCGAGAGTATTTTAAACATACCGCTGCAGGTGGTGAATGAGAATAGAACCCAGAAATGTACAGATTAAATTTAGCAGCAAATTGAATTGCACTCACCAAGATGTTTGCCTCTCAGCCGGCTCCCTTCTTCCTCTCCATTCAGGCTGCAGGACACCTAATCACAGAAGGCAGCCTCCTGGCGAATTCAATTAGCCGCAGAGTGCCTCGCGTGGGTTAATGGGTAAGAGCAATGGAAAGGGACATGACTTATTCATAGAAATGGCATGAGCCGCGTGGGAAGGAGTCACATCGTGCCAGGCAATGCTTGTTCTTCTTTGGGGACTAAATATTCTTGCAAAGTGGCAGCTCCGTGTGTCAAGTCGGATAGGGGAGATATTAGCCCTGAGACAGAACCGGGCTTTTTAGGTGGGGTTGCTGCTATTGTATAACTTCGGCTCCATGAGAATAAGTAAACACTAGGGTCCTTACATGGAAGCACATAACATGTGCTCTGAATACTTAAAACACTGTCAATGGTAGCAATGAATGGATATCACAATACAGGGAGCCCTTAGCATATGGTAGACGGTGTGCTAAGCCAGGATATATATCGGCCTCTACAATGCGCTGTGATAAACTGACACCATGCAGCTTGGCACTGTCACCCACCGCCAATGCCACTCAGCGCTCATTGTTTCACTGACTCAAGAGCACCCTGTTTTAGTTCAAGTTCCTGCACTGAGGAGAAACTTGCTACATCCCTGTCCCCTTCCTTCTTCCCAACATCCACATTCAAAGGCATGGTGCTTCTACTAACTTAGCCTGTCGACTCCCTTAGTTTGTCTAAAGTGACTTGTGTCTCTTTCTGTTAAGACTTCAAATGTGACTTGCTTGTGAATCTCAAGAAGGATTGAACTGAAACAATTACGAGGTCGTATTAAGAGGTAGTTTCAGTTGACAACTTGTCTTTGGAGCCGTTACAGCCTAATTTCAATCTCTTCTTTACCTTCTTTGATCTTGTATTTAGATTTTCCGTAGATTCTTCACAGTCCTTTTCCTATCCATTTCCTTATCTTTCCATTGGATAGATAACAGTGCCTGGAAACTACAATGCTGTAAGGAATAGCAAATTACATATAAAGTGCTCAGCCATAAGGCGTGCTGTCACGGACTGTAATAAATACTGTTGGCAACTTTAATTTTAATGAGGTAACAATAAATGTGCTTGGCAGTGAGCAAGACATTTCTCCCAACTCTCAGTCTCTCCCAGGGCAATGGAGGAAACAGATAGGAAAACGTGACCTGAGCATCCCAAACCATGAGCACTCGTGGCCCAGACAGAGTGGTGTACAGTGTGCTTCCTGCTTCCTACCGGGAGCGTGGGTCACTAGAGGAGATGCCTACCATACAAGAGACAATGGGAGGCTACCATATCCCATGCCCCGCTCGCCAGCCGGTTCAAATGGCTGCTAGAAAACAGATTATGTTGACTGACATAAAACAGGAGATGCTGGCCCATCAGTTTGTTTGAAAAATAACCATTGAACCCAAATATCCAAAATCCCATTTTAGGCAATGCATAGTGTTTAATACAATCTAGTCAGAAGAACACTGATCAAAAAGTTCAAAAAGAAGATATAAAATTAATCCTCAAAAATCAATGGCTTTCCTGTGTGTCAACAATGCAGAGTAAGGCTGAAATCAGGAAAGCAACTCCTTTTGCAATAGCCTCAAAAAATCAAATAAAATACTTAGGAATTACTTTAACCAAAGATGGGAAAGACCTCTGTGATGAAAACTTTAAAAATCTGAAAAAGGAAATTAAAGCAGAACTAAGGAAGTGGAAAAACCTCCCATGCTCCTAGATTGGGAGGATTAACATTGTGAAAATGACAATACTGCCAAAGGCTATTTACAAATTCAATGCACTACTCATCAATATCCCAACACCATTCTCTCATGAAATAGAGGAAGCAATCTAAAAATTCATATGGAACAAGAAAAGACCTCTAATACAAAAAGCAATCCTTAGCAGGAAGAAGAATGTTGGAAGAATATCAATACCAAATTCCAAACTCTATTACAAAGGTATAGTAATAAAAACAGCTTGGTATTGGCACAAGAACAGGCATTAGGACCAATGGAATTGAACTGAAGACCCAGAAATGAACCCGCAGACCTATGGCCACCTAATCTTTGATAAAGGAGATTTAAAAAAATAGGATGGGGGCTGGGAATATGGCCTAGTGGCAAGAGTGCTTGCCTTACACATGAAGCTCTCGGTTCGATTCCCCAGCACCACATATATGAAAAACGGCCAGAAGGGGCGTTGTGGCTCAGGTGGCAGAGTGCTAGCCTTGAGCAAAAGGAAGCCAGGGACAGTGCTCAGGCCCTGAGTCCAAGGCCCAGGACTGGCCAAAAAAAAAAAAAAAATAGGATGGAAGAAAGACAGCCTCTTCAATAAATAGTGCATGGAAAATTGGCTGAATACCTGTAAAAAACTAAAGTTACATCCTTATATATCTCCCTACACTAGAACTAATTCCAAATGGATCAAAGACCTCAAGGTAAATGCAGATATTCTGAAAACATTGCAGGAAGGAATAGGAGAAACACTAAGGCTCCTTGGCACAGATTGAAACTTTCTTAATAAAGACCCAGAAACAGAACAAATCACAGAAAGGTTGAACAAATGGGATTGCATCAAACTGCAGAGCTTCTCCATGGCAAAGGACATAGCCTGCAAGATAAATAGAAAGCCCTCACATTGGGAGAAGATCTTCACTGGCCATACAACAGACAGGAGCTTCATATCTAAAATATACTTAGAGCTCAAAACGTTAAATTCTCCCAAAACAAATCCTCAGAGAAACAACTGCCCCATTAATAAGTGGGCTAAAGACTTAAAGAGAGATTTCTCTGAAGAGAAAATGAGAATGGCCAAGAGACACATGAAGAAGTGTTCGATATCACTGTCCACAAAAGAAATGTAAATCAAAACAACATTGAGATTCTACCTCACCCCAGTTAGAATGGCCTTTTTCAAGAAAACTAATAAAAAAGCTGCTGACAGGGATGTGACCAAAGGGAATGCTTCTACAGTGTTGGTGAGAGTGTAAACTTTTTCAACCACTCTGGAAAGCAGTGTGGAGGTTCCTTAAAACGCTAAGCATAGAGCCCCCCTAAGATCCAGCAACCCCACTTCTGGGCATTTACCCAAAGGATCACAAACAAGGCCAAACTAAAGCTACCAGCACAATCATGTTCATAGCAGCATTATTTACCAGAGATCAAATATGGAACCAACCCAGATGCCCCTCAATAGATGAGTGGATCAAGAAATTATGGTATATATACACATTGAAATTCTATGCATCCATCAGAAAAAAATGACATTACCCCATTAGAATGACTTAGAAAAAAATCATACTAAGTGAGCCAGACCTTTATTGGCAAAAATTAGTATATGTCTAGGATAGTCCTAGCAGATGATCACAATAGCCCAATAACTACGTACCTATGATCACATCAGATGATACTAAGAGAAATGACCTCGAAAATATGGAAGCAAGTGGTTTATCATTAAGGTTATTCTTTTCAATGTACTATGTAAAATTATTTCTTTTTTTCCTTTGTTCATCTTCCCTATGATTTAGCCCCTGTTGTCACTGTATTTGATTCTAGTAGCCTGGCTATTTTATATGTGTCTGTCTGAATTAGGGAAGGGAAGGGAAGGGAAACATTAAAACAATGAGACAAGGGGTAAATCGCAAAGCAATGCAACAGCAATACTTACATGACAATATGTTGTAAACTAACTGCACAACTGGGGGCAGGGAAAGGCGGGAAGATGGGAGAAAAATGTGGGAGAGAGTATCAAGTTGTACTTGCTACCTAATGTATGTAACTGTAACCTCGCTATACTTCACCTTGACAATAAAAAAATTAATTAAGAAAAAAGTCCAGCAAGAGCCAGGCGCTACTCAGGAGGCTAAGATATGAGATTGGCAGTTCAAAGCCAGCCTGGGCAAGAAAGCCCATGAGACTCTTATCTCCAATGAACCACCAGAAAACTGGAAGTGGCCCTGTGGCTTAAGTGGTAGAGCACTAGCCTTGAACTGAAGAGCTCAGGGACAGCGGCCAGGCCCAGAGTTGAAGCCCTACCAAGAGTCCAACAAGTGTGCCAAACATCAGAAAATAGTGATGTTGGTATCAAGAAGTTGAAATTTTCTTGAAAGACATGAGATCAAAGTTTAGTAGAAGGTCGTTCAGAAAAAGGAAGGAAGGGACCTTAAAACCTAAGGTCAAAATAAAGAGATTTTAATGATGATTTGACTCCAAAGTAAATCACCTGCCTAACAAGTGAATGAAGTAAATAAGCCATACCCAATATTATAATCTAATAGTATCCTTTAAATCATTCTGAACACCATAAAATACATACTGAGAATATGATTTTAACTGGTTCTGAATAGTTTGAAAAACTATTTTAGGAATAAAATAGCTTAAATTTCCCAAAATACTGTTTTAATCAATAACCTTTAATATGGATAAGTAACATAAAAGCTATAATAGAGAAGGACAGTGCCATAAATAGTGCCAGGTGTAATTTGCATTGTCAATAACACTATCACACACATGCAAGCAGACAAGCTCTATTCCTTGGGTCTCCTCCTCTCTGTCTACAACTTGCCCTAAAGCTGGCAATGAACATTCCTAGTTCATGAATTATCAAATCAAATCATTACATATTAACTCTGTATATAATGAATTAATAAGCTAAGTAAAGCTGCTAGCTTGCGTTTCCTCTTAGACTGAACCATCTTGTCGTGAGACACTGCAGTTTCGATTCCAGCCAGGCCTTCACGCTTCCTTTACTGTCAAGAGACAAGAATTGCTGTCTGGGGCCGTCCCATCCTCCCGACCCATCGGGAGATTAGTGGAGCTCTGGCAGGCCAGCTCTGAATCAGCCAGGTAGGGAGGCCCTTCACAGTTACTGAGTTACTTAGGAAGGGAATAAAGAAGAATTTTATATGAAAACCCACAAATAATTTGAATTAGACAAAATGAAGATCCACATATAAAAAGTGTTTCTACCCTTGACTCTATAGGGGCAGGCTAATAGAACATCCCCCATTCTATGCAGACTGGCTTGCAGAAAGATCACACTAAGGGAAGGTACCACAGCCACATCAACAAGCAATAAGGGAAGCCAGAGTTTTAGAATCTGACAGACACGAATGTGAAAACCAGCTTTGCCCCTTAGCACCCTGGCACAGGCTATTTAGCCTCCCCGGGTCTGAGCTTGACATCTGAGCAGCGGAGGGGAATGCTGTGTATCTCCTCTAGCGGTGGTGGTGAGGACCAAAATACATCCATCCATTCACACAACAGAATCAGTCCTGAATCCAAAACAAGCTAAATAAATTTAAATAAAATTAATTAAGTTACAATTAAACAATCAGCAACAACACAGTCAGGTCACCTAAGAAGGAAGTCCAGGCCGAACAGACCTGAGGGAAACAAATATCATAATACTCCATTGAGCTCTGCATTGGCTCCATTTTGGCCACTGCACATGCAGAAGTGGGAGGGGCACACAGACAATCTATGCATCCTAAGGAGACCGATGGAGTATCTCATCTCTTCAGTCACAGCCTCTCCTAGGCAATCGCTGCATATAGGATTCCAGAGAAGGGCTCTGGTCTTGATGGGGCCTGATGGCTTTGAGGAGTCCAGCTGGATCCTGTACTTCTGCCAGTAGCAGCTACCGTGGCAAGTGAATGGGGTGCCAGGAAGCGCTAAGCTGAGCCTCAAGAGTGCTCTGGTGGTATCCTAACCTTTTCTTCTTTTATTTAAAAAGTAGAGTGATAGTCACACTGCATTAAGAAATCTGAAACCCTATACTCTTCCTTGGTAGTTCAATCTACTCAATGAATGTAAAGACTTGTGTGTGAACACTAGAGTTCCACTGGAAAGTAGTAAGTATATAGCAACCACACAGACCATCCTTCATCTTTAAACATGTTCATTATATCACTCATTTGCTTATTCATCATATATTGAACACTTTCTATCTCCCAGATACTGTGCTAAGTACTCCACATGTATCATTTAAGCCACAAGAAAATCATTAAGACACTGCTCTAAACACCATCTCCTAGTAAGCAAATGGAAACTCGAAGAGATGAAATAACTTGCCTGATATTTTATAGAAATAAACTTGAATAGTAGTCAGATCAAATTTTGTGGTCTCAACCACGGGGTTATGACTTGGAAAACCACAGGGCAGGAACAGTGATTAATTTTGTCCGGGGAAAATCTTCACAGTAGAGAGATGACATTTGAACTCAATCTTAAAGGATAAAACAGAATTTACCCAAAGGGAATATGGTACAGATCACCCGATGCAGAGGGAAGCTCATATACAGAGGTTCCATGTGTGCCAAAAATGTTGTGAGGTCTGCATTCAGAGTCCGCCTGGCTCGACCTCCTGGAGGGGCAGGTTCAATTAGTGACAGCGCAGGACTGAATTTCTTTGCAAACATGAGTATCCGCAGTTCGGTTACATTTAGTATATTCACAGACAAACATTTTCTTTAAAACAAAGCAAACGATAATTTGTCAGACATCTACCAGTTCCATCTAGCTCATCAGAGAATCATTCCAACCCTTCCTATTTCTTTCATCTCTCCTAACTTCCTTTCCCAGACAAGCGGTGGAAAGTTACCGCACCTGTTAATCTGCCAATGAAGACATAAATTAGTAAGCTATCACCCACTTTCGGTATTATAATGACATTTTTGTCTTGACTATACATTTTTAAATCAAAAGTAACAAATTGCCTTTTTAAAAGGTTTGAATAATAGTGCCAACTAAGATAGTAAGGAAAATCAAGCTTCATCTCTTCCATCCTCAACTGCTTTTCCGACCTCAGTACATAGGACCAGGATCCACTCAGCTGCAAAAGCAGGACATGGAAGCCTTGCTATGGCCCTCGGGTTCCTCCCTCCCCTCCCTCTCCTCTGCACACAGCCAAGGTCTCTGTCATCTGTGTCTTCCCTTCTCTTGTCCTTACAGTACCCCCGGGAATGATTCGTCCAAGAGAGGCCAACCAGAGTTCTTCCCTCCATCTGCGGCCCCGATGCTAGGGAATTTAAGCTCTTCCACATGTCTCCTACCAAGTAGGAAATTCTCTGTGCAGTAAGAGACTAGCACCACCATTCAAAGAGAAGGGGAAAGCAAGCAGAGATGAGGCCTGGCAACTGAAAGCTTTGTATCTCTCCCCGGAGCTGATTACTTATTATTATTCCTGTCTCTTTAGAAAACTAAAGAAGCCAGTAAATTCCTTTTGTGTTTAAAACAAAGAAAGGAAAGACAGTGCTGGTTGTTTCCATCCCTAGACCCTCCGTGAGTCCTTACCTTGAGAGTGAAATGCAAGTTTGTGTGTGTAGCAAACTCAGCTCTTGACATGCAATGCCTGCCCTCCTCCCTACCCCGCCTCATCTCCCGTGCTTGCTGCTCTACCCACAGTTCAAAGCAGCGTTCATTCCTACCGAGCTGAATTTGATCGTTGAGGATTGCTGTTAAAACCACGGAAGACATACTGACTTTACCACATTCTCTTTGCTGTTAGACTCTACCTTGCACATGAACCAGCTTTCATCTGCTTAAATATAATGATCCTTCAAAAAGGTTTTTCGGATCAAGCTCATTTCTTGATGCAATCACAGACTCTAAACAAAGCTCTACTGTAGCAAAATGGCGGTTCTTTATTATAAGTCTCTGTTTACTTTCTGCCTTCTATTCCATGGGAACAGAAAAGAGCTCTATCTGTCTTCTCAATAAGTAACATGGTGCCAGGAATATGCACCAGCAAGTCAGAAATGTGTGCTAAACAAAGAAAATAACAAATATACTCAGACACTTCAGATTGGACATTTTAGAAATTATATTCTACGGCCTTATTTTAGAAAAGCCTATAATATGTACAAATGCCCCCCGATATTATTGAAGAGTGTAATATATCCACATTCAGCTCATAGGTTAAATTTTCTTGTGATTGAGCTGACTCCTTTGAAGAGTTTAATATTAGCTTTTAATTACATCCTGCCTACCAACTAGTACTTTAATAAATGCAAGGGAGAAACCCATCTGCATATCAACAGAAATGAATTCAATTCAATAATTCTATTTAATTAAGCTTTTTTTGTGTGCTCTAATAGTCAAATTGCTTGAGGAGATGGCATTTCCATTTCCGGAAGTTTGTGAACCAGAGAATGCTGAGCAGTTAATTTGAATATCTTGTAAAGAAGCTTTCTGTTTCAAAAGAGGGCATCAAATCATTCCCAAAGCAATACCATTCCCTGACACCTTCCCCAAATGTCTACATTCTCTCCCCAATGCTGTGATTATGGGAACAGAAGCTTTTTCATCATTCTACCTCCTCACTCACTCCAATGTCAGTGGTTTCCTCGTCTCAAGGTTCACACCAAAGCTACCTCTTTCATAAAACATGCCCCGATTTAGCAGTCATCCTCGCTATAGCATCTGAAGGTCTGACTTTCAGATTAATCTACTCCAGCTCATGATCTCAGGAAAAGAAATAGATGCCCCATCCCTTAATTAAGTTTCCTGATCTGTAGGAGTGAGAGCCTGATCTTTGAGAAAGGGAAGTCTGTGTAAGAATGTTGTATTTGTAGAAGTCAGGAAACTTGCAGGCTCACGCCTGGAATCCTAACTAGTCAGGAGGCTGAGAGCTGAGGATTGGATTTCCAAGCCAACCAGGGCAGGAAAGTCCATGAAACTCCTATCTCCAATTAACCAGCAAAAAGCCGGAAGTGGAGCCGTGACTCATGAGGAATGCAGTCAATATTACCTACCTATGAGCAAGTGGAGAAAATTCAATGTTCTAACAGACATGAAAGTTCAATCACTGTGCAAATCTCTATTTACAGTCTTGGTGCAGGAACCTAAAAAAGCCAATGCACAGATACACTAAAGAATCTGATAGACACATCCAATCCTTCCTGTGCCAGAGGCTTCTCTCTGTGATCATCACCCAGGCTGCACGTGCAAATCAATTTTCATAACATGTTTTGTGGGATTTTTTTTCTCTATGCTTTTCCTTTTAACCACTCATGGAAAAATAGAATGTATTCTGAATGGGGAAAAATCTTCAAATTAGAGAAACATAAACTATGTAAAGCTCAAAACATATGTAATATGATAATGCAGGAGAAAAAATAGTAAGACACAATTCCCCTTTAGAAATATGAGCCTGGACATGTGCTTCCAGTGTCTGCTGGCTCTCTTATGTGTGGAATTTTATACTGCGTTGGACCCGGGTGCCTTCTACCAAAGGCCTGGGCATTGTATATACCCTGGGTGTTGTATATATGTTTATTTGAGTTAGGGAAAGGAAGGGGAACATCAAAATGGTGAGACAAAGGATAAAAGGTGAACCAATGCAACAGTGATATTTACAAGACAATGTGTTGGAAAGTATCTGTACAACTCAGGGGAGGGAAGGTTGAGGAAAGGGAAGGTGGGAGAAAAATTAGGAAGGAAGTAACAGGTTTGACAAGAAATGTACTGACTACCTTATATATGTAATTGTAACCCCTCTGTACATCACCTTGACAATAAAATTAAATTTTTTTAAAAAGTGCTCAGTGAATTAGAGTTCTAGCTCTGCCACAGAATAGCTATCTAGACTATACTAACAAACTATTATTTAAATGTGCACTCATTTTAAAAGTGTGTAAAGATGGCTTATTACTCTAAGTCTTTTGCTAGACGTCAAGATGTTGTATACAATATCAATAAGAATACCAGAGTATGTGCTCAACAAATGGTAAAACTTGTCTTTTTTGCTCTATTTCATGCTACTCTTACCTTGCAGGTGTTTCTAATTACTTCGTGTACCCTACAAAATCTGTTTCATCCTTTACAATAGGAGCTTGGATGCAGCTCAGAACCTCTGGGAAGATTTCCCAGCGTGTCTCCCCAACTCATGACAGGTTAACGTTTCTCTCTTGGAGCCATTCTAGCATCTGAAAGCAGTAGCAGGTTCTCTGTTTCTAGAGGTTCTGGGGCCTGCTTCTTCCCTGAAAGAGAGGTAAAGCTACTGCAAGCCAGCTGAGCCACCATTGATTCAACTTCGTTTGCATGTCCACTGTGTACACCGGCCAGGCACTCGGGAAATGTCCGGGAGTTCCAGGTGGCTCAAGATGCTCATTGGTTTTGAAGTTCAGAGTGATGCTTGTGAACTCAACCTGCTGCTCAAGAATGGATGAGGCAGAGCTCCTGCACTGCACCTTGGAAGACAGGTGAATTGCCAGGAAACGAAAGTGGGAAGGTCAGGAGGGCGACATGCCGTTGGAATAGTATGCTTAGGAGAGTACAGGTAAACCAGAGTGACTCTCACAACATGAGAAGGCGGTCAGCTGGATATCCTGGCCATTATCCTAAAAGACATGGGAACCTTCACAGAAGGAAAACGGGAGAGATTTGCCTTCTAAATAAAGAGAGGAAAGGCAAGGGGGAGGGAGAATGCAGTCCTGATATTTGAGGTTTAACCTATGAAACTAAGAAAATTGGATGGGAGGGGTTGGGTCAAAGGGGATGAGGGAATGAAAGGGATGGCATTGATCAATATGCTTTGTATTTATTAGCTGATTTGTTGAAAGATAATGCCTTTGTACACCTTTTCTCTATATATATATGATATATACAGAGAGAGAGAGAGAGAGAGAGAGAGAGAGAGAGAGAGAGACTAGGTGCTGTTGCTGAGTTTCTTTGCTAAAGGCTACTGCTCTAGTGTTCTACCACTTGAGCCACAGCTCCATTTCTGGCTTTTGGGAGGTGAGTAGTATATTGGAAATAAGAGTCTCGTGGACTTTCCTGTCTGGACTGGCTTCAAACAGAGATCTCCTAGCTCAGCCTCCTGAATAGCTAGGATTTTAAAACATTTTTTTTTCAAAAAGAAGTGCCAGATCCTTCCTATTATTCTGGATCATGTCATTTCTTTCCATATATTCATTAAAAGTACATCTCTTCCACAACATTGGTTTTGAGATGTCTGTTGCTGAAGCTCATAAACAGTGCCTAGGAGTTCAAGCCCTAGGACTGGCATTAAAGAAATATAGAGTCAGTGAATCAGAGATCTTATTAGCCTATCCACATTCCAGTAAACTAGAGTTCACACAAGAAGCCATTTTTATTCTTATTAGTATACTTTTAGGAAAGATGTAAGTATAATTCAGCTGAAACTTTATGATAGTTTCTACATAGTTTACTACAAATAGTATCTCAGGATCCATTTAGAAGTGGAATTTACAATATTATCTGATTTATAATTTATACTTTAATAGAAAAGTCCACATTTTTATTTATGATTATTTCATTGTAAAAAAAATCCAGTATTTAGTACTTCTGCATAATTTTTGTTAAAAACAACAAAAAATAATTAAGCATCTGTTTTCCCAGGTGTTGATGAGAAAACTCTGTCTTGCCTCACTGAGCAGAGATTAATGTAGCTGAAGCCCAGGGCCAATTACATGGAGAAATGTGATCATGAAAGCCAAGAAGGATTTTTTTCCCAGAACAGAGAAACTACAAAGGCAGAATACACTTTATCTTTCTGTGTTATTACCAGAAAAAAAGCAGCCCGAGTTCCCACACTCCAGGCCTTTTCCACCGGCTTCAGTGAGTAGTTTGTCATCAATCAAGATGATGTTTGAATTCTGGATGGCCGATTTGTGGCCGTTTCCTCCCTATGTGAATAAGAAAGACCCTTTACATGACAAGGTTATTTATTAGGAGCAAGACTTCAAGAATCCTTTCTGTAATGGCACAGCTAGAGTCTACTCTGGGTTGATTCTGAGATTAGGCTATCCTCCCTTTTCAAAGCTCAGCACAAAGACTTATTTTAACAAAGTTATTTATCTATGATGAGAGAAATTCTCCCCCCCCCCAAAAAAAGTCCTTCATCAGAGTATCTTCATTTTTGAGTTTGGGGGTGTGTGTGTGAGTGTGTGTGTGTGTGTGTGTGTGTGTGTGTGTGTGTGTGTGTGTGTGTTGGTACTGAGGCTTGAACTCAGGGCGTCATGCCTCCTATAGCTTTTTCACTGGAGAATGGTGCTCTACCTCTTCAGGCGCACCTCCACGTTCAGCCTTTTGCTCGTTAATTGGAGTAGCACAGACTTTCCTATTAATTGACGTTAATCACAGTCTCACAGACTTTCTTGCCTAGGCTGACTTCCAATTGATCCTCTGCTCTCAGCTTCCTGAATAGCTAAGCCACTAGAGCTAAGGCTAGGGTACACTTATTTATTTTTTTTTTTTTTTTGGCCAGTCCTGGGCCTTGGACTCAGGGCCTGAGCACTGTCCCTGGCTTCTTCCCGCTCAAGGCTAGCACTCTGCCACTTAAGCCACAGCACCGCTTCTGGCCGTTTTCTGCATATGTGGTGCTGGGGAATCGAACCTAGGGCCTCGTGTATCCGAGGCAGGCACTCTTGCCACTAGGCTATATCCCCAGCCCTATTTTTTAAACACTGCTTTCTCCTTTACGTCCTAACTCGGTGTTTGTTTGGCACAGTCATAGACTTTATTTCCACAGACAGTACTGAATTCACTTGCTAGAATTTAATGTTTCATGATAATGTCTTATCATTAAGTAACTATTTAGATACAAAAGCTTCCTGCTTGCATTACCTGGTTCCCAAACCAAATAGTCCTCTTGGTTAATGTCCCTTTCTCCCACACTGTACTTGAAAACCTTATCAATCTTTAAAATCTCCCTTTCCTTCAAACTTCTTAGACTCAGGGTTTGCGACACTCACCTACGGTCCAGCCCAGGGATCATTGAGCTTCCACAAGGTGATGCTGAAGGAGGAGACAACCCCTTACTTCTATGGCTTCCACCAGAGGTTGCTTTCTCTAGCATGTCACATGTTAACAGGCCACGGTTTGGCTGTAGCTCTCCTCCATGTGTCATCCTTCTTGCATCCAGAATGAAGCAAGACACCTCAGGGGCATGCTATTCCGAAGCAGCCATGGAGAAGCAATGCGAATACCATGGATAGCTATCTCTTCATGATTCTGCCCAGCATACATGCCTTGTATCTACATTTTGTGGGCCAAACTAAGATACAAAGTCCAGTCTGATGCCAAAGTACACAACCTTATAATCTCATAGGAAGAAGAGTGGACAGTTGGAAATAATACTCTACTGCGCGGGGGGTTCTTTCCTGTACTCACAGACAAAGGAACCGCAATGCTGTTTGGAGACAGTACTCTGCTTCCTTTCCTGCAAGTATTGTCAGTACCCTCAACTGGATTCCATACACACCCCACTTCAGAAGTTCACCCCGTTCTCTCTCAATCTTTCCTCCCTTATGGGATTGACAATAATGATCTGCCTGCCAGCATTCCCTAAGAACTAATGATGCCACAAATTGCTTATTATTATAATGAAGAATTAGAGAAGCAAAATAAGTGTTTTATCTTATAATTTTGAATCTAGAGAGGACTAGAGATACTTTTTAAAATTATCTTGACTTAATTTTTTTAGCTTAAAAAGGTGAATTTTCAGCCAGATAATAAAGCCTCACACCTATAATCTTAGCTACTCAAGACTCTGAAATCTGAGGATCAAGGTTCAAAGCCAGCCTTGGCAAGAAAGTCCATAAGATGGAAGTGGAGTTGTGGCTCAAATGGTAGAATATTTGTGTTGAGCACAAAAGCTCAGGGACAGCACCTAGGCCCTCAGTTCAAGCCCCAGGACTGCCACAAAAATAAAAAAGCTTGAGACCCAGAGGACATTTATTTGCCTGTGTTTCAAAGGCTACAGAATTACAAAGACTGGAACTCAGATTTTCCTTATAGCCCTTTCAGCACTCCAAGGCACTTAGCCTACTGGCAAACTTCAACAAGGGTTTCGCCTTCCTCCCTGGTGATTGTCTGTGAAGAAGCTGGGAAATGTGACGATAGAACACCCAAACGCATAAGAACTCTCCTCTCAGCCTCAAGGAGCGCAGATGAATGCACCCACGCCCTTCCAGAAGGCGCTGTTTCTTCCTGTGATACTTAGTCAACATGGTTTTACTAATTTTTGATTTGTTTGGGGGTTGTTGTTTTTTTTTTTGTTTTTTTTTGCCACTCCTGGGGCTTAAACTCAGGGCCTGAGCACTGTCCTTGGCTTCTTTTTGCTCAAGGCTAGCACTCTGCCACTTGAGCCACAGCGCCTCTTCTGGCTTTTTTCTATATATGTGGTGCTGGGGAATCGAACCCAGGGCTTCATGTATATGAGGCAAGCACTCTACCACTGGGCCATATTCCCAGCCTGTTTTACTCATTATTATATCAAAATATATAGGTCATGATGTGACGGTCAATGGCACTATTTATGAAGTATCCATGACAGGATTATAATTTCTAACTTCCGTGTGCTTTTCAAGGGAATAAAACTAATTCCAGCTAAGAAGCAAAAACAATGTATATGACTTCCAAGCTGATTGCCAGCATTGTCATCCTGCTTCTACATAAGGCTTTGACTCTAATTCCTAACCCTGTCTGTTGAGGATATAAATGTGGATTCCCAGCCAATCCACAATGAACATATAGCAGTGGCAACAAACAGTGCTTTGTATTTTATTAGCCCCTAGTATTAATTTTTTAATTATTTTCAAGTAGCTGTACAAAAGGCTCGCCATTTAACAGTTTATGAATACAATGCACCTTGATCAATGTCAGTCCTTTCAACATTCTCACCCATCCCTCTCAACCAATCTTCCCTTATGTTTCTTAATGTAATAGTATATACATTGAATTTGTGATTCATTTCCCCTACTCCTCTCTTCTTCATTTGCCTACCCCTCCCCCCTTGGCTTCACCCCACCTCTTCCAAGTACCCACTTTGATTCCTGGTGCTTCTTTTGTTGTAGCCTCTGATATTTAACACTTATCTTTCAATATAACTGATGATACTTTGACTGATCCTCAGACTAATAAAATCTATTAATACAAAAAATGAAAAAGGTAATCAGTATAATAATCAATTCAGGATGAATTGCAACAGGTTGGAATTAAGGGCTAAGCATGCAATTTGAGAGACCTTAAGAATAAAAATGTAATGTCCACTACTTAAGATCCACAAGTAAATTTCAATTTACTGAGCATCTGTGGCTCCTGCCTATAATCCTAGCTACTCAGGAGTCTGTGATCTGAGGAGTATGGTTCAAAGCCAGCCCAGTCATAAAAAAGCATGTCAACCTTCAAACTAAGCCAAAAGTGGAACTGTCGCTAAGATTGATAGAGAGCCAGCCTTGAGCAAAACCGCTAAGGGACAGTGACCAGGTTCTAAGTTCAAGCTCCAGTACCAGAACACACACACACACACACACACACACACACACACACACACACACACACACACACACTAGTAAAGACATGTTTCATATTTTCCTGGACAAAATACCATACATCCTGGTTATCTGTATTCATACAAAAGAAGTATTTGTAAGTCAAGAAAAAAATAGACCTGTGTTTCGCAGACTATACCCAAAGTACCAGCCTTCGGTTAATGAGAATGAAGTCAAAGGAGAATGACTAAGAAGTTGAGAGGACTTGTAACTAAGACTAAGGAGTTGTTTAAGAATCTGAGATGATCAGTCTCCCAAAACCAAAGACTCAGTAGGGACCTGAACTGTGTATTTGAATATTTGGAGCTCTGTGATGAGTATAGAAGATTTCTAATGGGAGAACTATAAGGAAGCAGTCGGGCCAGAGAAGCTTCCCTGCCCTCCACAAAAAAGTCTCTCTTAGGCCTATGAATAAGTTTGGTGCTTGTTGAAACAAAGATCAAACTGAATTTGTCTATATGAACATGTTAGAAAACTTTGAAGTTCATCAAGGAAAGAAGAGTACATTATTTATCTACTCCAGTATTCAGTATTTATGAAATAGAGTTTAATCAGAGAGAATTTTCAAGTAAGCAGACTCCAACAGTAGTGAAAAGGGCCCAAATGCCCACTTCTGAGGGTGACTTACTGAAGTAAGTCAAGGTCTAGCAGAGACCTAAAATTGCTGTCATAGCTCTGCTTCCAGAATTCTGCAACTTGGTTAAGTCTACCCTGGATTCTGGCATTGAAAGCCAACTTCTAATTCACGTATTTTTGACACACAAATACGTGTGTAGAAAAGGATGGGGGTTCTTCCTTCTTAAAAGAAAGAAAGTAAAAGAGAAACATAGAATTTAAGATAGCAGATGACACGGTATGCCTACTTTCTTTAACTACATTTCAGGTCCCTAATTTCCTTAGATAAACTTGTGTATAAATTAATTAGGCTCCTTTCTAATATATGTGTTTGATTTTCAAAGTATCTCTCACTCTCTTTCTCTGTGTAGATCAGGGTGTACTCTTAAGAAATATGAAAGCTTAGCTAGGCACCAGTAGCTCAACCCTGTAATCCTAGCTACTTAGGAGATTGAGATCTGAGGATCACTGTTCGAAGCTAGCTCAGGCAGGAAAGTCTCATATCCAATTAACGACCAACAAGTTGCAAGTGGAACTGTGGCTCAAATGGCAGCGAGTGTAAGCCTTAGGCATAAAAGCTCAGGGGCAGCACTCAAGCTCTCAGTTCAAGCCCCATGACCAGCACAAAAACATATAGTCATTTATCCCCGTGAAGTGTATCTGGTATAGAAAATCACGAGGACATTGCAAATGGGGAAAGAGAGAAGGCTTTAAAGTTGAAAATCCATCAAAAAGATTATATACTGGGATCAATTTGATTTGATTCCAGAAATGTAAATATGGGTCAACATATACGAATCAACCTATGTTATGTAGCATATAAACAGAATAAAAGACAAAGGACACATAATTATCTCAGCAGATGTAGAAAAAGAATTTGACAATATCTAATATCTCGTCATGATAAAAGCTCTGAAGAAACAAATAGAAGAGACATTTCGCAATATACTATAGGCCACATATGATAAACCTGTAGCCAACATTATAGGAAACAGAAAAACCCTGAAACCATTTCCTCTGCAGTTAGCAATGAGGTAAGACTGTCTAGTCCTCCACTCCTATTCAGTAAAGAATTTGAATTCCCAGTCAGAACAGGAGACAAGAGAAAAAAAAAAAAAGGAAACGAATGAACGGGAAATGAAGAGCTTAAGTTATCTTTATTTGCAGATGGAAAGATGATAGCGAGTGAATCTGATCAATGTATAATATGTGTATATATGGAAGTATCACAATAAATACGTGTACAATTAATATATACAAATAAAAATTTTAAAGAATAGATGGGAGGGTTTCTTTCAAAGGATTTCCAGTTCACAAGGATAGGGAAAATTGTATTAAACACGTGAAAAAATCTGAAAAAGGAAGTTCATTGAGTGATATTAATTATATTCAATAAAAGACATACAATACAAGGTTTAAATATGGACCAATCAAGGACTTAATAAATGATATATATATATATACATACATAATACCACATTTTAGGAGATAAAGAGGTTTTAGTTAATGAGTCTTGTTTTTATAACAAAATTTTATTAAATCTAAGAAAATAGATAACTGTGAAGTTCCTAAATATCCCATCTTCCACACATGTAAATTCTCCCTAGTGTCAATATTCAATGAATATACCTACATTAGCAGGTCGTTATGTAATGTGTGTAGTTTGAGTAAACTACACACATTACTTTAGGATTCACTCAGGCTATATGTTCTTTGGGTTTTGATGAATATGATGAATTCTGTCCAGCATTCTAACATCATACAGTTTCATATTTTATATTTAAGAGTATGGTCAATTTTGAATTGTTATAAGTGATATATGGTCTTTGTGTACTTTTTTACATGTGGATTCCTAATTGCTCCAGAAGTATTTATTACAAATACTCTCCCTATTGAATTCTTCTTGCTCCTTTTTCAAAGTTCAATTATCTGTGTTTGCTGGGTCTAATTCTGAGGTATCTACTCCATTCTTTTGATCTATTTATTATTTTGGCAATACCATTTTTATTAGTTTTATTATGGGTAGAGTCAGAATCAGCTGTGTATCTGTGCTATGTGCTACTCTGGATCTTTTTCCTTTTCATATCAACTTTAAAATGTGTTTAAAAATCACAAAATGAGGGCTGGGACTTTTATTGTAATGATAATACATTTATCAATCACACACTTAACATTTGATATTTGAATCTAGGAACATGAAATCTCTCTCCACCTACTCACATACACTTTTACTTCTTTCATCAATTTCAGTTTTCCCCAAGTAGATGCTATGCATTATTAGATTTAGACCCATTTCATTGTTTTGGTGCGAATAAAAATAGAATTATGTTTTCAATTTCAAATTCTCAGTGTATGTTCCTGGCATATAAGAAGGCAATTGGCTTTTGAGTATTAGTATTGTATTCACTACTAAAGTCTCTTGCCACTTTGAAAATCACTTATTAGTTCCAGAAGGTTTTTCTCATGTCTTTGGGATTTTCTACATTGATGATCATATCATCTGCAAATAAAAATGGTTTTTACTACTTTGTTCCAAATCTGTATTCCTTTCATTATCTTTTCTTGAATTACATCATTTGCTAGGATTTACAATGCAATATTGGATGGGAGTGGTAAGAGGTAGCTTTCTTATAATATTTCCAATCTAGGGAGAAAGCGTGTAGCTTCTCCTTATTAAGTATAATGTTATCTGAAGATATGAATGAGATATACTTTATCAAGAAGAAACTTCTCTTTCCTAGTGTGCTGACAGTTCTTATCAGTAATGGATAATGTATGAGCCTTTATCAGATTCTTTCTCCTCAACAATTTAGTCTGATTTTCTTTCCAATCTGCTGATGTGGTGAATTAGGAAGATTAATTTTGAAATGGGTTATTGGCCCTCTATAACTGAATAAACCCCACTTGTTTGTATCTTGAATTTTTTTATATTTGTTGATTTCATTTGCTAATGTTTTGCTGAATTTGTTGCACTTATCATCATGGGAGCTATTGATTGGTAGTTTTCCTTTCTCAAAGTATTTTGATCTGATAGGAGTGACCACACAGAGGGAGTCACACCCATTCCCTTTGCTTCTCTTTTTCAGAAGGGAGCACAGCAAATTAGTATCATTTCTTCCATAAATATTTGGCAGTAGTTACCAGTGAATCCATCTGCCTAGTGCTTTCTTAGTTAGAGGAGTATCATTAACTCAATATAGCCCTGTCTAGATCCTAGCTCAGGGGTTTGGGAATCCCATTACACATCTCAGTTTTGCTAAGGAACTGACCGTGGTCTGAACTCTGCAATTTTTTAGTTGGGTGTGTCTGGGAGGAGGCTGGGCACCATCTTGGAACCTCCATCTTTTCTCAATTAACAAAACGGCTGGGGTAAAACGCTCGCCCATGTATTCATGGAACGGTAGTTTCAGTTGTGTATCCTCATATGTTTCTGGTTATACGGAGCTCTTTTTTCTTCCTTTCTCTCCTTTTTTCCTCTGTGCCAGTTCTGGGGCTTGAACTCGGGGCCTAGGCACTGTCCTCGAGCTGCCTTGCTCACAACTGGTGCTCTGCCACTTGAACTATAGCTTCACTTCTGGCTTTTTTGAGTTGCTAATTGGAGCTAAGAGTCTCATGGACTTTCCTGCCCTGGCTGGCTTTGAACCACAGCCCTCAGCTATCAGCCTCCTGAGTAGCTAGGATTTCAGGTGTGAGCCACCGTTGCCTGGCAGGAATCATTTCTTAGTTCTATTTCCCAAGTTAGATGTGGTTTGCAGACACAGAGAGGGCATCTTACTAAGTCATCTTCAACAGACCACAGGGTTAAAACCAACATCTGGACAAAAGAAGATAACCCTGTACAGGTTAGTGCAGCGTTGTTCCAACTTAAAAGAAACTAACTTGATGGGGGAAAAAATTCCAATTTATACTCTAATAAAGTAACAATTGACTCCTAGACTCATTACATATTTTGGGATCAGTCACACTTCAGCAGTTGAAATGAAATCATCTGGAAGTCTATTTTAAATTCAGCATTAGTCTGATAAAGTAAAATCTGCAGAGCAAGAGACTAAGTTATCAGAAGAAGCAATTCTAGACTTCGGTACACTGGGTATTATATGTATGTTTATCGGAACTAGGGAAGAGGAACGCCAAAATGGAGAGACGAAGGGTAAAAGGCAAACCAATGCAACAGCAATACTTACAAGACAGTATTCTGTAAACCAACTATACAACTGGGGGGGGGGAGGGCAAGGAGGGGACAGGAGAGGGGGGAAGGTGGGAGTATAAAGAAGGAGGTGGTAAAAAAAAATGATAAGAAATGTACTTACTGCCTTACATATGTAACTGTAGCCCCTCTGTAGATTACTTCAACAATAAATTTTTTTTAAAAAAAAGAAATTTATAGATCCAGGAGAGTATTAACTGGTATACTGATACAAGCCCAAAGGAAAGAGTCATAGAAAATAATCTACTGACTAGTCTTTTCATAAAGTAATATAAAATAATTAAATAAATAATTTTAAATTTAGAAAATTAAGATTAAATATAAAACACTATATTTTGCTAAGAAAGTAAACATAGGTTAAAAAATGCCAAGTTCTCACCTAAAAAAAAAAGAAGAAACAGTTCTATTATTGGCAGCATCATATTTTGCATTATTGTACAGTGATACACCATATAACATATCTCAGGCATGACCAGATAAAATCACTTTGATAAGATGTCCATGAGGGAGCCTGGTTTAAGTAGAATATGTGCACAATTTGCTAGACCAATCTCATGAGTACTAAGGATTTCCAGTCACCTATGTGTTTTGATACCACTATCAGGTGTGATTCCTAGTAAGAATGTGCATTCCATTCCAAGAGCCATTCACTCCAATTCAGCCATCATCTACTGTTAAATTTAGAGCAGAGGATTATTCTTCTGATACGGTTTTTTAAAGCTTACACATACTTGAGAAACTGGTCAATATCTGTCATGGTACAGTACATTCCTAGATAATATTCAGAGGCAAGGATGCTTGACCCTCAGCACTCATGTCATAACGCTGTCTTGATCCATTTCAGAGCACGCACCTGCTCTTCCTGTTCACCAAGGTCCAGACTCCCTGTGCAAGAGGAAGTCGTCCTGAGAATGCACTCCTTGGCATTCAGTCACCAGATCCCCAAGGGTGTGTGTTCAGTTGATACACTGCACTAACAGTGAGTAAGATAAACATGATCGCTAGCAAAGACTTTCAAAGGTCAAAACTCTAGTACAAGTTGACAGCGTACACATACAGATGTGCAGTTGTGAGATGGGAACAATTTATTTGACTTATCATACACCCCCTGTAACAGGCATGACCGTGCAGACAAAGCTTAGCTTTAACTGTATAATAATCCAAAGCAGAATAGGCTACTGACTTAAGGGTAGGCAGTTTCCAGTCAATGGAAGGACTTGGGTACTAGCTGATCAGAGGTAGAGGATTCAAATTTGTCTGGGTTTCAATAAGAAAAAAAACATTCTAAAATTCCTCGTGTTTCTGCTCCTTTGAAGCCTGACCGAATTTTTCTTCTCTATCAGGAACAACTTCACGTCTGCCTCACTCACATGATGCTGACACCCATGTGTGGTGTTGGTTGTGCATGTTCAGGCTGCTGTGCACGCTGGTCTGCCTGCCCCTTCCCCTTAACTAGTGCATACATGTTGGATGCACAGCCCACCTCTGGCTGTAAGGGCAGGATTCAGATCGCTTACAAGCAAATGTCTGAGCCATCTGAAGGTGTCCCACATGTACTTGATGAAAGAATGCACCCAGAGCGCTACTCTACAGCCAGTCATTCCTGTTTATGCCACAACTGGACCATTTTCAAACGGTGTGTGCACATGCCCCCGAAGACCCAAAGGCTAGTCTCACTCTATAAATGGATGCTCCTGGCCCCATGTGGGATCCAGTCATCTTCCAACAAAATGATTTGACGGCCTTGTGTGTGTCACACCTGTGCCAAGAGCAAACAAAAGATCTTCCCAACTCTTCCTCAGAGTGTACATCCTAGAGGAGAAGCAACTGCATACCAAATATAAACTGACACAGTGAATGGGGGTGAGATAAGTAGGCACTGGTGCTTAGGAACCCAGAGATAGCTACTACCCGATCTCATGGGTGGAAAACTCCTCAGCAGAGAGCATGGTACCGCTGCTGAACTCTGAAGTCACAACTAGGGTCAGTCAGTCCAAGCAATGAAAGACTCTTGGGTGTAAACCCTTCTCATCCTTCCTCCACTTCAAGGCCCACCTCCGGTGGGAAGCCAACCTCTATGCTCCCAACCTCCAAGCCCTCGCTTAGCATCGTCTTCTTGGTTCTTTGTAGCTACACTGTATATGAGTACTATTACAGTAAGACATTGACACCATCGGCTCTGTGAGAATTCTCCAAGGGATTTTTTTTAAGAAAGAGAAAGAGGAAAAGGAGGAGAAGGAAGTAAGTGGGGAGAGAGAGAGGTAAAAAAGCAAGAAGGCAGGAAACAGGAAGGAAGAAGGCAGGAAGGCAAAAAGAAAGCAAGGCAAAAAGAAAGGCCAAGGCAGGAGAAGGAAGAAGGAAGGAAGGAAGGCAAGCAGAAAAGGAGGGAGGGAGGAAGGGAGGAAGGGAGGGAAAGAGGGGAAGGGAGGGAGGGAGGGGGAGGAAGGGAGGGAGGGACAGGCAGATGGAAAAATCATGAAAGAAAAACATAAAGCACAAGCCGTGTGTAATGGCACACACCTATATTATTACACTCAGGAGGCTGAGGTAAAGGATCCCAAGTTCTAGGACAGGTAGGGCTACACAACAAAACTTTCTTTCAAACAAAAATAAGTAAATGAAATACAGATAGCCCAACCTATTCCTATATGTATAAATTCAATAAGAAATATATTTCCTACAAGCAAATCTGCTGCCCAGCCAAGCCTGGGAAATTGCTACCACACACCATTCCGTAAGCATATCCCGCGCTCAGCCATGTTTATTGTCTACAGAGACGTTAATGCTAGCGCCTCACCTCACTTAGAATTTTTTCAGTCTGACATCAATTTTCTGTCACATCCACTGTCAACCCTCATTCTAGACAACATTGTCTAATTATAATAAGCATTCAATAAAGATTCTAAGTCGATGAAGAATGGATATACATAAAAGTCAACAATAGAAGCAGATAAGCATCCTATTTCTTCAACACTGACATGGTTCTACTATTTCGTTGAATCATCCTGAGCTTTACGCTTACAGTGTTTCACAAGTTAAAAACTGTCTTCTAAAATGTCACTGTAATTTTTCTAACAATCCCATGGGGTGGGTATGCAGGAAAATTGTCATTATCATTGCCACTGCAAGTTATAAATTAACAAATCTAATTAGCTAAGCTAATTAGAAGACTAAGATTCTGAGCTATGAAGCACAGTATCCAAGTTTTTTTGTGGTTTTGTTTTGTTTTTGTTTTGTGGGGTTTTTCGCCTGTCCTGGGGCTTGGACTCAGGGCCTGAGCACTGGCCCTGGCTTCTTTTGCTCAAGGCTAGCACTCTGCCACTTGAGCCACGGCACCACTTCCAGCCTTTTCTGTGTATGTGGTACAGAGGAATCAAACCTAGGGCTTCATGCATGCTAGGCAAGCACTCTACCGCTAAGCCACATTCCCAGTTCCACATGATCCAAGTTTAAAAAGATCAAAGTCAAGTCATAAAAGTTTGAAAAGCTCTCTCTCTTTCTTGCCCATGTTAGAAATTTATAAAAAGATTTTGTAGTAAATACGTTGTTCTCTCTTGGCGATGGAAATAAATCTCATGAAAGGCACATACCCCTGCATGAGCTAGGCAGTGATAAATTTGTGGATATCAGGGAATTATTCCAGTCTGGCCACTGAAGATAAATGTTTGCATTTGCCAGGAGAGAAGCAGGATGATGGTGACAGATAAAGGCCCAGGAGCCTGAGGCGCATTCTGTCACTGCTTTTTGTGTCATGACATCTTCAGTGATTAATGGAAACTTTTTGCACAGTGATATTTAATCTCTGAGCTCAGTGAGGTAAATTTAAACATACAAGAAGCCAACAAAATCTCACATCAAAGATAGGATCTTGTATTGCAGGCTCTGGTTCCTAGAGAATATGTAAATGAGAGAAACTGGGATAGCAGGACATCCCATCACCCCTCCTGTTGTACTCACCCCTTCATTTGGCAGGCCTTGTAGTACATATGAAGCTAGTCTGTTGACTCCCTGTACAGTGTTCTTACCCTGAAAGATAACATAGCCATGGATTGGACTAATCTTTGCAAACTTGGGGTTCTCAATGGATATGGGAACATTTAAAAAAGATACTTTCAGGTATCATTACAAGGTTGCTGGATAGCAGGCATGTGAAAGAAAGGCAGCACTGCTTGGGAACTATGCATCAGAGTCTGGAAGATTCCAGTCACGCCACCTAGTCAAGAAGACATTAGTCATGTTAACTAGAGCCCTGAGGACTCCCTCCTGCACTCGGCATGGGCTCACCAGCAAACGGTGCCACAAAGCAAAGAGCCTTTCCTTCTTTCTCATGCTGTGGCCCACGTTTTCAGTCTAGACTTTGCTTTTGGTATTGTGCTTTGTTTGACTGTTCATTGCTTCGTTTGTTTTAGGAGGAGGGATGGGGAAGGAGCAGGGAGATCATTGTAACAAGCAAATGGTTTCCTCTTCGGGGTTTCCTCTCTGTTTTGTCCTCTACCTTCCTGCATGAGGTGTCCCTCTAAAAGCTGACATAACCAGGTTGCTCCTCTGCTTAAGTTCTGTCAAACATTCTCTGATACTTTGAGAGGGAGGGAGGAAGAGAGAGAGGGAGAGGAAGAGACAGAGTCAGAGACAGAGACAGACACAGGGAGAACCCCTCATTCACCTATAAAGTCCTGATACTCTGACACCAACCTAACTGTCCCATCGTAGCTGCGCCCTCCTGCTCAGTGCCCATCCAGCCCCCCATCCACACCACACTCCTCCACGCCCAGGCCTTTGGTACTACCTAATAACCTCATGCCTTGACAACTGGCTCTTCATGTTTCCAAGCCTCCTTCAGGACTGGGGAAGAATAGCAAATAGTGAGTTCTGGCTTTAGGAGTACCAGTAAGTGGCAATGTGGTCCATTTCCGGGATTAGTCTATAAAAACATTTCCCTCTGTGATAGGCCGTGTACTCTCCCCCAAGCCAGTGGCTGTAAAACCAGCTGCCAAGGAACCTAAGTGCATAAAAAGCTTGTAAAAGAAAAAAGGAGAGAGAGTGTGTGAATAATGTTGTTACCTTTCTTGCATTTGAGAAATTCAAATAAATAGCTCAGGCTGTTTTGATTACACACAATTGTTTCTAATTCACAAGACAATATGTTGGAAATTAACGGTACAACTTGGGGGGATGGGAGGGAAGGAGAATGGGATAAAAATGAGGGATGGGGTAACAAGTTCCACAGGAAACATACTCAGTACCTTACATATATAGCTGCAACCCCTCTGTACATCACCTTGACAATGAAATTAAATTTAAAAATAATTACATATTATTTAATGATTATGTGGTGAAAAACTGTTATGTGTCAATCAGTGAACTTGGTGCTGGGGAAAAAAGGTTGAATAATGATTTGAGCGCTACCACCAAGTATTCAAATACTAATGAGACCAACAAAGAAGAAAACCCTGAAATAGAACAGAGTGGAATATGTGCTTTATAGAAATATATATATATGATTGGAATATATAGGCCTATATATTCCAATCAAAGAAAACTTATATATATGAGATATATCAATTATAAATATCTATATAGATATATATCAAATAAATCATATACATCATATATATATATATATATGAATGAGATTGGCCTACACAATCACAGGATAGATAGCCCAACAATGGCTGAGTGAAGGCTGGGAAAGCTTTTCCTCTCAGTCTTTTTCCCTCTCAGTTGCTGCCTCACAGGCCTGTCATCTCTGGAAGCACCCTCACCTACATACCAGAAGGATTCTTCACTAATCTCCTAGATATCTCTCAATCCAATCAAGTTCACTATCAAAATTAATCACTGTAAGGAGGCAGAAAGGGGAGGGAACTCAGTCTCGGTCTTGTGGTCCAGCCACCGTCACAGAAATAGTGAGGAGGACCAGCGCAGAGAAGGGTCCTGCAGAAGACTTTGGGGAGAGTAATGCAAGGTTGCAGCTATAGTAGACGGGAAGGCTGCCTGAAATGAGTCATACAGAATGATCGGTATTAGCTTAAGGAAAAGGAAGAGGGTGAGAGATGAAGTGGGAACAGTACATACAGACCTGGACAGAAGGGAAGGGCAGTGCATTGGAAAGGACAGGAGAAGCTCTTCCGAAGTCCTTTGCTTAACAAGTTGCTTGGTCTCCATGAGCTGCAATGTGTACTCATCGTTCCCCATAAATCTCTACTGGCTTATGGCTACGACACCAAGAAGCCTTGCTGGTAAGTTACTCTCTAGTGTCAAAGATGAGGAAAGCTAAACAGCGAAGTGATAAAAGCAGGTCTTAACCATAGTCCTTATTGCAATAAGGAACAAGTCCAATGTGAGCTGATCTCAACTTCGGCTTTTGTACAATTAGTTCAAAAGTGACAAAGGAAAACAAGTGAAATAGGAGCAGAAGGGTCAAGGGTCAGCAGAGCCAGAGAAGAGAAAGGCTATACATAATAAGTCAATATAAAGGCAATTAAGCCTTCGCTGTCTAGTTGGCAGGTATTGAAAGTTATGACAATAAATTACTGAAAAATCATAAAAAAAAAAAACAGAGGAATGATTTGCCAGTATCCTTGCAAGGATGGGGAACCATTTTTCTGCCAAAGCCATTGGCATATGATATTAGCTGGTACTGGCATTTATGTTATTATGAAATTATAATTCCTCGGGGTGTGTGTGTGTGTGTGTGTGTGTGTGTGTGTGTGTGTGTGTGTGTGTGTGCTGATACTGGGGCTTGTACTCAGGACCTGGCACTAACCTTTAGTTTTTTGCTCAAGGATCATGGCCTACCACTTGAGCCACAACTCCACTTCTAGCTTTTTGGTATTTAATTTGAAGAGACTTGTTGACTTCCTGCCCGGGCTGGTTTTGAACTGTGATCCTCAGATCTCCGCTTCCTCGGTAGCTAGGATTACAGGCGTGAGTCACCAGCACCCAACTAAGTTCCTAGATGTATTGAATTTCAAATCCCACCTGTGCCTGCCTTGGTAGAAGCAGCTCACATGATTTGAGGGCATTAAATGGCCTGTGTGGGAGACATCCTTAATCTCTGAGGCACTAAGTGCTGCGAAGTACAAATAATGCAATGCGTGGCCTGCTCTAAATAAGTAAAAATATGAAATCCCAATTTATAGCACATGACTAAAGAAAGGCAACTCTGAATTCCTGTCTGGGGTGAACTGAAGATAGAGAAATCTCAGGGCAGCTAAGGGACACCCACAAGCATTAGTATTTGGATGGCAGCTCCTGGCTTCTCCTTCACCTCCCACCCACCTGGTTCAGCTATGGCTTATTATGTACACAGTCATCATCATTATCCATCTTCAGCCATTCTGAAGCAGCTGTGTGTCCAAAGCAGCACTTTTAAGTTAATTTCCACAGCACCCTATGAGGTCAGGTTCACCATCTACAACTTGAGGAAACTGAAGAACAGACGCCTTTGACAAGTCTTCCACTCCAGACCCTCCTGTGTGTTTGAGATGTATTGAACATCATGCCTAAGGAACATTTTGAACCAACGCCTACCACCAAGCTTGGTGCATAATCATAATTACTATTATGTACATGTCTGAGCATTTTCTTGGGTTCCTACTTGATGGCAAAAAGAACGCTAACATGCCTTGTTCCCTGTGATCTCGTGATCCATCAGAAAGCCAAGGCTCGGAGGGAGCCGCCCTTATTTGGGAGCAGTTAGTGAAATGGGTCTTCCAGCCTCCAGCCCCACACACACGAAGCGCGTGTGCAAGTGTGTGCGAGCAGGCGAGCAAGGCCCAAAGCAGCGGAGGCACGCACTCTGCTCCGCTGAGCGTCCCTCCACCCCCGCAGGCAGGGTTTAAGGCCAGACATAGAAATTGTGCAAACCATGAGAGAGCTTCAGAACCGCTAGGATTTAGAACATTATCCAATCCAACACTGTTGTCTTACAAATGAGGAAACTCCATCCTTGTTTAATCTATCCCTAACCTTTTTATCTCCGGTTAGACAATGTCACATCACAAAGCCTCTGACTCATCTGTCTGTGTGTCTCTCTCTCTGTCCCTCTGTCCCTCTGTCTCTGTTTCTGTCTCTGTCTGTTTTTATCTATCTCTGTGTGTCTCTGTCTCTTTGCCCACCCAGACTCGGGCTTATAGTCAGATTCACTCACTCTTGCTTGGCTTTTTTCTGCTCAAAGGTGGTACACTGCCACTTGAACCAAGCCTCTACTTGTAACTTTAACTGGTTAAATGGAGGTAAGAGAGTCACAGATTTTTCTCGAGCTGCCTTTGGACTGTGATTCTCAGCTCTCAGGCTCCTGAGTAGCTATGATTACAGGTGTGAGCGCCCTGCTAGAATAGAATGTCTTCACACGCATGACCTTGGCACCTACATTCTCCCAATATTCACCTAACATTTTGTCTGCTTGCCAACTACCCCATCCCATCACAAGTTGCCTGTTAGTCCACAGCTGCAACCACAACTCTAGCACCAGGGAGAGCACCTGAATTGAAAGACATCTAGTAAACACTAGTTGAATCACTAGTCAGAAACCTGCTCAAGTTGACCCAGAATCTGAGAGTCCGGACTCAAGTGGAAACGTTGAATCATGCCTTCTTTCCCATTCAATCCTACATCTCCTAAACCCTCTCCTCACCTAGACAACACTTTCACATGGCTGTCTTCCAAGAGATTCCAAGATATCACACACCTGCAATATCATACACCTTCCTCCAATAATGGTTCCTTCCTCGGGCCTCTCTCTCTCTCTCTCTCTCTCTCTCTCTCTCTCTCTCTCTCTCTCTCTCTCTCTCTCTCTCCTCCTCTTCCAGCATGCTCCAAGGCCATGTCTGTAGTTACCTCGAGAGTAGTCCAAGAAATGAGTCCTATAAGGGGCCTAGTGCCTAGTAACATCAGAAATGTTGTTTCCTGGAGTATTTCCCTAAACAGATGCTTGGAGACTGCTTTCCAGCAGTCTCTAACTATGCTCAGTTCTTCAGGAGTTCATGACTCCAGTTTAGAAGTTGGGTGGCAGATTAGTCTTCAGTTCACATTTGCCTGATAGTTCATGATGATATTCAGAATGTACCTCCCCAGTTTTTCTTCTTTATATTCAGAAATCACACACAAGTATTCCTTGGTCTTCTCAATAGATCATTCTATGGATTGCATAATGTCATTTTAGATGCTTCATGGCATGTGTGTTTTTATATCGCTCCACCCAGGGTGGGATGACAGATTTTATCAGATAGTATAAAACACAGCATACTGTTAGTGACAGAACCCATGGGACCTCTATTTCATAGTACAAAAAGGACCAAAGCTGTCGGCTTTGAGTGCAAGTTAAAAGGGTCTTGAAATTATGAGCACTGTCCATACTTGAGTTCAGAGCTTACCCAGTCTTAGTTGAATAAAAGAAACCTGAGGTCAGAAATTCATAATCCTTAGCCAACTGTCACACATCTCTGACCTGAGGAAACCAAAAGTAGAGACTAGATGGGTTCCATTGAAGGTCGAAAGAAATCACTGACTGCCTTATGCACTGAACAAAGAAGGCATATGGGGGGTGGAGGGGAAGGGAGATGCTATGAATCTCACTTCACATTCACTAAAAACATTTTCAGGAGTGGATTTCATGAACAAGAATAAATAACTTTCCATATCCATGCTATAAATAGGCTTTTAAGGAAGCATATGATTTTAATTTAAAATGAGATATTTCAAGTGAGTTGCTAAGAAACAGGACCTTATCTGTGCCATAGAGCCCAGGCCAATAATATGTGGTTATAGATGGTTTCCTAGGAAACAGTTCCTATGCCTTCCCAAATACCAGTGCTGCCGAAGGACACAGTCTTCTTAACAGACAGCAAGACACTTGATCTCTATGCTAATAGAGAGAATCAGCCCACTAGGAAAGTAAAACATCATCCTCAAACACAATAACTTGTTTACAATCCCTTCTCTGTTCTGTTTCATTCTGCTTCCTTAAATCAAAAGTATTCAAGGAAAAGTATTCAAATATTGAGAGAATAAAGTTAAAGTAGAGCTCTCTCTGTTGTTCATCAGAATTACCCATTGTTAACTGGTTTTTAGGTATCTTTGGAACTATTTTCTATATTGACAAAAAGCATGTATCCTATATCTTTATTTTATACAATATAATAAATATTCTATATGTTTTCTTCTCACAATGCCTTAAAGATCTTCCATGTCGAGCCACAGAGATTTACTTCAACTTGTTCAAAATCTTCATCCTGGATGAGGCAAAGCTGAGTGTTTGGCTGTTCACACAGACTGTGATAATATCACCATGTTTCATTTTTTAGATTTATGTATGGCCATCTTTAGGATAATTTCCTAAAGTAGTCTATCTAGGTCAAACTCAGACACATATTGTTGTCACTACTGCCAAAATTACCCTCCAAGAGCTGGGAATATAGCTTAGTGGTAGAGTGCTTGCCTGGCTTGCATTCATGAAGTCCTGGGTTCAATTCTTCAGCACCACATAGGCAGAAAAGGCCAGAAGCGGTGCTGTGGCTCAAATGGTAGAGTATTAGCCTTGAATAAAAAGAAGCCAGGGACAATGCTTAGGCCCTCAGTCCAAGCCTCAGAACAAGAAAGAAAGAAAGAAAGAAAGAAGAAGAAAGAAAGAAAGAAAGAAAGAAAGAAAGAAAGAAAGAAAGAAAGAAAGAAAGAAAGAAAAGAAGAAAGAAAGAAAGAAAGAAAGAAAGAAAGAAAGAAAGAAAGAAAGAAAGAAGAAAGGAAGGAAGGAAGGAAGGAAGGAAGGAAGGAAGGAAGAAGGAAGGAAGGAAGGAAGGAAGGGAGAGAAAGAGAGAAAGAGAGAGACAGAGAGAGAAAAGAGAGAGAAAGAAAGGAGAAAAAAGAGAGAAAGAGAGAGACAGAGAAAGAAAGAAAGAAAGAGAGAGAGAGAGAGAAAGAGAGACAGAAAGAGAAAGAAAGAAAGAAAGAAAGAAAGAAAGAAAGAAAGAAAGAAAGAAGAAAGGAGAAGGAGAAAGAAGAGAGAAAGAGAGAGAGACAGAAAGAAAGAAAGAAAGAAAGAAAGAAAGAAAGAAAGAAAGAAAGAAAGAAAGAAAGAAAGAAAGAAAGAAAGAAAGAAAGGAAGGAAGGAAGGAAGGAAGGAAGGAAGGAAGGAAGGAAGGAAGGAAGGATTGCCCTCCAGCTGGGTGCTGGTGGCTCACCCCTCCTAATCCTAACTACTCAGGAAGCTGAGATCTGAGGATTGTGATTTAAAGCAGGAGGAAAGTCCATGAGACTCTTATTTCCAATTAACCACCAGAAAAACCAGAAGTGGTGCTGTGGCTCAAGGTGGTAGAGCCTTGAGCAAAAGAGCTCAGGGACAGTGCCCAGACCTAGAGTTCAAGCCCTACAACCAACCAGAAAAAAAAATTACCTTCCAAATACCCCCCAATGCTGGACTTCCCAGCAGCAGCAAGAAATGCTAGCTCTTCTAGTCCCTACCCCAGCGCCTGAGCAACACGAAGAGTCATGGAACCTACACGTCCTCATCAGTCTGGTAGGATTAGAATTACATGATGGGTCCACTCAATGGCCACTTCCTCTCCCCTCTCAATGGATTTCCTGTTTGTGGCTTTTTCCCACTTTTCCTTTTTATTAGCATGTATTAGTAATTAGGTGTACAATAAGGGTTCGTTGTGACATTTCCACACATGTGTACAATTTATCATCACCTGCCTCCCTTACTGCTCTTGGTCTTCTCGCCATTCTTAAAACAATTTCAGTGGGTTTCATTGTTCAATTTACATCCATGCAAACAAACTACTTTGACCTTGTTTTCCTTCTTCACCCACCTTGTTAGCCCATCTCCCTCCCCCTGGCAACCTACTCCTCCAACAGATTCTGTTTCCTTTCCCTCCTTTCCCCCAACCCCCTGTTGAAGGTTTGGGGAGAGCTTTGTAGAGTCTTCATATACAGATGTAAGTTGCTTCAGCTTTCTTCAACCTCGTTCTTTTTCTCTCTCATTCTTCTCATCCTCCTAAATAGTCTCAAGTTAGGATTTTGTTGTATTTGTATATATAAATAAATTTATACATATGTACATGTCTGTGAATATGAATGTCTTTTTTTTTTGCCAGACCTGATGCTTGAACTCAGGGCCTGAGCACTGTCCCTGACTCATTTTGCTTGAGGCTAGCACTCTACTACTTGAGCCACAGCGCCACTTGTGGCTTTTTTCTGTGTATGTGGTGCTGAGGAATCGAACCCAGGGCTTCATGTATACAAGGCAAGCACTCTACCACTAGGCCATGTTCCCAGCCCCCGGTGTCTTTTAGATCTAGTTTCCACCTATGAGGACAACATGCAATATTTGGCTTCCTGAGCTTGGTTTACCTCACGCGAGATGGTACCCTCCAATTCTATCCATTAACCTGAGAATGACATGATTTCACTTCAATGTCATGTACATATGTATATTTTGCATATATGCATTTACCTATGCTGCACACCTCTGCTAATCCCACTACTGGGTTATTGTGAACAATGATACAAGAAATAGGGTGGATATAGTCCCAATACTGGTATTGCAGGGTCATAAGAAGGCCTATTTATAGTCTTTTGAGAATCCTTCATATTGATTTCCATTGTAATTGCAGTAATTTACACTGTCACCAAAAGAGTATGAGTCCATTTTCCCCATATCTTCACTGCTATTTGTAATTATCCATAGCTGTTATTCTGACTAGAATGAGATGGGATCTTAGTGTGGTTGTGATTGTTATTTCCTTTGTTGTTACAAATACTGAGCATTTCTTTTTTTTTTTTTTTTTTTTTTTTTGGCCAGTCCTGGGCCTTGGACTCAGGGCCTGAGCACTGTCCCTGGCTTCTTCCCGCTCAAGGCTAGCACTCTGCCACTTGAGCCACAGCGCCGCTTCTGGCCGTTTTCTGTATATGTGGTGCTGGGGAATCGAACCTAGGGCCTCGTGTATCCGAGGCAGGCACTCTTGCCACTAGGCTATATCCCCAGCCCTGAGCATTTCTTCATGGATTTATTAGCCAACTGCATTTCTTCTTGAGAACTGCCTATTCAATTTATTTGCCCATTCATTAATTGAATTGTGTGTTATTTTGCTGTTTAGATTTTTAGCACTATATAGATTCTGAGTATTAATCTTTTGACAGTTGGATAGCTGGTGATGACTTTCTCCCATTGCATCTGTTGTCTCTTCATTCTAGTGGATTGTTTCTTTTGCTGTGCAGAAACTTTAATTTGATGTTTCCACACTCATCAATTCTTGTTTTTATATTTTGTTTTTCGCCTTTTTCTATTGTTATGTTTTTCTTATTGAAGTCTAAGTACTCTTTGTTTTCCTAAGGAAATAAATTCTTTGGATTGTGTTTGCGTGTGCGCATGCGCGCGCTCCATTCTGGCTTTTTGTTATTTAATTGGAGATAAAGTGTTACAGACTTTCCTGCCTGGGCTGGCTTTGAACCGTGATCCTTAGACCTCAGCCTCCTCAGTAGCTATAATTACAGGCACGAGCCACTGTTACAGAGCCCTTTGTATTTTCAAATCTCTCTATTTTGGTGTGTGGGGGGGAGGGGGCGGGATGTTAACCCAGGGCTTGTGCCTTCCGAAGCTGAGCTAGGTTGTCTGAGAAGAACCCAGACATGTGGCACATCCCAGCAGAGATCGGCGCAGCTGGTGAGCTAACTTTAAACTCATGAACAGTAAAAACTCCACTTTCCCTTGACTGGGTGTTCCTGCCACAGGGTGCAGCCTGGTCGTTGTAGGGAATGGTACTCCTGTGGAGGGGTATCTGTCTTGAAAAGTTCTGTTGTTCCTTAGTCATGGCTTTCATCCTTGTCCTACAGATGTCATTGATTAGTCCTATCCTGTCCTGGATCCCAAGGTGACTGCCAAGTGACTACCGAGAGAATGGCCTGGAAGGGAGACACACACACAAAATAGAGGCAGAAATGTCAAGCTGTTTCCTGTGTTTAGTTAATTTAGGGGAGCAAGTAAGGGGACCATGCGTTCCATCCAAAGTAGCTTTCAAGCACCTTTTAAAGAAGATGCAGTCTCCCAAGAGGGCCTCCTGAGGTAGTAGGGGTTCGGATGGTAATGGAAGGGTTAGGAGAGGTACACGCACATGACCTGGTAGCAACACCTGACCAATCTACCCCACTCTGTCCCCTCATTGTCACCTGGCTCCTTTTCTTTTCCCTTCCTCCAGACCCCTCAACTCTTTCTGGTTTGCAGTATGTTTTCCAGAACCATAGAAATCAGCCTCATCTCACCAAACTACAGTGACCCAGCTTTCCCACCAACTGCAAAGATCATGCGCTCCTGCGTTCATGAGCACACACATGGCTTTAAATCCTGGTTCTAAGCTATACCAACCCCTTGGCTAGGAGAAATCACTGAAACTCGTTGAGCGCCCCGGTTTCTTCATTTTATGGTAACGATTTATTTTAAATATCACTAGTTACTTCTATACAGAGAAGTAAGAGCCAAGAGTCATGGAGGAACTGATTATACTATTACTAAGAAAATAATTGCTGAGTGGCCTCACTGGAGAGTCTGTGCCCAAGGCACTGGAGGCAACGTGTGGGAATCAGCCCACGGTCCACATGTTCACGAGACCGCGAGAGTTCATGAGACCGCGAGAGACCTCTAACCTCAAAGCCTAGAAATCACCCACTCCACCCTTCCAGGGATAAGGCAAGAGTTCACAAATCGCAAGTAATGAAGAAAAGTTTGTATTTCCAATCTATCACAAACTTATACTTGAGGGAGATGCACATAAACTGCATTATACACCAAAAGGACGACTGAAATGCAAGACATTTGTTTTTATTCTTAGACTCAGCAGACATGAAAATAGCTATAAAATTGCTGTCTAACGTTTCTAGATGCTTATTATCAACTTTCTAAATTTATTCTTTTGCAGTCTAGTAACAAAAAGTTTGTGGACAGGCCCATCCAAATGGTACATTTTGATTGGCACCAGGGTGATGTCTACCAAGGAGCCTTCCGTTACAGGTGATTAGGGTAAAAATGTTAAAAACAGAATATTTAAACATGTAAAACAAGTTGTTCTCATCCGTAGCAATAAAATCGACTTGAAATTGTCAAGAGAAGCCAAAATTGTGCCTATTTCCCTTTGAAATACCAAGTGAGACATGTGGAAGGTGAAAGTGGAGTTTTGCTTTATGAAGAAGGTGGCCCGCTTTCTGCTGGATGTAAAAATTAGTACTTTACAATATCAGTGTATTAATAGAAAGTGTCTTCTATCTCCATCAAAACCTCGGAAGTGTATTCACATGTGTGACAGACATATTGATGCCTCACTTGCTTAAAGTCGCATCTTGGTTTCCCTTCTGGAGGTAAGGGATCTGAAGTAACAATAGTAATGAACACTCTATTTTCTCAGCGTTGCTTCCTAGAGCCCTAGGGGGAGTTTTGTCACTATCACCTGCCATCCTCATTAACTAGCCTAGAGTTCTACACCAGGCACCGTCAGCAAGTTATAAGCATGACCCCTCTGCCTCACAGGCGGATGATTTGGCAACTTCTCTGAGCCTGCTTCCACCAGCACAAGTTAAACCACAAGAAGAACAGCAAGAGCGTATCTCTGGAGCATCTTGGTGGGGTTTTTTTTGGGGGGGAAGGGGTTGTGGGGCTTAAACTTGGGGCTTGGGCACTGCCCTTTTTGCTCAAAGCTAGCTTTCTACTGCTTTGAGCCCCAGTTCCATTTCCAGTTTTCTGGTCATTAATTGGAGATAAGAATCTCACAGACTTTCCTGCCCCGGCTGGCTTTGAACCACAATCCTCAGACCTTAGCTTTCTAACTAGCTAGGACTAAAGGCATGAGCCACCAGCAGCCAGCTCTCTGAAGCATCTTGATAGACTAGTTTGCATCTTGATAGAATAGTTTCTGCCCAGCAAGTAGGCGGCAAGCTCTGGGTCCTCTCTGTGTTTGCAGGGATGAGTAGAGACATACTGCTTGTATTCCTCACCTATTCAGCCATCTACCCGGGAGACCAGTAGAGGTTCTGAAGGAGACTAAGCGAGTGCCCATAGCTTCAGCTGTCCATTGGGGTCATCACAGAATTCCAAAAAAAGTAAGGGAGGAACAGGACATCCATGTTGATGGCAGGACCCTCTTCAACCACTAGGTGTCGCTGTCCTACTTTAAACACCTCATTCTCCAGCTCCTGGGAACTCTACTGATTCCTGTCATTGAGATCTAGTTTGCATCAAGCTTTTCCGAGTACTACTCACAGGTGTCTGTTCCCCTCCACTCCCCGCCTTCCTGTTCTTTGAACTTGAACATGGAACATGAAGAGAACATCTGCCCAAGGAAATGGGCAGCACTCAAGGGCCCAGCACCTTGCATTCTTTCTTTTAGTTACAAATTCAATGAGTACTTACTATGTATCAAGTTCTATGTTGGAAGCTGGGGACTCAAAGAAGAAAAACACTTCCCCTTGCCTCAAGAGCTCACAGCAGACGTGTCAGCCTTCCTCTGGCCTCAGGAGAAAGCACTGGACTGGCCCATCATCATCAAGAAAAGCAGCCCTTAGGTCTGCCTTTAGCAGGCTTCACAGGGCAAAAGGTATTTGGGTTGAGATTCAAGAAGATGAACCCATTTGATACACACACCATTGAGACAGCATCCCTGAAACAGCAGAGGCAAAGAGGCCCACCGTTAAGCTTAAAGTAACTTTTCCTGTTGCCCACACTACAGCCCATTGAAATAAACTTGGATCCAGTTGCCCTGCATGGAGAGAACGCATACTCCATTCTCCACTGGAGAACAGCTGTGATCACAGGTGGACTCCTGGGAGCTTCACTTCTGCTGGGCCACTTCCCGAAGCACTGGGGACAATATGTCCTCAGGACAATTTTATACCGTTAGCCATACCCAGGGACATTTGAGGTTGTCTCAACTAGAAGGGGGAGGATGCTAGAACTTAGTGGGCAGAGGTTATGGATTCTAAACTCCTGCAATGGCTAAGCTAGTCCCTGGCAACAAAGAATTATCCCATGCCACCTAGTCAATAGTGCAGCTAGAAATCCTCTCTCAGGGGGAGATTTCTTTGTTGCTATTGTTGCTCCCCCTTTGAATTTCACCTCTGTGCAATCCTTTCTTGTCTGTCAATCATCTTTCTTGATGCTTAATCCCCAAGGTGGATAAAATTGAAGTCCCAATCGTAGGCCTCTATATAACCCAGCAGATACAAACAGTGATGAAGCTCTCTCCACACCCTGGCCTGGCAGCTAGGAGGTGCAGCCACTGCTTCTTATATTGAATGGTTATATTGAAGGTGCATTATTAAAGGTGCTTTCATGTAATAAATATTTGTTGGGCGCCTACTGTATAACTGGCACAATACTCGATGTGTGAGGATGCCAAGCAGACTGTGCCCCTACCCCATGGGGCTTATCCTCTGGAGGGAATAAAGCAATATAAAGCAATAAGGAAATACACCTAAAGCGCCATTTTAAATACATGCTCTGAAGGAAAAGCATAGGATAGTGGGAGGGCAAATAATGGGAAGTAAAAAAAATTTAGATAGAGAATGATTTATTTAAAGAAGTAACTGGATTGAGACCTAACAGAGAAAATGCATTTGCTGCTACCAGAAATTTGGGCCCTTGAACTCAATGCAGAAATAAAGAGAGCAGGTTTTGGGAGAAAAGAAAGTAGAGGTTTATTAATTTTTTCCAGGGAAAATGGGGGCTATTCACACTGGTCTCTCAAGAAAACACAAATAAAGGCCTTCAATCCAGGAGACAAGGGAAGGCTGGACTTTGAATTGGAAGCCCAGCAGCACGCAAGCTTCCGGACGCATCTACTGAGGCCCGGCTTCACAGAGGATGGCGGCCTTTGGTCTGCTTACTTGGCGATTTTCCTGATGTACCAACATCA
Source organism: Perognathus longimembris pacificus (assembly GCF_023159225.1). Lineage (NCBI taxonomy): Eukaryota > Metazoa > Chordata > Mammalia > Rodentia > Heteromyidae > Perognathus > Perognathus longimembris. The sequence goes on along the minus strand of NC_063173.1, from coordinate 9,261,892 downwards.
GTCTCCAGAGCTGCACCCCTTGCTCTCGGGGATGTTCCTCCACTCCCGTGGTCAGGGAGGTAAGGAAAGGAGTGCGTGATTGTGCCTGGAGATGAAAAGACGTTTTTGTTTTTTTTAAAGCAGTACTGGGGCTTGAACTCAGAGCCATGTGCTTGCTAGGCTGGCCCTCCTGGCATCTCCTCAACTCTTTGGCTTGGACTTGTCTTGAACTACAGCCTCCTGAGTGGGGAGGACGGGGAGGATAAGCCACAGCACTGGGTCAAGACGTTCCTGGGTTCCCTCGTGTGGCAGAATTCAGGAAAACAGGACATTGGGAAAGAAAAGAACGTTTTCTCTTAAAACATGTGTAACCGGGGCTGGGGATATAGCCTAGTGGCAAGAGTGCCTGCCTCGGATACATGAGGCCCTAGGTTCGATTCCCCAGCACCACATATACAGAAAACGGCCAGAAGGCGCTGTGGCTCAAGTGGCAGAGTGCTAGCCTTGAGCGGGAAGAAGCCAGGGACAGTGCTCAGGCCCTGAGTCCAAGGCCCAGGACTGGCCAAAAAAAAAACAAACAAACAAAAAAAAAACGTGTGTAACCGAAAGCAGGTTGGTTACTAAAGTGAGTTATTGAGCTAAAACTACAGTTAGAAGCCTTTCTACGTGTTTGTTCCTGTTACATGGTAAAGACAAAGGAGGAAGAAGAGAAGAGGCTGGGCATGGTAGTAGAGACTTGTCATCCCAAGAGGATAACACTCAGTCCCAGGCAAAAAGTCAGACCCTCTCGAAGAGTAAGTAATATCACCAAGTATTCAAAGGGGCCAGGCGGCTAGAGGTATGGCTCACATGGGAGAACACCTGCCTAGTAAAGACAGGTCCAGAGTTCAAACCCCAGTAGCACCCAAAAACAAAAATAAAAAAGGGGAAGAAAGAACATATCCAAATGCTCTTGCACAGAAAAGACATTGGCATCATCAAAGCATTCAAAAAAGGTGTCTAATATGATCTGATGTATATTTGCAGCAGATCGCTCTGCCATGTGGAGGTTTGTGAAGGGTCACAGGTGGCAGGGGAAGGGGCATAGCACGGCAAAACACTGTGGTCCCGGAGCCCGCTGGTGGCGGCTGGTCTGCGGGTAATCGTGGAGAAGCAAGTCCTGCCCTGCGCATCCAGGGACCAGCCAGGACTGAAGGGCTTCGAGATACTGAATGTCACTCTCTGAATCACTTCCTAGAGCTGCTGCCGATCAGAAGCCCACGCTCCTCCTTCCTCCTCCACGCTCCTGTGGAGAGGAACTGCACACTTCCAAGGGCCGGGACATTTTCCTATATTATAGCTTTGTTTTGTTTTGGTGGGTGGGACTTTTCGGGGGGTGGGGATAGGTAAAATATTGAGTGGAATGTATTCACTTCGTTTTCTTTGTGTGGAAATAGAGGGCTGAAAGAAATAAATGGCTTAACACAAAACCCAATTTCCTGTGCTTTCAAGAGCCATTCATCAGCATCTTGACCCAGTGCCATTTCCCTCTGAAGTCGGGCTGACTGACATCAAGCCATGGCCCAGATCGGGGACTTTCCCCCGGGAAGCTTCACCCTGGGGCTTAAACAAGGCCTAGAGAGAGTCAGGCATCCATCCCTCAAGTTAATGTTAGCATGAGAGGAGCCTGGAGCTGTTAACTCTCAGAGACTAGCCAGTACCAAAGACTCACTCTCCCAAGGAAAAACTGCCTGTGCAGGCCCGGGAGGCAACGCTCACCCTTCAGAGCACTCCTGGTAGATCTGAAGGTCAGAGAGCTCAAGCCTGCCATTCAGATGACCTTCCTGGGATTAGCTGAGCTCCCGCAGACATGCGCAATGGACCCCAATAGCTCAACTGTGCATGCAGGAGGATCTAGAGAGTGAGGGTTCACCAATAATTTCATGAGGAAATGTCCCTTCTCTCAAGGAGCTGACATTTGGCATGGAAATAAGACATGAAAATTAATAGTGACAACACAGGTGGTATGTCCTGTGCTGGTAGTAAATACGGAATGCTAGGGGTAGAAATAGAGAGCGAAGAAGGCCTAGCGCTGCCTGAAAGATGGCAGAAACCTTCCAGAGATGGTAATAACTGTTCCACAAATACCCCTTGGAGTCACAATTTAGCTAATTACACTTGCAAAAGTAATAAAAACAAACAGAAACGCCAACGGTGCATAATGGTGCAGGCTACACCTGCTCCATTATTTATGTGAAAAGAATTATCAAGTGACATTCACTTACTTATGGATGGATTTTCTTTCCTATACAGTTATGCTTGAGGGGGAGAGTTTTCACATTCTGAAATATTCCTTCAGAGGGAGATTGCTTTAGACTTGGCATTTCAATCCCAGCTTCAAAGGCCTGGGTCTGTGCGGGAAGCCTGCCCTCGGCGGAACTTGTAGAGAATTCAGGAATCAAGAAGCTGAGGCAGCAGGAGACAACCAAGATAAACTGTGGGTGGACATCCCTGCCCACGCAGGTGTGCTGTGTCCAGCACGGCCGAGGACGCTGGAAAGCAGCAATCACTGCAGATGAGGATGATAGGCATAACCAAGCTACCAGCCCCTGCATGCTAGTCGTAAACTCCCTTGTGGAAATTGCGAAGTTTTGTAACTATATTTTCCGAAAGCCTATTTCCCACAAAATTTTTCAGTGCTCTACTTCATTTTATTTGTCCTACAGGGAAGCAATAGTGCAAATTCACACCAACAGAAACGATCCTTACTTCCTTCTCTTTTTCCTCCTTCCTAATATCTTTCAGAAGGGAAACCCACAAGCCTGCTTCTGGAGCCCCCTCTGCAACACTGTGATGGATGGAGACACCAGCTCAGGATCCTGGGGTGAACAGGGACAGCGGGGGAAGGGGTGCAGGAGAATTATTTCCATGTACAACACCCGGTTTTTCCTTTCCCATGGCCTTTCACAAGCACCCGTTTTTAGGAGTCTTTCCAACAGCTCCCTCAGCTGCCCATCAAGGCAGCTCACTGGCTTACTACAGAACTGAGACAACCAATGAAATGAATGAAAGAAACGAGGTCTGAAACCAAGGGAAAGCATTCTGACACTGAGAAGCCAGAAAAAAATCACACAAATGTAGCTAATGAACTTAATCCTTAAAAGAATGAGATGAAATCCAAATAGAAGTAGTACAGAGAGGCATTAGGTTATGATGATCATATTCTCAAAAAGGAGGGGATAGTAGAATGCAGTAGAACACATTTTACTGATCAACTCATCGCTGCATATACAACATCGAATATAGATGACTCACTAATAGGAGAGTGACTTCTTTTCAAAAAGTGATCAGGACAAGCATTATCCAAGAATAGATAGATTTCCAAAAGTGACTTTTTTCAACACCCACATGACTGTGAAGCTAAAGCAGCTCTCAATGTGGTCATTAACAAAATCAAAATTGTTATTAGTACACAAGAAGGAAGAATACACTTTCCAAATCCTCTTGCCAAGACCTGTGTCTGAACAGGAATCTTGTTAAAACTGGTACCACATTCCAGGTTCAGAGCAACCCAGACTCCAGGCCATTCCGGAAAGCAATGGTGGTCAGGAGAATTGCCAAGCAATTGTGCAGGCTGAGTCTTCCACAGCACAAAATGCATGCTGGGCACTAATGCCAGCTTTTGTCTTTATTCACATGAGTAAATCTCATCATTCTAATGACAAGGAAATCCAAATTTAGAGGCAATGTGTCCAATCTCTATAGTTGGTAAGAAACAGCCAAGCTGTCTACAAGCTCCTGTTTGTTTCTTGGGATAGTTCTCCAACTGGAGCTAGTACAAAGGCACACACATTGCTTCCTGCCACACACACACACGTATTTCTTTGCCTCACGTGTGTCAAAACACTCATGTGTTCTTGGTCTTTTGCTAGCCAAGATGAGCAGAAGAAAATAGATGTCTTTAATCCATATCTGGCACGGAGTAACAGACAGACATGATATGACCTCCCCATCAACCTTTCCTGAGACTAGAACTTTCTACACAGAATAGGAGACATCACACCACAAGATAACTCAGGCATCCCCGAGCCACATCAAGGACCAATGTAGGTAAGTCTAGAACATGTTCCAGAAAGTAGGAGAACGACTAAATTCATGCCTGCGATGTTTTTCTGATCTTACCCCTGACTACATCTCCTACATGAGGCACCGTTAGCATGCACCTCAATAACTAGCAGTAATATCTTGAATACTTACTAAATATGGTTGATAGAAGGGGTGATAGGAAAACCGAACGAGGCCGATAGAAAAGATCTAGCTAAGGTGTATTAAGAGAGAAGAAAGGGAAGGAGGAAAGAAAAAAGAAACAGATAAAACAAGAAATGATCTGGCAATGCAACTACCTGCTAAAACAATAGTCAGCAAAAAAAAAAAAAGGATATGGATTGGAAGTAGATTTACAAGAAAAATAAAGAGGAGAACTGCTTCTCTAACTGCGGATGGGAAGAAAGTGGGAATGAAGGAGGGTAATAGAAAAAAAGAAAAATATATGGTTGACTGAATATTGAAAAGAGCACAGCTGTGGTTCACAGGCTTCAAGAAAAGGAAAGGAGAAAAAGCAATACTACAAAGAAAGCAAATAGGAGAAAGAATACCTAAGACAAACATACCCAAACTATCAAACTAAAAGAACAGGGAAGTGGCGCTGTGGCTCAAGCGGTAGAGCACTAGCCTTAAGCTAAAGAGCTCAGGGACAGCGCCCAGGCCCAGAGTTCAAGCCCCACAACTGACAAAAAATAAAAAGAACATGACAAGAAAATAAAAATAAAAACAGTGACACAAAACTCCACCAACACAGTCTTTTCCTTTTCTTTCTTTTCTGTCTTTATTTTATTTTTGTTTTGTAATTCCACACCAGCTTTTCCAACGAGAGGAACATGGCTTGGAGTCAGATCAGCAAGAGGCACAGGAAGGTAAATTTCAAGTTCAGATTAAGGTCCATAGTAAACCCCACAGTTCCCAGGCACTCCCCACTTAAAGGAGAGCATACTCCATCTCCCGGGTCCCTCCAATCCACAGTCTGTCTGGTCTGTCTGTCTGAATCTACATAGGTGCTCCCTGGAGCCCAAGTCAGAGACAGCTGTGCTGAGCTTTGGGTTAGCTGACACTCTTGCTGGCCATATAACATGCCATGGAGAATTCCCGAATGAATCGGACTGGGAGCCGGCCTATGCTGCTCCCCAACCCTGTCTCCTGTCTCCCGAGTGTCTCAGTTTCCACGATTAGCTCAACCTGGCTGGACCAGAGATCTCTGGCCCTGAAGCTCCTCTCCTCCGCGCTGCTCCTGCTACCCAACAGAGCCTTCCCGGCAGACTCCGGGAGCCCAGAGATCCAAAGCCACTGTGCCATAAACACTGACTTCGTGAGTAGCGCTGTCCAGTTTGCCACGAGAAAGCTCTTCAATAGGTGTGTCCCAGGGGCTGGGGATATGGCCTAGTGGCAAGAGTGCCTGCCTCATATACATGAGGCCCTGGGTTCGATTCCCCAGCACCACATATACAGAAAATGGCCAGAAGTGGTGCTGTGGCTCAAGAGGCAGAGTGCTAGCCTTGAACAAAAAGAAGCCAGGGACAGTGCTCAGGCCCTGATTCCAAGGCCCAGGACTGGCAAAAAAAAAAAAAAAAAAAAAATAGGTGTGTCCCTGAGGAAAGATTCCACATAATGTCGCTCGGTTGCCATCTTACCCATAAGAGCCATAAACAGATTTTAACAATGTTGTTTGGTATAAGCACACTATCCTATAGTAGATTTCTAGGACTTATTCATGATGTGTGACTGAAGTACTTTGCCCATTCCACCATTCTACCCTGCATAGAGGAACTGATCTCACGGTCCTCCTATCATTGAGCTATCTCTGCAGGGTTTGTCCCGAGACTGCCTTGTCTCACTCTGGGTAACGGGCATCGGATCAGAACCCTTCAGGAATTCTATCTCACTGCAGGATGCAGCTCAAAGGTCTCCCGGGCCTGGCTCGTTGCACCTGTGACCCCGGCCTCCCGTGCTAATTCTCCCCTCCATGCTCAGGTCTCCTCAGCCACGCTGCCTTCGCCTTCCGCGGGGTCCCGCGAGCCCCTCAGTGCTGGGGACTGGTTCTTCTGCCTGTGACGCTGTCCTCCACAGGGCCCGTCACCTCTAAATATTTGCTTAAATTAAAATGGCAACTCGGCTCCTACCTGTACCCCTACATGCCCCTCTTCCATTCCTTTTCTTCTTTGTTCATTTCTTTCCAGACCATCTTCCACCTTCTAGTTGAGGAAGCCTCAGGGATTGGGGGGCTTTGAAATTTTGTTTTTCTCTTTGAAATTTTGTTTTATTCTCTTGCATATTCTACAATCCTGAAAGAGTTTCTAGCACATAGTATAGTCACGCAATAAATACATATTAAATGAGTAAGGGTGGTATGGAATATAAAAGCTCTAGTTCCAGCATCAGCTAGACATGGGTTCAAATTCACTTAGAGTTCACATATGCTCTATGATCGTGGATAAGTGTCTTCGGCTCCCTGGACTTCCATTCACCGCTGTACCTGTTGCCATGGAATTAGCAGGATTGCTATGGTCAGCTTCCTCATTTAATCCTGAGCAGTACTCTCCCCTGCTTCTTCAATGGGCACAGAGATTCTCTGAAAGGTGCGCAGCGTTCCCCAGGGACCACAGCTGGAATTTCACAGCTTGGATTTCTTCTGTGTCTTGTGGTCCAAGAGATTGTTCTTTCCTCCACAGCACATCAGTGTTAGATGCACATTGGGTCTTGACACAATGTACACGTGGCAAGAATACTAATGAGCATTCACGCTTGCATTGAGTTTTATAGTTTAAAGCAGGCAGCAGTTTAGGACAGCTTGGGCAACAATGGAACTATTTGGGATATTTTATCAAAATGCACATGCTTAGTTATACTTCCCACTTCTGGAATGGGCCAATCAATAGGCATATTCAAATTCCTTCTCAGGTTATTCATACATACTTCATGCTTTGTGCTGGTAACTCGCATTTGACACCCTACATCCTCAGCAGCCTGAGATCTGAGGATTCTGGTTCAAAGCCATCCTAGGCAGCAAGTTCATCCGACTATTTCTAACTAACCAGCAAAAATCTGCAAGTTGAGCTCTGGCTCAAGTAAGCCAAGGGAGAGCGTGAGGTTATATGGTAGAGTCCCAGTACAAGCATCTTAATAAATAGTTAAATAAATTAAAATCTCATGGGATATAGCTGACATATAATTAAATAAATAGTAATTTCATGCAGTCCTCCCAGGAACCCAAGACCCCAACACACAAAGGTACTTATGTCTAGCCATGTAGCTACAGAGGAAAAGAACTGGGGGGATCCCAAATTCTACCACTCTGATTCAAAGTAAATTCTCCAAAATCACAGAATTAAAAGGCAGTAGACCCTGTCTTGGTCTCTCTGAAAAACTAAGGGAATATAGCACCTATTTATTTAGGAGCTAGAACATGGTTTATTTTGACAGAAAAGAATATATTGTTTTTATTTCCTTAAAGTAAACAGGGCAAGCAACAAATAGGTATTAACTGTGAAATAATGGGCAGTATGTATTGACTGTTATCAAAGGAAAGGAATGTCCTGTATCATGAAACACTCTGTCATTGTAACTGTCTTGCAGGGTCATTTTTACTGCCTTTATTTTAGTGAAGTGTGTGATGATGGAGACACGCAGGTAGATCGTGATAGACAGTGACTCAAATGTCTATCTTTCTGGTTCCAAAGATCCCATACTTGTCAATCATATTCCTACCACAAAGGATATGAGAAATTAATAGCCATGAGCTATATAGTAGATATGAAGGATGAGAGCACATCAACAATGATTTAGCACCATAAATCATACCTAACTAAATTCACTTAATATTTACAGATTACCTTCTAGGGTCTGTAGTAGCCAGGAGATAAACAAGACACAATTTTTGCCACAATGACATAGATAGCAGAAGTCCTCAATTCAGCTTTATAACATAAAACCCATCCTCATAAGTCTTTCCATAACAATAGGAATTACAGGCTTTTCATAGATCCCTCTAGATATGCAGTCTTACAGTAGATCAAAGTGTACTGTACTCCAAAACTACAAGATTCTATTAGACTTCATGACTATATTTCCTCTGAAATTATAAGATTCAAAATATGTTCAACTAGTACCCCGCCTTCTCTGAAGTCTAAGCCAGGGGAGTGTTAATGGAGGCCCAGAGCTGGCAAAGCAGTCAATTCTTTCTGGTTCCCGTTAAAAGCTCAGTGCGGAACAAGGGTGGCCATGGGCTCTGAGGTGTCCCAGGGAGCAGAACAAGTGTAGGAAGCTTTCCCAGGCACCAGCCCAAGCTCACAACCCAGCAGGCTCATCTGAACTGTGCTTAGGGGAAATCAGTGTGAACCAGAAGTTCCAAGGACTAAGTCCAAACTCAAAACAAGAGGTCTTGAGCTAGGATCAGGACCGGGAACAGGTTGCAAATGGCGGTCCAAATATCCAGAAAACAGTCTGTAGATGCCTTCATCTGCAGGGATACAGCAGCCAATCCGATTCCTGTTGATTTTTTTGAGAGGCTCAGCAGGCTAAATATCATGTTCCCAAGGATAATGAAAAAAAGAAGAGCTGCTTTGTTTTGACAATAAATAAATAAATACCAGCCACCCATGCATACTTGGGTGCGGTCGTGAGAGGCCTCACCAAGCTTGCTAAACCTTGACCTTCACCTTACCATACGCCGTTAGATGTGAACATGGAGAAGGTCATTTCAGGACAAAGGCATGGGACGGCTTCTCTCCAGAGCCTACCAGGGGAGAATCAAACAGGATCTGATGCTGTTCTTAATAACATTTGACAGCCTGTTATGGTCATTTTACTTGTTTTCTTTTTTCTTCCAGTGTTTGGCTATGTTCCTAGGGTTTTACTAATGGTACAAATCCCTGTGGACACCATGGACTTCGTCACCAGTGCTGGACTGGGTTGAACCCAAGGCAACTGTGTGGTGAAGCTGAAGTTAGAGACAATGGGTTGAGTCTTCCAAGAGCTTTGCTTGACATGCAGCCCTTGGGCTTCAGACAAGAGAAGCCCACAGGGAGGTCTGCTCTGTAAGGGAAATGGAAACAGGCTGAGGAGCATTTCCAACCCTGGGGGGACTTGGAAAGATTTAGTGATGAAAGGTCAGTCCTTTCGAGCCCCAGCTAAGTCCCCAGAGAGCATAAGGACAGTAGAGCCAGCGTCAGCAGAGGAATAGCTTGTCCCTGTGACAGAATCAAGTAGGAGCTATGGTGCTTAGGTTGCGTAGACATTTTTTTTTTCAATCCTTCCCCACAAATGCAGGATGACCTTTCCTTTTCTCCATAAACAATTTTGTGAGGTGAAGAGTCAGATTTTTGCCCTGATTGCCCTAAACCACTTAGAGGAGAAAGGAACCAAGGCCAGCTCCCTTGGGAGGTACCTGGAGGAGAAGAGGACAGTACACAGAGCATTCAGCCTCTTGGATGTCTGAGATGCTTTAATGCATGACTCACTCAACTCTTACTTCTTTCCTTTGCTCCAAGACAGTAGTACAGAAGGTCAATTTTGTTCCAGTTTATAATAACAATTGGAGATAGGAAGAATTACTGTGAAATGCAACAATGAAAGTGACAAGAGGACTGGGGATGTGGCCTAGTGGCAAGAGTGCTTGCCTCGTATACATGAAGCCCTGGGTTCGATTCCCCAGCACTACATATATACAGAAAATGGCCAGAAATGGCACTGTGGCTCAAGTGGCAGAGTGCTAGCCTTGAGCAAAAAGAAGCCAGGGACAGTGCTCAGGCCCTGAGTTCAAGGCCCAGGACTGGCAAAAAAAAAAGTGACAATAATGAAAACTCTATAGGCATATGCTTGTTGTAAGTAAAAACTAACAGAAAAATTGCTCATCATAGAGTATATTTTGCAATGCATTCAAAAAGAAGAAAAAGTATGAGCAATGAAACTGTTACGAAATGAAGGTGGAATATAGTCAGTGGTAAACCACTTACTTAGCACATGTTACGACACTGGATTTGATCCCTACCTCTGGGAAAAAAAAGTAGAATATATAATCATTAGCAGCAATAAAATATTGACAATCCTACTGGCTAAAATTATACTCCAAAATATTAGCAAAAGAATAAAATATGGCAAAATTTACATTACGTTTTTTATCTGGAAAAATTTGTATTTATTAGCTCTGAAGGCCAGGAAGGGAAAATATGAGGGGAAATGGTGATCTATAAGATGTTTGACTAGAAAACACAAGACAATAAAAGAAATTAAATTTTATTTTGAAATGTACACAGAAAAATTTGTCTACAGGAAGGGGAAACATCATTCAAAAGGAACTGTACTCATTACTCATTATCTGATAACAGTAAACCCTCTGTATATCAACTCTACAAGAACAATAATAAAAAAAAAAGAATGTGTCTATAGCAACCTGAGTCAAAGAGAAGTAAAGGTAGAAGTGGTTCATGTATCCTAGATAGCAAAGTGATAGGGAATGGAGCTATGGCTGTATGTGGTACAGCGAGCTGCCAGCAGGGGTGGAATCTTGAGTTCAAATTCCAGTACTGCCAAAGGGAAACAACTTATCCAGGAATTAAGTTGTATTCCTGTAGAACACTACTAAAGAAAAAGCCCTTACTCCGTGGGTACTCGATTCCTCAGGCATTATCATGGATTAGCTAGTTTACATATTTATTTTTTAATGTATGGACACTAACGTCTGCTCAAGCCAAAAGAGCAAGGACAAATAAGAATTCAAGCCCACAGGATCAAATGTCTTATTCTCAATCCTTGGGACTGAATCCTGGTTGAAGTGTGTGGTTTGGCCACTAGTAAATACTGTGGCTTTGGCAAAGTCATTTAATGCCTATGATTCTCAGTTCTTTCCCCATAAAACGAACATGTTAATTTCATAAAAGCTTTCTCCTTTGTTCGCAATAGATTCCACATCATCTTTCTTCTGAAAATTTGCTTACCTCTAAGCTTCTGTCCTTTTTATCATATTACCTCAGGTTCTCATAGTGACTAAAAATAAATCTCACCCAAAGATATCAACCTGTCAAAATCATTGTCTACAAAGGTACTTTATACTCAGTGAGTGGTTAATCCAATCCATAAGCCCACTCAAGGAATTTTAACATTCATGCAAAAAAGTAAGGCAAGAGTGGGACTGGTGGAACAAGAGACTGGCAGTGAACTCAAGAGGCAGAATCCACGAGGTAGCAAGCTAAGTTAGTAAAAACCCAGAAGAAGCTAAGGCCAAAAGGATGGAGAAATGAGTCCACCAGAAATGCAATGAGATGAAGCTGATAGAAATAGGTTATGCATCGTTGCATTAGATTTCTCCAGAGACACAGAACTAACAGGGAATAGATAGATAAATGGTGGATGGATAGAGAGGCAGATAGATAATGGAAAGGTAGATGACAGATAGATAGATAGATAGATAGATAGATAGATAGATAGATAGATAGATAGATAGATAATGAGAACTGCCTTGTGTGATTAGGCAGGCTTACTGTGAAAACTGACTTACATGATTAAGAAGGCTGGGAAATGGCAGAGCTACCATCTCCCTACTGGGGAATGAGGACAGCCAGTGGTGTACTTTGTTCATAGCTAGAAGTACGGGGAACCAAAAGCTCCAGAATCTGTCATGCATTCCCTCTGCTTTTTTGCTCTACTTGGGCGGACTGCATGGATTGAATGACACCCACCCACATCCACGCGGAGCTCTTCCACTGACTCTAATGTTAATTCCATCTGGAAACACCCTCCTACACAGATCTCTCCACCTAGGTGTGTATTCTTCAAAACAATCGCCTGATACGTAGAATTAACCATGACAATCATGAGCTCAGGATACTTGTCAACTTGCTTGTTGGAGCTCAGAGCTGCCTAGACTTGTGATGCAGTTGATCCATTGTTTGATGGGGGAACACAGGGCTGGGAAGCCGGTCTGATTTGCCATGCATCCATTGCTGGTGAAAGAAACAGCAAAAGCAAATGGTCATTAGGTCAACAAAATACACTCACCCCTACTCATAAGAAAAATGAAAATAAACACTAAACTGAAACTTTATTTCTCGCCTACCAACTGGGAAAGCATTTAAGAGTTTCATAAGAAGCCATTGCATCAAGCCTACAGGGGACCTGGTACTTCCCTATAGAAGGGAGAAGAAAATCGTACAGCCACGAGGTAGGGGATTTAGCACTTTCTAAATTACATATGTAGTGATATATATTTAATAAACACATATAAATAAATATAAATGTTTATATCAATAGAATAGTATAAATAATAGTATAATATATAAATATCTTTTATATATAATAGGCAAATATATTGTATATGATATAAATGTATTTAATTTTCATTTATATAACTGAAATTATTTATAAAAATATTATAAATTGAAAAATAAATATTGGAATATGAAATTATGTTATATATACATAGTTGAAAATAAATTTCCATCAATAGGGGACCAATTCAATAACTGGCATATCCACCCAATTATGTATAGCTAACTAAAGGATAAAGAATGTTTCCACATACTGCCATGGAATGGTCTCTAAGTTTTAATATTAAGTAAAAAATATCAAGGCAAGGAAGAATAGGCACAAAATGTTATTGTTTTTCTAAGAAGCGAGGGTACTAAATACATACATATAATGCACAAACAATGTCTATGCCTACACTGTGGGTTCTAATTATTCTCATTTGAGATAATTATGTCCCAAAGAGTAACAATGAGCACCGAGTTAGCAAATCCTGCGACACTACTCGAGCACATACAGAGTCAGAATGCTGTTGTTTAAGCCACATAGTGTGGTAGTGTACTACGGCCATCTGAGCAAACTAATGCACTAAAATTACCAAAAGAGTAGAGCCAGAAGCAGTACCTCCCACCTGTAATCTAAGCCACTTAGGAGCCTGATATCTGGAAGATCCGAGCTACCCCTAGCGGAACAGGCTGTGAGATGCCACCTCCAAAATAAGCGGCAAATGTGTGGGCCAGGGGCAGAGGAGCTTTTAAAAAAAACTGTGAATCTGAGTCAAAGTTTATTTCTAATTACTGATTAACTATGACCCAGGCACCAGTGTCTCTTGCCTGTAATCCTAAATACTCAGGAGACTAAGATCTAAGGATTGCAGGGCAGGGCAGGGAAGTCCTTGGGACTCTTCTCTCCAATAAACGAATGCCAGAAGTAGCACTGTGGCTCAAGTGGTAAAGTGCTAAGAAGACCCATGACCAGCACAAACAAACAACCAAACAAATGGAGGCGAGAAAGGATTGTGTTTCATGATATCAATCAATCCAATAAACCAGTATATAAGAATTCTTTAGAGGGCTGGGGATATGGCCTAGTGGATAGAGTGCCTGCCTCGTATTCATGAGGCCCTGGGTTCAATTCCCCAGCACCACATATACAGAAAATGGCCAGAAGTGGCGCTGTGGCTCAAGTGGCAGAGTGCTAGCCTTGAGCAAAAAGAAGCCAGGGACAGTGCTCAGGCCCTGAGTCCAAGCCCCAGGACTGGCCAAAAAAAAAAAAAAAAAAGAATTCTTTAGATACTGAGTCAAACCACGTGTATATGTGTGTACAATGAGAGGGAGAAAGTAAGAGAGTTAAAAACCTGACTTTATTCTTGATAGCTAGGATTGTCTACAAAATTCAATTGCATAATTGAAAGGAACAATAAAATATACAAATAAAACAAGAGAGGGAATGAATTTATTTAGGGATTGTAATGAGCATGAGGGTTTTCTTACGTTTGTCTAAAATTTGCCTATGTTTGAAATTTTGAAATTCTAATTTAATTTTCCCAGCATCACCAAACTGATTACACCCCTGTGTTCTCATATTTAAAAAGAATCTATTTTGAATAAAATCATTATCAAGATTAAATAAAGCATTCAATGAAGAATAGGAAATCTAATGGTTGGGGGAGGAGGAACCCAACCTTTATTTTTAGTGTACAATTTGGAGACATTCTTTTCAATTTTTTTTTTTTAATTTTTGCTCAAGACCAGGGTTTGAACTTGCTATCTGATGCTTCAGCCATTGGCTGGCACTCTACCACCTGAACCATGCCTCCAACAGAATTTGGAGACATTCTAGATTCATTTTATGGGAATAGACACAATGGCATTTTTATACATTGAGCGTAGGTTTAGGAACCAAGCCTCAAGCACTTTATCTGGCTCCAAATAGCATTCTGTTTTCCTGCCGCCAGCCGAGCTCAGGCTCCATGGGTTCTGAATAGTTTGCTCAGTGTCTCTTGATGTCGCTCACATTTTTGCTTCTTTTTGTACACGAATGAACACCTGTTATGGACTTCCAACCTGACCCTCCCAGCCACCCTTTCCATCTTGACTTTGTCTCTTCTCTGGGCTAATTTAACTCCCCACCTAGCTTAGTGGCCACAGGGCAGCCCTGCTGATTCAATGTTTCCTTCCTCTCTGTCTTCCGCACCCCTGACACGCGCCCAGCACGCTGAGATAGGTCCGTCATTGCTTCCGGCTCTCTCTCCCTCTCTGTGGGTATTTGCTTCCATTGTGCGGTATCCTTTGTCCAGACTTCACACGCAGTAATGAGTTCAGGACAAGTGGAACCGCCTCATGTGGCCTCCCAAAGATTGATTCCGTGTTGCTGTTGTCTTAGTTCTTGCATTTCACTCTCACCACAAATCAGCTGACCAGGCAATTTGGAAAGTATTTTGGGGGTTTTTTGCTTTCGATTTTCTCGAAGTAGGATGACCTTGTAGAACTCAATTGGGTATTCCCAAAAGTGGGCCTCGTGGTTGGCAATCTTAATGCTCATGGAATTGCTAAGAAGGCTGGCTTGCATATTCTCTTGGAAGTCAATAATGCAACCCTTTAATCTTCCCCCGTTGTCTATTTCAATTCAACCAAAGAAATTAGGATGATTTAATGCCCCAACAGGATAGGAACAGGAAAACGGATGTGAAATATTTGATGATATCACATCACATTCAGTTGTATCACCAGTAGAGGGCTTTTGTTGTTTGTTTACATGTATACCCTGAAATCCTGAGTCTTTCAGAGTCAAGAATGGTATGTATTAATCTTGAAGGAACAAGGTTCAATGAAATGGTGACTTCCATGAAAATATGTTAAATGTGTGACATTATCAATGGCTTTTAAGCAGCAGCCAACTATTTATGTTGAAAAGAGCCGTGATCACAGGCTCAACACACCGCCAGGTGCGTGCTGTGTGCTTACCCACTTCCTTCCTTCCTTCCTCCCCACATTCCTTCCTTCCTTACTATCTTCACCCCATCTCTATCTGTCTGTCTGTCTGTCTGTCGTCTGTCTGTTTCTCTTTCATTCTCAATGCTCAGATTCAGGTAGTCTCTGTCTCTGTCTCTGTCTGTCTGTCTGTCTGTCTCTGTCTCTCTCTCTCTCTCTCTCTCCCCTCCTCCACTCAGTAGCAATCTATTTTCTGAACAGTGGTGACTTTACTAGGGATATAAAATTATCAGATCCTGTTTCATGCCGCTCACCATGGCACAGGAGGTATTGAAGGCCAAAAGTTTAGTGGGTGTTACATTAACCCAGGAAAGAAATAGTGACAGTTTAAATGAAATAACAAGATCTATCAGAGAGATAGAGAGGAGAAAAAATATGAGTATTGGGAAGGAATTAGAATGAGCTATGTGGGGTAAAAAAGAGAGAGAGAAATTTCTAATCTGCAGAAGGATAATGCCAGAACCAGTCATTAACAGAGAAAATCAATGGCCAAGTTTAGGTGGACTTGGGGAAAGCAGAGGAGTGAACAAACTATTTTGCCTCTTGATAAAAGGATATTTAAGTCTGGAACAATGGTGTGAATATAAAGATTAAGGAAGATGCAGTAAAGGAAGATGGGTCCTTGTGAGTCATAAACACACTTTTAACCATATCACTACACAATACACACTCCTTAGTGACTCATGGTAGAAAAACAGAAAAATTCAATCTCATACGCATAAACCTCAAAGCTATTCACTACACAATTTCTGACCATTTCTTCAATCTGAGCACCAAGCGCTGCAGATTCCAACATGACACCCCTCCCCTCCCCCCACGGTATTCCTTTCTTCTGCTGCTTTCTCATGGTGCACATTACCTCTTTGGATGAGCACACAGGGAATATAGTGTAGGAAATCGATTTCTGCGTGAGCTTTTGCATCAAATAGGCCTCCCCACCGCCTTTGTTGACTTCCCACGGTGCCTTGGAATTAAAGCACCACTGGCCCATATTAATTGTGCAGGAAAAAAGAAGATAGAGTCAGTTAAAGTAAATTAAAATATATTTAGGGAGAATCTGAGCCGCACATAAGCAAAGAAGTAGAGAAAATGGTGCCCTTAAAATTCATCGTGGGGCAGGGCAAAAATGTTGACTCACAGGCTTTCAATATTGAATGTTTAAAATATGGATGAAGTCAGTCCATTCAGCTTCTATCACAGAAACCCATAGACTAGATGGTTAATAAACAACAGAAACTTATTCATCACCATTGTAGGCTATGAAGTCCAAGAGGAAAATCCTGGAAGACTTGCTATCTACTGAGGACACATTTCTTGATCCCCAGATACCATGCCTGTTGGGACACACGAGCGTGCTCTCCTGATTCTCTTTTCTAAGCACACAGATTCCAGTTCTGAGAGCTCTGATCTCAAGCCAAAGTCACCTCCCAAAGCCCTCAAGTACAAAGAAACTCAAACTGGGGATTCGCTTTCATTAATTAATTGGAATAACCCAAATATTTATTCCACAGCAGATGCTATAACTACACCCCAACATGCACACTTTCTTGTGTGTGTTTTTTTTTCCTCCAGCCTGATTGCAATAAGAGGGAAAGAACAAAAGAATGAAGAAGACAAAATTGCTTTGTCAAGGTAAAAGGACCACGGAGTACAAGTTTAAAGAGAGTGATGTTAAAATGGAGTGTGTGTGTGTGTGTGTGTTGAAGAAAGATACTATTTGAGCATTTTTGTGGGCTGAAAGACAGAGGAGACTCAAAAGGACATTTCTAAAGCAAGAGGCCAAAGGGATTGGAGCCATGAGCCCAGGAGAAAGAGGATACTCTTTCCACATGGCAGTGAATCTATCAACTACGTTAGTAACTCGTAGACATTACTACACATCCTCCATGCAGCTCTGCCCACTACCCCTGATCAGGCCTGCATAGCTTGCCATACATTGCTCGCTCTCTCTTCCAGCAGTGTTGATCTCCAGAGTATCTTTAAAAAAAACATAGGCTTATAACTAGGAAATATAGACTCATGGAGCCTGCTTACCCCTTCAGATCCAACCCACGGAACTCTATAGCTAGGAAACACTCCTGATACTTGTAGGAAAACAAAGCCAATCCTCCTCTGGCACTCATAGACTCATGAAGCCCCCATTTACTCCTTCTTTCTCCCCATCTGAGTAGAGGCAGGTTGAGGAGGATGGATGGTTAGCAGACTGAGCATTCCAGCAATGTGGATGAAGGAAATAGGAAAGGAGAATCAACCCACTGGGTCTTTGGAAGCATTGAAATGACAAAGAGGAAAGATACGGGCTATTTCTGAGCTGAGGAGAGAGGGACTGAAGCCTGAGGAGCAAACAGAGCTTTGCAAAGCACTATCTTCCAGGAATTCAGCGGAAAGGCAAATAGGTAGAACTGTAGCAATGGGAGACACCATGAGTCCGTATAGAGCTCCAATGCCAAGGCATCAATGAGTAAGGAGAAACTCACAAAATCGAAGTCCATGGCATTCCTGTGAAAGAAAAAACAACTCTTTCAACTCCCACAGATGGTTGCTTTATCTAAATTAAAAGAGATCACATCTGATTTGTGAGCCCTCTGGGGCAGCGTGTCCCAGGGCTTTGGGAAGGGCACAGAAATGCCAATTTTCTGTTCGAGTCCACGATCAACGGCCTGCCAGACTCAGTCATGAAGAAGAAAATGCTCGTAAAAGGATTCAGGAAATCTTTGATTCTTAATCTGTTGCTGTGTGAGAACATGAGTTTTGTCCAGCACATAGAATTAAACATCAATTGGAATGTTTTCTAAAGATTTAGCAATAATCAATGTGTTCTCAGAAAAATGATCAAATGTGAATCTTATCATGGACTTGCCTCATGCCTCTTCCTTTCCCAGGGTTCTAAAATCCCCAGACATCCCCTAGTGTTTGGGTCGTGAAGAATCTTGAAGAAGATGTAGGCCAGCAATCATTCTACTGGGAGACGGGGTGGAAAAGTAACTACCTTGGCCTTCTCACATCATTAGTTGTAGAACCACTTTCCAGAAGCCATTTTTCTCATCATTCCATCAAGTGACCTTCCTTCTACAGCGTGTTATGAAAGTACGTTCAACTATGTTCAGTCTTTTCTTTCTCAGTTAGTGAACCAGTCAGTATATTTCAAAGGATTTTGCCCCAGCACCCCAAGTTAGACTTTGCTATATTTACATGTCAAAAATGGTAACTTGTTAGGGCCAGTGTCTCACGCCCATTGTCCTAGCTACACCAGAGGCTGAGATCTGAGGATCACAGTACAAAGCCAGCCTCGTCAGGAAAGTCCATGAGACTCTCATCTCCAATTAACCACCAAGAAGCTGGCAATGGAGCTGTGGCTCAAGTGGTAGAGCACCAGCCTTGAACTGAGACAGCACCCAAGCCACACACATACAAAGATGGTAGCCAGAAAGCATTGCTCTTCTGATACCTTTCATTGCTTGAGCTTCAGAAGGTAGAAGTTTTAGTGGACAAAGACTTAATTAAGTGCTCTAACAGTTCTAAAGGAAAGATTCGGTTGAGGTAGGAAACACCAACTAGCCCAAAGAAGAGAGAAAACATGAGCAAAAAGGTTTGTTGAGTGGATTCTAAGCCTAGATAAAAGAAACTATTAGAACAAAAACTCCAATGGAATTGGATTGCTAAATCTGGACTGGAATTAATTTGTTTAGAAAAATTCTCTCTGAGCACATTCCACAGAACCCCAGTTCCAAAATATGTTCTGTAAAAGCTAAACAAGTAAAAGGGGAAATCTGTGCGCAAACAAGGTTAAGAAATGCCACTGATCCTCTTAAAGAATCTCAGAATACATCAGTATATTAAATGTGCTAGTAGTGTGTGTGTGTGTGTGTGTGTGTGTGTGTGTGTGTGTGTGTGTGTACTGGGGCTTGAACTCACAGAGCCCAATGCTCTTACTTGCATTTTTTTTTTTTTTTTTGGCTAGTCCTGGGCCGTGAACTCAGGGCCTGGGCACTGTCCCTGGCTTCTTTTTTGCTCAAGGCTAGCACTCTGCCACTTGAGCCACAGCGCCACTTCTGGCCATTTTCTGTATATATGGTGCTGGGGAATCGAACCCATGGCCTCATGTAAACCAGGCAAGCACTCTTGCCACTAGACCATATTCCCAGCCCCATCTTACTTGCATTTTTGATCAAGACTAATCCTGTGTCATTGGAGCCACACCCGCACTTCAGGCTTTGTAGGGGTAAATTGGAGATAGAAGTCTTACAGACTTTTCTGCCCAGGCTGCCTTTCAACAGTGCTCCTC
This sequence comes from Perognathus longimembris pacificus, assembly GCF_023159225.1. Taxonomy (NCBI): domain Eukaryota; kingdom Metazoa; phylum Chordata; class Mammalia; order Rodentia; family Heteromyidae; genus Perognathus; species Perognathus longimembris. Next base: position 9,242,305 of record NC_063173.1, on the reverse strand, counting down.
AGGTCTCAGCTTTCTGTGTAGCTAGGATTACAAAGGTGAACCAACCAGTGCCTAGCATGTCAGTCTTTATATAGTAAGGAAGCCTTAAACACTTTTTTCCAGACATCTACTTGAAGTGCATAATGGTACTTCTTGATTTTCTCAGCTGAACACACCCCAAAATATGTGGGGCTTTTCTAACACTTCCCAAAATTCAGTTGCCCAAAGAGCAGAAGACATCAAAGATATTCTCTAAAGGAAGAGATGGTAATTATTTTAGGCTTTCTTAGCTACAGACAGGCTCTGTTACATATCCTTCTTGATTTTTTGCACAACTTCTTAAAGATGCAAATATTCTTAGCTCAAGGGCCATACATACAGAAGAAAACCACTGCTCCATTTTTAACTTCCTGCTCACCATGGATTCCTCTTCCATGTGCCTTTGATTACGTAATACATTCCATTAGGATTCTATTACCTCTGGTTCTGCTAGAGACGTTTTAGAAAATATAGTTTAGAGAAATGTCTCTTAAACACTGAGAATAAGCAACAGTTGAAGGACTGATGAATGTAGAATTGTCATGTAATTGTACCTGATACCCATGGCAAGCCCAATCACATACAAAAAGAAAGGATGACAGGAATGGAAAATCAGTAGAGCCAAGCTCAGGTGGCTCCTCTCTGTAATCCTAGCTATTCCAAAGGTTGAGATCATGGTTCAAAGCTAGCCACAGTCCACACTGATTAAGGTCTTGAACTCCACATCCTAGCCATCCCCCTCTCCTTCAGTCATGATAAGGGAGCTAACACAACTGCACCCTACAGGCTTCCTTCCTTCTGTTTTTCCCATCTCTCAACAAGAGCCCATTGTCCCACAATTTTCCTAGTATTTCTATTACATCTATTCTAAAGGGGAGAAGAGTTTTCCAAACAGGACTTTGACTTAGACCAAAAATCAGTATGTAACACACAGTTCAAATCTGCAAACAGTGAGACACAGCAGTGTGTCACCGACTTCATTAAGCTGCCGTTCAATTACAAGCAAAACACTTTCATTGCTCTTTGATATTCGGGGTACAAGGAAGGACAACTTTATTTGGATGAAGAAAAGCCTTCAAAAAGAACTGGAAAATTAAGCATGGAGAAGTCAGATGTCTGCAGGAAATAATCATTTCTAAGGCATGAATAGTGCAGATTATTGTTTCTTAAGTAATTCTATAGAGAGATGTCTAAATACACTATAGAATATATTCATCATATGTAGTGCCTTAGTTTTGAAACATTTTTGTATTTTGAAAGAAATGGCACATTTTGCTTTGCTCCCATTTAGTTCAAAATATTGTCTCATAAAATCTATTTGAATTTTTTAATATTCAAAAATGTTTATTGGCACTTTTTAATTGTGCAAAATTGCAGTCTCCATTGTGAGACTTTCATACATGTATATGACATACTTCATCATATTTAGCCCTCTTTTACCTCTCCTTATACTCCCTTGTCCCTCCTCCTGATCTCCTCTTTCTTTTGTAATAGTTCCCCTTCTACTATATCTTTTTATTTGTACAAAAATTCATGTAGGACATGTATCTGAGAAAACATTCTTGTCTTTCTGAGCCTGGCTTATTTTGCTTAACACAAGGATCTCTAATTCCATCTACCTTCCTAAATCCAGCATGATTTTGTTCTTTGTCTAAATTATACTTCATTTGTGCACATATGTTGCATCTTCTCTATCCATTTTTACATTGATTATCACCTAAGCTGGTTCTATAACTTAGCTATTATAAACAGTGCTGCAGTAAGCACAGGTATGCAGCTTTCTCTATTGCATACTGACTTCAGCTACTTTAGATACAAACCCAGAGTTGGTATAGCTGGGTCCTGTGGTATTTCTCTTTTTGGTCTTTTCTGAAGAGACTCTATACTGATTTCCATAGTGCTTGGACTAATTCATAATCCCACAATAGTGTATAAATGTTCTTTTACCCTGTAACATCACCAGCATTGGTTGTTTGTTTTATTGGTAATTGCCCTTCTACATAGAGTGAAATGTAATCTCAATACAGCTTCCATTTGCATGTCCCTGATAACTAAATATGTTGGGTTTTTTCTTTTTGTCATTTGTACCTTTTATTTTTAAATTATCTGTCTTGTACATTTGCTCATTTATTGGTTGGGATGATCTCCACTGAGCTCTGCAGGACCTGGGAATGATTTTTTGAAGAAAGGACATTTAAAGCAAGGTTTAGAAGGCAAGGAAGATACCAAAATCTAATTTACTGACAACAGGGGCTAAGCCATAGGAAAGAAAAATGAAAGGAAAAAGAAATAATTTCACATAGCACATTAAAAATAACAACAACAATGAAAAACCTCTTGATTCCATATCTTGGAGTTTATTTCGCTTAGCATCATCTTACATGGTATCCTGGGTATTATATATACGTTTATCTGAGTTAGGGAAGGGGAAGGGAACATCAAAATGGTGACACAAAGAATAAAGGGAGAACCAATGCAACGGCGATACTCACAGGACAATATATTAAAAATTAACTGTACAATTAAGGTGGGAGAAAAATAAGGGGGGGGGGCAATAAGTTTGACAAGAAAGGACTCTCTGCCTTATGTATGTAACCGTGACCTCTGAGTGTCACCTTGACAATAAATGTACATTAAAAACAAAGACGGGCGGGGGTAAGGAGGAATTGGCCTGGCATGACAACCACCATGCGGATGTCAAAGGAATTCCCTTCGCCAAAGGTCCTGCAGTGGAACCCAGCGAACCCATGTGGCTGGCTGGTGCACGGTGAGGCTAGACCAACACGCACACGCTCGAGCAAGAGCACATGAGCCCACGGAAGGGTTTGGACCCAAGTGGATCTTCAAGCCTGTGGCCACCTAGATATCCAAATAGGGCGTGGTGATCAGCTACTGGCTGCCTCCAAGCCTCCCTCCCGGGGCAGGCCTTTAATGTAATGATTTGAACCCAGCGCTAGGCCACGCGTGGGACAGTGGACGGCGCTGAGCCAGACACCAAGGAGAGGCCCCTGGAAGCTCTTGGCCGTGCAGTAGCTGCCCCTTCTTGTATCTTAGATTCTTCATCATCGTGCCAGAGGGGACTAAACGAATACCTTGCCATATTGTGTTTTGGAAGAATCCATTTAACTTTGCACAACATGTTACTTAGCACAGAACGGGACTCAAGAAGCCCTGAGGAAAAGATCAGTGCTCCTTTGCTTAGCTATAAAGTAGAAGGGAACTGGGACCCGGCTGGGCGTGAATCCCATCTGTGGTTCAGTCTTTGTAGGTTGGACAGGTTAATGAATTCCTGGGTTGTGAAGCTAGGAAACTTGTGAGGAGGTGCAACCTGGGCTCGAAGTCTTGGAAAGTAAGGCTGAGATACACTGTGGTCAAGGAAGGAGGGAGGGAGGATGGGAGGGAGGGAGGGAGGATGGGAGGGAGGGAGGGAGGGAAGGAGGGTGGGAGGGAGGGAGGGAAGAAAGAGGAGAGGTGTTTGCACAGAATTGTCTATGATTAAATCAGCAAGATCTTCCCTCCGTGTACCCAGGGGGAAATCCAGGAACTTCTCCCCCCACCCCAGTCCCTTTTCAATATGGCACTGGGCTATTTTTGTCAAAGAGAAACTCTTGAGCCAGCTTTGGAAGACTGAAGGCAGGACACCTTCGTGTCTCAGGCGGCAGTTTGCAGGCCTGTGGGCACTGGCAGAAGGCAGGTGTTTGGGGGTGCACCTGGGACTCCCCATTCTCAGTGTGCCTGAAAACTGTTGAGCCCTAACCACGGCCAGGCAGCCTCCAAGGAGCTGCCCACCTCGAGGCTGCAGGGCGGTGATCAGAGGGCCTCTTTCTGATTTCTTGGAATCAAGACTCCACATCAAAGGGCTAAGGAAACCCCCAACCCCCTTGTAGGTCCCTTGCTCTTTGGAATACCGAGAGAAAGCCCGGGACTAACAGGCTCCCTGCCAAGGGACCGAGTGTCCACAACTGCCAGAAATTAGCGTCCTCACTGAGCCCCATCCACCAGCCAGGCACATGAATTATTTGTATCTGGATAAATAATTCTCCTTCCTGCTCACATCACTTTCTCTTGCGCTCTTAGGTTTTCCTCTTTTCTCCTTTCTTAAGCATCAGGAGATAGAAAGCCGATGTGAGGCGAGGCCCGCGTGTGGACAGCGAGGAATGATGCGGAGTCCTCGCCCGGGATCTCTTGCGAGCAGTAACACCTTAGATTCCCGGGACTGAGCATCCCTCAAAGGCTGGAGGAGGCCTTGAGACAGGGCCTACCAGGCCACCGGGCTCCCCGGGGGCTCTGCGGAGAGAGGAAGACCCACTGCGGCCTGTCCAATCCACTCCAGGCCCTAGCTGCCCATGGCCTTTTTCTCACTCAGAATATCACCCCTCCATTCCACCCCCACAGGCACTGACAGCTGATCGGTGCCCAGCCTTAGCAGTGCATTTTGGGTAAAATGGTAGCAAAACACAGTCCTCTGCTCAAGAAACTCGGACATCCCAGTTCCATTCAGGTAGCAGCTGCACAGGAGCAAATTGTAATCAGAAGGCTTCTTCTTTTAGAGTCAAACAGGGTTTTAACCTAAGTGCTGTTATAAACATAAAAATATAAGCCAAGAGAATAAAGGTTGAGCACTGAGGGGAAGTGAGAGTTTTCCTTCCCGGCAGGAAATAGCCAGAGGATTGCTGACACTACCAGAGGCCAATTGTGGGAAAGGAAATGGAATTGGTGTTTTAAGGTCTGGGGACTCTTCGCTATTGAAAGTGGGGCCTCTGAATGCGCTGACAACAGTGACACTTGACTGACCCCCACGGTGAGGTCTGTAGACTGTGCTAATCAAGGGGCACTGAACTGTCAGAGTGGGAATTGTGGACCCCCAGAAAGATATGATCGGAACTCAGCTCTGTCTAACTCTAAGATCTGCACTCCCCACCACCATTGCGCTCGCTGCCTTTGACTTAGGATGCCTTCAGTGGGCCGAGGCTAACCACGCAGGTTTCACCAATGAGTGCAATGTGATGAGCGGCTTACTGCTATGTTCTAATACTCTGCCAAAATCTAGCCACTGATTCAATTCAGAAAACTTCTGAGAGCTTCCTGGAGGGGGGCATGTCCGGAGAAGGCGTTGAGGTTCGGAAGACCTACCAGTGCCTTGCCCTGGGCCCCTCTTCCATTTGATTGGCCCTCTACACCTTTGTAACAAATGGCAAATGTAACTAAAGCATTCTCCTGAGCTCTCTAGAAAGTGAATTGAATGTAAATAGAGGATCATAGGAGCCCAATCAGTAGTGGATCATACAGAAGGACAGATCAAAGCCCTCAACCCACGAACTCTTTCCAACTCCAGTGTCTGAACTGAGCTACCCATAGGTCATTTGGTGGTATCTTCTGAAGAACTGAGCGTTGGATGGGCGTGGGGTGTCAGGTCAGGGATCCACGCCAGGACTGGCCACTGGGAGACAAGGGAGGCGATACACAGCCAGCCAGGAACCAGGGCCTTTCCAGGACCAACTTGCTGCACAACAGGGGTCCACACGGCTCCTGACCTGCACCAGAAGCAGGGGAAGGGGGGATGGAGGCAGCTCTCAGGAATCTCGGGTGGCTTACGATTGTTGGAACATCTTGTCTTATGAAGTAACAGCCCTTAAGGAAATAATGGCAAAATCAACCAATCGTGGGAGGCACGGCAGCTAAGAAAGGAACGTGCTTTCAGCTGTGTGAGACCAGAGTAAGACAGTGTGTGTGTGTGTGTGTGTGTGTGTGTGTGTGTACTGGATCTGCTCAGTAGCTATGCATTGCAGGAGCAGGCACACACCTCTCTGCATGCACACGCCTGTGTGTGTGTGTGTGTGCAAGCGTCTGCTGTGGGGAGGAAGTGTCGCTGTTGGGAATGTGATTTGACATTCTGCAGGCGCTGAGTTTTATTATCCAGATTCTCTTCCCGCAAGGACGACTTCCCTGGGAACACGTGGAGATCTTTGGGATAACCTTGGACTTCTGCAGAAAAGAACTGAAGTTTGAAGAGGCCCCGGGGGCGGGGGGGCAGGGGGATGCAAATTAAGTAAATGCTGAGCCGTTGATTAAACTCCGTGATGGAGGTTGCCAGGACAAATGTTTAACTGAATCTCACCCTGAGGAACCTCAGGGCTCACGGCTCTGCAGTAATATTGAAACTTGAGATTTTAGAACCCTAGCCCAAGCTCCAGGGCTTCAGGTGGAGCCACTTCCCCTCCCAAACAAGGGGGGTGGGGAAGGGCAGAGAGTGATGTGTTAAGTAAGCACTTCATCCATCTCAGGACACAGGGGCATCTGAGACCCGCTCCACCCCCCCCCCCCCCCGGACATATTTCTCAAGTCCACTGCTCCCCGCAGGCTCTCAATTCCGCTTCTCCTCCTTCCTGCACCCATTCTCCTCTGCTCCCAGGGTGAGATTTCCCGCGGGGCTACCCCCTCACTAGTGCCTTTTCTCCGTGGCAGGCCTGAGGTCTGCTCCCTCCCCGGTTCAAGCCTGGGAAAGCTGGGAGCAGACGCAGCTCACTCTGTCCGGTGCTATGGGAAGTTCACCGGATGTGGCTGCTTCCTCCCAGTTTCCCTTGGTGCAGAGCATATCTAAGTGTAGAGGGAGAGGATGGAGGAGGCATTTCTGGATCCGTCTCTAAGGGCCGCCTCCCCCCCCCCACACACACACCCCACTCCAGCCTCCTCAATCACCTGGCCAGATGGCACCCTGGCTTGGCCCCTTGGTGGGAGTGTGCATGAGAGGCGGGCACAGGTGAGGAGACTGTGGTCTCATTTTCACCCTGCCAGGGCTGTGACTGCAAATTTCCCAGCCCTTCTTGTTTCCCTTGCTACTGAGCCAGGCTGCAGGACATAGCCTGAACACTGCTGTGGAGGAACTGAAAGCCAGACGACCACTGCTCGGGGCAGAGGGGCTGTGGGGAGGGATGGAGGGGCACGGCCCTCGCATCCCACCCAGCCCCGGACACCCCTTAGGTGCAACCTTGACATGCCCTCTGCTCGGGCAGGTGCCCCTGGACAAGTGCCCATTCTAGAGTTGAAGGCTGCCATTTGCCCAGCACGTGGAGCGTGAGTGCCACCTGGTGGTCACAGCTGGAGTGACGGACAGGACCAGAATCTAGAGGCCGCCTGAGAACGGCCAGAATCCCAACGGGTAATAGTATTCATTCAGTGCCCACTGCCTTTCTCAGATGTGCTGCCTAGGTTGGTCCCTCAGTCATCACAACCCTGTAAACGGTAGCGTCTCCATCAACATAACTGGGTGCCCCACCACAGGAATTAACAATTAAAGCTGCAGTCTCTCCTTTCAGTGTGCGCAGATATTAACAATTAAATAAGACAAGCTGAGGGACACACAAGAACGAGGTGCTCACGTGCTGAACCCCAGGAGCGTAAGGTGCATAGGGGATCTGAAGGGTGGGGAGGTGACAAAGGGACGGATGTTCCAGAGAGAGACACGGACCATGAAAACATGGTGAGCATAGGCTGTAGGGGTGTGTGTGTGTGTGTGTGTGTGAGAGAGAGAGAGAGAGAGAGAGAGAGAGAGAGAGAGAGAGAGAGAGAGAGAGAGAGAGAGAGAGAGAGAGAGACTGGACCCAGGGCCTCATGCTCTTGCTTGGCTGTTTTGCTCAAGGAAGGCTGGCATTCTACCACTCGGTGCACACTTACACTTTTAGCTCTTGCTGGTTAGTTGACGATGAGACTCATGGGCATTTTCTGCTGGACTGGCTTCTAATTGTGATCCTCGGATCTCCACTTCTTGAGCAGCTCAGATGACACGCATGAGCCACTGGCTTAGAGGTAAAAATTCTTTTTTTTTTTTTTTTAGTCATCTACTATGTCAGCTTTATTCTGTAATAACCTGGGAGGGAGGGGCAGGGAATTCCCGCCCCCTTCTGTGTCACTGCCTAGGATGTAAGAGGGGGTGTGGCATTAGGCTGTGTCAGGAGTAAAGGAGGGGCAGCCTAGGAAGTCCCACCCCCCCCATCCAGGGTGGCACTTTTAATAGGTCTGGCGATTGGAGGGGGCGGGGCTTGAGGGCCCCCAAGTGTATATATAGGCTGCCTGCCTGAGGCCAGGAGGAGAGAAGAGAAAGGAGGGGGAGGGAGAAGAGCAGGAGGAGGAGAGAGGAAGTGAGTGAAGCTGAGCTGAGCTGAACCTGACCCAGCTGGAGATGCGGAGGGAGAGCAGAAAAGGGCCAGCTGGAGGAGTGGGGCAGAGCCGACCAGAGCCTGAGGCTTGGGGAGGAGTCGGGAGCCTGAGGTCTGGGGAGGAGTCGGGAGCCTGAAGCCTGGGGGAGGAGTCGGGAGCCTGAGGTCTGGGGAGGAGTCCAGAGCCTGAGGCCGGCAGAGAAGCCTAAAGCCTGGGGAAAGGCGGGGCCTACAGGAAGGAACCTTGCTCCTCTGGAGGTCTGGAGGTTTGGAGGCTGAGGTGGTTGGAGATTAAGGTGTGGAGGTTCAGAGTTCAGGTCAGGTCTCAGGTCTGGGTTCTGGGTAGCTAGCCCAGGACGAGGTAGTTGCAGGCTAGCATTTGGAGGTGGAGGGCTGCTCTGGTTCTGGGTTTTAGGTTGTAAATAAAACCCCTTCTCACCTTACGTTGTGCCTCGGTGGATTATTCTCGCTCTCAGAATGCAGTTCATTTAAAGTAAAAACATCAAATGGAGTTGACAAAGACTTAATAAAAGCTTAAAATTAGAAGCATAAAGAGGTCCTTATTTTCAGCCTCAGTACTAGCACATGCACACAAACATTTTTTTTAATGATAAATATACAACTATGAAAAGCCAAACATGATGGCTCACCTGTAATCCTACTTGGGAGGCTGAGTTCTGAGGATCACGGTTCAAAGCCAGCCTGGGCAGGAAAGCCTGAGACTCTCTTATATCCAATTACCTTCTCAGGAAAGGCTGGACATGGCTCTGGGCTATAGTGGTAGAGTGCTAGCCTTGAGCAAAAGCAGCTCAGAGACAGAGCCTGGGCACTGAGTTCAAGCCCCTGGACCAGCACCAAAAAAATAAAAAATATAAAAAAAGGAAGAAGAGAATTTTTTAAAAAGGAAAAAGGAACTCTAAGGGAATTCTCGCCCCAGCTCCTCGGCTATATTTGGTTCGCAGCAGAAGCATCATAGGGCACCAAAACCCATGGTTTGGATGGGTGCCAGTGGATCACACCTATAATCCTGGGGAGGCTGAGATCTGAGGAATGAGGTTCAAAGCCAGCCTTGGCAGAAAAGTCCTGGAGACTCTTGTCTCCAATTAACTACCAAAAAAAAAAAAAAAAAGCCGGAAGTGGAGCTATGGCTCAAGTGGCAGAGCACTGGCCTTAAGCACAAAAGGTCAGGGACCACACCCAGGCCCTGAGTTCAAGGCCCCCCCCCCAAAGTTTATGTGATCATGAAAAAATAATTGTGACATTTGTGCCTGCATTCAGCCAAGTGAATAAAACTCTGCAAGCAAGGCCGAGCCCCACGGCCTGTGGCAAGATAAATGGCCCCCTGGCCTTGCCTTACAGCTTGTTTTCCTCTACTTCTTAACATTTTTATTTGTACTTGCAGGACTTCAAAAGGTTACTCAAAGGGGGTTACAACTTAACAGGGCCATCTACCCATCCAGTGCCTCCTGACTCCTGTTACTTTCCTTTCTTCTTTGCTCTTTTTTCTTGCAGTATTGGCAATGTGAGCCCGGGGCTTTATTCTTGCTAGGCCCTGGAGGTAGCACGCGAGCCCCACACGCAGCCGTTTTCCACTGGCTGTTGGGATCGGTCTCCTTTCCCCTCGGCCACGGGCCTGGGCTTCCCGCCGTGCCGCCTGGCTCGCTGCTGTCGCGGTGGGCACAGGCACCGTGGGCCCGAGGTACTCCTTTATTATTTTTCCATCAAAAAGTTTGGAAACTAAGGTTTCCAAATGTTGGGGATCTTTCAGATACCTGTTACTGATTTCTAATCTTCCTACCCTTCACTGGAGAACCACACACACACACACACACACACACGGTTTAAAATACTTTATTGTAACTTGTTATATGTATATGGTTTAAGATATTTTAACTTGTTTGAAATGTTTATTCTTTTTTGGAAATGTTTTCAAGGGTCCTGTGTTGTTGTGTAGAGTGCTCTATACAACCAGGTAATTTACTTTTTATTTTTTTGCCAGTCCTGGGGCTTGAACTCAGGGCCTGAGCACTGTCCTACCACTTGAGCCACAGCGCCATTTCTGGCCGTTTTCTGTATATGTGGTGCTGGGGAATTGAACCCAGGGCTTCATGTATACGAGGCAAACACCCAGGCCCGGTAATTGTGTTTGTCTTTACTGATTTTCTGCCTATAATTAATGTGTTAAAATCTCGAATCAATTTCTCGTATGTCTCCTTACCGTAGTCTTTTGGCTCCTGTTATCTAGAAGGCACATCACTTGCCACGTGCACGTTTGGGATTGCAATGTCCTATGAGTGGCATGGCCCCCGTGTTCCTATCGGCGGCTTGGGGCGGGGTCCTGGGGCGGAGCTGCAGGCTTGGCGCTCCTTGGCCTCTTCCGTGCTGGCCATTTCTGAGCCAGGGCAGCTCCGTGCTGCCCGTGCTTCTCCTGTCATGGGAGGTGGCAAGGGGTGACCACCTCTGCCCCACCACTGGCTGAGAGCCTTGCAGGTTTCTTTTTACCCAGTTGGCCTCCAACCAGTCTCCCAATCCCTGCCTTCCACGTTGCTGGGATTACAGGCTTGCGGCACCATACCGGGCTGGCTGAAGTCTACTTTGCTGTTATAGGCAATCTGCACTTTCTCTTTGTATTAGTGTTTGTGTATTTATGTATCTTCATGTTGAGCCTTGTCTTTACTAATACATAGTGCATTTTGACTAGTTTTTTTTTTTGTTGTTTTTTGTTTTTTTTTTTTGGCCAGTCCTGGGCCTTGGACTCAGGGCCTGAGCACTGTCTCTGGCTTCTTCCCGCTCAAGGCTAGCACTCTGCCACTTGAGCCACAGCGCCGCTTCTGACCGTTTTCTGTATATGTGGTGCTGGGGAATCGAACCTAGGGCCTCGTGTATCCGAGGCAAGCACTCTTGCCACTAGGCTATATCCCCAGCCCAGTTTGTTTTTTTAATGCCCAATTCAACAGTATCTGCCTTTGTGTTCACATCATTTATAATCAGAGTGGTGGTTTATGACATGATCATGTGTGTGTATGTGTATGCATGTTTTCAAGTTTTTAAATTGTTTCTGGTGACAGAGTAAAACTCATTTCTGTTTTTCTAGCTAGGCCAGAAATAAACGACAAAAACACTTTTAGAGAAAAGGATTTTATTTCAACACTATGTGACTCCTTTTAAGAGAAGACAGTAAAAGATGCTAGTTCAACTTATTTATCTCCAGATCTGAGTGGAATCCTAGAATTGTTACCTTATAGAAATTACCAAGTTGATTCCCAAATCCCTGAGTGGTCAACATAACTAATAATACCTCCATTGCGGTATAACCATTGAATGGGATATACACAATTTAGCTGACACGCATCTCCTATAGTTATTTTCCTTCTCCCTAAACACTGAGATGTTCTTGGACCCACTTGATCTTGATAAGTGGCGCTAACAATGACCTCTCTCTAGATTTTTCTCATAGGAAAAAAAAAATCTATCATGGTATTGAAAAGCCAGACACAAAGACCTGTGGGCAGGCTGCTTGCGGTTTTTCTGTGGAATGAGTGGGGGAAGGGTCGCGGCCCGCCCCGTCTAATCTGGGCTGGACTTGGCAGGTTTGAAGTGAGAGACAACCAGAAACCTCAGTTCTGTCAAGAAAAGAAAAAACTGAAGCAGATGATAAATCATTTGCCTAAAGTCCTAAAGCCCAATTGGCCTTGGTACGCAGGGACAGCAGTAGGAGCCAATGTGCTGGGATATTTACGAAGTCATTTGTAAGGATAATACGTTCCAGACTTTTGGAGGAACAGCGGAGCGCAGATCTCTGGTCCACACACTCCATCAAGCTGGCAGGCCTTGCGCAGACAGCGGCTGGACCCCGGCTCCAGGCCACGCACAGCCCCGAGGCCAGAGGAAGGAGGGAGGGTGCTCTTCAGATGCGCAGTGCAGTGTAAAGTGGAGGGGAACGCACAGCTTATCACATAGTGAGGGCTGTTCCGGGGAGCCGCGCCCCTCGGGACGGGTAGAAATACATCAGCGCAGCCGGCAGCTCCGCCCACTCAGGGCGGGTTAGGCCCTCGCCCACTCAATTTAGCCCACTGGATAAACCCGTCCAGATTCAACATGTCTTGGCTGCTGTGGCTGGAGAACTCCCCCCTGTGTAAAGGAAAGGTGCAAACGCTGTGGAAGGAGCAGTGAAAGGCGCAGAAATTCCTTTGGTTTGGTGAGCAAAGTGAGAAGTGGGACCCAGCCAGACCTCTACACCATCTTCCCTGAGAAACGCGCACCTGCCTCAAAACACCAAGGGCCCTGCCACCCAGGCCATTTTCCTGACCCCCCAGAGCCCTTCACCTGACGGGGGGCACCAAAGACTGCACTGGAGCCCTCAGCCAGAGAGCACAAATGACACGAGAGGACAGGGGCACAGCAAGTACCCAGCTCCAAACCAAACAGAAAAAAGGAGGGGGGGGGGCGGGGGGAGGCAGACCAGACAGACAAAGCACACCAAAGAGCAACGGCATAACTCTCCAAAGACAAAATATGAATTCTTTCCTCCAATTCAAAGTCCCTCCCTTTCCCTTCCCTCAGTGTACGCAGCCACATTCTCCACCACAGCTCAGAGCTCAAGGCTCTGGGTCCCAGCTGTGCGGTGGCCAAGCCCACCCCGCTGGCTCAGCCACAGCCACCTCAGGGAACACCTGGTCTCAGGAGCTCTTCTGCTCCTGCCCTTCCTTTCCTAAGAATCCCACAGACAAATCACAGAAGGATCCCCTCTCCATCCCCTGTTTATTCTTCATGTTGTTTCCTTGGTCACTCATTTTCTGTAAGATGAAAATGAATGCTAAGGGCTGGGGATGTGGCTTAGCGGTACAGTGCTTGTCTAGCATGCATGAAGCCCTGGGTTCGATTCCTCAGTACCACATACACAGAAAAAGCCAGGAATGGAGGTTGGCTCAAGTGGTAGAGCGCTAGCCTTGAGCAAAAGAAGCCAGGGACAGTGCTCAGGCCCTGAGTTCAAGGACCAGGACTGGCAAAAAAAAAAAAGAATGCTAAGGCAGTAAGAAGTGTCAGATCAAGATGCCAGAGGGGATAAAGTTCAGCAGATTCCTTAAAAAGGTTACGATTCAGAAAGTAATACTCAACTTACGTGGAGCGAAGAGCAACTTCAGGACCGCACCAATGACCACTATGTGACCCAAGAAAAATTCATGAAGAGCACAACTGGTAGAGTCTTTGCCTGGGCTGACAGTGCCGGCTTCAACAGGAATGAGAGGTCCCTGCTCCCGGGACAACCCTCCTCAGGCCACTCAGCCAGCGCCTATGCAGACGCGGGCCAAAGACAAGCAGACAAGGCTCTCCGAGCTAAGAACACCCACTGCATTGCCTAGGCACCGGCAAAGAGCTAGAAACGCAGTGACACAACAAACACCGGCAGAAGCTTCTTTGTGGTGAGCATTATCAATCAACTGAAGGCAAGATGGTCTAGACAGTTCACAAGTCAGTGCCCATTTAAGCGCAATGAAATTCTACACACACAAAAATGCTCAGTGTGGCTTCCATAACACAGGCATGTTCTTTCCTGATAGAAAGGAATGATAAATTCTGCATGCAAAGAACACAGAGATAAATTGGAAATTAAGTAACAACTGACTAAACAAATGAAGAAAAAAGTATCCAATGAGTGACAATTATGTTTAAAGATCAAGAACCAAACACACAATTTATGACAAAAGACAACAGAACCAAAGATAAGCAACACAATGGACACAGAAACTCTGATCTTAAAAAATAGTAAGACTTAGGGGCTGGGGATATAGCCTAGTGGCAAGAGTGCCTGCCTCGGATACACGAGGCCCTAGGTTCGATTCCCCCAGCACCACATATACAGAAAACGGCCAGAAGCGGCGCTGTGGCTCAAGTGGCAGAGTGCTAGCCTTGAGCGGGAAGAAGCCAGGGACAGTGCTCAGGCTCTGAGTCCAAGGCCCAGGACTGGCCAAAAAAAAAAAAAAAAAAAAAAATAGTAAGACTTAAAAGGATAATTTTTTATCTTGCAATGTCAACCCTTATCTATTGCTACAACTAAGGATTTTTTTGGCAAAGAAAAGAGAAATGAGAAGACTCTAATACTATTTCTCCAAATGAACTTTTTCATTCTAAAAACATGTTTGAAAGCTAAAGGGGCATATTATTATTTATTATAATTAGTTCGGATGGAAACTTACCGCAGACATGATTGCTTCAGAATTTAAATGAACTAACAAAAACGTGTATTGGAAGGGGGAAGTGTAGTTGGATTTAAATTTATTTACCATGCCAAGATGCTCTCAGTCAATACTTGATCAATTGTTCATTTTGATTGTCTGATAGAGTAAGCACAGTTTGTAGTCATTCCTCTGAGAGCCTATGAATTTACCTTTCAACATCACAGTTGTCCACTGTCAATGAAAATGTAACTCCTGACTGACCACTGCAAATATACTCGTTTAACGTTACACATCTCTAACTATATTCTGCTCTGTGAGGGTCATTTTGTTTTGTCTTTTATATAAAATAAAAACATGACGGCAACTTGTTGAAAAAATATACCTCATAGAAATGCACCTTTTTGACCAGCAAAAGTTTACTGAAGAATTTCAGCCAATTTCAATAGAATTTATCTTTCAATATCACAGTTTGTCCAATGTTAATGAAAATATAACTATGAATTCAAATGTATCTTTAGACAAGAACACTGTTATAAACACAAATTCTAAGAGAAAATGAGGTCCGGTAGCCTTGCTTTCTCAGTGCTTTAATACTTCATTTTTAAAAGTAAACATAGTACTAATCACCATTTTGATCCCAGTGAATAAAACTTTAAATTACATTTATTAATCAGCATCCAAGTCTGAAACCAAAATGATCTTTTCAAGAGTATTGCCAAGTAGACAAGTCCAGTCTAAAAAGTTAAATTAATCACCATGCAAAAGTTTGAACAAACAAAAGTGGCTCTCTTTGTTACCATGGCACTGGATGAAATTTATCTTTTTGTTAGATTCCGATTTGCTATAACAACCAAGAATAAGACTGCATACAAACAGAAATTTACAAAACAGGCTGAAAGCGAATAAGGGTAGGTTATGATTCCTGGTGAGATAAGTTCTATTGTATGATTGACAATGGCCAACAAACCTTTTAGCAACAAAACAATATCTAAAATATCATCATTCCTATATGTGACATTAACTGTAGACATCACACCATTAAGCATTTTACTAACTTAGAAATGTGCAACTTTTCCCTGAAGAACTTGTGATCATGTTTCAGTCAGCTGTCCTGAACTCATTTTCTAATCATCAGCGGATATATCTGTCACTGGATTCCAGCAGGAAAAGATGACAATGATATCATCCCATGAGAGGAAAGCTGGAGAGCACAAGGCCAATTTGTGATGAGACAGACACCGACAGAATAACCACTGGATTCTGAAGTTGTACAACATTCACCATTGAAGAGAAACAGTAGAGATGAACAAGCTGTCAAACTTACCACAACTTTTGTTCTATAGGATTTTGATCCCTTCAAAGACAACCACGACACAAAAACTACACAGACTTGAGTCCTCAGAAGTGAAAATAATATCCTATACCTACAGGAGGCTTAGAAGGTGTAGGTTTAAATGTTTATTTTAAAATACTCAAGTGTAATACTACTGTAAAAAAGATTTCAACTATAACAGATGTGTTCAATTTCTGTTTGTTTCTAACCTGCCACTGATATGTGGGTTCTTTGGGCTGCCAAACAGCCCTACTAGTCAGAGAGATGGTGTTGTCCGCTGAAAACCTCAGTGCAGACATCACCCCAACATTGACCCAAATGGCACAAGATCCATTTTTGCATCCCTGAAATAAAGAATGGCCACTTTGTCCACATTCTCTCTACTCAAGCAGCACTGGCTATGGAGAGTTCCTTTAAATCTTTAACACTTCACTACTACAGATTCAAAAGTTACTACCAACTCAAAAGTTAAAATAAAAACACAGACCAAATCCATGTACCCGTGATCCTTTGTAAATCCTACAAGATAGAAATATTCTTAGTTGTAACCAAGAATATATTGGAATGAACTAAATACATCTTTTAAAGTAATTTTACTCTTGTTATTATATTTCTACATAGAGTATTCAATATTGTTTGTAGACATAATTTAATCAATAATATATCATAATGTCCACCACTACAGTGATCCAGAATTAGATTCTGGCTACAGAGGAAGCTTAATTATTAAGCAACACCTTTCTAAAAAGCTTCTGTATTTCTGATTGATAAAGGAAGAAAAGCATCTCTCATTGAAATAACACTGAAGTTCGAGCTCATGCTCCTTCTCTGTGTTCAACATAATTAACTCTTCAGGGTAGGTGAGGAAACACATGGTCGTATTAATACGTCAGTCATCTTCAAGAAAACTCTATGGGCAGCTCTGGTGTTACAACTGTATACCTAGGGTCCAATCTGGGGATGAAATCGTGAAATTCTTTAGATGCACCAGTACCAAAGACATCAAGGGCTTTTCGGTTCATGAGAGCAAATCTGTAAAACAGAGGACACATGAAGAAATAGTTAATAAAGCTTACAAAATAAAGTGAATTGCTTTACTTGCCCTAGTTTTCATGAAATGGGAAAACAGAAAAGGCTGACATGTAAGGCCTAAACTCAAGGGCAGATTCGGAAGTCTGAAGGAAATTCATTGTCTAAGATCTCAGTATTGTACTTCAAAAGACAATTTCCAGACTCGAAACCACAGAATCCAATCATCACTGCAAATCCTTGAGTCCTTTCCAAAATACCGTTTCAAACAGAAAACTTCCTGATAAATGAAATAACAGGAAAGTAAAGACTGAATGAGTTATCGAAGAATGAATGAACTGACATCTACCAATGAAGCAGAAGCATTAAATACAACTTCTCCCATAATTGAAGTCATAATACCTCACAATCAAAAGAAAACATACTCTTATTAAAAATGTAATGATGAATGAGCAAACAGTATACAAGCTCTCATATTTCTAATATGTAGAGAACAAAAGCCCACCTCTTCTTCACGTTATCTAATCACCTAACCTAAAAGAGGAAAAGAGGATCTTTGTGTAAACGGACCTGCCTACGCACAAGCATTCTTTCCTAGCAGAGATGGTATAATAAAAGTCAGTTTGCAATCATTTATCAGAATCAGAATTCTGACTGCCCAAAATGGGATGTTTTGTTCTTTTTCCAAAGTAAACTCACTTCCAGTATAATTAACTGGTAAAATTCACTAGTGTAAAAAATCTAAGTGACATAAAAAAGGAGGAAGCCATAAGAATATCAAAACCCCACAGTGTCACGGTAGGAGGAGGAAGGGGGTCTGGAGTCACACTCTGACCTAAACACCTCAGCTGCTTCACTGTCTAGCTGTGTGGCTCTGGTAAGGTATCTCACCTCTCCTGAAAGCTTCCTCACGTGTAAAAACCTGGTGTTAAAAAAGAAAGAACCAGGGCTGGGGATATAGCCTAGTGGCAAGAGTGCCTGCCTCGGATACACGAGGCCCTAGGTTCGATTCCCCAGCACCACATATACAGAAAACGGCCAGAAGCGGCGCTGTGGCTCAAGTGGCAGAGTGCTAGCCTTGAGCAAAAGGAAGCCAGGGACAGTGCTCAGGCCCTGAGTCCAAGGCCCAGGACTGGCCAAAAAAAAAAAAAAAGAAAGAACCAGTTTCCCATCTCATGAAGCCATGTTAGGAAGTGAATATAAAAAATTGCATGTGTGTTTCTTAAAGCATACTTGGAACATGGTACACACGATATGAGCATTTGCTATTACTGTAAGTAATAAGACTGCTAGCACTATGATTCCGAGAGTGCCTCCTAAGTGCCAAGCACTACGACAAACAACCACTCATGCTGTGGTTCGTGGCTCAGTGCTCCATGTGTTGGACCCGGTTGCCCTGTGGCAGTGGCACTGGTAAGGTGGTAGGGCCCTTAGGAGATGGAGCCCAATGGAGAATAAGTCTGGGGGACTTCACTGTCATGGATGAAGAGTGGTCCCGTTATGCAGGAGTGGATTAATTCCTATGGGAACAACAGAATGCCAGTTCCCTTTCTGATTCAGGGCCCCCACTAGTACCTATACACCAGCCACAGGCTGTTGGAGCTTCCAGCAACAAGAATCAGAAGCCAAGCAAATCTCATATAAGCCTACTCCTGTCAGGTATTCTCTTACAGCCACACTGAACACACCAGACAGTATACATCACATTCCACGTAGAGAAAAGGAAACATACACCCCTGAGAGCAAATGAGATTCCTAGAGTAAAATCATTGAAGGTACCAGAGTTGAAGTTAGCTAGGTCTGTCTAACTCTAAAAGCCCACTTTTTTTTCCTATTAGCTCAAGCAGTTTGCCAAAGAATTCAATTAAGAAACAAAAGAAAAAGGGAGGGGGAGGGGAGGGGAGAGGAGAGGAGAGGAGGGGAGGGGAGGGGAGGGGAGGGGAGGGGAGGGGAGGGGAGCGGAGACTTATAGCACTGGACAGAGAAAATACTTATTTTTACAAACTAAAAACAAGTAATTATGTAGAAATGAGCTATTTCAATGAATCTTTTTAATACATGTGTGTACATATTTATCTCCCTATGCCAGGGGTCTAACTAAGGATTTTGTACATTTGACCTGATCACTTTACCACTAAACTACATCTCTAGCCCCAATCAATATTTTTAACCATAAAGAAGAAATCAAAGATTCAAAATGGTAGGCTTAAGTGTTTTATGCAGCAACTGATTAGCAGTTAGAAAATGAACATGTTATTTACCTAAATACTTACAAGGACTAAATACTATGAAGGAAAGAACAGTTGAAATAATTACCTATTTATTTCATTATTAGGTTAGTCATACTTGATTTGTATATAAATACCTCTACCAGCAGAAGAACATTCTCTCAAGGAGACAAAGGGATTCACAATGACTTTCTAGAATTTCTTCTTTTGCTATATGCCTTTAATACTCTCTTGGTCACTTACCTGCCCTTGGTGAGCCTTAAAAGGAACTTCCAGTAAGATGGTCGCAAGTTCTGAACTTCCATGACAGCCTAAGATTATCCAAGTTGAGATTTCTTTTAGTAAACACAAACATTATCTACAGTCCCAGGCAAAAGGGACTTTTCTCTCTCTCTTTATGGCATACTATATTTTAAAAACATCAGTGATGACGATAACAAAAACATGCATTTATGTTTATCAATATTAAGAATATTTGTAAATATGCTTCTAAGGAGAAGTGCTGTTTGGGGAATAATTGGGTGAACAGTCATTATTATCAAGAGATGTTTACTGAGGACCCATCAGATAGCTGGCATTTCACTGCCTTGGCAACAAGATTCCTATGAGAAAGAAGAAACAAAAGCTCTCTGGAAAACCTTAATAGCCTTTAAACTACTAATATCAATAATGATTACAGAGTTGGGAAAGATTAAACAATGCTTCTGTTAAATGAGTTTTTCCCCATCTTCATCTTCTAAGTACACTTAGGGAAGTATACTTATTAATATTCATGCCCATGGCATCCTTCTCGTTAAGGATTATTAAACTGGGCAGTCTACCTACAGCACTAAGTAAAAGATTTGTCTATTGACTGTACTCTCTTTAAACCTAAAAATTAGTTTGTTCATAAAATGGGCATAATCTTTTCAATTAACTTATTTAATCATTTGAAATATGTAAACTACTTTGCTGGGGAGAAAAATCAAACAAACAATCCCGAAAAGGCATAAAATGTATCAAATAACGATGTTCTCAGGCATCCCCCTCTCCCCAAATGGCTTAATGTAAATTAGACATAGAAATTCAAATTCTCCCAACTTACTGCATGGAAACAAATTGCTGTTGAGATGGCATAAATGACAGTATCAGCGTGAGGGAAGTAAGGCACCTTCCCTGCTTCGATGCCCTTGAAATATATTGTCTGCAAAACAAGTGTAATGGGAAAGCTACATTAACAATATACAGAAGCAGAATGCTCTATACCTACAACTCTTAGATTTTCTATATTTATGAGTCTCAATTCTTCCTTCACAGCTTAACTATGTCACATTTTTTCATGAAAATGATGTCGGCCCTTGCTTTCCCCTCATTCCAAACTCCAGCTTCAGGTAGCAATAATTTCCTGTGACATTCAAGCACTTTTATTTCTACTGCTTTTCTGTCATCTATTGTCAATGCTTTCATAAATGATCAAGTCTTCCCTTCCTTGTTAAGACTTGCTTATGCATTCATTCATTAATTCAGGAAACTCTAACGGTGTCCTTATATGTAGAATGCACTGTTAGGAGCAAGAGATTTAAAAATAAAACCTGAGGCATAACAAATAGCACTGATGAAGGCTGTAAAAAATATATATATATGCATATGTATATGACATGTGTATATAATATAAACATACACATGTGACATATACATATGCAAATATTTACATATATATCATATGTATCACGTGTATATATATGTACACTCTTTCTAAGAGAAAGGACCAAGGACAATTTCATAGAAGATTACATTTGAGTATGTTTCTAAGTCATCTGTGGTAAAGAAGCACTTTGTGTTTTAATTTAACATTCATGGATTAATGCATTCATAATGCAATTAAATGAATTCTGGTTTTAAAAAAATACAGAACTGAACCACATTCTCATAATGAATTTCAAGAATTCTTCAGTGGTTACTTTTAGTGAACTTGTTGAAAGGGAAAGCTCTCTTCAGAAACACGGTACCTAATTAATATGGAAAAAACTAACAGTTGATCATCATTCTATAACTCTGAGTGAAGTGGTTGTAATGCCTAAAACTATGAAGATGAAAAGGTATTGGGGGAGCTGGTGCTCACTCTATCAACATCTAAGCACAATAAAAGAGACAGACATAACCAGACATTTGTGTGGTACCTAATGTGAGTCAAAAAGATACTCACACATAAAGCAAGTATGAAATACTTCTACCACCCTATCCACATTCCAATATCAAAATTCAAATTGCTTAAGCCTCTAGATAACTATTTGTAGTAAACAGATAAGCTAAACAACTACCATAAACAATACCAGTAAGACACATTCAGCAAATCAAAAATGTGGCAATTTCTGTGGGACCATTAGCCTAGATCTTTAATAAATAAATGGCAACAAAAAATAGAAAGGAAAAAAGGAGAAAGGAAAAGATAATAAATTATTACAGATTATGACTGAATGATACAAAGACACATTAATAAGATGAAAAGATTATACAACCACATTTACTTGTAGATGACAACTGGTTGTAGAATAATATAAAAGGCTGGCCTTCTCCCATTTGATACACATCTCCAGGCTGGCATTTTGTTGGTTAATTGGAAATGGGACTCCAGAGACTTTAATGCCTGGGCTGAGTTCAATCTACCAATCCTCTAAACTTTAGTCTCCTAGTCGCTATGATTACAGATGAGCCCCTGGATGCCCAGCTCAAATTACTGAGTTTATAAAATGTATAATAATGATAATACTGCATTTATACTTCAGTGGCATTGAGATTTGTTTTTAGTAAGTCTTTATCTTGAGTTTTCTATGAACAAAATGATATAATGTCTGGGAAGTTGGCAGATGCTGATAACTGATAAAAATGTGGGAGTGGTTCATGGGAGTTCATTATACCATTTTGTCTTTACTCATGTGTATTTGTATATATACTTCCCAAGTGGAGGAATTCACTTGGTAGGTATTTTTAAAGACTGAGAAGTTGCTTTGTAATAGGGCTATGAACTTACTGCTAAAGCAGTAAGCTTTATGCCCTTTGCAAGTGTTCGTACATAATGTTCATTTTCTGCTTACCTCCACCAATTTGGAAGCTAAATACATGGAAATTGTTGTGCTTTTATAAAACATCATTGATATGCCTGCCAAAAATCCTGAAACGACAAATAAAGAAAAACTGATCAGATTATAAATTATTTCTTTACTAGTAAGTCATCAGAAATGACACTTGACTGAAAGTGTCATTTGTGTTACATCACAATCAAGGACAGTGACACAACTAATGATACTGAACAAAGTCAGCCTTATTACAGGTTTTTAAATTTAAAAACTGAACCTTAAAGTTAGGAACAAACTGTTGTGAGGTATATATAACAAGAAAAAATTCAAATTCAATTTTGAAAACAGTAGTACTCTTGTAAGATTTTTTTTTTTTTTTTTTTTTTTTGCCAGTCCTGGGCCTTGGACTCAGGGCCTGAGCACTGTCCCTGGCTTCTTCCCGCTCAAGGCTAGCACTCTGCCACTTGAGCCACAGCGCCGCTTCTGGCCGTTTTCTGTATATGTGGTGCTGGGGAATCGAACCTAGGGCCTTGTGTATCCGAGGCAGGCACTCTTGCCGCTAGGCTATATCCCCAGCCCTCTTGTAAGATTTTTTTTAATGTTTTTAAACAACACTGGTAGCAATTCTGATTTCCATAAGGAATACTCATTCATCTAGTCTCCTAATAGCTCAGATGATGGTGATTGCTTTCATCCTATGTTTCTCCATGGTACTGTCTTCCTCCTACAAATGGAAAAACTAGGGGGTGGGGGCTAGAGTACTAACAGGCTTATTATTAATAAATATCTGATAAATAGCCTATTTTAATTCTTTGTATGTACGGGGTCTGAACTCAGGGACTGTATTCACTACCTACATTACCACACGAATCATACTCTCAGTCCTTTTTGTTTTAGCTATTGTTCAGATAGGTTCTCTCAGACTTTTGACTCAGATCAGTATTAGACTTCATTCCTCTTACTTATACCTCACACCAAGCTGGGATTACAGCTTTTCACATCCACACCCCCTTTTCCCGCTTGCTTGTTGAGACAGGGACAGGGGGTGTTGGTTACTACATTTTTGCTCAGGATGGCCTTGAACTTCAATCTTCCCATTCTCCACTGCCCAAGCAGCTGGGATTATAAGCACGAGTCACCATGCCCAGCCCTTTATTTTTATAAAATGGTTAAGCTCCTTTTAAAAAATGAAAGTGTCATTTTGGTGTTTAAACATGCATTTTTAAAAAGAATTGCCACCAATAAAGTATTTATGTCGTCATGTTCTTATAAGACTTGAAAGTCTTGATGTTGTTTTGTGGCACATTCTCTAAGACTTCTGACCTGAGAGCAGGGCAGAAACAAATCACTGTAATGCTAACTGAAAATAGCAAATGTCAAGATGCCTCAAGAAACTCCAAGTGTCTCTACAGAGATTCTAGTACAACAGAGAAAGGGAAACCCAGGGAGACTAGAGATGTGCAAATTGGATGAGTTTGGAAGTTGATTCATGCTTACTACTAATTGATACAATAATAATCACTCTTCTTTATTATTGCTTTACCTGCTACAATAGCATGCAGTTCATCATCTAGGTTTCTGATCCACCGTAAGAAGCAACTAGTACCCTGTAATAAGGGTAAAATAAAAGGACCTTTGTTATGTTATTTCTAGAAAAAATGCACAAAATCAAAAACTACTGAGATGAATGATTCATTAGCTGACAACCTTGGAGATATTCTAAAACTAAGACTGAATACATGATAGGAAAAGTGAGAAAAAAAATGATAAAAGCACAAAAGATTGGAGTAAAACCTAAACATAGCACTATAAGGTTCTTATGCTATATAGGAAGTGATTTGATACTACTATGTTATAATAAGTTAAAACATAGAACCAGCCCAGATGCCCCTCAATGGACAAATAGATCAAGAAAATGTGCTATATATACATAATGGGATGTTATTTAGTCCTTAGAAATAATGATATTGTACCATTTGTAAAGAAATGGAAAACTCAAAAAAATTACATTGTGATGTAAGTTAGGCCCAGAGAGACAAAGGATTCATGTTTTACTTTATGTGTGGAAGCTAGATTTAGCTTAAAAAGTCATATATTTAGGTGGTATGCAAGTATATACAAACATATTAACTGAAATACAGTAGATTCAAGGGAGATCTCAAATAGTATAATTCCTTAGAAATATAAAATCAAAGTTCAGCAAAATACAACACCAGGAAGTGGGTGTCAAGGGGAAAGAGATAGCCAAATAAAGAGAAGAGGGCAAAAATGCAGACAAGAATACCATGTGTATCCTACAAAACTATTAAGTATAAGGGAAAGAGTGCTTAAGGGAGGGATGGGTGCAATTGTTAAAAGGGATGACACTGATCAAAGTATATTATATTCATAAATTGCTTTGTTAAATGGCAACTCCTTGTACAACTTCCTAAAGATAATTTTAAAAAGCAAAAATATATATTCTAAATATTAAGGAGAAAGAAGAATTAATAGTAAAAGTATTAGTTAACAGTGAAAACAAAATGGGAGCCATACACATTCACAATCACTGTTAGGGGGACAGGAAGCAAGAAGGAAAAAGCAAAAGAATCAATGGAGATTGAATATTTAAAATACAATGGTTAAAGGCTAGAGGCACAGCTCAAGTACACAACACCAGCCTACCAAGCTAGAGGCCCTGAGTTCAAACCCCAATCAATACTGCCAGAGAGAAAGAGAGAGAGAGAGAGAGACAGAGAGAGAGAGACAGAGAGAGAGACAGAGACAGACAGAGACAGAGAGGATATATGATAAAAATAGAACAACAAAATCTGCTGAAATTATTTTAAGCTGGATGAAAAAAGGATGAGGGAAGTGACAGAAGGTATGAATTTGATCAAGAGACATGTTATTCATGTATGAAAATATCACAATGAAACCACTTATACAATATATGCTAATAAAAAATTCAATCAGACCAGAAGAAGTTAGATGGAAAAGAGAAATAAGAAAAAGTGTGAACAAATACAAAACTAGAGATGTAATACAAAGAGATATAAACTTAATCATATCACAAGTTTATCAGGTATAGTCTCAATATAACAATTTTTTAAGATAGATTTTTAAGATAGATTATGGATTGAACTTGTTGAAAAAGGAAGAACCAACAATACATCGCCTAAAAGAAACCATCTTTGAAAACAAAGAGAATAATAAAGTCACAGAATACAAACATGTCTATAGGTCAACTTTAGTGAACACATTCAGATTGAGAATCTAAATTTCAGACCTTTAACAAAATAATATAGCAAGATAATTAATATAGTAGTGATTCCCATTAAACAAAAGGCTTTAAAGCTGCAAAGTACCCCCATCAAGAGTGATCTCTACATGTGTTTAGGTGTAGATTATGCAATACTGGCAAACTTATAGGGGCACAAGTAGCAGAATGGTAATTCTGGTTCACTGAGACAGTATAAGAGGAAGAATGAATAAAAGAGTGAAATAAGAATGAAAACATTGAGAAATTGAGTATTGAGGCTGCAATAGGAAATACTTAGTGACTAAATCAACCATTGTCTAGATGGGCTGAAATAGGTTTAGATTTGTAGTCAGGGACCAACTCCTGTATTATTATTTTATACTGAAAATGCCCCCAAATTTCTATTTTTTTCAGAAAAAAAGTCTTTGGTATCTTATTATATATAATATAGTATGATTACATATTCAGGCATATTAATTAACATTATAAGAGAGGGAATGTCTCCAACCTGAATTCCCAATATCTACTGTAGACATTTGGTACTATCAAGATATTTATAAATCTTCCAAGAAAAATTAGATAAAATGATGGGTAAGTTAGGGCCACGTCTCAATCTTAGAGCAGCCAATGTTATTTATGCTGTATGTATCGGTCATCCTCAGAAAAGCTTACCTTGTATATACTAACGAAACAGCCAAGAAATGCTCCAAGCTGGAAGTTTTCCTTGTTGTAGAAGAGCGAAAGCAGCCGGGATGGCTGTGTAAACACATGCCTAAAGGCAGAGGGGACTCGCAAGCAGCACTGGATCAGATACCCGACACTGAACATTCGGATGAAACCCTAGGGGGCGTGAGAAGAACATTCTGACCACCAAGTTGTGAAGTATTACAAAATATTATCCTTTTATCATATACTTTATCATTTCAAAGTCCAAGGAAAGTTTACAGTAGTTAATGAAAGGTGTTATGACAACAAGATTCCAAATAAATTCTTGAAAACGCAAACAATAATTTTTAAACAATTACCTTAAAAATAACGGTGACATAATGGTGGTTACATTTTCTTTCATTTATAAACACATAAAAAGCACTGTCCAAACTGGCCTATATGCTAAAATTCCATTTCTTGATATTTTATTGACAATGTCAAGGATTTTTAATTCCTAACCACAAATAAGCTTTAGAAACAAAAGCATTAAAATTAAAAAAAAAAGATAGTTCAGGGCTGGGGATATAGCCTAGTGGCAAGAGTGCCTGCCTCGGATACACGAGGCCCTAGGTTCGATTCCCCAGCACCACATATACAGAAAACGGCCAGAAGTGGCGCTGTGGCTCAAGTGGCAGAGTGCTAGCCTTGAGTGGGAAGAAGCCAGGGACAGTGCTCAGGCCCTGAGTCCAAGGCCCACGACTGGCCCCCCCAAAAAAAAAAAGATAGTTCACAAAAAACAAATGCTTTTAAAAATATTAACATAAAACTGTCCTTAATCTTTAGTGTAAATCAGAATTGTTTTGCTAGAATGATTTCATAATTTGTTTAGACCTTTAGTATCAAACCTTTATGTAGTCAGATTCAGTTTCTCAGGAAAAAATATCTAAATCTTTATTCCTGTACTCAAGTGTGTTAAGTAAAAGCACATCTAAGGACTAGCCACTTCAAAGTGCACCAAACTAAGTTTGAAAAACCACTGTAACAGTGTAGTATATCCTCTCTCCTTGACATTGGGATGGGAAAACACTTGACTGCTGGCTTTGCTTGCTTGCTATGTTCCCAAAACCAGACTTGTGTTTTCCAAATTGCAGCTTTCTTTTCTAGAAAGAAAGTATTGGTTAATTTACCTGAAACTACCAAATACTTGGCTATAATAACATGAAAATTACATTGTCCAACCAATTCTTGTGATTTAACACACATTTGCCTAACATACATTTGCTAGTATTAGTATAGTGCACAAAATGGTCATGCTTTTATCTTGTCATTGATAATTTTAAAATGTCAGTCTAGGGATTCAACACTCACATATTACAACCTTCCTATGGTATTTTCAAAAGACAAAAAAAAAAATTAAAATCAGGAACTGCTGCACAACTTAAAAAGATACTGCTGTCTTTGAGGACCATGAGTACAAGTGTGGGTTTGGACAGCTGCCACTGTTAAAACCAGGCCACAAGGATTCACATTAATAGTAAGCCCTGATGTGGGACAGTTCTCTTTCCTACATAGCCACAAAGGAGTTGTCTTTTGGAGTATTAACAACTCAGCTCTTTTTCCCCAACTGAGCAGGATTAAGTTCCTGCAAGAAAGAACATTAACCATTAAAAGCATCCAAGCTGTTAAAACACCATTCAAATCCAAGAGACTGATAATCACCTGTGCCAATCAGAATAACTACAGTGAAAACACTTTCTTCTTGGAGCTGCTGGAGAAAAGGGAAGGACAGGGGTAGGAATGTATGTGTGTGTGTGTCTATTACACATGTATATTATGAAACTGAGAATTTATGCCAGTGTCCATAGTTAATTCCAAACATGTTCCAGTTAGTTTAATACCTTTAGGAATATGCAAAAACCAAATATCACTGTAAGATTGTATGCACAGTACACACTGTTCCAAGTAGCATAGCACATCACACAGTCCAAGGGCCTATTCTGGGATGTCCTTCCAATGAAGCTATGTTACAAAGACAAATTGTAATGGCCTTTTCTCTCGTGTTACAACTCCTACCTCATAAATGTTTATAAGCTAACAAATGTTAGCAGTTCTGGGGTTTGAACTCAGGACCCTGCAATTGCTAGGCAGGGTGGTCATGCTTTTTGTTTAAGCTGCTCTAGATCAAAATCCTGTTTCCAATTCCTGTGTAGCTGGAATGCCAGAGACACATCACCATATCTATTTATTGGTTGAGATGGGCCATTGGGAACCTCAAACCACACTATTTCCCAAGTCTGCCTCCTGAGTAGCTAGGATTACAGACATGAATCACCATATACAGCAACTAATTTTTAAAAGAAAAAAAGAAATAGTGCTGGGGATTAGCACCAGGGCCTCCAGAATGCAAGGCAAGTTCTCTCTACCCCCAACTCATGTTAAGCTAACATCTGGTGCTGGTTGGCTCACATCTAGAATCCTAGCTACTCAGAATGCTGGGATCTGCAAATCGAGGTTCAAAGCTGGTCTAGGGAGATAAATAAAGAGACTTTTATTTCCTATTAACCATAAAAAAGCCAAAACTGATGATGTGGGTGCAGTGGTAAAGCACCAATTGTAAACAGAAAAGGCTTAGCAACAGTACAAGCAAGGCCCTGAGATTGAACCCTAGAGGAAGGGAGTGAGGGATGGAGGGGAGGGGAGGGGAGGGGAGGGGAGGGGAGGGGAGGGGAGGGGAGGGGAGGGACTTTTTTAATTGCTTAAGGATGTGCTAAGTGTATTAAAAGCCAAATTTTAAAAATTTCTTACTTTTCAGGGCACGTAAAGAATTATAGCTATTACTGTCAACTTTTTATTTACTTAGACATATCTCTTAATAAATAAGTTTTTATAAATATATTCCCCACTGTGAAGAAGATAAACTTACTTTAATGCAGTAAGAGATGCAATTATCTTCATAGTGTTTACAGCATCTATGCCTTGGTCCATGCTTGCATCTGAAATTAAAGAAGAAAAACTAAATATAGTTAAAATATGTATGTACATGTGGGACTGTACGCATGCATATATGTGTGGATCTGTGTGTCCCTGTAGATGTTTCAAACTTGCTAACCAAATGGAGAAAATGTAACTACTTATTTCTAAATGTGTGCAACTTGCTTCTTAGCACATACAGGATAAGAAATTGTTTCTTACTATTTAACACACATATGTTACTACAATAAAAATATTTTAATGTGGTATAGAAAACCACACTTTTAAGCATTTGTGACTAAATGTGAAAATATGTATATGTTATCTGTACATATCACTAAATCTTTGGGAAGTTTAAATCCCTTATTGCCAAGTATGACGGTCATAAATCATCCATGAAGCCAGAACTTGAGCAAATATCAAAATGAAACTGTATTCAAGTTACAGGAATTTATACTTAATTATATTTGAGAGAAAACATCTGGAAAAGAAACATGATATATTATTAGAATTCAAAATTAAGTTTTTAAAGTAAATATAGAAATAGAAATCATGTGGGATTCAAAAGGTGGTCATTTGTAATTTAGCTGTAAATCACTTAACCCTGTAGTGTTCAATATAAACATTTCTGATGTGAGGACTACTGTTCATGAATGACATAGTCATTTAATCACTTGGTGCACTGGCTACAGGACTACTTGGTTCACCTTTATTCATTAATGAAAGTACATTCTATAACATCAGTCTTGTTCTGCCCATTTCTCTTGGAAGGGTTCATTTAACTTTTTCCAGGGTAGTTAACTATGTTCATGGCTGGAACACAGACTCTTCTTTGTTTGTAGCAGTAACCTGTACAGCCATGTTCCAGTTCTGCATCATGCCAGGTTCATTTGCTAACTGATAAGCATGATGTTTTAGAAATGCACTTCTGCACTACAGCTGGGTCACACCAGCAGCCTTTCCCAGTCAAAGGTGACACAGAAATCGTTCATAGCCTCTGTCACTGGAATGGTATGACAGACTTTGTCATGTGCAGTTGTTGAACTGATTAAAGCTGGAGGAGGGCTGGGGATATGGCCTAGTGGCAAGAGTGCCTGCCTCATATACATGAGGCCCTGGGTTCGATTCCCCAGCACCACATATACAGAAAATGGCCAGAAGTGGCGCTGTGGCTCAAGTGGCAGAGTGCTAGCCTCGAGCAAAAAGATGCCAGGGACAGTGCTCAGGCCCTGAGTCCAAGGCCCAGGACTGGCCAAAAAAAAAAAAAAAGCTGGATGCTCTAAAAGAGGTGACCCAGAGAAGAAATGCCTCATGCAAGCCATCACTCTTCCCACTTCTAAGTGTCCTTTTCAAAGACATTTCTGTCTTGCTGCCACAACTACCCAGGAACTATTAAACATCCCAGTGAAATTCAATTCTGCTATCTACTATTCTGTCACTGTATGTTCCCTTATCGCTTAATAGAATCGCTTCTGAAATCCTAGACTGCCAATCCTTTGAATCATTTGCTTTGCTTCTGGATGATTCTGTATCTGTTTCACCCAGTGACCCAGACCACTGAAGCTACTCAAACAAGTTCTACTGTGGCCTCAATAGTTCTGACACCCAAGGCCTCATTCACTATGTAATTCAGTTTTGGTATTTCTCTATAAGTATTGTTACAAGTGCTTCCATTAAAAGACATCTTCTCTTCCTTTTCTCCATTAATGTATCCCAGAACTATTTTTGAACTTGCTTATTATGTTCACTACAATAATTCCTATCATCTAAGATTTCCTTCTCTACTCTATCTTCTGTGGCCAGTGTATGCTAAAATAGAAGAAAACCTTTTAGTTCGGTGAAATTTGAGTCCTCACTCTGTGCACATATATTATATCAGGCAATTGTATGTGTTATTTGTTTAGTACTCATGATAATCACCAAGGAAGACTATTCACCTCAGGTAACATTTAACAACTTAGAGATACATATTCAAAGTCACAAAGGCTCGAACCCTTCACTTTTAATATTGCCTACTCATTCTGCCCTCTCTAAAAAGTCTACCATGATTAGTTTTATTGGCTTTTATAATTTTAACTCACTAAATTGATTCCATTACATGTCTACACTGAGAGTATGAAAGGTTGAAGGAAAGATTTCATTCTTTGTATAACAGACAACTAAGGACCTTTTATTTTGGTCTGAGAGCTCTAAATACTGTCACCATTACATCATATCCATTATTTAAGATCTGCACCTTATTTACCTGAACAGAACTTTCCACATAGGAAAGTAAACAGGCTCGATGAGTACATAGTAATCTGTTGCATGAAATTCCCTGCCACTGCCCCCTGCACTCTGCCACCCTTGAAACAGAAAAATTGTGTAACTTTCTGGAGATATATTTGGCACATGAGGAAGAATAAATAACTCACTCACTATTATTGTATGCCTTAAAAAAAAAAACCATAAAACCTCTACTGCATAGATTTTGGTAAAAAGAAAGAAAACATGATTACTTGGAGAAAAAAAAAAGCAAAAATACAAAATATATAAGATAGTGACAAAGTGTGCTAAAATTAAAATCTCAAGGTATAGAACTCACATTGAATTCAAAAGTTTCCTAAGTAGACCAATTATGTTCATTCTTCTTGGTTTTTCCTCAAGTTTTTCTCTCTTTTGTTCCACTTTTGCATACACTGTCTCTGGTGAGTAAGAATGTGTGGGAATTTCTTCCTTTCCCACAATGAACCTAAAGAAAAATAGCAAAAGGTGAGGGATATTTTCACATTAAAGAAAACATTGTCCCTGAAACCAGAGACCAGGCCAAACGACACCAATTAGAGTTATGGCCCCAAACTCGGCCACCAGGACTGAGTGAAAGGTGGAGCTTTGAGCCCTAGTCTTGGTCTGGGTGGGCGCCCGAATCCCAGCAAAGTTCTTGGGTCCCTTAAACATTTGAGCAGCCACGGCAGGTCTCTGACCCTTGTGAGGATACAACATGGCCTCTGAGCACAGGAAAGGCCTCGGTGAGACCTCTAATGCCAGACAGTGGACACAGAGGGGGGCCTCTAAATGTGCGCGTGTATATCCCCCATATGTGATGCGGCCTGCATCCAGCTTGGGGGTGGGGGGGGCAGCATATACATAGCCTTGCCCATCACTGCAGCACACAGAAAGTTTGCCCCTCAGTGCATACATTCACTGCCAGCTGCCTAGAGCACTAGGCGGCAGCGCCCATCCAATATGACTTTACAACCCTGAGCAGGACAACACCAGCCTCCAACAACATTGGGGGTGGGGGGTCCTGCATCCAGCTGGACCCAAAAGCCTGTGTGTGATTCCCTAGTGTGAGAAGCCACTGCATACACCATTGAGGATTTCACCCAGACCAGACAGCTCCAAAAGCAAGCCAGTCATCCATGCATGGAATGCCAGCACCCATAGTGCCAGAGGTTTGCACCTAGCCAACCCCCAAACCCCATCCATGCTTTACAGTCTGGGATGCCCTCACCCCCAGGACCTGGGGGAAAGGGGAGCACCCTGGCCCCAGAAGCCTGCTTAAACATCTTAGTGTAGGATGCGAACAACAGATCACAGCACCAGCATTCAAGACTAACCAGCACAAAGGCTTCTGTGTTTTCCTGCACGCATTACCCTCAGACACACCAGGGCTGAGGATAACATTCAACTGGACCCAAAAGCCTGCCCATGCCTCTCTGGGGGATACCAACTGCACAGTGCCCACAACAGCTCAGAAAGCCACAGCCCATTACCAATGAAATTAATAACTAATCCTAACGACCTCTACAAACCCTGAAGAGAAATGTATAAATCACAGGGAAAGAGCCCAACATTCACAAGCGATAATGACAACTTGCCACTCTCAAGAGCCAACAACAATCTGGTAAGGCTCTCTAGTGACAGCCAAGAAGAAGAGATGAAATGAACAAAAGAACCATTAAAGCAATGATTGAGAGAACTGGCTGCTGAAACAAAAGGGCAGATCCAAAACAAATAGAATTCAAGGAGGAAATGTCAGAGAAAATGCAAAGCATAGATAAGAAGATAGAAACATTACACACTTCAAGGAAGGAAACATTACATAGCTCAGTGAATGAAAGATGAAATTAACACCCTGAGAACTGACATCGACAAAGAGCTAGAGGACAGGAAATGCTCTATCTCCCTAGTGCAAAACATGGTTGAAATGATAGATAACAGAACTAGGTAAAAAGAAAATAGGTAACAGGGGTTGAACATAAAGCAGAGAAATTAGAACAAAAAAATCAAAGACATGCAAAAAACACTCAGAATACGCCAAAGGGAGATCGAAGAATTGGCAGATTTGGCCAAAAGATGCATAGTTGGGATATATGCAGAGAAGAATCCAAAACCAAAGGCAGAAAATGTCATGAATCGTAAGAGAGAATTCACCCACGTGACAGCGATATCCAGCACTCCTAGAAGACAGAATCTAAGAATACCTCCAGACACATTTTGGTGAAAACTTTGGACTTAAAAGCAAACAGTTAGGAATATTATCCGATGCCAGGAAGATGGTGGTGGTGTAGCTGGGTGCTAACTGAGCTCTCCCCAAGAACCCAGTTTTAGTATACCAGTGAAAGGGCCACAGCTAGAACGCCACACCAAGTGAGCCATTATAGTACTGGGATTTGGGCCAGAGAGGAAACATTAAGAAGACAGATCTGACCATGAGCCAGAGGCAGCGGCAGTGGCAGCCTCCACAACAGCAGACAAAACCAGGATAAGGGCAGCATGGGCAGTGTGCATGGCTCTGCACTCATCTCCAGCTCACACTGGGTGACTAGGAGTGGAAACTCTAAGCCTGCTGTCTACAGACAGATGCAGATCACGTACAGGCCAAAAAAAAACAAGGGAAAGCGTGAGTACCCCCCAAAAGACATTCTCACTCCTGCTCACAGAACAGCATATGGAAGGTAGCCCATCACCCACCACTGGAGAAGAGCAGCATCTTTGATTCTGGCACAGAACCTGCCAGAGCAGCTAGCAGATAACTCGGGCCAGAGAAGGAGTGTCAGCAGTGTGCCATTTTTCATTTTTCCACCGGGCAAAGGAATCTGAGCAGTGAAAGGCAGTACCGCCCAGGGGAAGGCCACCCCACTCGGGTGGGGAGAACCCCTCAGAGGGTGGGGCTGCTTTCTTCTCAGGTAAACACAGCCAGAGGTCGCCCCACCCAGCTGCAGAACTGGAGCTTATCTGGCTGCAGGAACATGTTATTAAAAAAAAGCAAACTGGTTAGGCCATAAAGGTGGAGAGCAGTTTCAGGCTGGGCCAAAAGAGTGTCTCTGTAGCTAGGCCTCTACCCCACACACACTCAAGTTCCCTGGAAGAGACTGCAAGCTACAGAAAACAGCCTCCCTCCTACATGCACGCAAAGCAGACCATCCAACGAATAAACTAGTCTGGAAGGAGGGTCACAAAGACCCCATGTCCGTAAGGCAGAACTTCTTCCTACTAGCTCAAACACAATGATTTGAGAAACCAACTAGGACACAGGAAAACTGACCACCACAAAGAAGTCAGAGGCTCCATCAAGAGACTGTATAGTGAACACGGGGCAGACACAAGATCACCCAAGTAAATTGAAGAATTCTTTTTTATAGTTAGAAATTTTTTTAATTTCCTAGTTTTTTCATTTAATTTTTTCCTCTTTTCTCCTTTAAAAATTTATTTCTACTTTATTGCTGTTCTGTTCACCCGACATACATAGCTGACAGTATTTATTATGCCTCCTCCATTGTTGACTTTATTTCTCAAGCTTAGCACCTTTAATTTTAGTATTATTTCTTTATACTTACATAATTTTTAAAGTTTTTTATTTCTTTATTTTATCTCATATTTCCATTTTTTTTCTTTTTTTGTTTTACCATTCTCTGAATTTGGGTCTCAGTTATCATCCTTCTATTCCTTTCATTCTATCCATTCCTCTACAATTACTTTCTCCCCCTGCTTTTCCTTATGCCACTTAATTTCTGGTCCTCCACTCCTTCTTGGATCTTCTTAGTCCATTGATCCCTAGTTGTTGATTGTTGAACTAGACTATCGGTATTCATTCTGATTGTGTCAAAGTGGCTCTTTGAGTAATCCTTTGAGGCCATATTGATTTAAATGAAACTACAGATTTGTTCACTGGTTAAAACTATATATAATCTCCATTCCTGAATCATAATACCTCTTCCCTAACTAAGAAAAGCAGAGATAAATAGGGGAACAGCTACCTAACATTTTGAACCTCTAATATAGGTGTAATTACCGGGCTGGAGTTGGATTCTGTCTTCAAACTGTGTTCTGTGGTGGTATTGGATCTGTTTCTATATCCAAAAGAGGAGAGTGAATATACCTATCTATGATTGTAAAACTCTACAGGGCTACAGAGTGTGATGAGGCTGCAGAGCATAAGATTAATACATGAGAGTGAAGAAGCTAACCAAAGATTCATAGAGGAATTCATGGAATCCACAAACAGAAAGCTGAATGAATTCAAACAGAAGGAAAGTGAGTGCAATGAAAGTATAGCCACTCAAGGATTTGAGAGAGAGCACTGAAGACAAAATCCAAGAAGTAAAGAAGTCCATACAAGATCTAAAAGAAAGCTTCAGTAGAAAGATGGAAGCCATAAAAAATGACCAACTAGAAAGAAAGGAGATAAAAAAAATCTCAAAAATTAAAGATAGTCTAGACTTAAGAGAGAAAGAACAAAACAAATTTTAAAAATCAAGACAGATATCAGAAGGTCTAATTTAAGGCTAGCAGGTGTTGAAGAAGGCCTAGAGAAGGAAGCTAGTGGAATAGGAAATTTGTTTAACAGAATCCTAGCAGAGGCTGGGAATATGGCCTAGTGGCAAGAGTGCTTGCCTCGTATACATGAAGCCCTAGGTTCAATTCCCCAGTGCCACATATATAGAAAACGGCCAGAAGTGGTGCTGTGACTCAAGTGGCAGAGTTGCTAACCCTTGAGTAAAAAGAAGCCAGGGACAGTGCTCAGGCCCTGAGTTTAAGGCCCAGGACTGCCCCCCGCCCCAAACAAACAAACAAACAGAATCTTAGAAAATTTCCCAAATATCCAGAAGCACAGGCCCACCCAGGGACAAGCTTTTAAAACAGACCAAACAAACCAGACCAGAACAGGACATCCCACCACCCATTGTAATCCATACAGGATCAATAGAGACCAAGGAAAGGATCCTTAAAGCTGCCAGAAAGAAAAGAACAATCGCCTAATAAAGGAAAACCAATCAGAAAAACTACAGATTTGTCAGCAGAGACCATGAAAACAAGGAGAGCCTGTAATGAAGTATGCCATGTCCTAAAGACAAGTAAATACCAAAGAGGAATATTGTATCCAGCTAAACTCTCATTCATAGCCAAGGGGCAAATAAAAACCTTCCACAACACAGAAAAATTGAAACAAAATATCTCTAGCAAACTAGCATTACAGAAAATTCTCAAAGATGTTCTACACATTGAAAGCCAATAAGATCATGATACTGGAAGACAAATAGCCCCTAAACAGAAAACCAGGTAATTATAGCAAGAATCGACATAGCACAGATAGGTATAATGCCAGGAACTAACATTGCTAAATCTTAACTCTCAATATTAATGGACTTAACTCTCCAATTAAATGACATAGGCTGACAAGTTGGATCAAAAAGAAAAATGTATCTTTCTGGGTCTTCAAGAGATACATCTTGCCATAAATCAAACATATTCTGAAAGTGAAAGGCTGGGAAAAAGTTGATCAAGCAAATGGCCCTCATAAAGAGGCTGCAGTTGCAATCCTAACATCAGATTTGACATACTTCAAATGAAAATTAGTGAGAAGAGACAAAGAAGGTTTTTACCTACTAATGAAGAGATCTCTCCTACAGGAGGATGTAACCATCCCAAATATCTATACACCAAATGCTGGAGCACCCAACTTCGCAAACAAACACTACTGACACTAAAAACATAGGTAGGTCCAAACATAATGAACTTTGGTGACTGTCACCTGTGAGTAGATCAACATGCCAAAAGCTGAGCAAAGATACTTCAGAACTAAACAACTGCATAAATCACCTAGACTTAACCAACATCTACTAATTATTACATCTGGCAACATCAGAATATACATTCTCTCAGCAGTGCCAGGATAAGTCTCCAAAACAGATCACATTTTAGGGCACAAAGAAAACTTGTGCAAATTCAGAAATATTAAATTATTCCCAGCATTCTCTCTGACCACAAGGTAATAAAATTAGAGCGCAACCCTAAAAGCCACCATAGAAAATCCTGTAATTCATGAAGACTGAACAATACATTGTTGAACTGCAAGTAGGTCATTGAAGAAATCAGAATGGAAATTCCAACACTTACAGTATTTACCCAAAATGAGCACACAAAATACCAGTTCCTCTGGGACACAGCAAAGTCAGTACTCAGAGGAAAATTTACAGCTGAGTGCCTACATCAACAAATTGGAGAAGTGTGAGTACAACAACTTAATGATGTACCTTAAGCTTCTTGCAAAAGAGCAACAAACCAAACCCCAAGCCAGTAGATGGAAACTAATAATTAAAATTAAATCAGAATTAAATGAAGTAGAGTAAAAAAAAATAAAAAGAATCAACAAAAATAGTTTGTTCTTCAAAAAAAATTAACATAATTGACAGACCTTTAGCAAATCTTACCAAAAAAGAAGAGCGCACACCCAGACAAACAAAATCAGAGAGGAGAATGGAAACATCATGACAGAAACAACCAAGATCCAGAACATTATAAGGGACTACTACTCCAACCATTATTCTAACAAATTTGAGAATCTGGAAGAAATGGATGAATTTCTAGCAAATATTGATATGCCCAAACTAAACCAAGAAGACGTAAACCAAATCAATGGACCTATATCAAGTACAAATCATCAAGTGGTCATCAAGTGGTCATCAAGAGTCCACCTATCCAAGAAAAGCCCAGGACCAGCTGAATACTACAAGGCCTTCAAAGCAGAACTCACACCAATACTCCTCAAACTCTTCAATAAAACTGAAAGCAAAGGATCACTACCAAACTCATCCTATAAGGCCAGCATAACCCTCTTCCCAAAATTACAGAGGGTCTCATCAAAGAAAGAGAATTATATAGACCCATTTCTTTGATGAACATCGATGCAAAACTTCTCACATAATTCACCAAATCAATAGGAGTGAGGACAAAAATCACATAATCATTTCTATACTAGCAGAGAAAGCATTTAACAGAATCTAACACCCATTTATGATGAAAGCTTTGGAGAAACTAGGAGTCCAGTGAACATTCCTGAATACAATAAAGGCTGTGTATGACAAACCTATAACTAGAATTATACTTAATGGCAAAAAGTTAAAGCCATTTCCTTTAAAATCAGGAATGGGATAATGATGTCCACTCTCTTAACTTCATTTGAATACAGTACTAGAATTCCTAGAGCAATAAAGCAAGATGCAAATATAAATGGGATACAAACAGGAAAAAATGAAGTAAAACTCTCTCTTTACACACGGCATGATCGTATTTAAAGAACCCCATAGACTCCAGTCCAAAGTTAGTTGAGCTGATCCTAACTTTGACAAAGTAGCAAGGTATAAAACTAATCCTCAAAAATCAATGGCTTTTCTGTATGCCAACAAGGAGGAAAGTGAGGCTGAAATAAGGAAGCTAAATCCTTTCGCAATAATAGCTTATAAAATACCTAGGAATAAACTTAACCAAAGAATTTTAAGACTTCTATGATGAAAACTTTTAATAACTTGAAACAGCAAATTAAAGCAGAATCAAGGAAGTGAATAAACCTCCAATGATCCGGGATTAGGAAGATTAACATCGTGAAAAAAATGGCAATATTGCCAAAGGCTATCTACAAATTCAATGCAATACCCATTAATATCCTAACACCATTCTTTCATGCAATAGAGGAAGCAATCCAAAAATTTATATGGAACAATAAAAGATCCCGGATAGCAAAAAACAATCCTATACAAGAAATGTACCCAAGGCCTAACGTATGAAACTGTAACCTCTCTGTACATCAATTTGACAATAAAATAAAAATTAAAAAAAATCTTTAGCAGGAGGAACAGTGCTGGAGGAATATCATTACCAACACTAAACTTCGAACTCTATTACAAAGATATAGTAATAAGAGCAAAAGTAATTAAAGCTTGGTACTGGCACAAGAACAGGCCTGAGGACCAGTGGAATAGAACTGAGGACCCCAAAATGACCCCACAGACCCAAGGCCACTTAGTGTTTGATAAAGGAGCCAAAAAAATAGGATGGAAGAAAGACAGCCTCTTCAGCAAATGGTGCTGGCAAAATTGGTTACATACCTGTAGAAAGTTAGATTCTTACATATCACCCTGCAATAGAATCAATTCCAAATGGATCAAGGACATCAAGGTAAAAGCAAATACCCTGAAAACATTCCAGGAAGGAATCGAAGAAACACTAGATCTCCTTGGCACGGGTCAATACTTTTTAATAAACACCCAGAAATACAACAAATCACAGAAAAGTTGAACAAATGGGATTGCATCAAACCACAGAGCTTCTGCATGGCAAAGGACATAACTTGCAGGATAAACAGAAAGCTCACAGATTGGGAGATCTTTATTAGCCATAAAACAGACAAGGGGAAAGGGCCTTATATCTAAAACATACTTTGAACTAAAAAAATTAAGTCCCCTCAAACAAATCGTTCAAGAAAACAACAGCCCCCATTAATAAGTGGCATCAAGACATAAAGACAGATTTCTCTGAGGAGGAAATAAGAATGGCCAATAGACACATAAAGAAATGTTCAAGATCCCTGGCCATAAAAGAAATGCAAATCAAAACTACATTGAGATTCCCCCTCATCCCAATTAGAATGGCCATTATCAAGAAAAAATAATAATAACAGATGGCAGGGATGTGGCCAAAAGGGAATGCTACTACATTGTTGGTGGGAATGTAAACTTCTTCAATCACTCTGGAAAGCAGTATGGAGGTCCCTCAAAGAAGCTCCCCTATGGCTCAGCAAACCCAAAAACAGACCTGAAGAATAATGGAACAGAATACAAGACCTGGAACTAGCACGGATAACTTAAAGTTGTCTGATATTTGATTTTGGAGCCAAAGATATACAGTGGAAAAAAGACAGCTTCTTTAATAATTCGTGTTGGAAAACTGGGCATCCACATGCAGAAAGCTAAAAGTGGATCCCTATTTGTCACCATGTACAAATATCAACTCAAATGTCAACATCAGATCTGAAACTTTGAAATTTCTGCAAGAGGGAGTAGGAGACAAACCAGAACACAGAGGCATAGGCAGAAACTTTATGAAAAGAGTTCCAGGACCTCTCTGTACATCAGTTTGATAATAAAAATTTGAAAAAAAAAAAAAAAAAGAGTCCCAGGGACAGAGCAGATAGGAGACTTGACAAATGGATTACATCAAATTAAAAAGTTTTAGTACAGCAAAAGACATAGTTACTAAACTAGAAAGGCAGCCAACAGACTGGGAGAAGATCTTAACTAGTAATACATCAGACAAAGGCCTAATTTCCTGCCCCAATACAGGGTGGTCTTTGCGACTTCTTCTGTGCTCTCATAGCTCAGTAAGCCCCCTCAGTATCCTAAACTCCATTGCAGCAGACTATGTGTATCCAGTACCTAGCACTATGTATGGTATAGATTAAATATTCAATTTATACATAGTGAATGAATGCACATAGTATTAACTACCATTTTGGGGGTTCTTACTAAAGGAAAGGCAATTTAATCATTTAATGCTTGTAGATATCAATTCCTGTGAGAATTAGTTAGCATGAATAAGTATCTTGTCCATGGGCAATCAGTTGTCAGTAATTATTTGGACCCAGATCTGCCTGACTTGACAATCTGGTCTTTCAATCACCATCAGTGTGCCTATCTGTTTCAAATTATGGTAAATGAGGGCTCAGTTGCTTTTCAGGTGCCAGCACTGGTGTTTCTTCCATGATAATTAGTGTTATTAGTTATCACTATGTGTGTGTATCTCACACACACACACACACACACACACAATCTGTTATCAGTGTGCATAATATGTGCAAAGATATCAACATAGAAAAATCTTCCTAAAGCACAAATCTGAGCTTGGTAGGCTCATCCTCAGAAAAACTTTCAGCCTACTGAACTATACACAAATTTTAATTTAAAACTGTGTGTTAGACAGATGAGTGCTTATAGATCAACTACTGATGTACACTACAATTAACTGCTGGCCATTCTCCAAATAAATCAATTTCTTAATGCTGCTCTTTTTATCAAGTATATTCTTCTTTACATTTGCTGCAATATCCATGCCTTTTAGTTTTTGGCAGTACTAGAGTTTGAACTTAGGGCCTGAAGCTTATTTGGTAGGTGTTCCACCACTATGCTATTTTAGATAAGTTCTTACTTCCTGTCCAAGCATGTAACTGGACCACAATACTCCTGTTTTACTTTCCACTACAGCTAGGATGACAGGCATATGTTATGACTCTCAGATTCTTCCACTGACATGAAGTAACTCAAACTTTTGTTGAGGCGGTCTGGAACTGTGACCCATCTGATTTCCTACATAGAGCCAGATCATCCCATGTAGCTAGAATGACAGGCAAGTACAACCATGCTAAGCTGCTGGTTGAGAAAAAACTCTTGCGTTTATAGCATTTAAGTTGTATTCTCTCACAGCATTTTGTAAGTAATTCTATGTAACTTTCTTGCTTCCTTCTCTGCCTTTACTCTCTACATCCTGGAAAGAAACACTAAGTTTTAGGTCTACCTAAAATATATTGCTGAAATAACCTACATTTCTGTAACATTCAATAGAACTGCAAATACTACTGTCTTCCCCACTAGATCATAAGTTCTAAGAACAAAGACTGTATCTGACTCACTAACCAATGTTTGCTCCATGAAACAATGTATAGCCAAGTAAATACTGATTAAATCCTTGTAGCCTGCATATGCATGCTAAATGCTTAAAACAGTGAGTACTGCACTGAAGTAAAGTCTAAATTAAATTCCAAAGCTTGTATTCTATGTGTAATTAGGAGACGTTAAACTAGGCACTTTCTAAATACTGATGCATTATGATAGAGAATTTTTTCCTCAATGAATCAATGTCTGTTTTCATGACAGTAATTGTGATCTGCAAGCCAACTCTGACTGTAATTCATTTAATCTGCAGAATGGTGAGCTTTCTCAAATAGATTAGGCACTGACTGTATTTCCCTCATAGAAGTTTAATATTGCCAGGACGTCATACTAAGTTTGGCCACAGCAAGCATTTTTCTTCCCATGTTTTGTAATTAATATTAAGTGTTGCATTTTGACATGTTATAAATTTAAAGCATATGTGTGCAATAAAAGTCAGCATTACTGAGAAGGAAGAGAAAGTTAGGAAATTATATCAGATAACTCCTTTGGAAGTTTACAGGAATGACATACATTATCTGACATTATTTTCTGACATGAAACTTGACAACAAAAAGTATATTTGGCTTTCAGTACTATTCTTCTGAGTATCAACTTTATATCTCTGAGGGTAATCAATTTGTTATGTGGGGAATATGAAATAAAATATGGTTATAATGGAAAGACATGTACAATGTAAATACCATGGCAATTCATAATACTAACAATTTTCTGCAACAAGAGTGCTTGCCAGAATAAACATTTTTTCCAGAATATTTTCCTGTATCACAGAAAATTTATGTGCCCATCGTTCAAACCAGTAGTTTATTATAATGAATTTAAAGAAGAGATACATCAGAAAATCAAAGGTGTAGTTATTTCTTCTCTTTAAGAAAACCATCTATCGGTTTTATTATCAGCTTTTACTTAAAATAAAAGCTAAAATGTTATTTTTGAATAAATTTCATGATTCTTAAACGAAAACCATAAGGTAGAAAATTGTATTTGTTCATTACAACTTAGAAAATTTTCCACAATCAAAGATTTTTTTTTAATTTTTACTATTTTTTATTTATTTCTTATTTACTTTCCTGTGGTACTGGCAATTGGACCAACCGTCATGGTTTACCACTGAGCACCATTCCCAATTTCACATTTATCACCACAGAGGGAACTACATTTCTTCCCTACCATGACATCTGATTTTCTGCTAATAGAACCTTCTGTCAGACACTTAGCTTTGCAGCACTTGGCCAGGAGTGTGAGATCGAAGGCAAGAAAAAGAAGAAAACTATCAGTCACTAGGTCTTCCTTGTCATCCATTCTAAGTATCAAACCTGGTCTTTCTCTATTTAATCTTCCTATTATCATCCAAATCTAACCATTATTTTGTCTATCAAACTGTGGTTCTTGGGCTGGGATGTAGCTCAGTGGCAAAGCGCTTGCCTAGCAAGTGCAACGTCCTGGGTTCAATCCCCAGTACCAAAAAAGACAAGACAAAAAAAAATACAGTTAAAAAAAAAAAAAAAAACAACCAAACTGTGGTTCTCCTTTTTCAAAGGCTCCAAATACTGTAGCTAAACCTACCTTCCTGAAACATGTCAACTATGTCACTCAAAAATCTCCAATGGCTCCCTATTGCTCACCTTTGTATGTCTATGTTATTTTTCCTTCTTCCAGTTAAGTCTTCTAATCTAGCCCTCTGCAAGCTACCAAAAAAATCCTTTCTGTTTCAAATATGAAATTTTCTTACCAATGAAGTTAAGTTGCTTATTCTGAGAATGTCAACACGTTTAGCCTCCACTTTCACAAAATGTTTGTCCTCTTAGTTACCTAATCTTCAAATACAGGGACACTGCCTGGGAAATTAACAGCAACAATAATCACTGTCAGGCACAGTTCTACAACTTTTCCCTGACTAACTTGTTTGATTCTCAGAATAGCCTGAGGAGAGGTCTCAACTGTATAAAATTTCTCCTAGCACTCCTCCTTTCATTTTCCCCTTCAATATTCATAGTATAAACACCATGCTACAGTTTTCACTAGACAGGTACTATATACACTCTGATCAGCAAAATTGGCAATACTTATGACATCAACTAGGAGAACAATGAGTTGGGAACCTGTATAATAAAGTCACAAACATGCTAAGTCTTGATTTCTTGACTGAGTTGCATGGGTAAATAACACTCATGGCATGGAATGTTTGCCAAAAAATCTATTTTCTATATAAAAAGGCCTAGTGAGATATAAAAATACAGTGATAATAATGCTACCATGCACAGGGTATATATGATGTGCCAATTATTCTGCTAAGAGATGAGCTCTAGGACAAACTGAAAAAACATTTGATTAAATCCTTCAAATATTAGCAATACTTAAGATTGAGCAAGTATGACTGAGTTAAGTGCCACAAATAATCCTGTACCACTCAACTAAGTACTTAGTCTGCTGACAATTGTTCCTGTGCAGTTTTGTCTGTCCAAGGTCACTGAAGAGAGTTCTTGTCTTTCTTTTCAAATACCAGGCATAAAAATCATACACAGGCCCACAAAAGTAGCAGGTGAATGAATGATAGTAAGATGAAGAAGAACCTAGTAAATTACTGTTTGAATAACGTACATACAAAGGCTTGGAAATACTACTGTGACTTCTAAAACTACCAACTCAAAATTTGAGTCAATAATATTTATTATAATCACACAAAATAGTTACTGTCTTAAAACAGCTCCTATTCTCTGCCAACATAAGGACAAATAAAATGTACTTACCTAAGTGCAGAAAATGTAAATCCTTTCAAACCATCTTTGCATCTGAAACAAAAATTTACAATCATAAAATAAATGTTTTAAACTATAAAGTAGCATACTAGTCTTTTTGCTAAAATGATGTTGTACAGGGTGAAATTCTTTGCAGTAAGGATCCAAGCATTTCAAATGGTCAAACAAGCAATAGGCAACAAAGCAAGTCACTATGATAATGCTTTCCTATGTCATAACTCAAGGGTCAGTTCTCACATCTGCTAAAGAGACTTAAACCAAACTTCTAAAGGTTCCACCTGACTGAAAATGAAGGCTGGGAGTTGAGAATTATTCATTCTACCCAGTCCCTGGGGGAGTAATTTGTTCTGAAGAAAAAGACCGC
The DNA here is from genome assembly GCF_023159225.1 of Perognathus longimembris pacificus. Lineage (NCBI taxonomy): Eukaryota > Metazoa > Chordata > Mammalia > Rodentia > Heteromyidae > Perognathus > Perognathus longimembris. Next base: position 9,197,338 of record NC_063173.1, on the reverse strand, counting down.
ATACACTTGCTGGGGATTACATATAGGTCAATTCCAGGTCCAGACTTCTCTCTTCTTATTAATCCAGTGAATGCAGAGCAACATAGATAGAACTGGCAGGCACAAAAAGCCTTCAAGTTCAGTTCAAAAGTTTTACCTTCTGATTAAGGCAGAGGAGAAAAGCTAATATTGAATGGGGAGTAGGGGTCAGCAGAAAGAAAGCATTCCAAATACAAATAGTATTTATTTAGTGTGTACTTTTTGCTGGAGACAGTTTGGAGACTTGAAATCCTTTATGTTTTGTGTCACTCTATCACAAACCTATGAATTAGTTTTTCTCCCATTTTGCAGCTACACAGGGCTTGTAAACTGTAGTAACTTTCCAGAGATGACAAAACTAAAAGTGATCAGAATTGGGGAGGCTGAGAGATCAGACTTAAAAGGCACTATTTTCTCTTATGTCTTGAATTTGTATTACTTTTAATTAAGAAAAATGCAAATGATAATTCAGAAGAAAAAGATATTCAAACCTGATCTTAAAGTAAGGCCATTACTAAGACCCAAAAGATCAAGGGCCTTTTGCACATTATCCCCCTTGAAGAAATCTATAAAGCTTAGTGATACAATGTTTTAATTTATATGCTATTTCACTATAGTTTAAAGTCTCCAATTAACTATCAAAAATAGGAAGGGCCATGGCTCAAGTGGTAGAATGAGGCGGGGGTGGAAGGTGGAGGGGTGTCTAGCCCCAAATATAATTGGGCAACTCTTTCTTTTGTATGCAAGGTCACAATAAGAAAAGAAGAGAAATCTCTCTTATTTTTTTAAAAAGGTGTATTTTTTAATTGAACATAATACAAAATCTCAGGGGAAAAAGTGTACATGGAGATATTTTAAAACACTTAAGGATTCATTTCGTTTTAGCAACATGATCTCCTTTGTGGTTAAAAAAGGGAGAAATGTAACCACAGAATTCAGGTAACATAGTACATAATTATCTACCCTCCACAGATTAGGAGTAAAGTCAAAAGATTCATATGTTAAGCTAAAAATGTGCTTGGGCAAATTATAGCATTAAAATTCTTACGCTTATCTTTTTTTCCATCTGAATAAAATGTTTCACAGTAATTTAAAACCCATAATCTAGAGAGCTGGAGAAGAGAGGGAGTAGGCTAGGGGCCTACTGACTGGAAAAAAGAAAGCAGTAGATTGATTAAAAGATTATGTACATCTGGGAACAAATTTTGGCTTTGGTATGTTATTGTTAAAAGATAGCCATTTATCTTTATGCAATGTGAACAGATAAAACATTCTGACAACTTGGTCTAGTCAGCATTGCATAGTTGTGACTCTAAACAATAAATTTAATTGCAGACCAAAACATCAAAAAGTAGTTTTCAAGTATAAAAGGAACATATACAAATGCATTTGCAATTTCATTATGATGGAAGTTGGGTTTTCTCAGCAGAACCCTGTGGGAAGCACTTCATATTGATAAAGTCTTAACAAGGACTCAAAAGAGGCTATTCTTCCTTCCATTCATGTGTATAAGGTTTGTTAATGTAATAGAGGGTCAGATGGCTAGTCAAAAGAACAAAACAGTAATTATTCCCATTAAAAGAATCTTGAAAACAGTAATGTGGCCCTACATTTTAACATCAAGAGTATTGTCTGAGCATTAATCGAACTAAAAAACATTATCCTAATCTGTGTTAAATGTAAAAGGTATGATATAAATAAAATTTAAACAAATCAGATCCCATTAGAACTTTTCTCATGTTTCTATGGATTTGTTACTCTACTAAAATTACTCATTGGGGCTGGGAATATGGCCTAGTGGCAAGAGTGCTTGTCTCATATACATGAAGCCCTGGGTTCAATTCCTCAGCACCAGATATATAGAAAAGGCCAGAAGTGGAGATGTGGCTCAAGTGGCAGAGTGCTAGCCTTGAGCAAAAAGAAGCCAGGGACAGTGCTCAGGCCCTTAGTCCAAGCCCCAGGACTGGCAAAAAAAAAAGAAGAAAAAGAAAGAAAAGAAAGGAAAGAAAGAAAGAAAGAAAGAAAGAAAGAAAGAAAGAAAGAAAGAAAGAAAGAAAGAAAGAAAGAAAGAAAGAAAGAAAGAAAGAAAGAAAGAAAGAAAGAAAGAAAGATCATTAGTGCTTGCCTCATAAAATTACTTATTGGTATATTCAACAAATACTAATTAGAAGCCTACTATGTGCAACTACCTAAACAGGTACTTTACACATAGTAAAGTGAAAAGTGTTCTGTATATGTACCCATTTAGGTATGTACACAGAGCACTCGACTGTCATAGAGAAGGCATTGTAGGGAAGAGAGATCATAAATTATAGTAGTAGCAGTAGCAGATAATAACTATAGTAGTTAGAAAACACCATGCAAGTGGTAATTAGAAGAAACTATGTTGAAGATGAACTATAAAACTGTGGGCAGGAATGAGGCAGAACTATTAGGTGACAATGAGGGAAGGTGTGACATTGTCCAAAAAGAAATGCACTTATTACCTGACTCATGAAATGGTAACCCCTCCGTACATCACCTCAATGGTAACAATTTAAAAACAACAAATACCCTGCGCAATATAAGTTGAGTTGATCTAAGAAGGTCATATTTGGTACTCAGCTCTGAGACTTCAATACACTGAGGGAAGGCATTCAGTGTAGAGCAGTATCAAGTATAAAACCTACACGAGGAATCCACATAGCAAGCAAGAAATAACATCAAGGAGTTTTATAGCTGGAGCAGAACAGGGAGGAGATGAGTGTTCTCAAGTAAAGTTATAGTAACAGGGTGGAGGGAGGGTGTGGTCTACAAAGCAGGGAGGCCTCTAGGTTCTTAAGGTTTTCAGCGGAGGGCTGACAAATCTGTCTTAATTTGTTCAGTCATTCTAACTGCTGGATGGGAAGTAAACAACAGAGCATGGTTTGCAAGGGCAGTCAGCAAGAGAAAGTGACCAGTGGTCAGAGGAGAAGAGAAGTATTAAGAATCTGAATGTATTTCAAAGGCCAAATTTTCTGCCAAATTTATTGGTGTTTTGAATGTAGGGTAAAGTAATTCATAAATTAATAAAATGTTTTTGGTTTGAGCAAAGAAAAGAAGAAAATGATCACTTATCTGAAGTAAGGAATACAATAGGAAGAAGAGATTCAAGGAGATAATCAACAGTTCATTTTAGACATGTTAAATCTGAGATGTGTCTTAGAATATTACATGGAAAAAGTGAAGATGCAAGCTTCTGGCTTCAGGAAGGAGGACTAAGGAAGAGAGAGCACTTATTTACATGTGGTGCTCCATGAACCTAGATACAACTATGTAAAAAATTGGTTTAGATTTTAAAAAAATAGGTAAGGACTGCATATTTTATTATTCTAGCATCTACAATGAAAAAATCTCTTATACAAAAGGAAACAAAAATCTATTTCTCCTAATAAAATCCCCACTTAAGTCTCAGTTTTATTTTCAAGCGTACATATGATAACACACTTAGTTGTTTGTACAGATTTTCTATATAGTCTATGTGAATGACATGAACTAACTACTATAATTTAATCCACATCTACTGGCTCTAATTTTCCATGGTTCTGTGCTAAAGTAAAGTATAATATAAAACAGAGCCAAGGTAAACAAGAAGGAAAAGGAATTTGCCTCATTACATCAAACAATTTAGTCAATATACAAGTAATTACAGAGGTTCAGGCTGGAATTACACACAATGTTATGGGAATGTATGAAGAAGCTTAATGTTATCATCATTAGGACAATGCTCTTAGTCAAATGTCCAAATTTTGAATTAAAACTGACAGTTTAAAGAAGCACTTCTGGGGCTGGGATGTAGCTCAGTGGAAAAGCACTTGCCAGGCAAATGCAACATCCTGGGTTCGATCACCAGTACCAGAAAAGAAAAGACAAAAAGAAAAAAAAAAGAAGACAAAGAAGCACTTCAGCTCACGTGATTTTCTGTTCCTTCCTAGCTTAATTTCTGTGAAATTACTTCCCACGATTCAGCCATCTTCATGACGACACTGTACCAGCAGATGTCACTAGAAAACTGTTTGGGGGAGAATCTGTAGCTTTGGTGTGATTTCTATATCAAACTCTTTTTGAAGGTTTTTCTCCCGTACATTTATAGAAACTCAATAATTCCATTAATTGTAATAAATTCCATTGCAAGTAAAGGTTATGGTATTAGACTTTAATGACTGTGAATGACCCTATCATGTATCATTCATTGCATAATTACAAAATGTTTAAGAATACTCCACCAGTTAGCACCAACATAAAAATTTGCTGTGAATACGCTACTTCACTAAGTATGTTGAGCTGAACAATGACAAAAAAATAAACTATTTTCATTCCTAAAATAATCTGCTCATTTTTCATTCAATTGGTAGATATAATGGATTTACAAAATAAAGTTCAAGATCGCCTCTAAAATAATTCCTTTTGGAAAACATGCACGGTTTGAAATCCTTGTATTTGTAAAAAAAACAAAACAAAACATACAGATACCAACCTTGAGAAAAAGCATAACTTTAGAGCTCAACTGTTTGTTAAAATATGGCTGTTGGTCTCATGCTTGTAATCCTAGGCTGAGATCTAAGGACTGTAGTTCAAAGTCAGTCTGGACAGGAAAGTTCATGAGACTCATCACCAATTAAGTTCCAAAAAGCCAGAAACAGAGCTGTGGCTCAAGTGGTAGAGCGCTAGTCTTGAGCAAAAGAACCCAGGGACAGAACCTCGTGTCCAAGCTCAAGGATCAGCTCACAAAACAAAAACGTGGCCATTATAATCGAGGTATTTAATTTAGTCTTCTAATTGATATATTTTATCATTTATGTGACGTTACTCTCATCATTAAAAGTCACTGTGGGGGCTGGGGATATAGCCTAGTGGCAAGAGTGCCTGCCTCAGATACACAAAGCCCTAGGTTCGATTCCCCAGCACCACATATACAGAAAACGGCCAGAAGCGGCGCTGTGGCTCAAGTGGCAGAGTGCTAGCCTTGAGCGGGAAGAAGCCAGGGACAGTGCTCAGGCCCTGAGTCCAAGGCCCAGGACTGGCCAAAAAAAAAAAAAAAGTCACTGTGGGAAAGTATAATTAATTCAACTAAATCACATGGTATATTTTTTTAAGTAAAAAATTTTCACTAAGGAGTCTGGCAGTGGTGGCTCATGCCTAAAATCCTAACTACTCAGGAGGTTGAGATCTGAGGATCACAATTCAAAGCCAGCCCAAAACCCAGAAGTGGAACTATGGCACAAAGTGGTAGAATACTCACCTTGAGCAACACTCAAGGACAGTGCCTAGGCCCTGAGTACAAGCCCCAGGACCCATAAAAATGAAAGGAAAAACCACTAAGGCTAAAAATAAAACTGAAACAACCACAAACTGTTCATATGCTTCAAGATTATTGATTGTTACAAATAGTGCCTGAGGTCCCTTAGTTCAAGCCCCAGTACTTACACACTTAAACACACACACACACACACACACACACACACAAAAATACTGACAACTGGGACACTAAACAATGACTTATAATACTACTGTTAAATGAAACAAGGCAATTCAAATTAGTTTCACTAACGATAAAATGTTCATTGTCACTGTACCAACAATAAAATATTATCACTTTATCAACGATAAAGCGTGAACATTATTAGTGGTAAAATTTAAATGTTGCCTATTTTATAAACCTGGAAGGTAGTATGGTAGATAGCTAGACAAGTGCAGGAAATGCTCATGACCAAGGAAATGCCCAGGGATTTCTGTAAGATGACATTCTAAAACCTCACCTGGCCACACCCTGGACCACTGACTGACAGGATGAACCAATGACGGACATGCAGCCTAGGCCCTTCGCATGGAGCGCATCCCCTGTATCAAGGTACCTTTAAAGCGTATTGTCTACTAGATGACCACCAGTGGACTGTGCTAAACCAAGGAGGGCAAAGAGGTTCAAATGGAAGAATAAAAAAGGCCTTCCACACCCAGGCAGCTATGCCTCAGTGTCAAGTCATCTGGGAAGAGGGCTACAAGATGAGGGTCTCGGTTTCATGCCTCCTCATCACCCCACGCTCTTCGATAAAACGCCAAGCCCCCACAGCTTGCATACAGGCTGACCTTATCTGTACTTCCCCACCTCTCCCAGGTGCACTTTTGGTTTGCTACTAAATCACTCTTTACTTATCTTCCTACTCTCTATGTCTCTTCCACTGCACCTGTGGCACAGTCTTAAAAGTATCCAGGAACATCAGAATTTGGAAAACCTCAAACACTAGTGATCAAGTATCAGGATACTTCTTTTGTCCTCTCTTCTCGTTGGTTACACAGAAACTCACATGCTGGTTAGTATTATAGACTCTACCTTCACTCGTTCAGCAATCATTAATTAAACATATGATATACAGAAGACACAGTTGCTGGTCACTTACAAATACAAAGAGAGCTATCCAGCAACTTAACCATCCTGTTTTACAAGCTGAGCTTCAAATCTCTTTTGTCTAGCCTTCTATATCCTCATCTATCTCTTTAAATCAGGTGATGGGAGGAAACTATGATAGACACAAAAGTACAACTAAAAACACAAAAGACTGACATGAAATAAAGACAAATTAAGATGGAAAGTAGGGTATATACTGAAGAGTCTTAAAATATTTTGTCTCATTCTGACAATATCAGTCACCAAAGTTACTCAGTATCAAAAATCGTTTTATATAAAAATTATTTTAAAAAGAAAATGCTCAAAGTTAAATATTAAAATTTCCACTAGAGTTATGAAAAGGATGTGTAGAGTACTTAGAATGGCTGGAACTATTAATTTATGAGTTATTTTACTACTATACCATTGTATTAAAAGCATAAATGAAAAGTTTAAAAGGCAAAAAGGATTGAGAATGCCTACTTAACTACAATTTTATAAATTTTATTTTTAAGTGAAATTCCTGATATGTGTTTTTAAAATCCACATAGAAAATAAAAGCTAGTGTAAACCAACTGTACAACTGGGGGGGGGGCCCTTGGGGAACGGGGAAGGTGAGAGAAAAATGAAGGAGGATGTAACAAGCTTGATAAGACATGTGCTCACTGCCTTACATATGAGACTGTAACCCCTCTGTACATCACTTTAACAATAACTTAATTAATTTTTTTAAGCTAGCTGGGTGCTGGTGACTCGTGTCTATAATCCTACCTACTCAGTTAGCTGAGATCTGAGGACAGAGGTTCAAATCCAGCCCAGGCAGAAAAGTTCATGAGACTCTTACCTCCAATAAACTACTTTGAAAAGGCCAGATGTGGCGATATGGTTCAAGTGATAGAGTGCTAGCCTTGAGCAAAAAGAGGCTCAGTGGGCTGGGGATATAGCCTAGCAGCAAGAGTGCCTGCCTCGGATACACGAGGCCCTAGGTTCGATTCCCCAGCACCACATATACAGAAAACGGCCAGAAGCGGCGCTGTGGCTCAAGTGGCAGAGTGCTAGCCTTGAGCGGGAAGAAGCCAAGGACAGTGCTCAGGCCCTGAGTTCAAGGCCCAGGACTGGCAAAAAAAAAAAGAGGCTCAGTGACAGTGCCCAGGCCCTGAGTTCAAGCCCCCAAGCGGCCCCCCTACCAAAATTCCTAATATCCTAATACCAAAAAAACCCTAACCAAGATTCTGATTTTGTTCTGCTCAATGTCCTAATCACATATGCATATTCCCAAATAGGTCAGACCAATTATTCCAGCTTATACTACATTGCCTAAACACATACAACAGTATTTCCTCTTATACCTACTATTGTTTGAATAACAGAGTTCAGTTTCAGCCTGTATATGGCATTTGTCATGGAAAAAAAACCAGTGCTGTTTTCTTATTTATAAAAACCAATAGATATGGAATACTGAGAATGCAAATTAGAGAAAGATTATTTTGTGTGCTTCTGAATACATATTTCCAAATATTTTCAATAGGTTCCACTGAATAATGAATTTTCCCAATGCATTAAAAATACTGCTTTTGATTTTGGAAAGTATTTTCCAATACCCTCATTCTATACAGAATAAAACCTGGTGATCGGGTTGTCCTCAAGAACCCAAACAAAGCTACTAAAGCAGGCAGCAGTTATAGGTAATCAAGGCTAAGTACAGCCAGTGCTGGTGGCTCTTACCTGTAATCCCAGCTACTCCGGAGGTTAAGATCTGAGGATCCAGATTAAAACTGGGACAGGAAAGTCTGTGAGACTCTTGTCTCGAAAAACCAAAAAGAAGCAAGCTGTGGCTCAACATAGCTTGAAGGGGAAAAATAAGGGACCTGACCCTAGGTTCAAGCAATGGCACCTAAAAAAAAAGTGCATACAAGTCCCCAAGTTGATCACTCTGCACTTTTTTGGTTGTATAACTTGGACTCAAACTTTTTCAGTAACTAGTTCACTACAATAAAATGTCTCCTTAACTTGTTAAAGCTAGAGCTCATTTTGCTTTAGAATCCAAACTAGGAAGGTTATGCTCCAAGCTGCCATCAATTGCTGGGGAGCCAAGAATCACCTTCAGAGGATTTCCAGAGGAAATGTTAACTAGGGCAAATTTCCCTCTCAAAATGGACTGCTCACTGAAACTCTCGCCAAACATTAAAGTACTTTTAAAAAGGGCAGATTGTGGTTTGGTGGCCCTAAGCTTCAAGGGCTATTTGCAGTTCCCCAGCCAATGGCAGGTCTTTAGACTTGACAAGCTACAGGCAACCATCAAGGAAGAAAAGAATGGTGTTTCATGTAAATTCAAGTTAAAAAAAATAGCAAGTGTCTTAAAATCTTGATATTGCTGGGAATAATAACTATTTACATTAAACAAAATTATAACCACAACACTGAACCAACCTATTTTTTAAAGACCTCAAGTCTGGCAAGTACTTCCACTTTTTCTTTGTGAAAAAAAAAGATGAAAACAAATGTTTTCAATGAAATAGAATCTCTAAATCAACATTACAGTAATCTATTTCCTGGGATCTGGGATCTATGTCATTAAAATAATATGACAATTAGTTCTGATATTGAGCAAATGGGCAGCTATTTGAAACTGTAACATTAGACTGTAATTTTTGACAAACTTTTGTTTATTTAACCCCAGAGTTCAGATCTAAGATAAACAAAATATGTATTTTTGAGTAATGGAACAAAAAAATTGGAAGATTAAAAAAAAACGACTATATTCTGATTAACTGGGGACTTAAGAATATTCTGAGCCCAAAAGAAAAGTATTTATTTAAAATATTCTGCTCTCAAAGACCATGAATTTAATTTGTGGCATGTATGATAGAAATTGGGAGAGCTGACACACATTGGAATCTTGCTGGCCAAGAGAATGGTATTAGAAGACTGGAATCTGGCAACTCAAGTAACCTGAGATAATTACATTTTACAGATTAAGAAACCAAGACCAGGGAAGTAAGGGATCTGGCCCCAGTTTGGATTCAATATGTCCTCACACAACAATAAATCCATCCTACTCAGCTAATTATCTGCCTGCTCAAGTCTCAACTGTGAAGAAGAAATAATATAGGGAAGTAAAAAGATCTTGGCTGTGTAAAAGAAACCATAGATCACAAGGTAGAGAACAATAGTCTTTCAACTGCTATAATGCAGACTTTTTACTAGGCACAAAAGAAAGGATAGCTGTAAAGGAACTAATGTCTAGCTCCTCATTTCCAAACATGATTTGACCGAAAGTGTACTTTGGGCAGATTCCATGCTTGCTTTTCTTATCCACTTCCACTTCACAGCAGCTATTTTTCCCCCACAAATACAAATCCTTTGCCCCTCTCTCTGACCAGCTGAGCTCAGAAATTCTTCAGAATAGAGCCAATCTATGTGGTAAGTCTGTTTAACAAAATCTCCACAATTCGGATGCATGTACAGGTGAAGAATGACACAGCAAGGTTTGTTTCAGTAACAAAATGGTATTGCTTCATCAATAAAGTTTATTTCCTGCTCATACCACAGGTCAAAAACAAGTTGGCTATGGCTAAGCTATATAAGTAATCTTCACTTCCGACCTAGGATGATCAAGAAATGTTTATCTGAAACTACTGCTAATTGACAGCGCAGAGGGAAATAAGAGAATATGGGAACTGTTCTGACTGAAAGTTTTTACTCATAAGAAAAATGTAAGTCATGTCCATGCAACATTTCTTTGGCCAAAGCAAGCCAGCAATCCAGGCATGTCAGTAGGGAAAGAAACTTTGCTGCCCCGTAGAGGGACACCGAGGCATTTGAACAATAGCTTATTCTACCACACAATTGCTGAAAATCAATTGTATTTGTTCACAATATTTAAGGAAATCCAAAACACAATTTCCTTTTTCTACCTGTAATGTTACCACCAGTTAGTCATTTTTATATCTCATGTTAAAATCACTGTGTTAAATATCTTTTTTGGTGCTGGCTTGCAAAAGAGGAGTGTCTGCAGTACATTAATATTTCATAATATGCAATAAATATATAGGCCTAACATATATTCTGAACTCCATTCTGTTTAAATTCCTAAGCCATTAGAAATTTCAGATTGTTTGATTAAGTACCTATGTCTGTGTAATAAGTAAATAAAAGAGTAACTGTATGCTTAACTGAGTGTCAAGTTTCTTAGATCAGTTTTTATAACAGCAATTTGAGTTTTCTCTCTGTTTTGGTTTTCAGTTTCTAAAGGAATCTGTTTATTCTTAAATCAGCTGTATGAACAATTGCAAGGGATCATTCCATGGACTGCACTCATGGCTCAAGTGGTAAAGCTCCGGCCTACCATGCATGCACAAAGCCTTGGGTTCCATACCCAACAAACACAAACACACATGATTATACATGCATTTAATTATTTATACTGAGTCGGTGTGCACTAACGATAGCCATCACGTATGCCCTCCTGGACATTACAATCCAGAGAGGCATTTGCATAAGTAAACAATGACACTCTATTACAGAGAGCGCTTCAGTGTGAAGGGTACCCTCCTATTAGTACAGAAAAAATGAATGCCTAGCTCTGGATTTGGCTTCATGAGGATGTTCAGAAAAAAAAAAAAAAAGACTATAAAATTTAGGTAAAAATACAAGTTGTAACAACCAAAAAAAAAAAAATTCTCTGTGCCTTAATGTAGCAAGTGTATTTCTTTTTTTTTTTCCAATATGCAACCCACATCAGTGCCAGAGGCCTATAGGCAGAGGCCAGGCAATGGTTCAGGGCCAGTTTAGTCAACTGTACTGTAGTTCTAGATATTATTCTGTGTATATGATTAATGTATTCTCTAGATACAGGGAATGATGCTAAGTCATAAGTCACAGCTGGTGGAATAGCTGTTCAGTTTTGCTTTAACACTACATCCAAACAAATATTAAGCAAGTGTTATTCCCATGATCATTCATTTGTTCCACCTATAATCAGTAAGTACTGAGTTAACAGAATTAAAAGGGCAAGGATTCTGACAAGTTATTAAAATACTACACCTGTTTCTCTATCTGTAAAATGTAAATAATAGAGCCTACATCATATAATTATCATATTAGCTACTTAAAGTAGTAATAAGTCTAGTGCTACTGCTCTCACCACAACAAACACAACCTCGAGGATGGCAAAGTGTGGCAGCTGCTGTCTTAAGCATTGGAACTATAAAGAAAATTGAACTGACCCTGTCTATCAAGCCTATAGGATTCCACATATGCTGCACATATGTAAAAGGTTTGTCACTACAGGGCTCCTTGCAAGGATACAAATAGATATGATGGTATTAGCCCAATTACTTAAAAATTTAGGAAAACAGTAAGTCTAAGTTAGTACCAAATGACAAAGTGAACATAACTGGAAACAAGTCCACCAACACATGTAGGCACAAGTTGCGACCTATCTACAATAGACTCCTACCTTCCATAGATTTATTATATACAATTTTGACCAAGGGTAGTCAATAATAATAAATTTTAAATCATTTTTAAATTAACTTTCAAAATCAAACATTTTAAATTCTTATGTACCATATACAGCTCAGTTGATGTCGTCCATACCTGACTCCCACATTGCTGGCAGGTGTGTTTAAATTATTAAACATTCAAATCTGCTCAATATTTCCCTGCCCTTAATTTTGTGAAGTCTTCCTCCTAAACAGCAAATGGTGTCCAAAAAACAAAGTAAATGTTTTAGTTTAAGTGCTAAAGTAAGAACTTGAGGTTCATTTAAAGACAGAATGTCTCTGGCATAAGTTGATGGGAGTTACGGGGGTATAACACCCGAAGCATCTACAAGATAGTTGAGTTCTATAGATCCTGAGTCTGTTCCGGTTTTTCCTCAACCTCCAACTCAGAGCCATAAATCACAAATAGCCTGCCATAACAAAAAATAAATAATTGATTTTGTTAACAAGATGAACGACTCTCCAAAAGTAAGTTGAGAAGAAATGATACAGGCTAGTATATATTATATGGTTCCTCTTATGTGGGATTCTAGAAAAAGGAAACCTAACATTTAGGTAACAAGAAGTAACCAGTATTTTCCTTCCATGAGGACTTGAGGTAGGGGCAGGGAATGGCTGCAAAAGGGCCCAGGACTAGGCGAGTGTTTCAGTTAAGTTAGACATTTCTCAAAACTCACAGAAACCACAGAGTATGTTTTTAATATGTACATTTTATTGTCTGTAGATTAGAAATAAAATGTCAATAATTTTAAAAGAATAAATACTGTCCTGATTCAGCAATATAGACTTTAACACAGGCATAAAATGCTGTTTGAAACACTAAAAAAGATTTTAAATATCTGCTATGAAGCACATTACAAGTTATGAAATCTAAAGACTATAAGTTGATTAAAACAAAAAAAAATCAAAGATAGTTTTTATTACAAAAACTGCATTTGAAAAGACTTAGTGTTTTGAGACTAGAAAAACAGGGAAAGGTTCCAAAGGCTCCTGAAGGCTACAGGTGAAAGTCTGAAAAACAGAACCACAGCTGGGTGGGTAAAGAGAAACCCAGAAGGTATATCAGACCAGATATGATGGAAGACCTTTTACTGACTTGAGATCTAGACTGTTCTGAAGGAAACGAGAAGCCTAAAGTTTCTGGCATGGTCTCAGCCATTCTTCGCAGGAAATAAAGTCAAGTGATAAAATAGGTCAGTTTTCTATCAGTGGCTCTAGTGTATCATTGAGAAGCAAGTTAGGTCACTGGATAGCTAACATACCATCTTTCTAATTTATAAAAGTAACACTCATGTTAAGAATTATTACTCTTCATTCTCCAAATACAACACAAGCAATCTAGCATGGTAGTATAACATTTTTTAAAATCTCTCGACAAGATTGTATTAATATTTCTGGATAAGAAAGACTGGGTAACAATATATATTAAAACCTTCAATATTTTTAGTCTCCCAAATTTCACAATCAAAAATCTGTAACCTTTAAAAAAAAGTTGGCTTTCATTTTGAGAAAAGAACAATAAGAATTTTCAAGAATGTGTTTTACTGAAATGTTTGCCCTATTTCAAAGTTCTATATTAAAATTTTAAAAGCAAGTTTTACAAATAACCTACAAATAAAATAAATACTTGGGTAACTGAATTGTGTAACATCCTATGTGTTCTCCTCAGTAGACTCTCTCACTGTGTACACACACACACACACACACACACACACACACACACACACACACATGTTTATATAAACTTTTCATACCAGTGTAGCAGAGTAGCTGAACTGGCTGAAAGCCTGAAATAAAGATCTGCATCAGAGCTTTAACACGCACAGAACTCAAATTTGGTGCAGTTGGGAGCTCAGAGGTATGTCAGCTGGCCATTTGGAGTAAAATTATTTGAAATCATATTCTTGGCTTCCTCAAACGTAAAATCAGATATTATTTACCATTTTAAACAATGGGAAAATTAAAAATATAATACATATTGTCTGAGACAGAGAAAGTGCTTAATAACAATATATTAAGGATTACATCTAATAACTTATTAAAACAATCTCAAACCACTCTATATAGAACTTATAAGCCTTCAGTATTATAATTTTAAGATGGCATGGTTGACAAATTAGCCCAGAGAGAAAATAAATGGTAAAGTTAATTAGAAACGTGTCTCACAAAAGATTTATCAAAGAGGTAATGAAGGAGAAAATCTTCCAGAAGCGCTAAATTCCTTTTATCAGTATCTCCTGGGAATCCTTACATTTGATGACCTTTCAACATTACAACTCTATTCATGAAAAATTATTAGGGGAGAAGTAGGCAGGGGAAGAAGAGTAGGTTACAGGGTATTTGGGGTGAAAAATGTAGAGGGGGAAGCTTTACTTGGGGCTGGGAACGTGGCTTAATGGTAGAGTGCTTATCTCAGATACAGGAAGCCCTGGGTTTGATTCCTCAGCATCACATATATAGAAAAAAGCCAGAAGTGGCACTGTGGCTCAAGTGGCAGAGTGCTAGCCTTGAGCAAAAAGAAGCCAGAGACCGTGCTCAGGCCCTGAGTTCAAGCCCCAGGATTGGAGGGGGGGGGGGAGGGGGGAAGCTTTATTTTCCTTTAAATACTGTAAAACTTGAAACTAGAATAAAAAGATTTTAATTCCTGATGGCTAGTCCAAATAGCTGTGAAGATTTTGATTTATGTTTCTTGAATTCGCACCCAAAAATGTGAGATTTGTACTATGCACAAAGTTTTATCTTCTGAAAAAAATGTACTTGACCTGCATAATGAGGAACAGAGAGGAATTAAAGGTCAGCTAAAACTATGAGGCCCACATGCTTTCAAAGATAGCTATTAGTACAGCAAAGAGAGTTGAGTAAACAAAAGTAGACATACGTAGGGCATTGTTTATATCAATCATGTGGCACTGATACTCTAGAAATGCAAGAGAAAGAAACTCAGACTCTTTGAGCAATGTTTGATTTATCAGTGCTAACAACTTTAATAACTAAGGATAATCTTAAATTTACCATGAATTTTAGCAAAACTCACTGGCTTGTCAGTGGATGCAACAACAAATATACATACCCTGATAGTATCTTTCCTTCTACTAAATATTCTTCTCCTATCTTAGGCTCCACAATTAATTGTGATTAGAATACATGATTTTTAATCTTTAATTTTGACCATTTCATTAAATAACCAATAGTTCTTCAAAAGAAAACTCTATTCTGAGCCTCAGTTTTTCCACATATAGAATGAAAAGCTGAATTAGTAAACTAAGAATGTTCACAACTTAAAAATTCTGCCATAAAGTATTATCCACAAATGAATGATTGAATATGGTCCAAATCTGAGTTTGGGGTTCTCAATTTAGCACACTGCTATTGAATAAATACTAATAAAGATTGCGATATTCAATCCTAAAGAAGGTATCTCCTTATCCTTACATATTCTAAGTACAAAAAAATGAAAAATTAACATATTCCTCAAATTAAAAGAACATTATGGTACAGGAACTAAAACTTTAATTTTCAAAATTATGTTCTGTTTTAAGGTAGCTTATCTAGTTACAGTATCTGAAGAGCATTAGGAAGCTAACAGGAAGGAAGGTATGGGCAGAGAGGAAAGCTGGGAAGGAAGTGGCCAGAGGCTGTTACAAGCTACATATTTCAAAATTTTTGGAATTATTCCTGAAGTTACCATTTTAGCTTTGCCTACCACTGAAATAAGTAGCTGGAAGAATAACAAGAGCTAGGTCCTAAGGGAATCTGAGGAAGAAAATCAAGCATTGAGAAGGGTTGCATTTTTAGTATTCAGCAGATTTCAGAACTCAAAGTATTGTTGACATTTCACGCTTAGGAAAGGAAAGTTTCCTGAATAACCCCCTGCACAACGCTAGAAAGGCTGGCTTAAAAACCCCATTATCAAAAATAAATAAATAAATGAATGAATGAATGAACAAATAAATAAATAAATAAATGAATGAATGAATGAATAAATAAATAAATAAAAAAGGATAAGATACATTTCATGAATCTCAAACCCGATACCCATGTTGAAAAACATTCAACTTTCAATTATTTTTGTTAAAATACTGGAAACCAATTCTGTCTTCATAATTAGCACAGAACCCCAACATTCAAAGTAAATCACAGAGCTCCAATATTTAAAGTAAAGCGCTTGCCATCAAAGTGAGGGAGGCAGGATACAGATAACGAAGAAGGACCCAAATAAACTATTAACAAACATGCTTGTGACTTTTGACATTACGGTTTTGTTTTTTTCTTTTATCTTGTTATTTGGTCTCATTACATTGCTCAAGCTGTTATTGAACAATAAAACTCAACTGAACAGAAACATGTGTGAAATTTCAAGATCAGTATTCTTATCTTCCCATAAGGCAGGTCTGCTCTGGTGTCTGAGACAGTTCAGCAACATCTTTTTTTTCTTTCTTCCTGGGAAGATTAAGTTCCTTCTCTTTTCTAAAGATTGTTTGAAGTGTGAATATTTTGTCTTATTCGTTATATACATTTATCAGCTAATACAGTCTACATAAATTACAGTTCCAGATAATGATGTAAGGATTTGAAACTGAACGAAACAATCTTTTTTTGTCTATATTTTAGGAGTATGTTAGGAACAAAATTCTGACCTCCCGGGTCAAAAGTATTGAAAGATTTAACAAAGAATTCTGTCTGTCTCCTCTTTGCTATTGTGTTTTTTCTCCTAGGACACAATTAGTCAATCTAGTTTATCACTGTTGTTACTGTTCTTTAGTTAGTTTTGTTTGTCTTGTTGCTTGTAGAAACCTGATTAGCGCTTTTGAGAGTGGATTTCAGTTACAAGTGATTTATTTTGTGTATTTAAGCTGGATTCCAGCTGTTTGAGGGTTTTTTCTCTAAGAAGTCTAAGTTTCAGATAGCATCTAGATTGCAAAGACAACTCTGACTTAAGACACCTATCAGAGGCTTTCTTAATAGTTTAAATTGTTTTTCTAAGATTTTGATAATTTTACTTAGGTTTTCTTGTTAAATACATCAAAGTTCATGCCTACATTTATTGCTTTTAAAAATGCCTAATTTTAAGAAAGGATTATACAGTTAAAAATTACTTGTACTTTTAAATTTCCAATTAATCAAACAAACAGTACTCAGCAGTCAGTTTTATAGAACGTCCTATCACATATACCAAAACAATGTTTCCTTAAATGCTTTTCATTTTAAAGTTATACTCTCTGCTGGTGTGATGAGACATATTTCTACCTATACTTACCATACAGTTTGTCTTATTTACTTCCCCTGAAAATAAGGAAACTTTTTTCTTAGATTTAAATAAACATGTCATGGGAAAATCATTTATTTTTCTCTTCCTTTTGTCTCAGGACATGAACTAAATGATTTTTCTGTGAAGGAATTTAGCCTTTAATGTTTTCCTTGTGCCTAGAACTTCTTTTTTTCCTGAGGGTGGACTTTTCTTCATGGTACAGCTAATATGATTGCATTTATCTGTTCTAGTTTTGTTGCTATTGTTGTTGTTTTACTTTTTATAGACTAGAATGGGTTAGAATGATACAGAAAAAAGAACCATCCGACTTGTATTCTCACTCTGATTTCTTCTGTTAGCTGGGCAGTCCTGGACAAGGCTCTTTCAGATCCTTCATCTATGCATGTGTGGCTGATAATTTTATTAACTGCCCTTGGGCTTACTTTTTAATAATACTTTTTACATTTTTTATTTTATATTTTATATTTTATTTTATATTTATTTACTAAACCTAATGTAATCAGTGCAGCTACGTAGTGGACACCAGAGTTTATCAATAGGGCACACTGTAGACTGTGAAGGCTATTTCCCCCCCATAATTCTGTGGCTGACTAGCTACATGTGGCCACAGTCAGCATCAAAATACAGTGTCATACTGCCTGCCACAAGTCCAGTCAAAGGTAAAAATTCAGAACAAAATGGTGGTTTCTACTGAACACAATGGTTCTGTACCATAGTTAAACTCAAAAAACTCTTAAATTGAATAGGAATTATGTTACAAAATGGAAATCTCACCTGGAACTTGCAGTTCACCTGGAACTGAGACAGTAGAATCAGAAAAAGATTTCCAAACACCAAGAGTAAAGGGGAAAAAAATACTAAAATTTTAGGAAACAAAACTCAAAAGAAAGGAATGTAACATTTATTGGATACCTGCCATGTTCCAGACTTTGCCCTAGGTTAGATGACTTATATATTCCCTACTCTATGTTAGGATTGCTACACTCCTTTAAGTGAACTTACTCTATTTCATGGAGAAGGCAACTGAGTAACATTTATGCACACAATTCTATACTTTAATCAAAAGGTTTTATGTATCATCAAAGCAATCGTGAAATCCAATTATGAATAAGAAATAGGGTTAAGCACTCAAAGCAATTTTCTTCAATAGACAAAAGCATACTTCTACTGGATCCCCCCCCCCCAACTCTCCGGCTTTTCTTTATGTTTTTAATAAATATATGTTTGTTTGTTTGTTTTGCCAGTCCTGGGGCTTGAACTCAGGGCCTGAGCACTGTCCCTGGCTTCTTTTTGTTCAAGGCTAGCACTCTGCCACTTGAGCCACAGCGCCACTTCTGGCTTTTTCTATATATGTGGTGCTGAGGAATCGAACCCAGGGCTTCATGTATATGAGGTGAGCACTTTACTAGTAGGCCATATTCCCAGCCCAAATGTGTTTTTAATAAATATATGCTTTTATGTTTTAATAAATATATTGTCTATGTGATGTACAGAGGGGTTAGTTTTATACGTAGGCAGTGAGTACATTTCTTACAAGCTTGTTACCTCCGCCCTCATTTTTCTCCCTCCTTCCCCCCTCTTTGCTTTTCCTTTCTATACATAAAGCCCCACAAGCACATGAAGTCAGATAGAGAACATTTTCCATTCTTTAAAAGAGGACAGATTGGAAGGCTGCCCATCTGCAAGAGAGGACACGTTAGAAAGTAAGTTCCTACTTACCATCATTTAGTACTTAGCCCACAAATCAGTCTTTTTCTACAAATATAATAAGTTTTCTATCCATTGCCATGCAGAAAGCTTTTAATTAATCAGTTATAATGTAGCACACACTTTACATGAATATTTAATTAAAATCACTTTATGGTAGGGTTGGTTTTATTTTTGCAGTACTAGGTTTTGAACTTAGGACCTCCTGCATAATAGGTAATATTCTACCACTTGAACTATGCCTCCAATCCTGTTTTTGGCTGGTTGTTACAGGCAGAATCTAATTTCTAGCCTGGACACTTCAGTGCGCCTCAATCTGCTCACTTAGGGCTTCTTGTCACAGATGCTACCACATGCAGCAGCCTTTATGAAGACAGGAGTTCCACAGAATGGCCTGCCCGGGCTGGTCGCCAATTAAGATGATCTGGTTCTAAGGATAATGAGTAGCTAGGGCTACATGGGTAAATCACTGATGCTCACTGTGTGGTAAGGTTTTACTCTAACACTGAAGCAAAAACAGCTATAATACATAGTTTATCCCCTCTCCAACTTGAGCTTCATTCTGTTGTCATAGACAGGCCCTAAGTGACAGAACATCCATCCAGATGTCTCAGTTGTTGCCTCACATTTCAGCTAATAAAATACTAATTTCAGGGCTGGGAATATGGCCTAGGGGTAAGAGTACTTGCTTTGTATACATGAAGCCCTGGGTTAGATTCCTTAGCACTACATAATAGAAAAGGTCAGAAGTGGCGCTGTGGCTCAAGAGTGCTAGCCTTAAGAGGAACCCAGCTGCTAGTTAGGCATACTAAAATCCAGAATAAAAAGCATAATTCCCCAATTGGTATCAAGCAATAAGCTCTGGGCAAAAGTATTTAGAGCTCTGCTTAAAGCTACCCTGATAAGAGTAGCTCATTTTTCCTTTTTTGACATTTGCCTTCCTTCTGGCTTATACAACAGGGTTTCTCAGTTTTAAGCACTGAACCCAATCCTAAGTAATCCGTATAGACTAAGAAAAGAGACCAAGTAGAAGAAAGTATTTCTATTTTACTAATCATATTCTTCTTGAGGCAATATGAAGTAAGTAGTATAGCATCATGAGGAGCAATTCACCAGGTATAGTAAGTGTACACCTGTAATCCTATCAACTCAGGAGGCAGAGGCAAAAAGATCCCGAGTTTGAAGCCAAGCAAACAAACAAACAAAAAAGAACACAGCACAGACTTTTAGAAGCAGTTAAATTCGGGTCCTGGCTCTGCCATATTTGAGCTATGTGAGCTTAAGAAGCTAGTGAAACTTCTCCATGCCTCAGTTTACCCATCTAAAAATGGGACGGTAAGAATGACAGATAAAAATAGGGACGTTTTGAGGCTTAATTATATAAAGTATAATCTATGATTTAACTATCATAGATACTATTAATACTTCTAAAACTAATAGCTTTTATTATGTATGTATATAACTTGAAGAAGGTGTTCAACAACAATGAACAATGTTCTGTTACATTCCAATACTGGAACAAAATGCATTCCTTTAATAGCTAATTCTCCACTATGAAAGTTTAGAAACACAACTAAAACTTGGTAATCACATCAGTCAATAAGAAAATGATTTCTATTTGGTTTTACCACTTCATTGATTAAATAAATCACAGTTGTTAAATGGATACAATTTTGTTTTCTTTCAATAATTTAAAAGTATGATTAATCACAAGAGCATTAGTTTTTTCATTTTGTGGTACCATGGATCAAACTCAAGAACACTACAACTTGAGCCATGCCTCAAATCCTTTTGCTTTTTCACTTTGCTTTTCAAGGAGGGTCTCACACTTTCCCCTAGGCTTGCCTCCTACTACAATCCTCCACCTCCATCTCCTAAGTAGCTGGGACTACAGGCATGTATCCTCATACCCACTCTGAAGGAATTTTAAGGAGCACCAGACATTTACATAAGCTTTACTCCAAGATGTATATAATCAATCTCTATACAAGGTGAATTCTATCATCCTGAGGTAGTCGATGTTTATCTGACTTGAAATTTTACACAGCCTTTTCTCGTTCTTGTAATTTCTCTTACTCACACTATATTCTTGACCTCATTCTATTGATACTATTAAAATTTATTTGTAATATGAACCTGCAAATAAACAACAAAAGGGATGTGCACATACTACTATTTTCTCATTGCTGAGTGTCTTAACACTCCATATTCTTAACCCCATCTAATTCACCTCATTGAATCCAATGAAAATCAGCTGTCTCCTAAAGACACATAAACTCTGCTGGCATCTCTAATGAAGGTTTTTGCTTATTACCATCTTCTTTGTTCTCTTTTCATGTTGTAGTATTTCCTCTGAAACATATACGTCTCAGTCACAACCTTAGCCTCCTCCCTCATCTACTAATCTGTCATTCTCTCTTGTCAAAGTTCTAGAACTGAGCTCTCAATCTTTCTCTTCATCACAACAATGATTTCAATACTGACATGTGATCGCAGTTCTCACTTTTCATTTTACTTTGTGTCAGCCATCCACATCTGCAGTTACTACCATAATCGGTCATTCTAACTTCTCAAAATTTCACGTAAGGGCTGCGAATGTGGCTTAGTGGTAGAGTGCTTGCCTGGCACCACTTAAGCAGATAAAGCCAGAAGTGGCACTGTGGCTCAAGAGGTAGAGTGCTAATCTTGAGCAAAAAAGAAGCCAGGGACAGTGCTCAGGCCCCGAGTCCAAACCCCAGGCCTGGCAAAAAAATTAATGTAACCTGTTCATCTCCTAATAATATTCACCTTTCATTCTGATTTTATTATTGAATTAGTCCTACTATGAAGGTTCCACGGCCTCTTAAAAGACTTAAAAATTCATTAGCAATGGCTGGGAATGTGGCTTAGTGGTAGAGTGCTTATTTAGTATGCATGAAGCCCTGGGCTTGATTCCTCAGTACCACAGAAAAAGCAAGAATTGGCACTGGGGCTTAAGTGGTAAAGTGTTAGCCTTAAGCAAAAGAAACTCAGGACAGTGCCCAGGCCCTGAGTTCAAGATGCAGGACTGGCAAAAAAAAAAAATCATTAGCCCTGTATTTCTTCCCACGTATGAAAGCTTTCTCCTTTACTATCCTTCTTTTGCAGCTGAAATTCCATAAGCCTAGAAAGCACTCCACTACACTAAATTCCTTCCCATTCAGCTCTTGCATCACGTCCATCTGGTGTACTTCCTTTATCCAAGATGAACCAATTGAATGCTGCGAAGGAAAAACAACTCCACAAAATATATTCAAGTGCAAGTGCAAATGGATGCAAACACTGGCCACCCATTAATTTTATCATTTTACTCTATACACTCAAATCTGACAAATGGTAGCATTAGGTCTTAGAGTTTCTATTCTTCTTCTTCTTTTTTTTTTTTTTAAAGCAAAGACTCTGCCTCCTACTGTAATGAGAAACAGAACAGATCGACCCTCTAGTGGGAAGCAGAGGATACTCATGTCTGCTAGGGTCTCATCTATACCATTTTTCTTTTCTTTTTTTCTATTAAATAAGGCTGTAACCATGGGGCATATTTTTTACAAGAATCTATAGCAAGACAATTAGAGAGCCTAGAATTAATCATTAGAAAGCCTAGAATCGATCCTCTTTGTGTAAATGTTAGTGGCTAAGTACAGAATAGGGAAGCTCCAAATAAACCAGCTTTATTCACACACACACACACACACACACACACACACACAGAGAGAGAGACAGAGAGAGAGAGAGAGAGAGAGAGAGGTTTTGAAAACAAACATAACTCTAGTGTTTTCTGATAATACTGAACATCAGTTCTTTGACAAGTGAAATTTTGCAATGTTATTAATACTAGATCCAAAGAAGACTTTTTCCCCATGGAAATAAAATGTACTTGACAGAGTTTTACGAGCCAAGGGTGGGGAAAGTGAAATTATTACGAGTTACAGACACAAACTTTCTAGTTGGAACAGAGATATTACTGACTCATCAAAAACATATGTAGATTTTAAGATTCTTAACTATAAACAGTAGGTTTCAGGCCTGGGTGGTCTGTGCTATGTCCAATAATATCTAAATTGGCTTATCCTCAAAATAAATATTTCCTTTTATTACTCTGAGTCATGAAAAATACCCAATCTTTGTTCAAAAACAGAAAAGTTTTCAGTAAAATTTTTGAGCAATATGTCTATATTTTCAATAGATTGTCAGGGCACTACTAATTAAATACATGTAAAGAGATATTAAATTACTTTCTCAGTATTTTAAAGAACATTATAAATAGAAGGGAAAATGTCCAATGAGAAATAAATTGCCTCGGTGTATATGATCATTGATTCTTTCTGTATAGCATTTAGTCTAACAAGCTGAAAAGATGATGTGAAACTCTGTGCACCACTGTTTATAAGAAATAAATTAGTAAACTGTCCAAGCCATCTAAAAACCACTTTTAAGTTGAACATGTCATTTTTTCCTTCAAGAATATACTAAAAATGACAGGTGATTAGGTTAAATTAATGTATAACTGAATACTGAATATTAAAGTTGCATAGCAATTATTTTCAAGAAGCCTATTTGGCCTAAGGGCTGAGTGTAGTGGCTTTTGCCTGTAATCCAGCACTGGCAAGGCAGAAATTAGAAGGATCGAAGTTCAAGGCCAGCCTGAGGAAAATGTTAGCAAGACTCCAGCCAGACATGGAGGTACACACCTGCAATCTCAGCTACACAGTAGGCATTGGTAAGAGGAGGCAAGCTCTGAGAAAAAAAGATCAAACTCTTACCTGAAAAATGAACTAAAGCAATAAATGACCATCCATGTGGCAAGTGATAGAATGACTAGCCAGCAAGTATGTCATCCTCATTCAAATTCCAGTACCATTAAAAAGAGAGAGAGAGAGAGAGAGAGAGAGAGAGAGAGAGAGAGAGAGAGAATGGGTTTGGTGCCAGTGGCTCACACCTATAATCCTAGCTACTCAGGAAGCAGAGATCTGATGATCATGGTTCAAAGTCAGCCAGGGAAAGAAAAGTCCAATTAACCATAAAAAAAACCAGCAAGTAGAGTACGGATCAAATAGCAAACCACTAGCCTTGAGCAAAATTGCTCAGGCACAGCGCCCAGGCCTCAAGTTTAAGCCCCAGTACCAGCATAGAGGGAAAGGGAGAAAAGAGGGGGAAGGGAGGGGGGAGGGAGGGAGGGAGGGAGAGAGGGAGGGAGGGAGTATTTAAACCAAAAGAAACAGAGAGTGGTGAAAATTAAGGGGAAAGGCACAATTTATAAGTAATACCATCCTTGTACAGTGTGGCAAAAATGGCTCCTTGAAATCTGCTGAAGAATTATTCTAAGATGAAGTAGTGGACATTTTTCATGGATGACAGGAACTTGGTCTAATTCAGGGTTTTCTTCTATACCTGCTTCATGAGCTGGCCAGAAAATACTCTGAAGTCATACAAAACCCTATCACTGGAGTATAAAAATTCCAAAATCATCACGACCAGATGTGTAGAACTAAAGACCTTGACTTCTGGCTAGATTTCTCACTATTGGTTTATGAAATAAGTATTAAATATTATTTGTTCTAGCTCTAAACTTCTTCCATCCAAAAGAGCTTGCCTAAACATGAAACGCTTTCTGTATGGAAAGCCAGTGAAAACTATGAGAAAATATTTTAGCTGTAACTATCTGTGTTCTATACAGCCCCTAGGGGCTTCCGTTGTCACTGAGTCTACATGGTTCAATTCCCAAAACTACAGCTGTCAAACACCAAAAATACTTGCCCCTAAAAGATGAACATGATCTTTCAAATTTTATTATATAAATAACAGACATTTATCTTAGATTTTTACATAATACTGTGTATTTTCTAATAATTGGGGGATGCAATTAATAGCTTGGCTATCTTATAGCTACAAAATTTATTTTATTGGAATAAAATGGGTTGAGAAAAACTGTACACTATTAATACTGAGGAGATAAAATTTAACTTGAGTTTGGATCTGTACGCTATCCTACTATAATTGAATATATCTAAATCAGTGACAGCTAATATGTTAGAGGACACCAACATTCTAAGAAAACTGTTTTCTTTGTAACACAAAGAAAATAAGGGAAAGGAACATCTGTTCTTTTTTTAATTATTCTACTTATAATATGAAAATAAAAGGTAGTTCTTTTCTTACCAATTTTAAGACATTTTACCAGAAGTCAAGAGCATTGATACAGGAAACCTTTTATGAACATATAGTAAGCTTTACAACTTTAAAATACAATGGGGGGAGTGGGAAAAAATGAGGGAGAGAGCAACACTGTTCAAAAAGAAATGTACTCATTACCTTACTTATGTTACTTTAACCACTCTGTATATCACCTTTACAATAAGATTAAAATGAAAAAAATTATAATTTAAACATAGGTGATTGCTATAAAACAAAAATCTCATCAACTCTTGGGTTTCTGTATTTTGAATGAACATTTTCTATTATGAACTTCACAAAAGACAATATTTTCTAATACTTAACATCACTCATACTCCTTTCTCAGATAATAGAACATCTTGACATTTAATATATCACTGAAATAACAATTTAATCATTAGAATTTTGTTTTGTTTTTAGCAAGTAAAAACTCAGTTTAATGTACTCTCATTTTATATGTTCACCTAGGCAGGACTGTTTTTCTGGATGCCTTGGATCTGAAGATCAGACTGTTTCACTCACAAGTAGCATGAAATCCAATTCTTGTATGAAGAAAATCATGAAAAGTATTATAAGGATTCTTCAGACATAAAGCCAGACTATTTCTAAGGCTAAACTAAAACTCATTTTTAAGCCATGACACTGATGTCTGTCAGCACAGGTGTGCTAACTGTCTGTTACTAAATCCCTATATTTTGTATACATTTTTTATACATTACGACAGAATCAAATCATGTGTTCAAAGTCTCTACATAAACCAGGATAAATTAACGGTTGAAGGATTTTTCACATGTGCTGCAATTTCATCAAACTACTGCCTCGATTTCAGGTAGCAACAATATTCAGAGACCTGTAAACATGGAAGTACAGTAAGCCTTTCAAATGTACGCCACTTGAGTGAACATGTGATATAACAAATATTTCATAGTAACTGAATTATCATACGAACATGACACAAACAGCATTATAGGCTATCTAGTCTCACATTTATTTATATAGAAAAATCACTGTGTGTAAAAAATAGTTCCTATGTAATATTCCATACATAATTTATATATAGAGAGAGAAAGAGAGTAATTATACTTCTAATTGAAGAAGAAATTCAGTCTAATCTCATATTTACAGAAAGCCTGTATATGGGTAATGAGAAACTATTTTAACAGCAAATCTTCCTTATCAAGCCTTTGAAACACAAAAGAATTTCTACCCTTCAATAAACTCATTAGTCTGGTGAGTATTACAAGATAGAAACAAAAATAAAAGGACTTTATAAGGAATACTATTCGGTAGGGTGTCGGTGGTTCACGCCTGTAATCTTAGCTACTCAGGAGGCTGAGATCTGAAGATCTTGGTTCAAAGTCAGCACGGGGAGAAAAGTCCCCATGAGACACTTACCTCCAATTAATGACCAGAAAGCCAGAAGTGGCGCTACGGTTCAAGTGGTAGAGTGCCAGCCTTGGACACAAAGAGGCTCAGGGACAGTGTGCAGGCCCTGAGTTCAAGCCCCGCAACCAACAAAGAAACAACAATAACAAAAGCATACTATTCAGAAAAATAGTACTGTTTTTCTCTAAAAACAAGTACAATAGGAAGGTCTAGTAATGCAGGACTAGCTTTCCTAAATATGCAGTTTACAAAGGAGACAGAATTTGTAGTATTTGGGACATCATTCTAAGTTATAGTCACAAAACTAAGCATTTAATATAGTATTCCATAGACTTCACAGAAGCCTTGTAAACTAACTTAAAGGAGTTTCAACTGTACTGAGGGCAGGAAATCTATTGAATAAATAGCTTTAAATTAAAGCTCTCTCATTCTAGCTCGGAAATGAAGAGGACGGGAGCCAGAGCAGGAGGACCATGGACACTGAGGGCCAGCAGCTCTTCCTGGGGCAATGACAGCTGCAGGAATAAAGGGTGGCAGAAAAGTTGAAGCAGACAACTGAACACATAGAAATGTGTAAGATTAGCAACTGACAGTACCAAAGTGAAAAATGCTGACATCCCAGAAGAGTATATTGAACACTAATATTTAAGAGATCGTATAAACAAGATGGATAAGAAATGTACTCAGGGGGAATGAGGGATGAGGTAACAAACAGTACAAGAAATGTATCCCATGCCTAATGTATGAAACTGTAACCTCTCTGTAATTCAGTTTGATAATAAAATATATATATATATATCAAGAAATGTACTCACTGCCTTACGTATGAAACTGCAGCCCCTCTCTACATCACTTTAACAATAAAGAAATGAAAAAGAAAAGAAAATGTGTAATGGAGAAGCCATGGGGCAGTGACTAGAGAGACAGGGAAAAAAAGGCTCAAGAGACACCAATTCATGGAGTCTGAGCGGCCCTTTTAGATAAGTATCCTTTTCACACAAGTATCCACTAGATTTAATTATGGGTGATTCTGAGGGCTTCAGAGAGAAATGTCAGAAGAAGCAAGTATGATGAAAAACTTCCATCACCTGTATGAGATATATATAGATAAAGATAGATAGATATGAGAGGATACAAAATAACCTTCTAAGAGGGATGTGAAAGCCACATATTTTCATTATACAAATGGTTAACCTGAGTCTTCAATGCCAAAAGTGTTATTTTTATTTTTAAGTAAATTCAGACTTTAGTCATCACAGCCTTTAGAAAATACTTATAAAACTAAGTGTGTTTTTCAAGTTCTTTCTTGGAAAAAATGTTTTCTCTCTATTGAAAGAAACATCACCCCCCCCCCATTAGAAGAAAAACACAAGTTGACTTAAACATAAATTTGACAATACTATTTGATATCTAATTATCTAACTTTCTGTGGTTAGATGCAATATACTTATTAATAAGCTAAATAAACACGTCTACAACTATGTATAAAGGAAACTTTACTTCTAGGAATAGAATACTGCACTGCAACGGTACCCGCCAAGACTCTATGTACTGTGGTTCCTCATTACAGACACAAGCCAGAGCTCCAAAGAACATGTAACTGTTTTGTTTGGTTGTGCTTATTTTTTGTAAATGGTTTCACTTGACCATTCACCAATTATCTTTTGTTGAGTTTTTCAAGCTAATGTCTGCCAAGAACAAGAATTTGGTGATAGTTCTTCTTTTGAGAGAAAAACAACCCCTTGCCTCAGAAAACTGAAAGTGTTTTTCTTGGCACTTAAACCTTATATTGAGACTTCTGGAAAGTATTTTAAACTGTTGTGTTTAGCCCAGACTGTGGGACTGAAACAGGAAAAGGCTCCAGAGCTTTGCACCAAAACACATATTTATAGGGCAGATCTTCTTGGTACACCAAAAATGCGAGGTTTATGGCAGCAGTTTTCAAAATATAATTTCCTAGAACCATGTTACAAGTTGAGTATTTATTGGACTATTCAACATATAATTTGTTTTTTTTTTTTGTTTTTTTTTTTTGTTTTTGGCCAGTCCTGGGCCTTGGACTCAGGGCCTGAGCACTGTCCCTGGCTTCTTCCCGCTCAAGGCTAGCACTCTGCCACTTGAGCCACAGCGCCGCTTCTGGCCGTTTTTCTGTATATGTGGTGCTGGGGAATCGAACCTAGGGCCTCATGTATCCGAGGCAGGCACTCTTGCCACTAGGCTATCTCCCCAGCCAACATATAATTTGTTTTTAAACTTCAAAAATGTCTTGTGACTAGAATATGCAAAGCCTTAAACATGGTATATTATCAGGCTGTCTCCCTAAATTACCGTTCTGTTAGGAATTTTCTTTTTTATGTAAATTTTTTATTGTAAAGGTGATGTACAGAGGAGTTACAGTTACATAACTCAACAGTGAGTACATTTCTTTTTGACAGTGTTACTCTCTCCCTCATTTTTCCCACTTTCCCTCCAGCCCTCCTCCCCCCACAAGTTGTAAAGTTGATTTCCAACATACTATCTAGCTAGAATCACTGTTGAATTCCTTCACCCTTTGTCCGACCATTTCTGTGATTTCCCTTCCCTTCCCCAAATCAGATAAATTTGTACACAACACAAAGAGTATAGAAATCAAAAACAGTAACAACAAGGAGTAAACATGCAGGGGGTGGGGAGAGGAGAAATAACTGAAAATAGTACCCCTCTCCGCAAAAAAACTGTTGCTTCCATTTCTTGGAAGCATTTCATTTCAATAAGCATCATTTTATTATATGGTCATATGGACATAGCTATTGAGCCATTGTGATCCTCTGCTACAAATATCCTAGACATATAAAAGCCTGGCCATTCTCGCTGTGATTAAATTCTGCCTAGATCCCATAGAGTCAAGTGGTAGAGTGCTAGCTTTGAGTAAAAAGCTAAGGGATAGTGCCCAGGCCCTGACTTCATTTCATGCCCAGGGCAGGCATTTAAAAAAAAACACAACGATTTCATGAATGTAATAAGAGTGTCCTAAATGGGAACAAATTGGTATCATTTAAAAAAGGAGATTATACAGAGTGGACACACCGACACACACACACCAATTCCCACAGACATTCTTCCTAGCATTTGTATGCTCAGCCATCTTAATCCACTCTTCCCAGAGCCTAGGGTAGATGCCAAGTACAATTCCAGCACAAACAGTATTAAAATTGGCAGAGTAAGATCACTGTGCAGGGCACTATTAATTTTTTATGTAAATTGAAAATCAGGAGTAAAGAATATTTTTAAAAATCAAGTCTATAGAAGACAAAGATCAGAATTTGATACTGACAACTAGCATACTGAACTTTCCAAGATAAGCTATTCAAGAGAGCAGGAGGGAATGAGTCAATTTACCTTTACTTGCTTTTCTCTCCTCACAAAGCTAGGGATTTATTTCTAACCGAGAGGGAGGGAAGTGCTGCTCTTGAACAACATTTAATTAGGGAAATAACTTGGTTTCATAGTTGAACACAAATTTCTAAGGGATACTATTTGGAATATTAAAGTAAATAGGTAAAGTAAATAGGTAAATAGGTAAAGAAAACATACCTGAAGAAGAACATGTACATGGCTGCTGTAATGCAGAACAACAGCACCTGTAAGGACAAAACACACTTCTTGAAGTACATCACTTGAAAAAGAACACTGACATCATTTGTGTGACATATAACAGATAACAGCCACTATTATTAAATCGTGCACGTGAAACAACTAAAGGATGCACAAACTAGTTAAATATATATATGTGTGTGTATATATATCCTTATATTTGCTACCTTCCAAATAAAACATATTAAGCCAATAATAAAAATAGCCATATAGTTACAATATATACATACACCATATATAAAATTGTCCCCTGGTATCTATGAAAGATTGATTTCAAGAACAAGTCACCCAAATGCCTCACACCAACAGATACCTTCCTACATAATATGGCTCAGTACTGGCATGTACCTTACACACATCCTCCTGCATACTTTGAATCAACTCTAGATTATTTATAATAGCTAATACAATGTAAATGCCATGTAAACAATTGCTATGCTATATTATTCAGGGCATTAATGTAAAAAATGTCAATGTTTAGTCATTTTTTTCTGAATATTTTCAATCAGCAGTTGGCTGAATCCATAGATATGGAATCCAGTGCTACAGAAAGCTGGACATATACTTTATGCATTAAGCTGGATACTTTACACATATTTACACATATATACACAAATATTAACATATGCAACCAGTAAGTACAAATATATGCTAGTATTTACAAACTATAATTCACACACGTTATGGAAATTTACAGAAAACAGAACTAAGACAAAGAAAGCAATTTTTTTAGTAGTCTATTAGAATAACTGAAGCAGTAAGTCACTTCACAAGGATAATATCTTTTCTATATTCACGTCAAGGGATAAAATGAAGCCTGCTAATTACTATATCAAGGTGACTAGATTTCTTATGAAGTAAAATGCATTTTGACAGCCAATTCTAATCAGTAAAAAAAAAACAGATCAAATAAATACTTCACCTTTTATGAAATATAGACTGCCCATTTTAAATAGTTCTCTTAAAGTATTATATCTAATAAATCTGGATTCAAAATGTTTCCATCAAAAATATCATACTAAAATGGTATAGGGAAGGAATCCAGTCATGACAAAAAGCTTAGCTACAACAACATGGTAGATCTAACAATATTTTAAAACACAAACAAGGAAGTTGTGCAATGCACTGTGTTAGCAGCAGTGAGAATTCATAAGCACATACACTTGTCTATGAGAGGCTGACCACAAGAACAACAAAATGAAAACAGTGTGAAACAGAGTTCTGCTATTTCCAACAGAAATAAATCTCTAGTCATCTAAAGAAAAGAGTAAGAGTTTAGCTATTACAATTCAAGCTTGACAAGCTTGCTGTCTTAGCAAAAGATAAGCATCATAAATATATCCTGATAAGAAAACACACCAGTTCAAAGATTGGTACCAATTACTATTAAGCAAATGTATAATGTGTGTATGTTATATATAAACAAATATATATAATGTGTTTGGTTAATATGCTATATGCATACACACCCTGCTCTTCCTGTCTTTCTCCCCACGCCCTTCATCTACGTCTCCCTCTCATTGCCCTCAAATACCTAAGGCTTACTGTACAGCTTTTAGAAATATAAAGCATATAGGATAACTTTTAGTTACTTATCAATTAAATTCATAAATTAAAGTCCAAGTGAGTTTGTTTGCCATTTTATTTCCTCATCAATTCCAGATCACAAAACTCAATTTTTGATCTCTATATCGATGCCTCCCTATTGAGCAATACTAGTTTCCCAGGTGTTCAGTGTTGCAAGCTTTTCTTGCATTTGCCAATGTCAGTTATGTTAAGACACCACACACACACACACACACACACACACAAAACTTTCCTCATAGTCTCTACTTTCTCAAGAGAATTCATCTAGTCTTTTTCTCAAATTGCCACCATGATTTATCCTAATACTATAAACATGTCTGTGACCATTATTTGATATTTATCTTTATGAAGAATATACATTTGGAACTGGGGGGAAGGAGAAGGATTGTGGCTCAAGTGGTACAAGCCTGAGAGGCCTAAGCTTCAATCACAGCACCTTCAAAAAGGAAATAAAATACTTAGGAACTCAAGCTTTGGAGTAAGACAGATCTAGGTTTGATCTTTATCCTGTGTGACTGGATAATTTCTGTGATTTCCCAAAGCCTTACCTATAAATTAATATTTTGCTTTGAAATAATGAATGAGACAGTGCTTGCAAAAGTGCGAAGCACTTGGCAAATCTTTTTTGTTTTTGCTTCTCATTAAAAGTGACTGAGACCAAAAAAAAGAAAAAAACAAAAAAACAAAAAAAAAAAACCATAACCTAGTGCAGAGACATAAGCCTAGATGGAGAGGTTCAAATCTCAAATACTTATGCTCACATTTTTATACAGCAAAGAATGGTGATATGAAAATTGTACAAATGGTAATAAACCTGAAGGATACTGAAATAAAACTAAAAAACTAATGAATGCATTCCACAAATACTTACTAAACAATGACCATTTGCCAAATACTTATGTAGAACGTAAAAAACAACAGCAAACAACATAAAAAAAAATGTCTGTCCTTATGAAATTTATCTACTAGTCATAAATGAGAGGGTATTGGAGAAAAGCAACACATCATACCATGGTAAAAATTTTAAAGGAAAATGAAAGATAAGAAAACAGAAATGTAAGAGACTGAAGATTTTTTGCCAAGTAGCAAGGGAAGAAGACTGTTAACAGAGACTATGGATACAAACTAGCCAAGGAAACAAATCAACAGAGAACTGGAAGGTTTATGGACTTTGAAAAAAAAAAAAAAGATAGGAACTTATGGAAATGATCATAATGAAACCCATTTGTGCAATAAGAAAGAGAAAAAAAGGAAGATGAGAACTGAGTATACCATCTGTTCAATAATATATTAACTAAAAATACTAAAGATTTTCATTTTGGGCTAGTGTGTTAACTTTCTACTACTATAGTGACAAAATACCTGAACTAATCAATTCATACAGAGGAATGGTCCAGTCTGGCTCACAGCTTCAGGAGTTTCAGGGCACAGTCATTTGTCTCTATTGCTTTGGGCCTGTGACAGCTCAGAATACCATGGTGAGAGCATGTCGCAGAGGGATCTTGGGATCCAGGAAGTCGAGGAACAGGAAAGGGATGGTATCCCACTATGCAGTGCAAGACACAGTCCCAGTTACCCAGTTGCCTCCCAACAGGCCCCACCTTAAATGGTTCCAATACCTCCCAATAATGACATAAACTGCTGAACAAGCTTTTAATGCTTGGGACTTTGTGGAGCAGCCAAGAAAGATTCAAACTACAACACTAAGTAATATTTTTTCAGTATTTTTTGAGTTACTGTGCAAGTTCATTAGTAATTCTGAGTTCAAAGAGTACTTCCCCAAACAAATGTAAATCTTTAAATAATAAAGAATATTTTCTATTTTACAAATTACAGAGTTCAAATGAACCTCACAATAAATGACTATGCCTTTTTTTTTTCATATGAAGAAACATCACCCAGAGTAAGAGAAGGTAAACAATATATATCCATGCTTGTTGGGCTGTTCTTGCAATCCTTTATTAACAAATGATTGGAAAAGCTGTTACTCTGTGTATCTACTGGATATAAAGGACAGTTACACACAATCCTGACTCCAAGGAGTTGCTACTCAACAGGTGTACACAGTAACTACCGAATACTTTCTGTAACTTAAATGCTTCAACACTTATTGAAATAATTGACACAAACATTTTGACAGTTTTGACATAAGTAAATATCTGCAATAGCATTATCACTAAAAAGATACATTTATCATGCCCAGAAAGATATTTTATTGCTTATTTAAATTTAGTAACTCTAGATTTCATTTACTTGGTGTTCTGTTTCTTTTACTTTTCACAAATCTGTGAGACACTTATCTCTAATTAACCACCAGAAAACCAGAAGTGGTGGCATCGCTCAAAGTGGGAGAGGACTAGCCGTGAGCCAAAAAGCTCACAGGCTTGAATCCAGGCCCTCAGTTCAAATCCTATAACAGACAAAAAGAAAAAAAGAAATGTACTCTTTACCTAACTTATGTAACTGTAACCCCTTTATAATAACAATACATTTAATTTTAATGTTTGTCACTAGGAATAGTGACCTATATATAATACTTGACAGAGGGCTGGGGATATAGCCTAGTGGCAAGAGTGCCTGCCTCGGATACACGAGGCCCTAGGTTCGATTCCCCAGCACCACATATACAGAAAAAACGGCCAGAAGTGGCGCTGTGGCTCAAGAGGCAGAGTGCTAGCCTTGAGCGGGAAGAAGCCAGGGACAGTGCTCAGGCCCTGAGTCCAAGGCCCAGGACTGGCCAAAAAAAAAAAAATAATAATAATAATAATACTTGACAGAGACAAAGAGAATCATGTTTCAAAGTCAACCTGGTCAAAACTCTGGCAAGACCCCATATCTCTACCCAAAGCTATCATCCTAGCTACATGGGAAACATAAATAAATGAATCGAGGTACAGTTTGGCAGGGGTAAAATACTGAGACCCTATTTTTATAAAGACTAACTCAATAAAGGCGGAGGGTGTGGCTTGGGTAGTAAGGCATGAATTCACTGAATAAAATGATTTTCAGTTCAATCCATGTTATCACAAAACATGGGATTGGTTAACACATGTCTATAATCCAGGCTACTTGGACTGGTATGGAGGATCTGTGTTCAAGCTTAGCCCTGAGAAAAACAAGAGCCTGTTTCTTTTTCTGGGGGGGGGGAGGGGGATCAGTTAAGAAAAAAAATTGAAAGGTCCAAGGACGTGACTCAAGTGGTAGGTGCTTACCGGGTAAGCCCTTCGTTATAATTCCCAGTACTGCCCCCCCCCGCCAAAAAAAGCATTTTATTCTTTTTTTAGACTGAATACTATCCCAAACGCACATATGTACCATATTTTCTTTATCCATTTATCTGCTGATAGACACTTAGGCTGTTTCTATACTTTGGCTACTGTGAAAGGTATTGCAATAAACATGGGAACACAGAGCTCTCTGACCAATTATTTCATTCCTTTGGCTATGATACCAGGAATGGGATTGTTGGATCATATGCTAGTTACATTTTAACACTTTGAGGAACTGCCATATTGTTTTCTTTAATGACTGTACAATTCACAGTCCTACCATGTTTCCTTTTCTCTCCATTTTAGCCAGTGCTCACTGCTCACTATCTGTTGTTGTTTTGATAACAGCCATTCTTATGGAGGTGAAGGATAGGCATGTTCTCAATTTTGACAAAAATATTCTCAAATTTCTCGCCTAGAAGGCAATAGCAATATACACTCCCCAAAGAGTTTATAAAAGCAGTTACTTCCTGATACTACTTACTAAACACTACTGTGTTTAATCAAACTGTCTATTCTTTGTTAATCTGATGAGTTACAGAAATGTGGTCTCATGTTGTACTTGCCTTAGTAAAGCTAAATCTCACCAGGTTTATAACTTTACTTGCATTGCTGAGGATTGAACTTAGAGCCCCATGGCTGTGAGGTAAACACTCTACCTCTAAATTCCATCCCCAATCCCAACCCCAACCTTCCATTTATTTTTTTTTTGGTTTGTTGACCTGCTTCTTCATATCTTTTGCCCATTTTGACTGGGAGGTTGTTCTTTTAGAATCCATTTTTTGTCTTTTGAAAATGAATATACTTCTATTCAAACATGGAGTTAATTTCAATACTATCATCAAAACTGAGTAGTTAAATAAAAGGAATCTCATGATGCATTGAGACAAAAGAGCAGCATGGAAAGGAAAGTTCCTGGGGCTGAGGAGCACTGTTCCCTAGAAGGGTTCAGGAGGGCCAGAGTTAAACACAACATGCAGGTGCTGGTAGGAAAGTCATTATTGCTCTCAGCACAGGCCATGCAGCATCCGCTACAAATGATGCCATTCAAGACCTAGCAAAGAAGTCACACTAGACAGCACTGCAGAATCATTAAAATTACCACAAATGTGTAGAAATGGAATTATGGCCCAGAGTGAATACAAGCTAGAAGAGAAAGCTGGTGTTAAAATGTATACTCTAGTGTCATTTTAAAGTCCATTAGAGACTTGATGGTGCACTTAACCACTTCATAGCCCAACACGCCTGTGCCCTTCAATAATATCCTCAGTTCAATGATTGTGTCTCTGGTCCTAATGGCTGCGGCTGCTCCTAATGTGTTCACCTCCCTTCCCCAGCCCGTACCGCACTGCTTCACCGCCAAGCCTAAATGCTCACATGGCGGAGATCCAATCCCTTTGGTTATGCAAATCCCCACACTCATCTTTCTTTTCTGGAGAAGACACAACAGAGTTCTGCTTGCCCACCTATTCTTCATGCATATTTTGTTATATATGAATCACTTATTCAACAATACAGGATGGAGCTTTGTATCTAATACTTTAGAACTCAGTAAGTGAAACAAAAGGTGGATGTTGGCTCTTGATTATCAGGACTCCTAATGATTTGGAAGTGAAACATAAAAGGCAAGGAATCACAAGTTCCTCCTTCCTTTATGCACTAATTTAATACCAGCAACATTCCCAATATATTAGGCAAAACAAAGCTACCTATTACTTGATTCCTACTGCTCCAACTTATGAACCTGCCTCTCTCATATCTCATTATCTAGTACTCTAGGACAGAACTATTAACACCTCATCCCATAGGCAGCACTTACTATGTACCAAGTATATGATTATATTGGTACAATAATTATTCACTGCACTTAAGCAATCAATGGTCTCAGGGCTATCTATAAAATTTTGTATCTTTGAAACGTTATTGAGAGCACAGAACTCCACAGGGCAGTTTTAGTTGTCAACATACATAGACAGGTCTTGATATGATGTTAGTTTCGATGTACATTTTCAAGGTCAACAAAGAAACATAAGCCTCCTATCTTCCAGTTATAAATACAGTGTGGTCAGAGTGGTGAGAAGTGCAGCCTATATGACATTATCCTTCTGTGGTCAGTTGGATCTCAACTTCCATAAAAGGTAAACAACTTAAAGTATGGAATTGGAAATTTTAAATAGTAATTAATATCACTTAAAAGGTAAAGTCTTCATTAAAATAAAATTTGAATTCTGTTGGCAAGTTTAAAAAATAGTTTGAGGGGCTGGGGATATGGCCTAGTGGCAAGAGTGCTTGCCTCGTATACATGAGGCCCTGGGTTCGATTCCCCAGCACCACATGTACAGAAAATGGCCGGAAGGGGCGCTGTGGCTCAAGTGGCACACTGCTAGCCTTGAACAAGAAGAAGCCAGGGACAGTGCTCAGGCCCTGAGTCCAAGCCCCAGGACTGGCCAAATAAATAAATAAATAAATAATAGTTTGAAATAATTCATTAAAGGATTGCAGATAAAAGACATAAAGAAAAACCAAATATTTCTTTTCAAAAATGTAAAAGAGAACCCAAGTGTTTTTCTTCATTAAGCAAAACATTAATTCAGTGTATACTTGGAGACCTGAAATCATACAATCCAGCTAGACCATCCACCAAAGACCAGAGCACTCCATCCCCATATCTACTAGGACCATGCAAAGGAAATCCAGTTAATTAAAGTGCAACTAGTGACCAAGACAGTAAGTCAGTGGCTTCTTTTACTCCCCTCACTCCAATTCCGCTATTTCATCATCACCCAATGGGACATCATAATCTATTCGTATGATTAAAAAACAAATGAGCTGGGTACTGGTGGCTCACACCTGTAATCCTAGCTACTCAGAAAGCTGAGAGCCAAGGATCATGGTTCGAAGTCAGCCCAGGCAGAACAGTCCATGAGACTATTATCTCCAGTTAACCATCAAAAAGTCAGAAATGAGACTGTGGCTCAAATGGCAGAGCATGAGCCTTGATCAAAAAATCTCAGGTACAACACCCAGGGCATATGTTTATTTTTTTTTCAGTACAAGAAAAAAGAATTAGAGCTTTTATAAATTTCACTTGATAATGAAATACCTGCTAAAATATCATATATGCAGAAAAAGCTAAAGTCTCTATGTCAAAGAGCATATTATTTATGTAACTACCAAAGTTCATGAAAGTAAAAATAACAAAAATACTCCATAATCCTCAAAACTTCTATAAAATTTTTATTGTAGAAATGCAAAATAGAACAAAAAAAGAATATTTTCCACTTTCTAAAATGAGTAATGTAGATATTACAAACAAATGCTAAATACCACTCTTGTTTATGGGTATGGTGAGATGAGAGGATTTAAGGCATGAACCAGTTTCCCAGTGGGTTCACTGAATAATATGATTAACACTGGAAAACATGTTACTTTCTCAACTCAGAACAAGAGAAGGGGAGGGGAGGGGAGGGGAGAAGGGGAAGGGGAGAGGGGAGAGGGGAGGGGAGGGGAGGGGAGGGGAGGGGAGGGGAGGGGAGGGGAGGGAAGGGAGGGAGAGGGAAGGGAAGGGAAGGGAAGGGAAGGGAAGGGAAGGGAAGGGAAGGGAAGGGAAGGGAAGGGAAGGGAAGGGAAGGGAAGGGAAGGGAAGGGAAGGGAAGGGAAGGGAAGGGAAGGGAAGGGAAGGGAAGGGAAGGGAAGGGAAGGGAAGGGGTAGAATGCTAGTCTTGAGCAAAAGAAGCTAGAGACAGTGCTCAGGCCCTGAGTTCAAGCCCCAGGACTGGCAAAACACACACACACACACACACACACACACACACACACACACACACACACACACACAGAAACAGAGAGAGAGAGAGAGAGAGAAACAGAGAGAGACACAGAGAGAGAGAGAGAAAAAAAACAGAGAGAGACACACACACACACACAAACAGAGAGAGAGAGAGAGAGATCCAACTCCCACATGTCATTCAGCACATGGAGGAGACAGAGGTGAAAAGTTCTGCCTTAACTCAGGACAAAGTTACAGCTGAAAAAATATTATTCTTTCAATGGGGCAAAGTAGATGGCTCACTTGTCGCACAGGCTCCTTGTTATAAATAGACAATTTGTAGTAATTTCTCTCTATTTTTCCCCAAAGGGAGGTATTCCCATTAACCTCAAGCAAGAAAAAGAAACAGACTTGAGGTGATAGGATTTTCCCTCAGAGACACTACAAAAATACAAGAGAGCTTCCAGATTACTTTAGAAAGGTCACAGCAGGGCCAGAGCAGTACAGCACTGCTGCTTCTTACCATCTGATAAAGGTAGAAATGGAGGTTATTAGCTAAGGCAGTCAGTAAAACAGTACAACTCACTACTTCACTAGCCACACCATCCTGCAGACAAAGGCCGACAGCCCCGCTGCAGCTGAGCTCCACACTTTTTATGTCCACTAAGAGACAATTCATTCTTGATATATAATGAATAGGCGGATACCAAATCGCATTAAAGTTGTTTGTGGTATTCATATAATGGAATGCCATTTCCTTCTCCCAAATAGTGGGCCGTATTGGCTCATTCCAGACATCATGTAAGAAAATCCCTCCTGCATTAGGGATGGTATTGCTCATATCTGTTGCTTCTCACCATTTTTGGCCAGCTGTGGATTCCTCTCTTCCTACTCACTTCTCACTGATTAACATTTCTTCAAGCAGGAAAGGTCATGAACTGATGTTTTTCTCTAAAGACCATTCAGATGAGTCTTAAAAACAGATGGTGGTTGAATTCTCATCTAGAGGAACTATAGAGATGCTTCTCAGCTCCACTTCCTGAAGAACTTAGCTATTCAATGCGATGTTCCAACATAAACGGACACACAGGGTTGTCTTCCAGCTCCTATGCTATCAGAGAAAGGGCAAGGCCTAGGCCATGCTAGATAACCTCAAGAAAATCTCATTTTGATTCCTCTTTCCTATCTACTCTATCTAATATACAATTTTCCAAATCTTCCAGAAGTTATATAATAGTTTCAAGAGAGAAAGTGCTCAACTACAAACAACCACTGACATTTTAAAAAATTCATTATGGGCTTTGTTCAAATTGAATAGATTTAGGGCAGTGAGAAGAATTGTTATGTAACCTTTTTTAACAGTAAGTGAAAAGGGATTAAGTAAAGGAAAGGGAGAATGCAGTCAAGGATCTAATGTATATCCTACAAAATTAAGAAGAGTAAGGGAAGGAATAAGTAGGAGAGGGATGGGTGAGAATGTTGAAAGGCATGACACTGATCAAGATACACTGCAGTCATAAACAGCTTTATTAAATGGCAACTCCTTTACAAACTACTTGAAGATTATATACACATACATTCATGTATATATATATATGAATGGAAGAAAAATATAGTGCAGTTGTAAAGGCAAGTTTAGCTGTCATTAATTAGCTCTTATAGACCCTTAAAGTGATTAAAAAGAAGAAAGAGATTTATAGACTACAGGTTGCCTCTATCCTGGAAATCTTATACTCTGAATTCCAGTTTGTACGTGGCCAAGACCCTATGTAAACTTTGCATAGAGCCAGTTTCAAGGATAAAGCTGGTCTGACCTAAATTAATGCAACAAGGAGTCTGCCTCTGCCCAAATACAAAAAAAAAACTTTTAAAAGGCATTAATAACATAGAGATTAATATCTGGAAATGTTTCCATACATGTTTCACTCCTAACAGTATTTTACTTTAATATAATAATAATGTGGATATTCGGTATGTATTTGAAAGTAAATAAGAAGGAATAAATGCACAACTTCATGATGAAATCAAAGAACTGAACTTTTCTAAATACACTCAAAACAATGCACCTTTATGAAAGCTTTACGCACATTTGCAATCCTAGTACTCTGAAGGCTGAGCTGGGAAGGAAGATCTCAAGTTCAAGGCCAACGTGGTCTGTATAGTAAGACCCTGAATGGAAACAAAGTATGATCTTTGCTTTTATTACTTTCTTTCACAATGATACACCTAAGAGATGAGAAAGTTTTAGAATGAACAATGTGATCTTCATATAGTATTTTAATTCTTCCAGCATGTTAACAGATCAGTAATCATGATGTCAATAAAAACTGCCATCAAAGGAAAAATGCATTTAGCTTTCTTATTATATCTTGTGGTACTAGGGTTTGAATTCAGGTCCTTGTTCTGGTGATATGCAAGCATTCTACAGTGTGAGCGATGGCTTTGGTCCTTTTTGCTTTAGTTATTTTGCAAGTAGTATGTCACACTTTTTGTCCACCTTGGGCTCAGACTCTGCTACTCTTGCCTGTGCCTCCCACGTAGTTACAGGTACTCATCAGTATGCCTGACTTTAGCGTGTGTGATAGGCACTCACTGATTTTTATGTATTTTTTGCCCAGAATAGCCTAAAACCATGATCCTTCTGGCTCTACCTTCCATGTAGTTAGAATTATAGACATTGCACCCAACCTACTTTTGCTCATTCTAAATTTTTTTCTCAAGAAGTTGCCATTAAAAGATAAAAGAGAAAAATTAGACTAAAGTTTCCTCAAAATTTTCCTTAATAGTTCATTTTATCTTTTCAAAGCCTTTTTGAGTAGTAACTGACATAATTTCAGAGTTTTTGTTTAATTTTCCTATATTCTTTTTAATTTATTAGTGCACATGTGTTTTATGGACACATTCATGTTGCTTTTTGCTTCAATTCAGGGCCTGTTATTGAGGTCCTACTACGTGAGCCATGTTCCCAGTACTGCCATACTTTTTTTTTGGGGGGGGGGACCAGTCCTGGGGCTTGGACTCGAGGCCTTAGCACTGTCCCTGGCTTCTTCCCACTCAAGGCTAGCGCTCTGCCTCTTGAGCCACAGCGCGACTTCTGGCCTTTTGTATATATGTGGTGCTGAGGACTCGAACCCAGGGCTTCATGTACATGAGGCAAGCACTCTACCACTAGGCCATATTCCCAGCCCTCATATTGCTTTTGGTTTTAAAATACTAAAAGAAAAAATGTATACTTTCTGTCGGTCATAGTCCAAAATAATGTCACACAGACATACACAACATTTCACAGTTAGACTCAAAGGGAGTCATTTTATTCACTCATATAATGTACAGTTACTTTTCTCACACAGGTATGTTTGTAAGTGTGGGTGTGTGTGCACTGCTCCAGGAGCTTGAATGTAGGCCTGCATAACGCCCTTGACTTTTTGTTTTAGCTCAGGACTAGCACTCTTCCACTTGATTCACTACTCCATTTCCAGCTTTTTTTGGTGGTTAATTGGAAATAAAAGTCTCATGAACTTTCTTCCTTCTCAGGCTGGCTTTGAACTCAGATCTCAACCTTTTGAGTAGCTGGGATTACTGGCTTCGTGCAAAATTTTTAAGGGTCAAAAAGCTACTTTAAAAAATAAAACACAGGGCTGGGGATATGGCCTAGTGGCAAGAGTGCTTGCCTTGTATACATGAGGCCCTGGGTTCGATTCCCCAGCACCACATATACAGAAAACGGCCAGAAGTGGCACTGTGGCTCAAGTGGCAGAGTGCTAGCCTTGAGCAAAGAGAAGCCAGGGACAGTGCTGAGGCCCTGAGTGCAAGGCCCAGGACTGGCAAAAAAAATAAAAATAAATAAAAATAAAACACAAAGTAAATTCCGCAAGTCTTAGTCCAAAGAATATTCTTTGTTGATCCCGGTGTTATAGTATATGCTTATAATTTCAGCACTTAGGAGGCTAAGGCAGGAAGAAGAGGCATGTACATCTGCGGTCAGCCTGAGTTCCATGTTAAGACTGTTGGTATCTCTATAACCCATATCTAAGACCACTGTTGTCTTCACACACCCAGTTAGAATGAGGTTAAGTGATACAAAACCAGTCGGCTGGAAAATAACTAGTGGAAAGTAGTAAAAATCTTCCCAAGTATTTTGAGGCTGGTCTGACATAGCCTTCTTGGTCTTTAAATTTTAATTAGTATCAATAAAGCATATTAATTGTAGTAAAAACTGCAATGTTCTACAAAGCATTTCTAAGTATACTCAATAGTCTATTAAATATAAGGCATGGCAAAATGAGGTATAGGTGTATGCTAGCCAAAGCTTTCACCTGGAAATCCTGTCTTTAGCAACCAGTATTCCATACTATTGCAGCAGCAAATACCATCAAGGAAAGCAGTGGCTCCTGACGAGCACTGCCCTGAGCACTGCCCTGCTGTCTGGACCAGGCTCAGTGCTAAGTATGCATTTCCTTTACGCTCAAGTCAGGAGCCAAAGAGAAACAGGTATTTGCAGAAACATGATTTCACATTTCAAAGGCAAGAGTGTAAACTCATCAGCTTTCAGTGAAAGTTAAAGAAAAATATACTGCCAATTTCTGTGTTTGCAATTTACTCTTAAGTTGACATCATGAATTAGAACCCCTTTTGTACAACTACCTAAAGGTAATTTTTTTTTATCTTAGACCTTTATCTGTTTTGAGATCTACGAGAGCAAAATTAAATGCTGAATACTGAGTAGCACAGATACATGAGGGAACAGCAAGAGGGCTGCTAGCTACAGGCCAGGAAAAAGACCTCACCAGAATCTAGAGCTGGCAGCAGTGTGACCTTCAACCTTAGCCTCTAAACTATAGGAAAACAAGTAAGTCACCCAGTGTGTAGGATTTTTGTTATGGCAGCACAACAGACTAGTATAACCTTGCAAGTGAGCCTTACTTATTGTTCCTTACTGTTCTTAGTACTAATAAGTTTGATCAGAACTTTGTCAATCAGAACTACAAACAAACAGAAAAACAATCTTAGCAAACATTCTACATGTCTTACTATCAGGTCACCCAAGCCAACAACACAGGTATAAAAACAACTAAATAAATTGTAGTTTGAGAAAGGTCCAGGCCTAAAATGGGTGTGTGACAATACTTATAAGCATTTTTTTATTTTTTTAACTTTTATATTCTTAAAATTCTAGCATGTAATTATAAATGCTTCTTTTCTGGTTCTCATGTAAAACAGTCAATTTTTGATCATTTTTCATTTAAAAAATCTCATTGGTAGACTAAATGATATGCCATATTCAATACACTGGAAACAGTTTTCTTTTGCTGGCTTATTACACTGGCTGTTTATTTAGATGTAAATCAGAACTTAATTTTATATATTTTTTCTGTATATGATGCATTTAAATTTGAAGAATGCTATGGCCTAGAATATGTTTTTAAAGT
This sequence comes from Perognathus longimembris pacificus, assembly GCF_023159225.1. Taxonomy (NCBI): domain Eukaryota; kingdom Metazoa; phylum Chordata; class Mammalia; order Rodentia; family Heteromyidae; genus Perognathus; species Perognathus longimembris. The sequence continues at coordinate 9,153,172 of NC_063173.1, read as the reverse complement.
ATCTCATAAAATTGAAATGGTTTTTTTTTTAAGTTCTCCTACTGGAAAACATAGCTTAGAAATAGCTTAAGGCAAAGTATTTCTACAAGATCATAAATCACTTATATTTTACCTAAATAATTAAGCTCATGTATCCAAAACTTGCTGGCCAACGAGTCCAATTATGAACAAGTCTAATTACCTAAAATACTAGCTTTAAAGTTGTAGTTTTTCAAGCAAAGAAATTCCTTGTTCAAATAACACCAGAGTTGCATAAACTGTAAGTAAACCAAATTCACAATCCCACTGTCTACACCACACTACATAGAGTCACTAGTAGGTTTACCAAAACTCTGGATACCTATGAAAAATATCACAAAAAATACTACTGGCACAAACTCAGGAAAAAAAATTTTGAGTAGACTAAGTTTCTGTATACTCCACCTATGCTCTCTTCTCAAAAAAAAAAAATCAGAAACTGGGAGGGGAGAAGAGAAATTGTACAATTACTATTACTTTGTAGGAAACATATCATGTTCTTTTTCCAAGGTAAGTCTGTCCTGAGTTTACATATCAACTTAACAGTATAAATTAAATGGTCTTCAAAAAATACCAAATTTAGGGGAAAAACATTAAAGGAAATGCTAGAGGGATACATGAAAATATAATAATGAAGTTAGACCCAGACATAAAGAATAAGTAAAGCCCTGATCAGAATGATATATTATTGCAAAGAAGGTGACACTAGTTTTCCCAACCCTGTATGCATCCTCTCTTGACATTTGACTTTGCTGCTCATCCACGAATGCAGAGAACCAAGTTGTATTCTCTTCTCTTTCTCACCCTCAGATTTGTTTTGACTCAAAAGATTTGGAAAAAGTGACAATGTGTAATATTCCAATATTCCTTTAGCCCCTTAAGATTATTGTGCAAAGTAATCTGACCAAGCCAATTTAAGGGTGCGAAGCAACAATGACACAAAAGCCAATAAATAATTGGCTTAATATATAACACCCAGATACAAGCAAGGCTCCAAATGACTACTGCAATATGACTGACTCTAAAAGAGACTGGCAGAAGAACTATAATTAAACAGAGCCTTAGCCACATTTCTGGCCTGCAGAATCATAACCAAGTGGGGGAGGAGGACAGAGCCCACAGACAGAGGTGCAAACACTAACCTCCCTTGGTATGGAGGGCCAGCCTATTTTCAAGCCATTAAATTTGGGAGTCTTTGACTTTGTAGCAGTAGATAATAAGAAAAAAATCTAAAGTTAATGTCATTTGGGGATCAATTAATGTATAACAAAGAGCCATATCCAATATGCTAAGTCCTAAAATATAAAGATTAAACTATAAAATACCCCACAATAATAAAAGATTCCAGCTAATCATTAATGTCCTTTAAAGGCAATATATGTGACATCTTATTATTAAAACTAAATTTATATAAGGTAATTAAAAATTGTAAAAATCCAAAACTAATAAAAAACCTGGACTTTTATATTCTTGAAAACAATTCTATTGTCTTTAGATACAGAGTAATACAAAAATTACTATAGGAAATAAGATAAAAATCTGTACTATCTATTCATCATTATATATTCCATTAGTGCTGAATAGAAGGTCATTATGGATATATAAAACACTGGAACATATTTCTTAATGGTCTAATAAAGATGCATATTTTGTGTGCTAACTCATATTCATTCAACATTTTATTAAAAACTTGGCTTAAAAAAAGCCTTAAAACTAATTAGTTGTTTTAACAGCAGAAATTCAGTATATATCAACCACAGTTTTACCCCTGCCTTCTCTTAACATTCCATAGTGATATAACATGGGGGAGTTTAAATACCATTCAAATTTGCAAACTCTGTAATTACTAGTGTGTGTTTGTGTGTGTGTGTGTGTGTGTGTGAGAGAGAGAGAGAGAGAGAAAGAGAGGGACAGAGAAAGTGTACCCTCATAATTCAATGCTGTAGCCAAAAGAAAATATTGCAACTCATGAAAAACTATGCCAAAATCTAGTCTACATAGGTAATATTTTCCTTACAGAAAACTCTTAATTCACATAGTGTAGCACACAAAGAAGTAATTTCTCAATACAGATCTTCTGTTGGTAAGAATTGACCAATCCTACCTCTCACCTTTGCGACCAGGAAAACTGCTGCAGTGCTGTCATGTACATCAAAGTCTGAAATGGCTGAATGTCACCTCAAAAGACCACACTTGGTAGCCCATCGGTCCCTGTTAACACTACATGGCATTAAAGATTCACAAGAGCAATGAGAGGGCTCTCATTCATGTGTTCAGAGACTTTGAAAGGAGGAAATTAAGAGGCAAGGAGGAAACACGCATGCACTCTCCATGAGGGACAGGATTCAAGAACTGAAGGTAAGCCTGGTGAATTCATTTTCCAAATAAATGGAATGTCATAAATATTACAGCCATAATTAACATGTTTTGAGTGGTAATAAAGCCATCCTAGGCCCATTATCTCTGTGTCTGAGAACTTAGAAAACTGATTAAAGTTCAACAGAAGCCTATTTCTGAATGAAAAGTTTAAACTGGATTCCTAGGGTTAGGGAAGATAGAAAAATAGCATCAAGAGACAAAAGCTACTTCTTTGTTGCTACCTCCTACATTGTTGGGGATTCAGCTTGGCCTTGAGAGGGGAAGGGCGATGAGAGCCTCCCAAGACGCCACCCTTCCCCCAGCCCTGGGGCAGTGTGGAAGTGAGCCACACCTATCTCCTTCTGGGTCCGGAACCAGAAGGGGTAGCTTTGAGACCATCCCCCACCTTGTGCCAGCGAGCACATGTGCTCCCTTTTCGAGGGCTTTGCCCAGAGGGTGGTACTATGGGAAGTGACGTTAGCCCATGAGGGAGGTCCTTGGGAGCTGCTCTTGGACGGACAAGCTCGCCAGCCTATCGCCAGCTCCTGCTCAATCCTCGTCATCATCACTATATTACTGTGAGCCCCTCTCAAATAAACCGGATTGCTCTCCGAAGCGTCTCTGAGATCCGTCTGCGCCTGGCTTCCTTGGTGGGTAAGGAGGGAGGAAAAGGGGGTCTCGTTCGGCCACGTGCACCTTAGGCTAGCCCATGTCCCTTCGCTCCACCTTGGCCGCCTGCTGGTCTGGTGCCCAGAGGAGAGGGTGGAAAGGGGAGCACTGATAAGGGAGTAAGCTTAGCATCGCCGCACCAGGGGAGGTGAATCTAGCCTGGCACTACATGTCAAGAGGTGCTTCCTTTTTTCTTTCTGCTTTGCTAAATAAATCAAAAAGCAGAACAAGAAAGAGAACTGTGCATCAAAACATTAAAGTTGGCTTGCGGCTTAGAATCCCAATGTCTCCCCTGGGGCCACATGGTGCAGGCTCGGTCACCAGCCTGTGGCTCCATTTAGGAGGTGAGGCCTAGTGCAGGGAAGCAGGGACACTGGAAACAGGCCTTCACAGGAGATACTGGAATTCTGGACCTTCCTTTGTCTCTTTTGTTTCTGGCCACTCTGTGGTGAATTGTTCATTCTGCCATGTGCTTCTACCATGATGTACTTCTTGCCACAGGTAAGAACCAAAATAGGTCCTTCCTTCTTTTACACTGTCAATTTCAGATATAAGGATCACAGTGCTAGAAAGCTGATCAGCATACAAGTGATGATCACAACTACTACGTAGGCCAGTCTCATAGTACCCACCGAAAGGACAAAGTCTTAATCAGACAGTCTCATTGTAAATATCAAGAACACATGGTGGGGGGCTGGGAACATGGCCTAGTGGTAAAGTGCTCGTCTTGTATACATGAAGCCCTCCTTGGGTTTGATTCCTCAGCACCAGAAAAAGCCAGAAGTGGCGCTTTGGCTCAAGTAGCAGAGTGCTAGCCTTGAGCAAAAAGAAGCCAGAGACAGTGCTCAGGCCCTGAGTTCAAGCCCCAGGACTGGCAAAGAAAAACAAAGAACACATGGTGGGCTTCTGGGTCAGTCATGGAGAACCCTGGCCTGGTAGAGCAAAGCAGCATACTTACTGGGAGTTAGGTGTGCCCCCACAGCTCAGGAACAACTAAAGCTGATGGCCACATACTTCTTGGGGATTCTGAAAGCAAAGGGGGATGCTCCAATCACCAGAGAAGCAGGACCTGTTTGGTTCTTGGGAACTCACCTATGGCACCAGCCAAGAACTGCTTCCCTACCTGGAGAAAGGGTAATCTTCTACCCCATGCCCCCACGTAAAACTTTACACCCAACTTGCTGCCGATGCAGAAAGGTCCCAGACTGCCTTATGGAGCAGATAAATAGAAACAGGAGGTGTGTGCAGATTCAGGAAGGCTGCTCTGCAATTGGGGCCTTCAGTTCCAGGAGCTACTCCCCCTACCTTTGCAGAGGCTCCAGCAGGATGAGAATCTCACCGATGCTTTGGCTGAAAACACAGGTCCCAACAACCCTGACCACCAATGGCTAACACAGGCTGCCCAGCTAATAAGACTGTCTAGAGAGTCCAGGTTATTGGTTAGAAACAGAAAAATGACCCTCACCTCTTGCATGTCCAGGCTCTGCTCAGTGGATGTCAGGCAATGGGTTTACCTCCGACACTGGTTTCTACATCAGGGCTGGCTGCTGGTGTTGCCTCCCACTGGGAAGCCTTGACCCTGAATGTTCTTCTCTGATGACCTCCTAAGGCTACATCCCATCCCCACTGAACCTGAGTGGCAGCACCTTTGTTTGCATGGCCCAGTGTCAACTCCAAGGAGTCTCTGGACACTCAGGAGGCCCTTGTAGTGAGTGGACTGCTCAGTTTGTCCTTCCTCAATGAGAAGCTACTGCTCATGTCCACAGACCAGAAAGAGCTTGTCACATTGGTATCACTGCCTAACTTTGGCTATCCCTAGCAAGAACTAGGATTCCACAGGACTCATACAAATTCTGGAACTGAGGATATACAGGGATAGGTCAGAGCCAGAAGCACAGAGCAATCTTCTGCACTAAACAAAGCATAGAAACTTTCCTAGTTGTACAAAGATTATTTTGTGTTTGCCAAGCTATTCCAGGACATTTGACCAGCTCTAAAGAATTAGAAAACCAAATCTAATGCAGCTGAACCAAATCTTCCAATGCTGGTGAAGGGACCCATACTCGAATGCAGACTGTAGCTGATTTATCCACTTTGCAGCTTTGCAAAGGTGGCTGCTTTTATGGTATGTATAGTTTCTTTTTCTTTGTGAGACCGGGTACCACTGTATAGTACAAGCTGGCTTCAAACTTCACATTCCTTTGGCCTTTCTTCCTGAGTCCTAGGATACAGGCACATACCACTACACCAGCTGTTATGTACAGTTCCTAGAATCCATTTTCCCACTAGATTTTAATAAAGTGGTGTTTTGTCTTAAATTATTTTTAAACCCTTTTCCTACATTACATCACTGTGGAATGTTACAGGCAAGTCTAAAGTTATGGTTCATTTAGACTTATCACTGCTAATCTGAAGAGTAGCATGACCATACTTTGTCAATATTTAGAACAGTATTTCATCAGAAAAATATACATTGCTGTTAGGTCATGTATAAGTATGTTTTAGGTTTCATATATGCACAACTGAAACTCCTACTCAACACAGAATATTAATTCTAGTTACACATTCATTCTATAAAAATTAACAAGGTACTACACTATGCTACAGATGCAGGAGACAAAAAACTAGATAAATACCTATTAATTTGTAAGCTTAAAAGATGCTCTTCTGTACAGAATTTGTTATGAATAAATAGATATTGCTTTAATTGTGCTGCATTACTCACTTGATAGGCAAAAGTTCTCATATGACTTAGAACTATTTTTCTTTTTCTGTGTGTATATGTGTGTGCACATGCATGAACTGCTAAAAGAGCAGCATAAAAATAAGTTTATTTAGCTTGTTCCTTTCTTTCTACCTTCCTTCTACCAATAAGATACATTGCCTTTAAAAGGAACAGACATATCAAAAAAATGCACACCCACTCGAGAGGGATAGGCCAAAATCATTAAATTTCACAGTGGACTCGTGGTCTCTTAGTTTCTATACTATCTTCTTACTATGTACAGCCATGACAATAAGAAGCCTAGAAACCTAAGGCCAAGTACAAAGAACTTCACAATAACCATGACATCTCTTGCTTTTATGTATCTAACGAAGCAAGAATTCATTAAAACTATATGGCTACATGATGGCAATAAAGAATATATTTAAATAAAATAACAAATTCAACTTCATTAAAATTTTCATATTCTATAAGGCAGTAGTTGTTCTAGAAAGTTCTGAGCCTCTGAAGTTCCAACCCTTACTGCACCTGACCTAGGGCAAATTAAGTAGCCTCTGAACCTCTGTTTTAAATTTATAAAATGGGAGTAAGAATGGTGTGTAGGGCTATGTTGAGGACTTAATGAGATAATAAACTTACAAAAAGCACTTAGCACATTACTTGGCACAATAAGGTTCAATAAATGGTGACGATTATAACTTGGAAAATGTATGCTTTTAATTAAATAAACAATGTAACTTAATGGCAAATTATTAAACTGGAAACATATGTCCTTAAATCCTACAGACAGATCTATGAGGCACCTGCGAAGTTTACTGAACCTAGATCGTGTACAGCAAAGGTCACAGGAAATAGGAAAACAAGAGCTATGAGGTATGAGGGTCACAGCCAATGTGCAGAAGCAATACAAAACAAAAGTATTAGTCTCACCAAATCTAGGCAAACTTTTTAAAGCTCAGTTTATCTTGAGTCTCCAAAAGGCCAAAGGTCTAAAGCAAGGTCTAAAGCAAGTATCACACACCGCTATGAACTGAAACATATCTGAGATGTGTGGTATAAAAAGTTTCCTACCTTCCTCCCCTTATGTTTTGTTCAGTTCCCCTTTGATTCTGCTCTGAAGTCAAGTTGAATCAGAAAACTCTCTTCAATATTGGTAGCTAGGAATTACTTCAGTGCTTAGCTATGCCAGCTCACTCCATGACTAGAAAAATTCCTATTTTCATGACATTAGGTTACGAAAACAGGCTGAAAACAGAGAATTCTGATTAGACCTTAAATGAGATATCCACACAACACAGATTCTACCATACACATTAATATGAAAATACATGTTAACCATATAATTCTAGCTACTCAGAAAGCTGAGACTCAATGCACAGTGCTTCAAAGCCAGGGAAGAAGTCTTTGAGATTGCATCTACAATTTACCTGCAAAATGCCAGGCTGGAGGCAGGGCTCACTTGGTAGTGCTCCAACTATAAGCAAGAAAGCCAAGCAAGAGAGAAGGCCCTGAGTTCAAGCCCCAACACCAGCAAGAAGAGATGGGGAGAGGGGAGGGGAGGGGATTAATATAATAACCCAATAAAATTAAGAATCAAGGATTCAAGTGTAAGTAGCCATCTAAAGTAATTATTATAAAGGCATAAATAAGACTAAGTAGTGAAACAATAAAAGGCAAACAATACTAATTCCTACTGCAAGAATCTTAAAACTGCTAGTATACTCTCAAAATCAATTTAAACATTATACTTATGTACACTAAACTTACCATTTTCATTAACTGTACCATATGCATATAATAAAGATTCTTTAATATGAAATGTTAATAATCTAAACAGGTGTTTCTGATCACTTTAGTAACACTACCACAGGTTATTTTATAGATACTAAACAAGAATTTGACTTAATTGTAGGATTCCTTTGTACAATGTTTCATCAATAAATCCTGGTCTGTGAAAAGTTATATAATATGTACTACGCAACAGGAGGAAAAAAATAACATTTACAATTTCTAAATGAGTTACATGTACAACTGCTTGCTTTTCCAGGGTTTGTTAGTGACTTCAGACTAATAACAATTTTTGCATTATCAAAATTCTATCTACTCTATATAGACATGTATTTTTTATATTTTTTTGTCTTTTTTTCAAATTTTTATTATCAAACTGATGTACAGAGAGGTTACAGTTTCATGCGTTAGGCATTGAATACATTTCTTGTACTGTTTGTTACCTTGTCCCTCATACCCCCCTCCCTCCTCCCCCTTACCCTCCCTCCCCCGGAGGTGTTCAGTTCTCTTACACCAAACAGTTTTGCAAGTATTGCTTTTGTAGTTGTTTGCCTTTTTTTTACCCTGTGTCTCTCAAATTTGGTATTCCCTTTCAATTTCCTACTTCCAATACCAGTATACACGGTTTCCAATTAACTACCACTGACGACCACTAAACCACAGCATTCATATATCACACATTATTCTCAGATACCATTCTACAGCCTTGCCAACAATCAAGATAAGAAAAGTCCAGTCAAACCAAATGTATAATCACTTCATCATTTCAGAAAATGCTACTACAAAGTTGCAATTCAATAACAATTTACAAGATCAATCATATTTTAAAAAACTACAACAGTGGTTCACAAGATAAGCCTAGTGATATGGGGGAAACAAATAGCTATTATAACTAGTAAGACATGAATACCTGAGTTCAGCTGGTGCAAAAAGAAGTGATCTCCCAAGCCTTCGGGAATGGCAAGTGCCAATGCCCCTGCTATGGCTCCTAGTGTCCTAGGTCCCTGCCATCTGACCAGTAGCCCTTGGGAGACACTGACTGTGGAAGGCCAGGGCTTGGAGAAACCTCTGCTCCTCCTTATCATTTTCACTGTTGACCTAAAATTTGTTTTGTAAAAAGCAATTTGCAGGGCTGGGAATATGGCCTAGTGGCAAAGAGTGCTTGCTTCATATACATGAAGCCCTAGTTTGATTCCTCAGCGCCACATATATAGAAAAGGCCAGAAGTGGCGCTGTGGCTCAAGAGGTAGAGTGCTAGCCTTGAGCAAACAGAAGCCAGGGACAGTGCTCAGGCCCTGAGCTGAAGCCTCAGGACTGGCGGCGGGGGGGGGGGGGGGGGGGGGGGAGAAGCAGTTTGCAAAATATTCCACTTGGGATAGCAATGTGACAGATAGACTTACTAATCGGACAACAGATGGCGGTAGAAAGAAAATAGCATATTTGTCTTCCAAAGTTCTTCACATTTTACAAGAAGGCACATTTTGTTCTAAACTATCTTTCATGGATATTTGTATGTAGTGGAAAGTGATCAAACAGAAATATGTTTATGCTCTGAGGCAAAAATGCAGGCATGCTTACTCGCCAGTATAAAAAATAAAGTTACACAAGTATTACAATGAAGCCTTCTTGTACTATTAATGTATGCTAATTTTTTTAATTTCTTTATTATCAAAGTGATGTACACAGGGGTTACAGTTTCATAGGTAAGGCAGTGAGTACATTTCTTATCCAACTTGTTACCTGCTTCCTCATTTTCCCCCGCCTCCCCTTCCCCATCTCCCTTTCCCCCTCATAAGCTGTACAGTTGGTTTACACCATATCGTTTTGTATGTGTTTGTGTTGTATTGGTTTATCTTTTTATCCTTTGTCTCTTGATTTTAGTATTCCCTTCCCTTCCCAAGTTCCAATACACATAAATACAATATCCACGATACTAAAATCAGTTAGTGCTAGCCAGGGTAAAACCATGGGAAAGAAATGCAGAAAGAAAAAAAAGAAGGCATAGTTTCACATGGCATGTTGAAAATAGCAACAATGATATATCACTTGTTTCTGTATCATAATTTTTTAAAGACCAAAATCCCTTAGTCTCAAAGTTCCACTGTACAGTAATCTAATGTAATTACAGGTGTCACTTGGCCTTCTTCACTTTGCTCTGTGACAGACAGTGGTCAAGAAACTAAGGCAATACTACACACACACACACACACACACACACACACACACACACACACAGTTACTAATTGCTATGAATAATGCCATCTTTTGTTTCAAACAAGAAATCTCATAGCTATTGTCAACCTCCATAAACTGCGGCACGTTCATTTGTTAGTCTGTAAGTAGGATAAAAATCTCAGGCACTTTATAATTATTAACAATAATTTGGTTTGCCAAGGAATGTAATCATTAATCAATTAATTTCAAATTATAGTTTCTTATAAAATAAAATAGAAGCTACTTTATATATTACCAATACTAAACTTGATGAGAATTAAATTGAGCAAATTGCTTGACAGTGAGTATCAATCATTATTTATTGCAACATGTTATAAGTATATACTTGCACAATATAAAGTATGTTTTATACACACACACACACACACGCCACTTGTTTCTGAAGAGTTAGATAAGCTAGTAAAAATGTAAAATACTAAAGTGGAAATAGTGGGCATTATTTAGCAATTTTCTTTAAAACAAAAAACAAATGTATATACATTTTATACTCTCCCACTGTGTTTAACAAATGTAACTATATGATAGAGTTCAGACATACACATGAAATGCCCCTTTAAATTCTATTAAAATAAAGTTCCCAGATGGCTTAATACAGAATTGGTATTAATCTATTTTAGAAAACTAAGATTTTTTTACTTAGTTATTATGTAATTTTTTCAAATATCAGTTTTCTAAGAACATGAAGGGAAAAAAGCATGCTAAACATGAACGAAATTCAATTCCCACATATCCCAAACAAGAGGTTTTCATAATGTACAGCTGACATTAGCTGTCATCATATGATAAAATAACTCCTCCAACTTGAGGTTATATTAACAATGACCTACACAACTACCATGTAACTTTTACTGACTGTATCAGAAGAGATACACAGTCACAAGATTACAGAAGGACAGATATCAACAAACACCTCTACTGAATAAAAACTTAGAACTGGCTCATTTAAGCTGCATCTATGGACATTCTAGTTAAAACCTCAGTGACATGGCAATATATCCTAGATACACTCCTTACATCTTCTCACTGCTAATTTATTTGTTTTCCATACAAAAAAAGGTAATGTAAAAGGTAAAAGGATATGGAGTTTAGTGAAAATTGAGTTGCACTTGAAATCACAACAGAATTTTTATACATGTATGCATTCCTTGTCCAAAACATAATGGTGTACCAATGGCCTAATTTCCTGGGATTCAAACTCTGAATTTATAAATTCCTTGTACTCTGGTCTTAGGAAAGTTATAAACTCTCTGTACCTCATCTTCCTCCTGGGCACCTCATGTAGCATCAATGAAAAATTTTAATTAGTAAAAAAAAAAAATCTCTATTCTGGAAACTTTTTTAAAAAACTAAGATTATTCATCACTTACAAGAAATAAGCTAGCAAACCAAGATAACACATGGAAACTGCATGCTGTGATTTAAGTATGCTACTTAAATAAGTGAAAGTAAGCAATCTGAAAGGGCTACACATCATGAGATTCTATGTATATGACATTCTAGAAAAAATAAAACATGAGGATAGTAAAAAAAGAATATGGTTCTCAGATGATTTGACAGAAGAAGGGATAACTAAGATTTTTAAGACAGTAAATGTATTCTGGATGATATATAATAGATGCATGTCCTTATACATTTGTCAAAAACCTTAGGAAATACAGTACCAAGGGTGAGCCACAATATAAATCCATGGACTTTGAATGGAAGTGACATGTCAACGCAGGTCTTTGTTTACAGGAAATGTGCCATTCTGGTGGGGCTACTGATTATGGAGGATGGCTGTGCACGCATAGTGGAAAAGATATGAGAACTTCTGTAGTTCCCAAGAAACTTTGCTGCCAACATGAAATTGCTCTGAAAGTTATGGTTTCCAATTCAAATGAGAATAGTAGAATTAAGAAATCATAAAATACCTTCAAGGTATTTGATTTAACTACCTAGAATTCTAAGGTTTCCAAAAAATAAATGAGATAATTCAAGTATCTCCTTTCTAATACTTTTCCATTGGTTTTTTGTGAAGTTAGACAAAAGCCCTTTAATACCTATGTTACAAAAACATAGGTGGGTAAGTCATTTCCGATTAAAATTAAAAACTGTACAATACTATCCCATAATTAAGAAACATTGCTTCTTTAAGACAATAATTGAGTTGAAATTTTTCATAGTTATACATTGTAATGAGTGATTTTTAAATTATTACTGAGATTTACAAAAGGAAGCAAATTATACTGAAGATTAAAGTAATCATAAGCAGAGGCACTCCAAAAAAGGATTCAAAGGTTAATTACAGTAAATTGCTCTTGTGGCTCTCTTCACTCATCCCTCTTCTAGTTTCTTCAAATGCCTCAACCAGGAATCTGTAAGTGGCCACCTCATGCCCTAGAGCTCAGTCATTTTTAAATACTGCTACTGCATGCTCAGTTGTTCATGCAAGTTCACAGTCAAGGAGTTCCACAGTGAATGCCTGCACATGAAACAGAGCTCTGAGCAGAGGTCACAACTTCTATGTGTATAGCTTCCCCATACAATGAATCTTGCAGCTGCACTTGATTGGTTTTTGACATGAATGGGCTGTCTCAAAGAGGTCAAAGTAGGGAGGCTTCCATTCTTTTAGCCCTCCCTTTAGCCTACCCTATTTAGAAACATTAAACCACTTGTAATGGCATTAAGCAAGGAGTTCCCAGTGTCTAGACTTCAGAAATGTCTCTGCCACCAGTGCTGCACTATTTAAATTGTAAAAGGTAGTCTGAACATGTTCCTTTTAATGAATAGCTCTTTGAAAATACAATTTAAAGTTGATTATCAAGTAACACTAAATTTCCAGTGATAATGTTACAGCATTAATAGAGCAAAAATAGAGCTTAAAAATGAAGATAGTTGTAAACTTACTCTTTGTGGTTAAATTTTTCTTCATCAAAATATACATTACTTTATATATAAGTATATATAAATTTATACAAATTTTATATAAATTGTAATATTTATATAAATTTATATATACAAATTTAGTCTTCACTAAAGTAGAAATGAAGATAAAGGGTCATTTATGTCAATAATATAATACTATAACAAAGATATGAGTTAATATAAGAAGTCCTTAAAGTATGAATTAATTTTCCACAAGATGGTTTCCTCAGAATTTCACAAAATTTCTGAATACAGAAAAAAGAACAATGCACTCCAAATGTTTTTTATAGCATAACTTCTGTAAACTGATATTCTTAGTCAAACAAAAATCCTGTAAGAAAGGTATCACATTACATAGTAATAGTTAAAACGGGAAATTTTTAAGCAGACGTATTTACTTAAAGGCACTACTTAGAGAGAAAACACCCAGTGTATAAGTTACATTTCTCTCATCAAATTAGCCAGTTGATAGTGTGGCTTAAGTGCACATTGAAAGACTCGCTAATTACAAAGAAAAGCCTGTTTCTGTGACTATAAATGGTAACTTAGAAAAAAAAAAAAAAGAAAACTTCTGCAGTTTCAAAAAGAAAAAATAATGGTATTTTTATGCCTAAGCCTCCATTTTTGTTTTCAAACATGGCATGAATTTAAGTGATCCTAATTAATTGACAATGTCTTTGCCAAGTGTCTTTAGTTCATTATCAATAAAACTCTGCCATTTACCTTCTATTCCACTGGTATAGGCTTTTAGTGGGAACCTTATCTGCTAGAGGAAGGTCACTATGGCAATTTGACTGATTTTAACAAACATTCATGGACTAATATGCTAACACTGATATAAGGACTTCTCTCATATTACTTGCAAAATTTGCCTTTGGAGATGCAGATTAAAAAAACAGCATTACCTTGATGTTGAGCCGATAGCTTGAGACCCTGAATTCAAACACTAGTACTGCCATATGCACACATGCATGTACACAAGACACACACTTACACATCTATATCTACCTATCTATATACACATACACTATATATACATGTGTATGCATACATATGTGTGTATATATACATATATATATATATGGTCTTTCAGAAGATACATATTACTTCCGCTCAGATTTTTTTTTTCCATTTTGTGGCTTGAACTCAAGGCTTGGGCTCCATCCCTGAGCTCTTTTTGCTTAAGACTAGCACTCTATCACTTTGAGCCCCAACACCACTTCCAGTTTTCTGGTGGTTAATTGGGATAGAAGTTTCATGGACTTTCCTTCCCAGGCTGGCTTTGAACCATGACCCTCAGATCTGTCTAGTGAGTAACTAGGATTACAGGCATGAAAAACCAGCGCCTGGCCAGCTCAGAGTTTTTAATTCAAGAAGACAGCCTATGAGTTTGGCTTTTATCCTAATATTAAGTCATTGTTAATTATTATAAAATAACCGAGAGTTAGCTTATTAAAATCAGTCTTCGGGGCTGGGAATATGGCCTAGTGGCAAGAGTGCCTGCCTCATATACATGAGGCCCTGGGTTCGATTCCCCAGCACCACATATACAGAAAAGGGCCAGAAGTGGCGTTGTGGCTCAGGTGGCAGAGTGCTAGCCTTGAGCAAAAAGAAGCCAGGGACAGTGCTCAGGCCCTGAGTCCAAGCCCCAGGACTGGCAAAAAAAAAAATATATATATATATATATATAATATATATATATATATATATCAGTCTTCATATGTCCTATGAATTCTACTCAGGACTTAATGCACTTGTCTATAAAACCTAACATTTTATATTTACATGCCCACATCACATTCCAGAATAAACTAAATAAGTGTGGTAACAATGTGTTTTCCTACTGGAGCAGTTTCAAACAACTATCTACTATATCAACTATCTAGTATACCTAATTGGAGATTTTCATATCCATTATTCACACCAAAAAGGAAGAAGGAGAAAAAAAAGGATGCTTTGTCAGACAGAGAAAGCTATACTTACTAGTAATATAAGTACTTCTTGAGAATAGCTATACTGATTCTAAACATCCTAGAAAAAATTAGTGTCTTGAAATGAGAATTTATGACTTTTGTTAGTATAGAATAATATATAATTTAATGCATTACCAAAATGCAAGCAATGGAAAAATCAAATGACTTTTAAATAACATAAACCATTTCCTCTTTCAAATACATACTGGCATAGGTCTTTGATTTTACTCTTACGAATAAAGTAGCTTTAAGTCTAGGACTGCCTCAATGTAAAGTCAAAGTTTGCACATTCCAGTGTAAACTAAATAAACATTCATAATACTAGAGCTGCCTCTTCCAGACATCCAAGTCAGAGCATCAAAAACATTTTTCACATGCTGAGATGATCCTCCATCGTTCCACAGCTCTTTGTATATATTTCATTATAGCACTAGGCTTAAATGATCACCCCCTTGTAACTATCAAAATAAAAAGAAGTCTTAATGTCATTCAATATTCGTTCAATGAATTTACAAAACTAGGCATACAGTGAGATATTGTTCCTTTTTAGGCATTTTTGAAAACTGTCATTTCTTTTATTTATTTAAGCCTGTGACAATCAGCCAGCATAGTATTTCATGGAATGGATGCTTAACTACCATTTTTTGTATATACTGGGGGGCGGGGGGAAAAGCAGGAATGAAAGGAAAATGAAACAGAAAAGAGGAAGAGAAGAAAAGAAGGAAAGAAGAAATGGCAACGGAAGAACAAAGGAAGGAAGGCAAAACGAAAGGCAGAAGCAAAAGCAAGCACAAAGGAACCAAAAGAACACAGACATAAAATGATCTAGGTTCAGAAAGTGTCCACACTAACTTGCTTCTTATTTGCTGTTGCTATTTGGTTTGATTTATTCCTAAAATACTCCAATATTTTCAAGAATTCTGAATTTCCTAAACCTCAGAAAAAAATTAGGTCTAAAACAGCTATCCTAATAGAAACAGAAATAAAACATTTAAAACTAGCTGTTACGGTGGAATTAATTTATGTTTTCCTGATTTCCCAATAAATACAAATATCCATTTTTCTGCTTTACGTATAAAAGTACAATTTCTAATGCAGACTTCTAATGTACATATAAAAGTACAATTTCTAACGCAGACTTCTAATGTACACTTAATTCTACAATCAAAAAATAAAGTTTACTTTTTCATCCTAATTAGCAATGTATTTATATGAAACATTAGGTAAACTGATTTGTAAGAAAAACTTCAACTACCTAAATATGAAGTTAGAACTTAACTTGACATTTATGCCAACCCAACATCCTCAAGTGACACTTTTTAATAAATAATATACAAAAACACACTCATAAATAAAACATAAGAAACCACCAGCTGTAATAACATAACCGGTAAGTACAATCATAGAATAAGCTGTATCCTATCAATAGCAAATTCCACTAACTCAGAAAACGCTCTATATCATATGCCGAATTAAAGATACCATTCTCTTTCTTGGTTCTTATGCACAAATATTTATGCATACTGCAGTTTAAGGAAATGGGAGTTTTCTATTTTATGGGAAAGCTCAAAGGAACACACTCTTCTTTAACTGATAGGTGACTTCATAATAGTGTGTTTCCCATTGACGATGAACTGGATTTGCTACCTTTTATCTGCATCAAGAAACTTCTAACAAGAGTAAAACCTTGATGCACCTGAATATAAAAATAGCCCAGACCTGAGCAACACAGTATTCCCTCTCTTTGGAAACTGTAAGTAAGAATTACCTTTTTATTTTATATGTGGAGAATTGTTAACTATGTTTCACCAATATCCCTTCAATGCTCTAAGTCTCTATAAATGCCAATATTTAACAGTATCTGATAAATGTATTAAGACATTTAGGTATTCATAAAGCAGTTTAAATCAATTCTGGGATAATTTTCATGAAAAAATTCTTAACGTTTTTAAAAGCCCTCCACCACACAGACTATTATGTGTTCATGTCTAAATGTTCAGGTTTCATTGACAATTTACTCAGTCGGCTCTGTCTTATCAGAAACTCAGGAAATACTGAAAAAGTGACTAAGTTGTGCACAATTATATTTGCAGTCAACTTCCTGACAACCATGAAAATATCTTCCTGTAAAACTAAGCCTTAATTTGAGGTCCCTTCCCCATCAAAGTCCCTAAAAATAATGACTGAAACTATGCACAAAGGAAAAAAAAATTCTCCCAGTCATCTACCTGAGCATGATATGGACAAACTACAAATTTTAGAACAGAAATGCTGATAAGACCAAAATATTCCTTACATTAGACTTTCCAAGGCCATAGGTAGAATCTACTAGACTCAAACTCCACAAGGGCAGATACAACAATCATACTGCCACAGTCTTAAACATGAGGAACTGTAATATTTGACAAAACTAATAAATAGAAAATGAAAACCTAAAAGTATAATGGTTATTAAAAACAGTATATATAACATACACATACATATATATCATCAAAAATTTATATGGAATGATTTTATCAAGAAATTCAATCAAAATTTTTCAAGAATAGACATAAGGACAAAATGTTTTAATTACTACATTAAATTAAGTATAGTAAAACTATCTCATTTGTAAGCCATGTGACACCTTATATCCTCAAGTAGTACAAACACGAACGAATTAACATACATGGTTTTGAGAATAACTTATAATCATGAAAGTGTGAGATCCATCTATGACAGCAAAAATACTATTAGAACAGGCTTAATAAATCTGTTCAATACTTACATGAAAATAATAACAAAGCATTCTAATAAGAGGATATAGATTTGAGCTAATTTAAAGATATACCATGTTCTAAAGTAGGAAGATTCAACATTAATAAGGTTTGCAATACTCTCTAATTTGAAAGTTTAACTTCAATTAAATAAAAATGTTATAATTTCTTATGAGTGTGGACAGGTTGATTAGCAATATCAAGAAGTCAAAACTGTCAAGAAAATCCTAAGTAATAACTTAGAAGCTAGATGCCCCCTGTGGCTCACACTTGGAATCCTCGCTACAGAGGAGGCTGATATGTGAGGATCATGGTTCAAAGCCAACCTGGGTAGGAAATGTCCATGAGATTTATCTCCAAATAACTACCAAAAAAAAAAAATACCCCCCACTAAAAAAAACAAGAAATGGAGCTGTGGCTCAAATGTCAGAGAACCAGCCTTGAGGGAAAAAGTTCAGGGAGAGTACCCAGGCCCTGAGTTCAAACCCTACTACTGGCACACAAAAACAGAATAAATTATAAAGATGCTATTAGATAGTAATACATACATATACAGATGATAAATTATATTTGGCCTGAGACAGATATCCTTGCTTGAGTCTCCATATAAGACAACTGAAATAGGAATAAAAATACTGAAAAGAACCAACTGTGTACAAAAATATACAATACAATAATGACAACATTTTTAAATCCTTGAACAAAGTCTTTTCAGTAAGTAGTGTTATAAAAACTAATAATAGATCCTTCAAACTATGGTAATAAACAAACCCTAGCTAGGTATAAGGAACATTCTGTAGTTAAAGAATAAGTCATACAAGGAATCTGTTTTGTTTGTATAACCTCAAAAATAAGCTGTTGAGTCAGATGCCAGCGGCTCACACCTATAATCCTAGCTCCATTGGGAGGCTGAGATCTAAATATCAAGGTCTGAATCCAGCCAAGACAGGAAAGTCCGTAAGATGCTTATGTCCAGTTAGCCACCAAAAAGCCAGAAGTGGAGATGTGTCTCACGTGGTAGAATGCCTGTCTTGAGCGAAAAAGCTAAGGGACTAGAGTCCAGCCTTGAGTTCCAGCCCAGTGCCAACGCAAAGTAAGTAAGTTGAAAGAATAGCTGTTTTAGTGAGTATACATTTTCTTTCCCATTTTACAGTTTATTTGGAAAATGTTAGTTTTGTAATTCAAAGTTACAAAATGTCAACAAAAGATTCTCATCAGTCAAAACATTCTAAGCATAAAGCAAATTCAATAGCAAGTACATAAACAGTGCACATGGGCACACACACAGGCTAGACCGGCCATTTGAGTACAATCATTACAACAAACAATATTCTAATAGGACTCAAAGTGAGTATGCTTTAAGGATCCGTGGTGGTCAAGATCAAGAGCTCCCAGATCCCCAAAGCCCAAGAAAGGTTTAGATTGAGTTCAACAGGCTGTCAAAATTGTCCTACAACCCAGCCGTAACACTTTTAACAGAAGCCAGTAACTATTTTTTTATCTCCCATGAACACATGAATCAATAGGACCTCAGGTATTACAGGTAGTCAATTCAGTAGACATACTTTCCATGCTTCCCCCTTAACTTAGTGCTTTTTACTCAGAGGCACCCTGTGAAGCTCTGCTACAAGACCTCTGGCCTATGTTCAAGCCAACTCTATGCAGGAAATAAATTGTTAAGAGGTTTATTAATGAACTCTTATGTGGCTTGATTTATCTCCCGATAAGGCACACACCATGCAATGATATCTCAAAACATTTAGAAATCTAAAACTCTAATAAAGTTTGAGAACCAAATATGGTAAAATGTTCCCAACTAATTTTGTAAGTATTTTGGTCTATTTTTTTTTTTTTTGCTAAGACCAACGTAATTACAAATCATAAAATACAAGTCTCTATAATACTAGGCACAGAATAATGAGTACATTTTCCAGTATGTCATCTTTAAGCAGTTCTCCCCCCTTATTTAATATCTTTCTATTTACTCCCACAATTTTGTTTTGGTTTGGTTTTTTGCCAGTTCTGGGGCTTGAACTCGGGGCCTGAGCACTGTCCCTGGCTTCTTTTTGCTCAAGGCTAGCACTCTACCTCTTGAGCCACAGTACCACTTCTGGCTTTTTCTGTTTATGTGGTGCTAAGGAATCAAACTCAGGGGCTTCATGTATAAGAGATCACTTTACCACTAGGTCATATTCCCAGCCCCTACTCCCACAATTTTAAACAATAAAAACATCATTGAATGAAAACACTCAGGAAATCAGATAGCTGAGCTGACTGAGCTGTACAATGTTTCACCGATTCATAATTATAAATCTTAGACCTCTACTTATAAAAGAGATAAATTTATAAATACATATAAAGCTATCTGACTAATCAAGGCTGGCTGGAGAAATGGCTGGTTCTACCTGGGCAAGGAAGTACACAAGATGAACCTGGAACATACCTCCAGGAAGATGTCTAGTACTATCTCAAAGGATTCACAAGCCAACTTATAAGGTTGTAAAGAATATCAACCTATTGAGAAAACCAAAATAGGTTAAATAAAACACATAAACCATACATAAATCTATGCATTCCTAACAGTAATTTTTAAAACCTCATTAGTAAACTCTGAAGGATTTAAAAACATCAATTCCAGTAAATAAGGCTCTACTTTGCCTTTCCCATACATAATAAGCAAGAAAAACTTGATGAGATGGCTCCCTTTATACAAGTATTTTAATGAAAGAAGCAACAATAAAAGGAAATCTCCATTGTGCAAATGTAATAAATACAACTAATGACAGGTAATGAGCATCATGACTTAATACAATCACAAAAAGCCAACCAAATATCATGCAAATCTTGATGAACTAAACAAAACCAATCTGAATTATTTCTAGAAAGAAAAAAAGTCTTTGCAGAAAAAATAAATAAAAATTAAAATAATAATAATACCAAAGAAAAAAATCAGTCCATGAGAAGTTTAATAGTTGTTTCCTCAATAAGCAAATTTCTAGGAAACTAAAAAGAAATGAATGGCAGGATTAAAATAAATTTAAGATGTATTAATCAACTACAATTTATGGACTTGATTTGGATTCTACCTTTAACAAATCATAAAAACAGAAAGAAAAAGAAAACTGCAGAAATGTGAACACTCACTATATAAACATAATAATGAACAAAAATTAATATTTTTATGGATTCTTCATTTTCTTTTTCTATTTTATGTTTTATGATACAGTGGACTGAAACCAGATCTCATGCATGCCTTATTGCTGAGCTCTAACTCTAAGAAACATAAAATGAGACAAAGGCATGCTTATGTTTTTTTGAAAGCAAGTCCTTATCTCTTAATGTAAATACGGAAGTATTTATATACTGAGTTGTACTATGTCTCAAATTTACTTAAAAATCTTTGAGGGAAGGTACTAGAATTATAGTAGGTAATATGAATAAAAGACTGACAACCAGCTAGAAATTATTAAAACTGAATGATGGCTCCACTGTGCTCATTTTTCTTTACTGTTTATTAGTATGAAACTTTCCAAATTTAAAATTTTGCACTACAAACTCTGCAATATAATATAGCACCTAGCTATTTCACTTAGCAAAAGGGGTGCTTATATATTGAGTTCTCATAAGAAGATAAATCGATGTGTTTTAATACTTCTGTCTGAAGTACATTAAAATCTTTTTAAATGATGCTTTCTTATAAAGCATCTAACAATATCAAAATTCTGGGCACTGGGCTAGAAGCCATAGGCATTCAATACAAAAAGGAATAAAATAAAACAAAGACAATAACTTCATTATAGATAAAGCCCCTGACATAAGACAAAAATGTTTAAGGGAGGGAGGGAAATCTAACTGACACTACAGGATGCACTTAAAGACCACGTAACTGGTCATTTCCATAGTTTAAAAAAAAAACTACTAGAAACTGCTCCTAGTATATGGACTAAAACTCACTAATTATTTTTATTTTTGAGAACCCAATTTAGTCAGATCCTTGCTTCCATGAAGTTTTTTTTTCTCAAATAAAGTCTCTCAGACAAATCTATAGATTATTTTCCTACTATACATTTTTCACAGGAAAAAAAAAATTAAGAAGTAGAGTAATAGTACTAAACCCTGAAGATTCTTCTGAATAAAAATAATAGCTTAATCATCTAGGTAATGTCAAATAGAAAGGTTATCTGAAAGTCAAACCATTTTTGCAAATCATATATGTGATATTCATGTACACATTCCTTAATTTTCTGACAAATTCTTTGTATCACAGATAATTGGCAAATAAATGTCAGAAAAAAAGATTTGATTCCACATAAAATTATTTCCACAAGGGGAAAATACTCTGAAGCACAGGGTTCTTAAGCTTAAAAGATTCAAAAATACTTGAAAAACACAATTTTCTGAAATGAGAGGGTATTCAGTGAACATGCTCTGAGAATAAAAAAGATTAGTATTAAACTGAAATTTTTTTCTCAAATTTTTATTATCAAACTGATGTACAGAGAGGTTACAGTTTCATACGTTAGGCATTGGATACATTTCTTGTACTGTTTGTTACCTTGTCCCTCATACCCCCTCCCTCCTCCCCCTTTCCCTTCCCCCCCCCCAGGTGTTCAGTTCACTTACACCAAACAGTTTTGCAAGTATTGCTTTTGTAGTTGTTTGTCTTTTTTTACCCTGTGTCTCTCAAATTTGGTATTCCCTTTCAATTTCCTACTTCCAATACCAGTATACACGGTTTCCAATATACTCAGATAAGATTACAGAGATAGTGTAGGTACAACCACAGGAAGGTGATACAAGAACATCATCAATAATAGAAGCTACAGATACAGATGGGACGTTGAAAGTAGTTACAACTGTGATATAACAATTGTTTCCATAACATGGAGTTCATTTCACTTAGCATCATCTTATATGTTCATAAGGGTATAGCTACTGGGCCTTGTGATGCTCTGCTATGACTTGCCTAAACCTGTACTAATTATTCCCAATAAGGGAGACCATAGAGTCCATGTTTCTTTGGGTCTGGCTCACTTCACTTAGTATAATTTTTTCCAAGTCCTTCCATTTCCTTACAAATGGGACAATGTCATTCTTTCTGATAGAGGCATAAAATTCCATTGTGTATATGTACCACATTTTCCTGATCCACTCGTCTACTGAGGGGCATCTGGGTTGGTTCCAGATTCTCGCTATGACAAATTGTGCTGCGATGAACATTGTTGTGCTGGTGGCATTACTGTGATTTTGTTT
Organism: Perognathus longimembris pacificus; assembly: GCF_023159225.1. Taxonomy (NCBI): domain Eukaryota; kingdom Metazoa; phylum Chordata; class Mammalia; order Rodentia; family Heteromyidae; genus Perognathus; species Perognathus longimembris. The sequence continues at coordinate 9,130,493 of NC_063173.1, read as the reverse complement.
GTGGTCTTTTGGATAGATACCCAAATTAAACTGAAATTTTTCACAAAAAAAATTTAACTTTCATTAGATAATTTATCTGAAATAACTTTTTCCAAAACAGTAATTGCTAAATTTTACTTGCCTTTCACTTTAGTATAAGATATAAAGGATACAAACAAAAAAATGTATGATTAATGATTTATAACAACTGAAAAAAATATTTAAACTGGACATGTTAGCGCATACCAGTAATCCCAGCTACTCGGCTGTTGGATGTAGAAGAACAGCAAGATTATAGCCTGCCCAGGTAAAGTCAGTGAAACTCTATTTTAAAAAGAAAGTTAGAGTATGGTTCAAATGGTACAGAGCTTGCCAAAATACTCAAGTCCCTGGGATCAGTTCAATTTCCAGTACATAAAAAAATAAAAAAGTAAACAAGAGACTTTCAGACAGCTGCAATTCAATTGGGATGGAGCTTTCTGCCTCAATAATTGTTTTGTCTTGCTCTCCTTTAACATCAATCTACAGAAGTGAAAGTTTCCATCAAATACATGCTAAGACCAAGTGCTAATTTTACTTGTCACCTATGTAAATGAAAACTAGTTAAAGGAAAAAACATATTTCAGGTATTTAATAGCATATCTTCAAGAATAAAAATTTTAAATGCAAATGAAATATTTTTAAGTAACATCTATTCAAGCAGAGTACATGTTAATCATTACAACTCATTTGGATCTATAACACAATTTAAAAAGAGGATCATTTTCTAAAGAAAAAATTCTTAAAGCAAATATAATCTGCCAGTAAGTAAAATAGCAAGTAGCAAGTGTCAGATATCACCATTACATTAACATTTTATTTATTTATTGGCAGGATGCTGGTACTAGAGCTTAAATTCAGGGTCTGGGCTCTGTCCCTTAGCTTTTTCAATCAAGGCTAGACTCTAACACTTGAGCCACAGCTCCACTTCCAGCTTTTTAATGGTTAATCAGAGATAAGCGTATCACAGACCTTCCTGCCCAGGCTAGCTTCGAACCACTGATCCTCACATCTCTATCTCCTGATTAGCTAGGATTATGGGTGTATGCCATAGGCACTCAGCTAAAATAAATTATTTTAAAATCAAATGGAAGGGGAGGAAAAGGGGAAGAGGAAGGGCAAAGGGGAAAAAAAGAAATAAGGAGAGTGGGGAGTGAAAGGGACGGGTGGGAGGGACAGGAAGAAGGGAAAGGAGGGAAGCAGTGGGGACTGGGGAAAGAAGGGAAAGGACGGAGGGACGAAGGGAGGAAAGAAGGGGGGAAAGAAAGCAGGCAGGCAAGAAGACAAATATCTGCTTCCAAACACCTATTTCATAGCATCTGCAAGTTATAATTCTTAGATTCACATACTATCACTTAAGTTTTTCAATGTAACAGCTACATGTAATTACTACAGCTTACATTCAACAACCTGTAATATATGGAAAAGATCCACAAGAACAAGAAAGAGTTCAACAAACAAACAAGTGAACACTTGTTACTCTCCTCCTAATTTAAATACTGTTTTCAAAACAGCATGTAGCACACAAAATGCACAGTTTATCTTTATTATTAATAGGAAGTATAAAACATTTCATTTGGGCATGTCAACTTTCTAAATAAGTTTTCTGGGAAAGACAATAAACAAAGGCTTTCTTTTAATATTGTTAATATCATTACATATAAAAACGCTATTCTGAATCTTTATTTATGGAAAATACTTTCCACATTCCTCATACAATCTATTAAAAATTTTAAAAAGCCTGTTATACTTATTCCAAACACACTCCACAACAACCTCATTCAAAAGGAAATTGAACACTTCTACATCACATGGAAATATAGAGCCAGGTGCAGAGGACACACCTGTAGTTCCATTTACTCAGGAGGTTAAGGCAAAAAGAAAGCTTGAGTGCATTACTTGAAATACCAGCCTAGACAACAAAAGAACTCCTTTCAAACAATACATAATAAATGACAATGATTCCATGATCCTAAGAAAAATGTACAACTAGCTCCCTTAATTATTCTCTTAATCTTCAAGACCCAGTAGGATATTGTTAAGAGCTACCAAGTAAGTTCTAGCTTCTCTTGCCTTTCAATACACTTTTAGAAATTACTTTTAAATGTTTTTAACTCGATTGACAGTATTTGTGTGTGTGGTGTAAGGATATGTAGGTTTTGACAAATGCAATCCTTGTTATGTATGAATGAATGGATACATACAGAATAGATACAGTTTCAATTCTCTATCTGCCAAGTATCGTGATACAGAATAAGTCCGACTCTCAAAAACCCTTTTAGTCAGTCCTTTACAATCACACACACCCCCACTCCTCCACTCCCAATCTATGGTAAGCAGAATTTTAGACTGTTCTCATTTTATTTAGTCTTTACTGAATAATAAATTTCTCCTGATCTTTCTTTTAACTTATTCTTTTCGTTGTCCTCTCTAGTCCGATACTGAACTCATCTAGTGGATTAGCAATTATTTTATTTAAAGTAACAAATTTAGTATCAGTACTTGAGTTATTTTATTTTCCTATCTTAAAATTTCTATGTGTTTTAATACTATTTCTTTTCTGGGAACTTCAATCTTCCCACTATTTCAAAAGTTTCACTCCTGTCTATAGAAAGAGAAAGATCCTAATCTAATCCTAATTTCTAGGTCATCTCAAGGAAGACGTTTGCTAATTATTCTTTTCTGTACAATTATTTATGATATCCTTGGTTCTTGGTGTGTCAAATAATGTTGGGCTGTGTCCCAGAGACTTTGATTATTGCATGATGATATTTTTGTTTATGCTGAAGACTCGCAGGCATCTAGAGCATTTATTTAGTACTTTTTTGTTTGTTTGTTTGTTTGTTTTTTTTGGCCAGTCCTGGGCCTTGGACTCAGGGCCTGAGCACTGTCCCTGGCTTCTTTTTGCTCAAGGCTAGCACTCTGCCACTTGAGCCACAGTGCCACTTCTGGCCGTTTTCTATATATGTGGTGCTGGGGAATTGAACCCAGGCCTCATGTATACGAGGCAAGCACTCTTGCCACTAGGCCATATCCCCAGCCCAGTACTTTTTGTTTTCACTGTTGACTCTACTAGGCTGGAAGGACATGTCCCCACGGGTACTCTATGACCACTATTTTAAGTCCAGCTTATTTTCCCAAGTCAGTGCTATTTACTCTCTACTTTATCTGTCCTCTAGAAGGCTATAAGGGCCAAATGAGTAAGAGATCAATCTACACTATAATTCAGTTTTCAAGCTCTTTATTTTGATTTCTCGAGAAAGTTACACACATGCCCAGCTCAGGGAGTCTGATACTTTACATACAGGTATAATTAGGTCATGTTTTTCTGTCTCTTTCCTCTTCTCAATTTTCCACACACTCTTTTCTTGATTCTCCAACTGTAAGGCATTTTCTTGATTTTCTGACTCTAAGCCTTACATTTTTGTTCTCTCACACTGACATCTGCTTTCTCAAGAACACTTCTAGGTTGGTTCTGGGTATCCTCTTTCTATTAAAACGCTCATTACATTGCCAGCAAATTCTATAAATCATTCTAGACAATTATAGGACCTAAAAGGTTTGTGGAAATTCCCTCACCAACCTTGTCATGCAGCTGCAAGTGAAATGGGAGTAGTCTTCTAGCAGTCAGAGCTCTTAGCCACACTGAGTCTGGTTAGCAGGTGTCAGAATAGCAACACTTGTCTGAAAGGCAGGTATGGGACCTTCATATAGTATACCCAACATGATGGGGAGACAAGGACATGTTTAATCTTATTCCCAAGAACTTCAAGACAAATTGAAGTTCTCCCCCAACTGTTCTTTCACTTAATGGTATTAGAATCCATTACTATAAATTATATCAAAAGAACTGTTGGGGCTGGGGATATGGCCTAGTGGCAAGAGAGCTTGCCTTGTATACATGAGGCCCTGGGTTCAATTCCCCAGCACCACATATACAGGAAATGGCCAGAAGTGGTGCTGTGGCTCAAGTGGCAGAGTGCTAGCCTTGAGCAAAAGGAAGCCAGGGACAGTGCTCAGGCCCTGAGTTCAAGGCACAGGACTGGCCCAAAAAAAAAAAAAAAAGAACTGTTGCATATACTAAAATCACATACAGTTATATACTTAATACACATACATACAAGTCAAACTTGCATTTAGTAATAGTGATGGAACACTTGAGACAATAAACAAGGAAAGGGATAAAGCTCTAGAAATCCATTGTTTTCAACTTCTGAGCTACCCGCTACCCCTCTTGCTAGTCTCCTTCTGATGTTAGAAAACGTAGTTGACCTCGTTTTCTACTCATTAACTGCCACCCCACTATAAACCTGACTTCACATTCAACCACTATGTGACCCCAGTGATGCAAAAAGTCACTAAATCAGTTTTCTTTTCAAATCACAGCACCCTTGAAGTTACCTCAATGACCTTTCTCATGGGCTCTAGACAGCTTCAATTCAGGGTGTGTGGAAATTTAAATATTCTGTTTATAATTAATGGCAGCAATTTATCATTCATTACAAGTCTCTTTCCAGACCTGCCCGCTCCCCTACTGAACAGCTCCCACAGCACCTACCATCCATTCTCCATGTCACCTATTGCTGATGGGGAGGGAGGGCGAGAGGAACAAACAAAATATTAAAGCTCACATTGGATAAACATATATGTGTGCCCAGAGTTTTGGTTACTGACTGTTGAGTTCATCTTAATACCACATACAACTTGTTTTGTACAAAGAAAATGTTTCTGTATATCCAAAGAACTGAATAAAAATAGAGCCTGTATATTCTCACATATACAATCACATTTAACTCTACAAGCAATGTATGAAAGTTTAAGTTTACTGGTTATTGGCATAGGGAAGGTTGTCAGAACTGACCTTACCCATGTGGAAATAATTATCCTCCTAGGCTAGAGTTCTTCTTAGAATCAAAATAAGCTGATGCTATCTTAAGAGCCCTTCCAATTTTTGAAAAATAAAACCTAAGTGGTCCATACTTAGGCAGATATTGTTTTAAGGATAAAATTACAGAATACTTACTCTTATATCTCAACAGACAGCGTATCTATTTAATACAGAGTGAGTACAACTATTTCAAAGCATAGAGCTGAGTTTGGCAGCTTGCATACCTATTCCCATCTACTCAAGAGACTGAGAGTGAACGGACCTTGAGGAGTGTAAGGGCAGTCTGGCAACACAGAAAGAGCCCCACCTCCAATACCTCTCAATATAGAAAGGTACATACAGAGTTGGTCTGAAGAAGACTATCAAACCTAAGCACTGTGACTGATGCTTTCCAAAATCTGTTTGGCTCTTGAATCTTCTCTTCTGCTGCTAAATTTTCAAAAATTGTATTCCTCAGAAGTATGAAAAAATGTTAGAGCATATAACACGATAAGCTACTTGAAGAACAATTAGTGGCAAAAACTAAATGTCCTGGAAAAAATATAAACTCTGAAGTTCAATATTTTATGATGTAGTTCTGACAGATTTGTTGGCATCGAACGTACAAATAGTAAAAACTTAATGCAACTGCCAAATTTTAATACTGATTGAAATATAATACTGATTGGCTCACAGAAATGGAGAACTGAAAATGTATCAACATAATACTTAGATCTTTGAACTGCGTTATTTCTTGAACTAGCCTTGCAAGTTCAAAATGTACACCATCCAGATTGATGTGTGTAAGAAATAAAAATCATTTGCAAGAGCAAGCTAGCAACCGCATAGCCTCCTGGGAAACTCCTTCACATTTCATCACTCACGAATGATGGCCAGGCATTCAGTTATCTCAGACTTTCTATTCTGTGACCAAAACTCACCCCTGCCAATGTATTACAGAGATAGGTTTTAAGACATCTTTGTATTTATCTTGCTTGTTATAAAAACTTCCTGGTCCTTAACATTTCTCTTTCTTCTTCTCAAGATCCTTCTCCACACTTACCTTCTGTCTCCTCCTCTGCATGCCATTCATTTTCCCATATGCTTTTGCTTAAGAGCTTTATTTGCGCTGTGCTCAAGATTTTAAAAAAATTCACTTCTGTATGTTAAATCTAATAGATTACTGCAACCAACTTAGAAATAACTAAAAAAGAAAAAAAGAATAGGCTTGAAAGGGATAATTGGAAACATTCTAAAATGGTCAGAATTCTTTGTTCTTCTTTGAATTTCCTTTGAAAATATGAACAATGGGAGTAAGCTAATCAAGTTAACAAAGGGGAATATATTAAGTCTATGGATATTGTATAGGGTCTTAGAGGTTCCATCCTTTTTAAAATGAGTAAGAAAGAAATGACCAACAGGATTGTATTAAACTAAGAAGTTTCTGCATCACAAAGAACACAGTTAAAAGCTAAAAAAATAGCCTATAGAATGAGAGATCTTTGCCAGCTACAAGTCAGACAATATACAATATACTGAAAATATACAAAGAACTCAAGAAACTAAAGCCCCCAAAAATTAAGAATCCAATTAATAAATGGGTAAATGAGTTAGAGACTTCTCAGAAGTAAAAATTCTCAACATAACATGAAGCAATGTTCAACATCTGTAAAGAACGACATTACATTATTTGCAAATAAATAGACGAACATGGGGGCTGGGGATATGGCCTAGTGGCAAGAGAGCTTGCCTCGTATACATGAGGCCCTGGGTTCGATTCCCCAGCACCACATACACAGAAAACGGCCAGAAGTGGCGCTGTGGCTCAAGTGGCAGAGTACTAGCCTTGAGCAAAAGGAAGCCAGGGACAGTGCTCAGGCCCTGAGTCTAAGGCCCAGGACTGGCCAAACAAAACAAAACAAAACAAAAACATAAATAGACGAACATGGAAAACTTATGTTAAGTGAAATAAACAAACAAATAAACAAATAATAAAGTCCTTATTTGTTGAATTAGGCTCATTACTTTTTTCCTGGACTAACTTCAAATTGTAATCTTTTCCTAACTCCACCAATGGCATAGCTGGCAGCTTACAGTCATGTGACACTACAACGAGCCCCTAAGCAATTTTAGAAATAAGAGAAAATATCACATATATAAATTCATACTTTCCTCATATAATGAACACAATATTAATTATGCTACTAAAATGAATGCCACAAACAATGAGCATTAGTATTTTACTGAAAATGAAAAATATTTTCTGGTCTTACAAGATCTAAACATCTAAACAGAAATGTTCCTTAAGACAATATGCAATATCAAAGCCACAGACCAGGTATGAAAAGCACACTGTCATCCTTCATCCAACTCACTCTGACTGGTATTGAAGTAATTTAAATATACCAATATCCATGTCTCCATCCGATATTATTGTTATGAAATTACCTATTGCTATTCACTTAACAAATGTTTTTGCAGTAATAGGCTAGCACAGTACCACTCCAGGATGAGTAAGTTCCTTACTCCTCATCTCTACTAGCAAATCAGAAACTTCTCAGTATGATAAATGTGGCTATTACCGTTTGTTTTAAATAATATATTTAAGTTTTCAATTTATCTTATATTCTCAAATGGATACTCTACTATTTCTGTAATACTAAAACAGAGATGACCTTCAGTACATTCCAAGCAGAATACAGACAGTATTAAACTCTGCCACATTCTTCCCAATCACCAGCACAATCTGTGCTTCAACACCAGAAAGTGCGCTACTCCACAGAAAAGCATCACATCTTGTCATTACCTCCCCAGAACTTGGCCACCATTTGCAAGACCTCTGCCACTTCTGTGTGTTTTGTTTTACCTTAATCCTCTACTTCCCAAAATCAAATTATTAAGTGAAAACTGGTTTGTGGCTTGGATTAGCTACCATTTGCTGAATGTTTACTTCATGACACTCTATATTTTTCAACTATAAAAAACTATTTTACCAACCCTGAAAGAGCACCGACTTTCAAGACATCTCACAATTTAAGGTGCCAACATGTGAAATCTAGCAACTGTGAACTGAGCCCCCACTAAATAAGTGGCACATGCCATTTTCAAAGCTCTTGTTTTTACAGACAGAGAATGCTCAGCACTATAATTTAAAGGGGGATGGAAAGCGGGGAAAGAAAAACAGGTTCAATGGGGTAGGTATCAGTGGGAAGAGTTTGGGCTAAAAGGAAGATGAAAGAGGATGAATACGGTCAACAGAAATACATACAATACTTGCAATTATAAAAACTGAAAAAACAACTATTTTGGATGTATTTCCACAAAGTTTCCCATAAGAAAATAAAGGTCAAAGTTGATTGCCTCTTGAGTAAAGCAAGAAAATCTAAAGTTTGTTTTCAAACACTCTGGGCAGATAAAGAAGTTTGACCTTATTGCCTGGAAATTTTTTCTTTTCTCAAACAGCACTACATACTTCAACTTAGTGATCATATAAGATCAATTTATAGACAAAACACATGTTAAAATGATAACAAAGTGCTGGTGTCAGGGGCTCACAGTTGTATTACTAGCTATTCAAGCGTCTGAGATCTGAGAACTGCAGCTCAAAATCAGCCCAGGAAGGAAAGCCTGTGAAGCTCTCATCTTCAGTTAACCACCAAAAAAGACAGAAATGGAGCTTTGGCTCAAGTGATAGAATGCTAGCCTTAACCACAAAGGCTTAGGGACAGTGGGCAGGCCCTTTTAGCCCTAAGGCCCTAAAGGTCAAACCCTAGGACTAGAAAAAAAAAAAATTGTAACAAAGTGATTTGGCAATATGTAATTTAACAACTTACTTTTTCAAGGTATATTACCTTTTTTGTTTTGTTTTGTTTTTTGCCTGTCCTGGGGCTTAGACTCAGGGCCTGAGCACTGTCCCTGAGCTTCTCTCTGTGCTCAAAGCTGGTGCTCTACCACTTGAGCTACAGCGCCACTTCTGGCTTCTTCTGTTTATATGGGACTGAGAAATTGAACCCAGAGCTACATACATGCTACGTAAGCACTCTACCGCTCAGCCACATCCCCAGCACATATTACTTTTTTAAGTGATGGCATAATTGTGCCTAATAAATATATCAGCTACTCAAACTTAGAATGATAATACAAATCAAATTCTACTTACATACTAATATTTAGATATTGAGTTATAAATATTAGAATAAGTAAGAAAGAAGTAAATTCCAAAATAGGAAGAATGGTATTTGAGTTCAAGCCCCAAGATCAGAACAAAACTAAAGGCAGGGAAGTATTTTCATTTTAAAATATATGTATATATAAGCCAGGTGCTGGTGGCTCACTCCTGTAATCCTAGCTGCTTAGGAGGCTAAGATTTGAGGATCCAGTTTAGAAGCCAGCCAGGGTAGGAAAGTTCATGAGACTCTTATCTCAAATTAATCACAGAAAAAAGCTCGAAGTGGTGCCATAGCTCAAGTGGTAGAGTGCTAGCCTCAAGCAAAATGGGCTTAGAGACAGTGCCCAGGCCCAGAGATCAAGGCCCAGGATTGGGGTGCGGGGAAGGGGGGAAGCCACGACACACATACAATATGTGTGTGTTATTATTAACAATATCATTTTTTAAGAGTAAAAACAATTCATAACTAAAGATTAAGCAACATATTTTCACCAAAAGATCTGGTTCTCATAAACTGAAAACTAAAAGTGATCTGTACAACAAATACATGCAGATGCATCCATTATTTCTGTTTGTTACACAAAGCCCCATAGAATTCACATTTTATATGTTAGAGATTATAAACTATGAATTAATAAGATTTAAAAATTCTCATTTTACCTCTCCATTTCTTAATGTTGTGATAGCGCCTCTTGCCACACCCATTCTAAATAGTGTTTCTGTAGCCTGTGAAGAAAAAAAGAGAGCTAAATGTAGCATCTGTACCCAAAAGTAAATCCCATTCCAAAAAGGTTAAAGAAAAAAAGTGTAACATATCAACTTCCATAGAAGCACACCAAGACAGCACAATAAAAGTCAAAAATTCTAAAATACCAACAAAATACTATTTTTACAATCTTTTAGTGTTATTAAGATCTACACTGAACTGATTCAGAAAGTTATTTTGCTAGGTTTACATTCTTTCAGGTCAAACTTTCAAATTAGCTCACTTAGACAAGTTTAATCTTGGTTTAAGAAACAAAAACTAACATAAAATGTCATATTTGGATTCCATTCAGAAGTTATCATTTGTTCTGAATTTTATTTTCCACTTGAATTCAGTTCAAATCACAAGAATTTAGTAATGTCAGATAATAGGAAACACCCCTAAAATCACTGCTTTCTCCAAGCTAACAGTGAATGATGAGAAAAGGAAATTAAGAAAACAATTCCATATATAACCACATCATTTTAAAAATTTGAAACATCTTAGGAAGTAACTCAAAAGTGCAGATAAAAATTTAAAAAAAAATTCTCCACTGAACAGAGCAAGGCATTATTGAAAGAAATTAAAGAAGAAACAAGATTTGCAAAGACATCCTATGCTTCTCACTGGAGGCCTTATCATTACTGTCAATACAACCCAAAGTAATCCACAACCAATCCTTATCAAATTCCCAACGACTTTTTTAGGTGGGACAAAAATAAATTAAAGTCCATATAGAACTTTATAACTATGGGGGCAGGGTTATGTAATTTGATAGGATCAGATAAACATTTTATCTAAAATTGATATATTTCTATACTGTGAGTTCCCTTACCCTATCATCACCACACAGTGTAGGAACAGTAAGTTCCCATCAGCTATTTAAGAAGCCAGGAATGTGCACAGCAAGTGGAGAAGATCAGGGTTTGCAAACTTACTAAGTTTGAGTAATTAAAGCAGGAGCATATTCAGCACTGGAAGAGGTAGGAAGGACTATTAACTATAGGGCTATTTAAACTACATGTAAAATCTCTCTTTTTCTTTTCTTTATTTTTTTGCAAGTCCTGGGGCTTGAACTCTGGGCCTTGGTTCTGTCCCTGAGTTTCTTTTGTTCAAAGCTAGTGGTTCTACCACTTGAGCCATGACGCCACTTCCAGCTTTTTCTGAGTAGTTTAATGGAGCTAAGAGTCTCTGCCTGGACTGGCTTCAAATCGCAATCCTCAGATTTCAGCAATCTGAGTAGCTTAGCTAGCATTACAGGAATGAGCCACAGGCACCCAGCTTATGTAACTCTTTTATTAAAGTTTTAAAATAAAAATTTAAGAAGTGTTCAACAGTGTCCAACAGTTTTACTACAGCAATATGAAAATGAGATTTAGAGGATATAATGCCAAAATGCTGTAAGTAAAGTCCTTTGAAATGTATGACAGAGAAGCCAAGGAATGAGGCTGAGTTATAGCTGGAAAAAGAATCAGAGTTGAGACAAACTGGTAACAGGATGCCTTAGGATAGAAAGTAATTAAATATTAATAGCCAGGTAGAAGTCATTGGTGAGTAAAGTGGAGGAAGATAAGATACAGAAAAGAAAATGAAGAATGAATGAACAACATTCTTGCTGAAGAAAAGATTGGGAACACACATTGTGGTCTGTAAGTTGTGCTAAAAGAAAAGAGTATGAATATAACTAAACTCTCAGCCTTCTCCTTCATGGGTATCCTTCTCTTCCCTTCAGGACACTGGGGACAATAATGCAAAAGAAAGACAAAAAGAATGCAGGGCTGCTAAGGCATCCTTAAGTTTAAAACCCTAATCTTCATTGGTACAAACCTGCATCAGCATTAAAAAAAACACTAAAGGAATACACAGCCTGCATCTTCAGACTGTGGCGATTATGAATGACAGGGTAACTCCCTTAACTCTACTTCACCGGCAAAATACAGCATGGAATTCATAAAATCGTGCAAATTTATTTCTACAGCTCTTCAAATGAGAAGTCACAATCTACAATATTCCTAAACGCAAATACATACACACTCACAGATATTCTCTCACTCACACACATCCATAGAGACGCATACACACACAGGGCTGGTGGAAAAAAGTAGCTGACACAAACACTATGTTAGAAAATAAAATTTTTTCAGAGCAAATGTTAGAAAAATCAAAAGTTTTCAGGGCTGGGGATATGGCCTAGTGGCAAGAGTGCCTGCCTCATATACATGAGGCCCTGGGTTTGATTCCCCAGCACCACATATACAGAAAACGGCCAGAAGGGGCGCTGTGGCTCAAGTGGCAGAGTGCTAGCCTTGAGCAAAAGGAAGCCAGGGACAGTGCTCAGGCCCTGAGTCCAAGCCCCAGGACTGGCCAAAAAAAAAAAAAAGTTTTCAGGGCAAATGTTGAATTATGAGAATGTAGCACAACTTGAATGTAACTAATCTATAATTCACTGAGAGATTCAAAATAAGTTACTACTAGAAAGAGAAAAAAGTAAACAACAGTAAAAATGTTCTGAATATATTTATTCTGATAACTAATTGCCTAGGATTTATCTAGTAGATACCATGTACTGTGTAATGTGTGCTTGTATTAAAATAAATCAATAGCCCCATACATTCTTTTCTAATGAGGCAAATAGATATTAAATATTTTCTGCTCACATATGTGAACCACAGTCTTTGCTGCCAATTGTTTGGCTCTGCTATTAGTTTGAAACAGCTACGATGAGTAATAGTCGTGGTGGTGTGTCTTTATAGCTTTATATTTAAAACATAGGTGAGAGGCTGAATTGGGCTTGCAGGCCTTGTTCTTCTAATTCTTGATAAAGAAAGCCACTTTTTATAAGGCAACTGTTTAGTCATGTGAACTGTCATTTCTCAACATGAAGGATTGTGCACATGTCAGGTTTTCATTTGTGATGAAGAAAATATTTCCTTCAACTTTATAGCCATAGTATTTTACTACATGAGAAGGGGGAGGGGAGGAGGAGGACAGGAGAGATGGATGTAAGGAGGGAGGGAGGGAGGGAGGGAGGGAGGGAGGGAGGGAGGGAGGGAGGGAGGGGGGAGGGGGAGGGAGGGGGAGGGAGGGGGAAGGAGGGGGGAGGGGGGAGAGAGAGACTAGGAGTATGTATATGTGTGTGTTCTGGGTATTTACAATTATTTTCCACTTACATTTGAATTTTAGCACTTTTTTAATAGTTTGTTAAATGGGAATTTTTTTCTTTACAATTCACTAAGTACCCTGAGCCTGGAAATATATATGTATGGTTTCAGAGAATTTGGCAAGTCTTCCATAATTATTTCTTCACAATACATACTTTCCTTATATCATCTTGTTTTCTTCCTTTTAGGTATATGATACTATAAATACAACTTTTCAGTATATTTCTACAATGTGAGATTTGGGTGTTGTTGTTTTTTCAGTCACTAGTCTGTTAAGTAAAATGAGTAATTTCTATTTATTTGTTTATTTACTTGTTTGTTTGCCTTACAGTAACAACGTTTGAACTCTGAGCATTACTTTTGCTAAGGCCCTACCCAGTGAAGTAACACATGAAAAAGACATACATTAGAATGAAAGCAATAAAAATTTCTAAATTCACATAGGACCTGATTATGTAAACAGAAAAACACTAAGAAATTAATAAGAAAATGATCTAACTACATCGTTAGCAAAGTCACAAAATACAGTATTGTTATCCGATATTCAATCTTTTCTCTAGCTTGGCAATAATGGTTAGAAGAAAAGAACTTTTTTTTAAAAAATTCCCCTGGAATAGGCTTGGTTCATTGATAGAGCACTAGCCAATGAGCAAGTGTCAGGTATGGAGTTCAAGTGACAGTCTCGGACCTGAAAAAAAAAAATTTCCCTTGAAGAAGGGATAACTTTAACAAAAGAAGTATATACCTAAACACTAAAAACTAAAATGCAACCTTACAAGATAGTAAAGAGTCAAAAGTGGAGAAATTATGGCATGATTATAAACAGAAAAGATCAATAATATCAAATCTCTAAATTGATCCTAATATCAAAACAATCACAATCAAAATCTAGCACACATTCCTGAGGAAACTGACCACTTGACTGTATGTCCAACCAACTTTCAACAATTGTACCAAAGCTCCCACTGAAGAACAAATAGTCTTTTCAACCAGTGGAGCTAAAATAACTGAATGGAAATATTAAAAACCACTACACTTACCTTATTCTATGCATATAAACTAACTCAAAATGAATCACAGATTTAAATGTCTGAGCTCAAGCCATAAAACTGGGTAGGAACATTGAAAAAAATCCTCATAATCTTGGTTTAGGCAAAAAGCCATTATATTCATGGGGAAAGAGAGAACAAAACATTAAAACAATTTGTCATGGCATGCTGTAGCTATAAGATATATATGCTATTGCACATGTGCTCTTTTAATAGGAGCATTGAATGTCCTTCCTCTTGAATTTGGAGCATTCGAAACTACTTTTATAAACTTTAATAAAATAAGGTAGAAAAGTGATTTCAAATCAAGGGTAAGTCATAAAAAGCAAAAGATAACCGCCTGGTTTCTCACTGTCTTTGGATGTATTCCTTGGGAGCCTCGAGCTAGTATGTAAGTTAAAACTCAAGAAGCTACATAAAAACAGAGACTCCTCAGCTCTACCAAAACACAGCTCTTTGAGAAACCCAGTTTGGGTGCCAGTCATGAGTGAATCTCACAAGACTGAATATTCCCACCATCTGCTTCCAAACTGTGCCGGTCAGTGTCAAATGGAATAGTAAGGAGCAATCCAGTGCAAGCCACTGCTGGACTGCCAAGTTGTGCAAAATAAACAGTTGTTAACAGGGCACCATCGGTTCACACCTGTAATCCTAGCTACTCAGAAGAATTACCTAGGGTCTGGAATATGGGGACAAGGAACTCAAGAAAAACAAAGGGGCAAAGAAACTTTTTAGAGAAGAAATAATTACTTATAAAATAATTGATAGTAAAATTCATCAAACTGTTAACTTAAAACAGCTAATTTTCAACAAGGGAAAATAAAGCTCTGTTTTTGAAACAATGTAGCTTTGTACTCCTTCTTTCCCCCAAATCACTAAAAAGTTGTTCTCAAAAAACTCCTAATTTAATTCCCACTAAACATTGGAAAAATACTACTGGAATGGAATTTTTTTTAGAAAAGACATTTATTTGATTTAGACACCAATTACATGCCTCAGATTTCATCTTAAATTCATTTAAACAGCAGCACAAAAGTAGCAGAAATACTAAACCCAAATAAATGTTTGAGGTGGATAGTCCAAGCTAGCAATGACAGAGTCCATATGCCATATTTGTGGAGACTCAGAAGGCTAAATTGTCATGAAAATCCTATATTCCATACAATATTCTACACATAACCACCAGTTAAGAACCACTATTCTAGTGTATATGTAACTTGATAATTAAGCAAAATCAGTATCATAAATATAAACTGGTAAATAAGCAACCAATTATCAATGATCTCACCTTCACTTGCAGGTATATTTGTACTATATTTGTACTTGTATTTCAAATCACCATTTGTTCAACTAAACAGAAACTTAAGAGGCATGCCTGAATCTTTCTTCAACAACTTAACATCCTACATAGTAATTTCTTACTCATCTAAAATTCTCATCAGATTTGAGATCATATTCATCTATCATTGTAACTTTGCACCTATACCTGAAAAACAATAAATCTTGAATAAATGTGAGATGTATGAGCTGACAAATAAGTAGTTACTTAGACCATGTCACATAAGTGCTACTACTTACTGTTTAGGGATATGTGGTTAACCAAAGTGTGAATACATATGTCCAGCTGTATTGTAGCAATTTGAAATGCTGACAGTATAATTCATGACTGATTCTTTCATCTTAATGAAATCAACTTGATCTTTTTAGACATCATAAATGTCATAATCTGTTTTCATTCAGTACACAGGAAATACACATTACATATGGAGACAATGGACCTTAGCAGTGGTTTGGGTTATGAAGAATGTTACTTCTGTTTAGAGATATAGGTTGGTAAGTTATCCAGGAATTTAAATGATAAGCAGATGGTTCATTTCCAAATTCAGAGCAGTCATCTAGCATTAAAGAAGAATGTACTTTTGTAAATACATGTTCTGTCATGTTCTATCTAATGTGACACAATATAATTGTGACTGTTACATTATGCTTTTCTTCTTTTAACATAATAAAACATAAGAAAAGCAGGATATTTTTTCCCTACAAGGTATCTTCTGACATTTAAGAGTCATAACAAACAAACCCTCAAATGCTGAGGTTGTGAGTTACAATTCAATTATTTAAAAGCAAAAGAGTTGAGTCACTTAGTCAAAGCACTGAGCTCTTGCAACCATTAATTACGAATATTAAATATTATTGAGAATCCATTTATCTTTCAATTTGAGAATGTGATTAATTACCTAAATTTGGTGTCCTATTTAATTTTCACATATACAAGTACACAAGCCTAATCTATGCATGAAATAGTTATAGGATAACTATACAATACCCCTCATTGTCCTCTACCATTTTTTACCTCTGTCCTAACACAATACTATTTGTATTTCCTTTATATATTGGTTTATAAATCAATAATAATGCTGTTCTTGTCATTGAAATTTTTAGATATTAACATATAATCAGGAAAAGAAGGATATTTTGTAACAATATAGGGGTCAATTTATTATGAGGCCATATAAACTTGATATTTCCAAATCTCAGAAAAGGACTTCTGTTAAGGAGTCTTAACAGGCTCACATGGTAAATGCTTGGACCCCAACTGGTGGAGCTATTTTGGGAAGTTGGACCTACCAGGGGGGTGTGGGTCACTGGGGGATGGCCTTTCAATAAAGGTTGTGTCTCATCCCTGGTCTCATTCTCTCTGCTCCTGGATGCCATAAAGGTCCTGCCACACCCTTATCATCACCAAAATGCACTGCTTCACTGTAGTGAAAAGTTTCTATGTTGTTCATCTTACTAATTACGGCTAATATTTTCCAAAGAAAGAAAGAAATGCTTTATACTATTTATAACAAAATAATAAACACATATAGCCAAAGTATACACTTCTTATTAAGCCAATTTTGCTTTTTCTTCCAACTATATATCACTAATAAACACTTTTACAGGAGCAAAGGCAGGGAGGGAGGGAGGGAAACTAGCACTTATACTTGAAAAACAATAAATGTAAAATGAAGAAAGAAAAAAAGGAAGGAATCCTCAGATTTTTAGAGTTATACAGTAGCAGTAGAATTATACAATAACTCTGAACTTAAAGCTGTTCAATTGCAAACAAGTAACAACATAGATAAACATTTAACATTTAAGGTAAATAGTTAATTTGAATGTCTGTGAACCAACTTAGGCACCCACACCATAAATCATTCCAATACATGAATATAGTATTTAATCATTTGACTGTTTATAGATCCTTAAGTTGAACACAGTTGTCATAATTATGCTCTAAATATTATTACTTCTTCTGGTCTCTACACATAGGTGGAAATTTCTCTTGCATATGCTGCACTTAAAGAATATAAGATGATGCTAAGCGAAATGAACTCCATGATATGGAAACAAATGGTTTTTCACTGTTGTTATAGTAATGTACTGTGTGAAATTATTTTTTTCTTGTGATTTTCCTTCATCTGGTTTATTCCCTGTTGTCATGGTATTCGATTTTGGTATCCTAGGCATTGTATATAGGTTTATCAGAATTAGGGAAGGGAAAGGGAACATCAAAATGGTGAGAAAAAGGATAAAGGGCAAACCAATGCAAAACAATATGTTGGAAATTAACTGTACAACTTGGGGGGAGGGGGGATTGAGAGGAGCAAAAGAAGGAGATAAATGAGGGAGTAACAAGTTTGACAAGCAATGTACTCACTACCTTGTATATGTAACTGCAACCCCTCTGTACATTACCTTGACAATAAAATTAAATTTTTTTTAAAGGAATAGATGGAGCCAGGCACTGATGGCTCATGCCTGTAATCCTAGCTATTCAGGAAGTTGAGATGTGAGGATCACAGTCCAAAGTCAGCCTAGGCAGGAAAGTCCTTGAGAATCTTATCTCCAATAAACTACTCAGAAAAGGGAGAAAGTGGTGCTGTGGCTCAAGTGGTAGAACACTAACTAGCCTTGAGCAAATGAAGCTCAGTGACAAAGTACAGGCCCAGAGTTTAAGCCCCAAAACCACGGAAAAAAAATTTAAGATGGATAAATTATAGGGCATATGCATGTTTAATTTTTATTGAGCAAATAATTATTGAGTATCTACTTAGTAGTATTTCACGAGTGGTTACAACTCAGTCTTTTTTTTTAATTTGTTAAGACGATTTTTTTAATTTATTAATTAAACAATTTTTTGACAAGGTGTTGTGCAAAAAGGGTACAGTTACATAGTAGGGCAGTGTGTACATTTCTTGTGATATCTTACACCCTGTTTTTCTTTCCCTTCCCTAGGTCAAGTAGACATATACACAATACACAATGTACCAAGAACATACACAGTAGCCACGTGGCCTACACTGAAGAAAATTCGCCTAGGGCTTTAAATGTAATGTCGACATTAGACAATATGTCAACAGTAGTCTTATATGAACGTACATACAAAGCTTTTGAGCTATTGTGATCCACTGAGAGGTCTATTTTTTTTTTTTTTTTTTTTTTTTGGCCAGTCATGGGCCTTGGACTCAGGGCCTGAGCACTGTCCCTGGCTTCTTCCCGCTCAAGGCTAGCACTCTGCCACTTGAGCCACAGCGCCGCTTCTGGCCGTTTTCTGTATATGTGGTGCTGGGGAATCGAACCTAGGGCCTCGTGTATCCGAGGCAGGCACTCTTGCCACTAGGCTATATCCCCAGCCCTATTTTTTACCTTTATATGTAGAGTAGTTGTTTGGTTTTAGTTACTTAACGTTGGGTCGCTGCCCCAATCCTGTGGGAAATACCATATGACAAGCAGTTTTTGGTTTCACAGACCTGGTCTCTACTGTATCTCCGACACCCCATCTTAACAGTCATTTATCAAGGAGTTCATGCCCCCTTTTTTTTCTGTGTTCTAGGCTTGTCTCACTCAACATTATTTGTTCAAGTTCTGACCATTTCCCTGCGAATAACAGTATTTCACCATTCCTAATTGCTATGTAGTATTCCATTGTGTATAGGTACCATATTTTTTGGGTCCATTCATCTGTGGAGGGGCATCTGGGTTGTTTCCATATTTTGGCTATTGTGAATTGTGCAGCGATAAACATGGAAGTACAAATGTCTTTTTGATATCTTGGGACCTGCTGTTCAGCATAGATGCCTAGGAGTGGTATGGCTGGGTCATAGGGTAGGTCTATATTGAGCTTTTTGAGAAACCTCCATAATGTTCTCCAAAGTGGTTGTACTAATTTGCACTCCCACCAACAATGGAGAAGGGTTCCTCTTTCCCCGCACCCCCTCCAGCATTTGTTGTTGCCTGAGTTCAGAGTATAGGCCATTCTAACTGGGGTGAGGTAGTATCTCAGGTTGTTTTTATTTGCATTTCCTTTACTACCAGGGATGTTGAACATTTCCTCATATGTTTCTTTGCCATTTTTACCTCTTCTCTTGTGAAGTCTCTCTTTTGCTCCTTTGCCCATTTCCTAATTGGTTTATTGGGCTTGGAGGGGCTTAGCTTTTTGAGTTCTCTGTAAATGACAGATATTAGGCCTTTGTCTGTTGCTGTGCTGGTAAAGATCCTTTCCCATATGGTTGGCTGTCTTTCTATTTTGGTGGCTATGTCCTTAGCTGTGCAGAAACTTTTTAATTTGTAGTAGTCCCATTTGTTGAGTCTTTCCCCTATTTGTTGTGCCCCTGGGACTATATTCAGTAAGTTCCTTCCTGTGCCTATAAGTTCTAGCGTCTTTCCCACTCTGTCCTTCAGTAGTTTCAAGGATTCAGGTCTGATATTGAAGTCCTTGATCCATTTTGAGTTGATCTTGGTGCATGGTGATAGGCTTGGGTCTACTTTGAGTTTTCTGCATATGGCTGCCCAGTTATCCCAGCACCAGTAGTTGAAGAGGCTATGTTTATTCCATTGTATGTCTTTAGCTCCTTTGTCGAATATCAGCTGACTGTAAGAGTGCAATTTTATTTCTGGATCTTCAATTCTGATCCATTGGTCTTCCAGTCTGTTTTTATACCAATACCAGGCTGTTTTTGCTATGATGGCCCTATAGTGGAGCTTGAAGTCTGGTATTGTGATACCTCCTGCACTGCTTTTTTTGCCTAGAATTGCTTTGGCTATTCTAGGTCTTTTGCTGTTCCATATGAATTTATGGATTGCTTTCTCTATTTCAGTGAAGAATGTGGCTGGGATTTTGATAGGGATTGAATTGAATTTGTATAACAATTTGGGCAATATGGCCATTTTCACTATATTGCTTCTGCCTACCCAAGAGCATGGGAGGGCTTTCCAACTCCTTGGTCTTCTTTGATTTCCCTTATTAGATTTTTATAGTTCTCATTAAATAGGTCCGTCATGTCCTTGGCTAGGTTGATCCCTAGGTACTTTATTTTTTATTTTTTGGCTACTGTAAATGGAATTGTTTCTATAATTTCCTTTTCTGCTTGTACACTGCTGGTGTAAAGAACAGATGCTGACTTTTGTGGATTGATTTTGTATCCTGCTACTTTGCCAAAATGGTTTATTAGATGTAGGAGTTTGGGGACTGAGTTTTTTGGGTCTTTCAGATATAAGATCATGTCGTCTGCGAATAGGGATAGCTTGATTTCTTCCTTGCCGATGTGGATCCCTTTGATGTCCTCCTCTTGCCTTATTGCTATGGCTAGGGATTCCAGCACTATGTTGAAAAGAAGTGGGGAGAGTGGGCATCCTTGTCTTGTTCCTGAGTTTAGGGGGAATGATTTAAGTTTCTCTCCATTTAATATGATGTTAGCAGTTGGTCTGTTGTATATGACTTTTATTGTTTTGAAGAATGTTCCATCTATTTCTGTTCTCTCCAGAGCTTTTAATAAGTATGGATGTTGTATTTTTTTTTTTCCAGTCCTGGGGCTTGGACTCAGGGCCTGAGCACTGTCCCTGGCTTCTTTTTGCTCAAAGCTAGCACTCTGCCACTTGAGCCACAGCACCACTTCTGGCCTTTTTGTGTATATGTGGTGCTGAGAAATGGAACCCAGGGCTTCATGTATATGAGGCAAGCACTCTTGCCACTAGGCCATATTCCCAGGCCCGCAACTCAGTCTTAAAAAACATTTCTTTAACCCTCCTGTAATAAAGCAAATCAGACACTTCTGGTAAACTTCTCTTAACACAAGCAATGGAAATATAAAGAAAAGAAGAGCACACAGAGATTGGAAAACCAGTTCTAGAGTACAAACCAACAAGAGGTTGGAGCCAAGTATGTATACATACACATACCCAAAACTGCATGTACAAAAAGGCACAATTAAGACTAAGAAAAAAGTATAAACAAAATATAAAATTGTTATAGTTTTTTTCTTTAAGCTCTTAAGTTGTTCTACTTTTTATTATCAAATTTATTTTCTATTATAGTTGTATAAGTGGTTTCAATTTGGCTCTAAAATTCTTTCAAAGTTAAGAAAATCTAGGAAGCCAGAGTTTTATTAGACTATACCATTATATCTGTAGCAATTTCTCCATTACCTGTAAAATAATCCACAGATAACTGGAACCAAATACAAAAAATTCTAGGTAAGATTCTAGATCCTGCATGGTCAGTGTGATCTATCTGATAAAGTATAACCATCTGTCAGTTTGAACTCTTTAAAAGCTGCAAATTCTTCCTACTTCCAAAGCAGATCTTCCTCTGACGCTGATGAAACTATACTGTTGTATTATATCACACTATACTATACTATACATTCAGAATGTTTTTCACTTGTTAAATAATTGCAGGAAATTACTAATGTCTCTAGACACAAAGAACTTTAAGTATTGGAGAGGAAGAGAACCATGTTACACAAGTGGGAAGAGAGATGCTGAAAGTGTGCGAAAGAACCAGTTTCCTTTTTTATGATTTTATCAATGGCTTACCACACACAGGTAGGAAGAAACAAAATATCTGATGTCCTGAAAATTTAGTCTACTTCAGACCAAAATCCTACACTGGCATAATGTTTTGGAATTATCTACTTACTAGTTAATCATTGTACACTACTAAAACACATTCCTTTCTGACTATATTAAGGAATTAGGCATGTAAAACTCCATGTAAAAAATGAAACAAAAACACTAGGAATTAAAAACTGAGAAGCCAGAGGAGAAAAAGTCTCAGAGGCTAAACTATTCATGTCACAGAACCTGGAGATCATGAATCTTTTTTGTTTTTTCAAATTTTTATTATCAAACTGATGTACAGAGAGGTTACAGTTTCATACGTTAGGCATTGGATACATTTCTTGTACTGTTTGTTACCTCGTCCCTCATTACCCCCCTCCCTCCTCCCCCTTTCCCTTTCCCCCCCTGAGGTGTTCAGTTCACTTACACCAAACAGGTTTGCAAGTATTGCTTTTGTAGTTGTTTGTCTTTTTTTTAACCCTGTGTCTCTCAATTTTGGTATTCCCTTTCAATTTCCTACTTCCAATACCAAAAAATATGGAACGCTTCACGAATTTGCGTGTCATCCTTGAGCAGGGGCCATGCTAATCTTCCCTGTATCGTTCCAATTTTAGTATATGTGCTGCCGAAGCGAGCATGATCATGAATCTTAGATCATTCACAGAAAGGCAGCTGTGGAGATAGTGGAGCTGTTCCCCAGGGAGCCAGTAATGTGGAATGAACAGAGTCCACAGCATTTGTAATCTGGCCCTTCCATAGGTGAGTTCTCTCTAATTAAACACATGCTAAATAGTATCATCAGGCACCAAGCTAAAACTTTTGTTTTTTGCCTTTTGGGTTTGGTTTGGTTTGTTTTTGCCAGTCCTAGGGCTTGAACCCTGGGAACAGAAGCTGTCCCTACCTTCTTTTGCTCAAGGCGAGCTCTCTACCACTTGAACCACAATGCCACATTGGCTTTTTTGAGTTGTATATGGGATGTAAGTATCCTGGACTTTCCAGCATGGGATGACTTTGAACCAGGATCTTCAAATATCAGTTTCATGCATGGCTAGGATTACAAGCCTGAGTCACCAGTGCAGGGCTAAAATGTTTTAAAAACCTATAAACAGTGACTCAATCTGAATTTTGTCTAAAATCAAAAGGAACCAGATTACCTTGTTATAGATTTAACAAAGTAAACAAAAGTTGGAAAAGCATGCAAAACCATTCAATATTGCTTTGTACCTGGAAGGAGAAAGGTTGGAGCCTGTTAATAATATTGTATTAAAAATAATATTGTAAACGAGCTCAGCTCTTTTTATCTACCTTTCTATGTGTGAGGATAGATTCCCACTCTAAATCATTCCTAATTCCATAATTTCAAAGCATTTCCTGTACTACTTGTCCTCTGCTATTAACTTTTACTTCCATCATAAAGTACTCTAACAAGAATTCGAAATCCAAATATAAATTTAGATGCACAGACAGTACACATACCTACTTAAGAACTAAAGCCAGCTTTCTTCAAATTTAATGTTTCCTTCCATCACTTCTAAATATGTGTAATAGCCTACACTTTATGGAAACTGCATATTGTTAGCAATTTTTAATACCAAAAGTGGAAAAGGTTTTAAATACTACATTTTCATGTAATTGGTCTGATACTATGTACTATATTGAAAAAGGAAAAGAAAAGCAAACCTCTTAGCACTTCTAAATCCACACATTTTAGCCAAGACTAAATTTGTTTTTAAAAAAGTAAAGCATATTATAGTATATTTTTCATCACAAGTAATTGTTTTCAATATGGTCATTTTAATGGAAGTATGAGCAATGGCAATAATCTAAATTAAAAAAATATGAAATTCACGGGGCTGGGAATATGGCCTAGTGGCAAGAGTGCTTGCCTCGTATACATGAAGCCCTGGGTTCAATTCCTCAGCACCACATATATAGAAAAGACCAGAAGTGGCGCTGTGGCTCAAGTGGAAGAGTGCTAGCCTTGAGCAAAAAGAAGCCAGGGACCGTGCTCAGGCCCTGAGTCTAAGGCCCAGGACTGGCAAAAAAAAAAAAAAAAATATATATATATATATATATATGAAATTCTAATAAAAAATGTTTAAACATAAATATCTTAACACTATGTTTACAAAAGTAGATATGCATATACATAAAAAATAGTCCAGGCTTCTAAAGAGACAACTACAAAACTTAATCTTTAAGGAGCTACTAATAAAGATATGTTACAATTGCTTTTGAAATGATCAATAAGGACATATTGGTCCTGTCTATACTCACCTGCATTACAACTTATAAATAGCAAATCAGCTGGGAATGTGGCTTAGCAGTAGAGTGCTTGTTTAGCATGCATGAAACCTTAGGTTTGATTCCTCAGCACCACATACATAGAAAAAGCCAGAAGTGATGTTGTGGCTCAAGTGGTAGAGGGCTAGCCTTGAGCAAAAGAAGCCAAGGACAGTGCCCAGGCCCTGAGTTCAAGCCCCAGGACTGGCATGCATGCATGAGTGAATGCATAAATAAAAATAAATAAATAATCACTCTCATACATATATGCTAACTTAAAAGGTAGGTTCTGATTATAATAAAATACAATAGGTAAATAAGCAAATAAAGTGGTCACAGTGCATGTGTAAATGGGGTTCCCAATTCTTTTTACATCATAACCCCTAAAATAGCTAGTCTAATGCTCCCATAGAGAATGCAAAG
Organism: Perognathus longimembris pacificus; assembly: GCF_023159225.1. NCBI lineage: Eukaryota > Metazoa > Chordata > Mammalia > Rodentia > Heteromyidae > Perognathus > Perognathus longimembris. The sequence goes on along the minus strand of NC_063173.1, from coordinate 9,105,895 downwards.
ATTAAGGTTAATGTTATGATCACTGTAATTCACTCACCTCTTTGTCTTCCAATAACAAAGTACACTAGGATGTAATTAAGAGTGAATTACATTAGTAAGGAGATAATATTTTCACTTCTTTCAACTAAAATGTATTGGAGCATGCTGTATTATAGACTTCAAACATAAATATACTGTTTCTTCATTTCCTTTTTGAAAATGAATAAGGAAATGCAGGTAGAAAGAGCAAGGAGAGAAAAGACATATTCCATATACTGACTACACTATCTTTCTGATTTCCTTTTATATCATTCTATCCTTTCTGACCAGCCTAATGGTTTCTCCCACCATAAATGAAATGAACCAGTTTGTTCTTGTATAGATCTAGTTGCTCTCTATTCACTCTCCCTGGATGTTCTTTTACAGGTTTTTCTTAAGATCTAGCCCCCAACCCCAGTACCTTGGTGCATTCCTGTAATTCCAGCTACCTGGAAGGAAGAAGGGTGGGTGAGGGGCAATCCAGAGTTCAAAAGAGAGGAAAGAGGAGAGGAGAGAGAGGAGAGAGCAGAGAGGAGGGAGGAGGGAGAGAGGGGGAAGAGAGGGTGGAGGGGGGGAGATCTAGCTCCTTGCTATGCTATCATTCAAGCCCAAACTGTCGTCTCTTCAGAGAGGCATCTCCAAATCACAAGATCCTCAGGAACATTGTCTATTTTCAGCCTCTTATCATTTGTGACATCTGACATTTACTTATTTGATTACTGTCCTGCTTTTCTTCTAGAATGTAAACTCTATAAAGACAGGGACACTATTTTATTTGTTCCTTGGCCCAACATCTAGAAGGTCAGGCATACAGCAAGCATTCAATACATATTTGTGACAGAAATGCAGTGGCAACACAAAACAAAGAAGCAAAGCCTTAGAAGCCAAAACTTCTGTGTAACATCTCAGCTCTAAAAAGAAAAAAACTCATCATCAGTGTGATCACAGTGAAGAATAAGAAAGAAGAAAAGAACTGAGGGAACCAGAAAGGAAGAAATGGAGGAAGGAAATTGCTGTAACAGGGCAGTAAGCTAAATGCAATCGAAAACAGAAGAGAATATACTCTATTCAAAAGCAACAAGCCTAAATTTAGATTGTCGCAATTATAAATATAATGCCAAGAAATAACAACATATACTGAGTATTACATGGATGCATAGGTACGTTAAATGGACACATCTAAATTCCTTCCAAAGAACTAAAATTTGAGATTAAAGGCAAGTCACTTTCATGATAGTGTCATACAAAAGGAGCTATGGCCAAGTTTCCTGTAACTGCCCTTGGTTCCAGTCTTTCTTGAGATTTGTCAAGCAGTTCTATCAATTCTGTCATACCAATGTCCTTCCATTAATTGTGACGTATATTTTAAGTTATCTAAGTTTACCACTGTTTACAAAGCAACTATAACACACATTTAAAACACTGTGGATTTGAAATCACTCTCATACAGAGCTAAAACAAAAAATTAATACTCGTGGATTTGAAGTCACCATATATGTAGAAACTACAGTGTAATATTGTGACTGAATTTCAAGTACAAATTTAAATCGTAGGCTCATAATTTGCTAAGTGCATGAAGTGAGCTTGAATGAGTAATATTACTATCATTCTCAGTGTGTTTTATTAGCTACTGATGATAGTAACATTTGCCTTACTGGGTTATGAAGATTAAATAAGATAAAAGGAGTTAAAACACTTAAAAAAATATCTGGAAGAGTCAGAGCTCTGTTTGTAGTAATTCTCATCTTGTTTCCCACAATAAGGAGAGGATGTTTAATTGTGAAATAAATAAAAAGTCAACTTTGGCTCAAGCAGGGTCAGCAAATACATCTCACAGCCAAGCCTGCTCATCACCTGTTTTATAGAGCCCACGAGCTAAAAGCAGCTTTCACTTTTTTTTTAAGCTAAGTATGATCCTAGCACACATGAATGTGGCCTTATATGGAAATAGGTCCTTTCAGATACAATCATGTTAAAGTAACAACATGTCTAACCAAGTAACCAAGTCTAATTATTCGTATAGTCTTGAGAAAGGGGAGGAAATGTACACACCAAGTTACATAGACACACAGAGAAGGTGGAACAGAAGGGTCTTCCTAGAGACTTACAGGTGAGCACACTGCTGCCAAGCTGGCTTCCTGGCTTTGAGCCTCCAGAATGGAGAGGAAACAAGTTTTAGTTTTTATGATCTGCTAAGTTGACACTCATTTGTTATAGCAGCCATGCATAATTACACAAAATGTTTTTTCAAAAAAGAATGATATTAAAGACCTCAATGCCAGATCTGAAACTCTGAGACTACTACAAGAAAGAGTAGGAGTGACCCTAGAACTTATGGGCACAGGCAGGAACTTCCTGAACGGAGTCCCAGGGGCACAACAGGTAGGAGAGAGACTTGACAAACGGGACTACATGAAAATAAAAGGTTTCTGTACAACTAAAGACATCGCTACTAAACTAGAAAGACAACCAACCAATTGGGAAAAGATATTTACCAGCAATGCAACAGACAAAGGCCTAATACCCATAATATACAGGGAGCTCAAGAAACTAACCCCTTCCAAACCTAGTAAACCAATCACTAAATGGGCAAAGGAACTAATTAGACACTTCTCAGACAAAGAAATAAAAATGGGGGCTGGGGATATGGCCTAGTGGCAAGAGTGCTTGCCTCATATACATGAGGCCCTGGGTTCAATTCCCCAGCACCACATATACAGGAAATGGCCAGAAGTGGCGCTGTGGCTCAAGTGGCAGAGTGCTAGCCTTGAGCAAAAGGAAGCCAGGGACAGTGCTCAGGCCCTGAGTCCAAGCCCCAGGACTGGCCAAAAAAAAAAAAAAGAAAGAAAGAAAAATGGCAAAGAAACACATGAGGAAACGCTCACCACCCCTGGCTGTGAAGGAAATGCAAATAAAAACAACCCTGAGATACCACCTTACCCCAGTCAGAATGGCCTATATTCTGAATTCAGACAACAACAAATGCTGGCAGGGATGTACAGAAAGAGGAACCCTACTGCACTGCTAGTGGGAATGTAAAGTAGTACAACCACTCTGGAAAGCGGTCTGGAGGTGCCTCTAAAAACTAAACATAGACATACCCTATGACCCAGCCATACCACTCCTAGGCATCTGCCCAGAGCAACAGGAACTAGGCTATGACAAGGATACCTGCACCTCCATGTTCATTGCTGCACTGTTCTCAATACCTAAGATATGGGAACAACCCAGATGCCCAATACAGATGAGTTGATTCAAAAAATGTGATACCTATATACAATGGAATTTTACACTGCAATTAGAAAGGATAAAATAACAGCATTCTCCGGGAAATAGATGGAACTAGAACAAATCATGTTGAGCGAGATAAACCAAGAACACAGAGAGAAATGGCATATAGTCTCGCTGTTATGCGGGCATTAAGATTTAAAATGCGGCTGGGAATATGGCCTAGTGGCAAGAGTGCTTGCCTTGCATACATGAAGCCCTAGGTTCAATTCTTCAGCACCACATACATAGAAAACAGCCAGAAGTGGCACTGTGGCTCAAGTGGCAGAGTGCTAGCCTTGAGCAAAAAAGAAGCCAGGGACAGCACTCAGGCCCTGAGTTTAAGCCCCACGACTGGCCAATCAATCAATCAATCAATAAATAAATAAATAAATAAAACTAGATAGAACAAAGTAAACAGGACTCAAGATAGCAAAATACAGTAAAAACAAAAGAGGACAGCCTTGAGAGAAAAGCACCAAATAGCTAGACCCAAACACCTCTTAGAACCCCAAAGATAAGGAAAGAAAGGTCCTCATCTAAAAATGTACTGTTATTTTTAGATGACTCTATGCTCCCTACCTCGTATGGGATGTACATGAGCACCCCCAAGGGAAGCTAGGAGGAGGGCACAGAATGAGTGGAAAATGGGCGAAAATAATAATATAACAGAGGGGACCATCAGCTACATCAGACATTGATGAGAGTGAACTAAGCAACTCATGGGTGGAGTGGGAAGGAAGGAATTGGTGAAAGAGGGAACAGATGTTACCAAACAAAAGCAAAGTGATATACATATCACCCCAAATGGAGGAAATGGTTTTAACATGAAAGTTCACAGACGTTGTAAGCTATGAAGAATAGAATGTTAATTTTCATCACTGTGAAGGTTAAAATGTATACTGCAAAATTATGTAGTAACTGAAGCCCAATTTTTAAAAAGGAATGATATTCCTTGAATGTCAAAACAATTTAAAATTCAAGGTTCGTACAGGTTTACTGGAACAAGCATGCTTGCTAGTTCATGTAGTCTATGGCGGATTTCATCCTCCACTGGCAAGGCTGAATACCTGCCACAGGCTCCATGTCCCTCACAGCCTGCAAAGTATAACCTAGATCAAAATAATGTCTGCCATTCCTGGGTTTGAGCTTCACCAAGAGAGGAAGCAAGGCGTGAGCCAGGGGTCTAACATGGATCTGCAGAACACCAGTGACCAAGCACCAGCTGACTACAAACCAAAAGAAACAACCCAAAACATCTAGAATGCTAGCTGGAGGAATGGCTTAAATATTTTAAATAAGTGGATTTGGCTAAACTAAAAACCAACTAGGAAAACTTGGAAACAGAGGTATGGTTCAAGGGGCAAAGCACCAGCTGCAAGTGGAAAAGACTAGCAAAACACAAAGCCGCTAGTCAATAACAGTATGGTGTCTTTGTAAAATAAATCAAATGACATTAGGTATCAGTTATGAGCAAACTAAGTAGAGCAGAAGGAAGGAAACTATTAGTTTTACATATAACTTAGTCAGAAAATATCTTACAAATCTCCACAGAACATCTAGCAGAGATGTCCTAAAAATAGATCCTTTCAAACACAACTGAAAAAATTATTTTAAAACTGCAACATAGACTGACACACTCTAGTCTCTTTCTTATCCCCATGCTAATTCTAAGCAATTAAAACTGTTGACATAAAAACCTCCTAATTGACTGTGTCGTCAAATTAACCCTATGACAAGCCATTATGTTAAAAGGGTACTTTTACAATAATTTTCCTACAATATTTGGCTATAATGTGAAACTATGGTAGCTATTTTTAATAAAATATTATGTGAACTGCTGGGACATAAATCCTTTGACAACTAAACCAAATCTCCTCTCCCATCTAATGCCACTCAATATTCCAGAAACTTCACCTATATTTAACACTGTTACATATACCATAATACTCCATCCTTTCCCCATGGTTTTAATTACTTATTCTTCCAAACTATACTGAATTTTATTATAGAAACATGTTCCTCAAGTACAATGATACCCACAGCACCCTACTTGTTTTTAAGTGCATGCTATATGTTAGTTGAACAAAAACAACTAAATAAAAGCCAGGTACCAGTGGACCATGCCTACAATCCTAGCAACTCAAAAGGCTGAGACCTAAGGATCCTGGTTAGAAAGGTTAGAAAGCAGAGGAGACCATGAGACTCTTATCTCTAATTAGCCACCCAAAAGCCAGAAGTGGAGCTGTGGCTCAAATGATATCACACTTGCCTTGAGAGAAAATGCTAAAAGATAGTATGCAGGCCCTGAGTTCAAGCCCCAGTTCTAGCATGCACACTCATGCACACGCGTGCGCACACACACAGAGGAAAACACCTGTGGCCACAGAAACAATGAATAAATACACCCATTACACCATTTTGTGCACAAAAATGCCTCCTCTGCTAGGACTTCCTTTTGCCCTTACTACCTACCTAGAAGTTCATATTCATGCTTCCAACGTAGCCTCCTTGGAAGACTTTTCTTAATACATCCTAGCAATTATTCTTCCTGTCTCCATATTACTAAAACTATTTTTATTGTATCATATTATGCTGTTTATTACCTACTCCTCATAAAGCCTTGAGTCTCTCCATTTATCCTTACTTCCATAGCACTTAACTCACAGAATACAATATGTAAGGATTCACAATTTGCTGGGTGGATAACATTGAGATTATCTTGAAAATTCAACTCAGTGAAGTTCTAGGTCATGAAACATTATATACTTGAGCATTTTCCCCTTCTTAGAAGCTCATTGCTTTAACAAGTTACTGATAGTATATATTTGTTTGAATAATTTAGAATTAATAGTAGTTCATCTCCCACGAACTATTTTATTAAATAAGTAATAAAATTATATTTGGAATATGATTTTTTCACCAGCATTTACCATTTCAGATATGTCATAACTAATAAGCCATGTAGTGAGTTCAAGTGACTCCTCTCAATCTTTTATCTATCTCTATACATAAATAGGACAATAAATGCATATGCATTTGAACATGTCATAAATCTTACTAAATAGTAAGTATTAATTTATATCAATTGTTAGAAGCATCCCAAAGAAATGTTGTAATTTCATTGTAATTCTCTAATATCTGGAACCAATTAGTTCAGGAACATTTCAAGAGGGCCACCCAGTAATAAACACAAAATAAATTGTGTCTGCTATCCTGTTAGTGATAATTTTTTTATTGCTACCTCAGTTTCAGATGTCAGAGTAATGACTTCCATATTCTGATTAAAATGCAAATTGAAGCCATATGTTACACAGTCTTTCAATACCCCTGTTTCCTTAGTTTAAGCACAATAAAGCTATGTTTGAAAAGTCTAAAACATATCCAAATGAATTTGGTCAATTCTAGATCTAGATAATGTGGAACTTCACAATTCAAATGCTGGCAACATAAGCACACTATATCTGCCACATCAATAATCAGCTGTTTTTATGTAAGTACGTGTGTGTATGTATATATCATTGATCAGAGAGGGTAAAAACCATAAAACAGTAACAGAACAAATCTCAATTTATTTCTTTGACAATAAGCATTAGTTGGTACCAGCAGTTCATGCCTATAATTCTAGCTGTTCAGGAGGTTGACATCTAAGGATTTTAGTTCAAATCCAGCCTGACAGACAAATCCAAGAAACTAGTTTTTATTAAACAGCAAAAGCTAAAAGTGGAGGGATGGAACAAATGGTAACACTTCAAGCCTTGCGTGAAGAGTCTGAGTAAGAACAAAGTCCCTGGAGCTGGGAAGATGGCCTAGTGGCAAGAGTGCTTGCCTCGTATACATGAAGCCCTGGGTTCGATTCCTCAGCACCACATACATAGAAAAGGCCAGAGGTGGCGCTGTGGCTCAAGTGGCAGAGTGCTAGCCTTGAGCAAAAAGAAGCCAGGGACAGTGCTCAGGCCCTGAGTCCAAGGCCCAGGACTGGCAAAAAAAAAAAAAAAAAAAGAACAAAGTCCCTGAATTCAAGCTCATACTGGTAGGGGGGAAAAATGGGGGCAGGGTGGGGAGGGACAAATAAAAAAAATTCCTGTAAATCTATTTTTAATCAGATTTGCTAAAGTAATTTAAATGACCTTAACTTTGTGTGTGTGCACTAATTTAAATGACCTTAACTCTGTGTGTGTGTGTGTGCATGCACACGCACGCAGGCAGGCACAAGCATGTGACAATCCTAGGGCTTAAACTGAGGACCTAGGCACTGTCCCTGAGATTTTTTGCTCAAGGCACATGCTCTACCACTAACGCCACAGCTCCATTTCTACCTTTTCAGTAGATAATTGGAACAGTCTCACAGACTTTCCTGCCCAGGCTGGCTCCAAACAGCAATCCTCAATCTCAGCCTCCTGAGAAACAAAGCTATCAACACACAGCCTAATCTGTATTCTTAAAGTATAGATTGACATTTTTACTTTCCTGACATATTAAGTAAACCCAAGTCTGCATAAGCCAATTTAATATTTAGTAAATCTCTAAGATTGTGTTGTAAATTTACCTAGAATCTTCTTCAATTGAGATCTCTCTATCAGTCCAATAATGAATTTAAATATAGAAGATTCTACTCTTTTATTTTTTTATAATGGTGGCAAACAAAATTTTTGAAAATATAAAATTGTTTATAAAGCAATATTCCTAACTAGAACTGTATCCATGGCTACATGCAATGATTTCAAAACCTTGTACAGGTATGTCCCTAAGTTGTGACATACACGAAAACTGCTTAAAGTTACAGTAGTACATACATCCTTCTGCCACCCATAGTTCAATCAATCAAGAACATTACACATTAATGCCAACAAGATGGGTTCACTTCTATCTAGTCAGAAATATTCATAAGTAATCTCACTCCTGGAAACTAAGTCTAATACAGTGATAGATAAAATGATGAGTTGTACTTTTCTTCTCTTAGGCTCTTAAGCCATATTATAAGTAATTTTTCTATAAGCAAAACTGTATTTAAAAATCAACTTAAAATATCTGCATTATCTAACAGTTATTAAAACTAAAAACTGTCCCCAAAGTATATTTTTGGTCAACCTAAAGCCTTGCCAAGTACTGATGGCTCATGCCTATGATCTAAGGATCATAGTTCAAAGTCAGCTGGGCAGACAATGCCTAGAGACTCTATCCCCAATTAATCAACAAAGAGTAGGGAATAGATGCAAGAACAAAACGAGTGAGCTGGTACTATGAGAGAGAAAAAAAAAAGCCAAAGGACAGCCCAATGCCCTGAGCTCTCAAGTCCCAGTACAAGAACAAAGAAATAAATAAAATAAAATAATTGTGCAACATTCAACGCATTGAGAACCATTTCACTGGGGCCTTAACTGAGAGGTGGGAGGGCAGGGTTAGGGGAGATGACAACCCGATTTTCTAAAAAGTTTATGGAAGCTGCTAAACCACCATTTCTACGTTTGCTAGTAATTCTCTTTGTCCATAAATAGTCTCTTTAAGTGATCAGTGAAAGCTGCAATTTTCAAAAACCTGCACTTTTATTTATGCAATGCATGAATCTGTCACAAGGGACATCATCTAGAACAGGGGTGGGGAACCTTTTTACTGACAAAAGCTACTTCAATATTTACATCATCATTCCCAGGCCAGACAAAATTCTACATATAGGAGGATGGCCATAGGTGATGGGAAATAGCCAATGAGAAGCAGCTGGTGTCATCAAGTACATAGAGAACATGTCAGTGAAGAATGTCAATGAAAGATGTTTAAAAATTCATGTATATTGACTAGAATAGTAATGGATATTCCATACACACTACAACCTAGATAATGAGAACCTCATACTATGGTCATCTGTAGTTCTTAAAAAATAGTAAATTTAAAAAGCGACAGTGATACAAAGTCAAAGTAAACACTTCCATATTTCATTCAAACTAGCAACCTACAGTTCTTTAAGAATGATGTTAGTCATTATCTGGATTTTCAACATAAATCTACACATCCTTTTACCCATATGTTTATTTCTTACATGTGTTAAATAATCATAATACCTATTTTTTCTTGATTTATCAACTTGAACAGGGAGCTAATTATTCATATGTTAAATTACCCTGGCCCCTATCCTTTTTCCTCCCAACTCTTATTTGTATCACTTTTCATTCTTCTATTAATTTTATAATTTTAAATAATACCTTTCATCTCTTTCTTATTTGGTTAGGGGCTTTATGTTTTGTTTGTGAGACTATGTCTTACTATGTAGCACATGCTGGCCTTAAACACAATTCAACTTTAGGCATTTACTGACTACATTGTACGTAAAGAATATTATTACAGCTGGGAATATGGCCTAGTAGCATGAGTGCTTGCCTGGTATACATGAAGCCCAGGGTTCGATTCCCCAGCACCACATATATAGAAAACGGCCAGAAGTGGCGCTGTGGCTCAAATGGCGAAGTGCTAGCCTTGAGCAAAAAGAAGCCAGGGACAGTGCTCAGGCCCTGAGTCCAAGGCCCAGGACTGGCAAAAAAAAAAAAAAAAAAAAGAATATTATTACAATTAAACTTTCTTTTGTCTCCACTTCCCCTTTTTCTGTACATCTTGGTTTTATCTGGTAGTTATTTTCACACTATCATACTTTGTACTTACAATCTTTACTAGAACTATAAGTATCCTGAACTTTGCCTGATTTATGTGAAAAGTAAAAACTAGTCAACTTCACAATTTAAAGTTGAAATGTGTAAAGTTCAAAATCAATACATATAACAAGATCCATTTGTTCATACATCAAATTCAGCAATAGGAACAAATGTCTAAGGCCAACATCAACTTTCCATCAACAGTTCAAAACTATGTTATACTGTCTCAAATTTAGTCTATCACTTTCCTGTACAGCTTTTTGTTTTTCATAGAGTTTCTAATTGTTTTTCTTTCTTATTGTTAAAAAAAAAACTTTTCTTAAATCACCGAATTTTCCACATCTTTGATCACATATTTTCAAATGAAACATATTCTTCTTAGAGCCTTTAAGTTCCTATTTCAGCTTGGACCAACACTTTTCAAGATTTGCAAAAAACAGCTATCATTTTGAAATTTCACTTTGTTGCATTCTTGGGTTAGTGCCACTGCTTTTAGGATCCATTAATTTTTCTCTTCTGGGTTCTTTTTTGTTTTGCTGCAGTGAATTTCTCAAATGAGGTGTTTGTTTTTTTTTTCTAAAGACACTAGAATGAAAAGTAAACTTTGAGTCCTCAGATGGCTGAAAACTGTCCCCACTCCTTCACTCCGTTTGTCAGGATACAGAATCCAAGGATTAAAATCATCGTCCTTCACAACTCTCACGATCTTCCTAATTTTCATCACTCACTGCCAATGATAATCTCATTATTTCAGTTTGGTGGATGATCAGTTTCATTTCTCGGAACTTTTCTGTACCCTTGTATTCTACAACTCCATCTGAATAGGACAGATGAGTCTCTGAGTCCTCATCATGCGCAACACTCCAGCTTTTCCAATGTTGACACTAATGGCTTTCTTCAAACTGTTCCCTATTATCTACTTAAGATTTCTCCTCCCATCCTGGAGTTGGAAATGTGGCTTACTGGTACAGTGCTTGCCTGGCATGCATGAGTCCCTGTACTACATAAATAAAATAAATTATTAAAAAAAAAAAAAAAGAATTCCCCTCCAATCTTATTTACTTCTTAGGATGGTGCAATCTAGCATATCCATTCACTTATCATTTAGTGTTTTATATAACAATCTTTTTTCCACTTTTCTGAGTAATAACCCCAGATCTCTCAGCCTTTTTAACCAATATTTTTATATATATATATATATTTTTTTTTTTTTTTTGGCCAGTCCTGGGCCTTGGACTCAGGGCCTGAGCACTGTCCCTGGCTTCTCTTTGCTCAAGGCTAGAACTCTGCCACTTGAGCCACAGCGCCACTTCTGGTTGTTTTCCATATATGTGGTGCTGGGGAATCGAACCAAGAGCTTCATGTATAGGAGGCAAGCACTCTTGCCACTAGGCCATATTCCCAGCCCTTTAACCAATATTTTTAATTCTAAGAACATTTTTTTCTTTCTCTAACTGCTTCTTTTCCAAAGCATTCTACCCTGTTTCTCTGAGGAAATGATTTATTTTCGAGTTTGCTACTTTTCTCAAATTATCTGTTTTTATCCCAGATTTAATTTTTATTCAATATGCACTGTCTTTGGGGGCTGTTCACTTTCTTCAAATGTCTGCAAATACTTGATTACCTATTTATATTATAAACAAAAAACTAGGAAGATATTCACATGTGCATATCTACGTAGGAAATACAGAAATGTCCTTTGTGGTTGTGGAGTTGTTTACTTTCCTCTGAATGAAGGGCAAACTGAGTTATGAGTATGATTAGAAATAATGACTATCAGACATCATTATACTGGAAGAAGCCAGAGATGGGAGATCTCCCAAATGCTTACACACTTCAATAAATTTTACTCTTGGATAGTTACAGTGCACCATCCAACTCCTCCCTTCCACTCCTAGGAGAAATGACTCCACTCTTCCAGGCTCGTCTCACTAATTACGTGCTGATTCCTGCTGTCTACTGAGTTCCCAGATGAAGGTCCCTTCAGAGTTCTTCCAACAAGGAAGGCTCCAAGCTTTCGTGCAGTGCTCACTCCCTGTGACTGTCCTTCCCTGGACGTTTACTCCTTAGGGTTTTAGTTATAGGACTCAAACTTCCAGATAATCATCAAACTCTGTCTCTTTCTTTTCTATGGCCCATTGTATTGAGCCAATTATAGTATATTTTGTACAGTACATGGATTGCCAAAACCTATACATTGTGGAATACATTCCAAAAATTTCTTCAAATAATAAGCTATTTCTGATAAGCAGGATAATTTTTACCTTCAACTGTTATTTTCAATGAAAGTCTGCTAAAAGGAAGAACTGAATGATGCTAAATAATATGAGCAGGAAAAATGATAATAGACTCTTCTGTTCACATGCTATTCAGCCAAGTTATTTAACAAATGCTGAGCGTTTACATCATGCTAGTAATTATATGCAGAAATTTCAGCACATAATACAATCCTTTTAATTTAAAATACTAAGTAGCTTAAATGTAAATGTGTCTTCACTATTTACCTGTAAATTTTCCTGACAGGTGACTTTAGTATTATAATATTTTACATATAAGATATAAGATTGGGGCTGGGAATATGGCCTAGTGGCAAGAGTGTTTGCCTCGTATGCATGAAGCCCAGGGTTCGAGTCCTCAGCAGCACACATATAGAAAAGGCCAGAAGTGGCGCTATCGCTCAAATGGCAGAGTGCTAGCCTTGAGCAGAAAGAAGCCAGGGACAGTGCTCAGGCCCTGAGTTCAAGCCCAGCCCCAGGACTGGCAAAAAAAAAAAAGAAAGATCGTCTTATATTTTAGAGCAATTATACATATGAGATTATAAAATGATATTTTATAGTTACATATAAGATTAATAGATGGTATTTTATCTTGTAATTAAGTGTGTGTCTCATCTTTAAATAGCACATAAAGGACGGCATGGTGCTTTGCTTTTGCTTTTAAAATCATTACAGAATATCATAGCTATAATTTCAAAATAGAAGAAATGTAAAAATTATTAAAGCCCTGTAAAATATGGTTAGAATTAACAAGATCTATAAGATATAGCAAAATGAGTAAGAGGTATAGTTAGGATTTAATAGTTAACCAAATAAATACAAATTAAATAAGCTATTTTCCTGTCACACATTTAAAAAATTTAATTGGTAGAAGTACAATTTATGCTTACTAGATTTCTAGACCAAAGTGGTATCAAATGGTTTAACACAGAGGTGTACAGACTTAACGTCCTATGCTCTATATACAGACTTAATGTCCTATGCTGCTATTATTATATTCCAGATTTTCAGATCCAAAAAGACCATAGCAAAAAAAATATATTCACAGTCACTGTTGCCACAATTAAGGGTTATTTCTTTATATCATCCATTTTAAAAGTCTAAAAGTCCCAAAAGGTCATCAATCAATAACACTTAGATAGCTTGAAAAAACCTGTGATCAAAGGCGGAGCTTTACACATCAACTTCACATATAAATATGAGTTCAATAAGCTATCATGCCTTTTAACAAGGTGGTTTTGGCATTGTAAATGAAGAAGTCCATGGAAAAATATATGTTGTAAAGCAGAAAATAGATATGAACTACATTACCATGTAGGCATTATTCAATGAATACAAATCATGCAAGAAAAAAAGCTAGGAGGGAAAATTCCAAACTCTGAAGAAATTATTTCAGAGAAGAAAAACAAAAATACAGAAACCCATATACTAAATATTTAAGCTATATATTCTTCTCTTGTAATCTGTGACACACACACACACACACACACACACACACACACACACACACAAAGATATCAACAAAGATTTCATGGATTAACCAGGAAAAATCAAAAGGGAAAGAAATAAACCATTCCTTTGAATTTCTTTGCTAAGTAGATTTACTTCCTAATGCTGGACTACATGCATTCTAGCATTGTTAAGGAAACTACATTTTCATTAACAATTTCATTAACAATGACTTGTCTACTCTAAGTAAATGAATGCAAAGTTACAAAAGTGAACACCCAGGTACAAATAAGCATGCATCTAGAACATATCCTCATGTCAGCTTCTGAGCAGCCATTTTGGAAAACTAATCACAAATTATAAATATAACAGTGAAATGCTAACATCGTATCTATTATTTCCTCTTGTGTAGAATATCTGTGATTTTAAAATTATCACTTTTTATTCATCTGCAGTTTAAAAGAAGTGAAAAAGAAACTCTGGTACAAGTAAACATTTCTTTAAGTTATTCATCTTTTCTTAGTGGAATGATTTGTTAGCATAGTTCGAAAGTTAATAGCTTCCTAGACTGCATAGATTATATTAGTTTGATCATTATAACCATCAAAAATTGGTGTATTATCTATTCCATATGACAGATGAGGAAATTTGGGTTTTTCTATTTACAGTCACAAAGTTAGTCCACACTAAGTCAGGACTGAAATTTAAATCCATCTGAGGACATAACCCATGTCCTTAACCACTTTATTCTACTGTGGTTCTTGTAAATTACAAGGGAAAAAAAAAAAAAGAATAACTATCTGCATCCTTCCACATAAGTAGCACACTATCCAAAATTTTATCAGAGTAGATTCCATTCTCCATGAGGAACTTCTGTTCTGCCATAGCTAGTAATACCTCTACAGCATGGCATCTGACACCTCTATGTCATTTGGGGCATAAGTGACTATTCCAGGGCAGGGTCTTGGGGAGGGGTAGACAAGTGAAGAGGAGAAAGCAGACCGAGTACAGTCAATAATTCAATGTGGGGCTGGGGATATGGCCTAGTGGCAAGAGAGCTTGCCTCGTATACATGAGGCCCTGGGTTCGATTCCCCAGCACCACATATACAGAAAACGGCCAGAAGTGGTGCTGTGGCTCAAGTGGCAGAGTGCTAGCCTTGAGCAAAAAGGAAGCCAGGGACAGTGCGCCGGCCCTGAGTCCAAGGCCCAGAACTGGCCCCCCAAAAAAATAATAATAATTCAATGTGTACCCTACAAAATTAAGTCAGGGAAAAAGTGGGTTGGGAGGAATGGGCAAGAATGTTGAAACGGGTGACATTGATCAAGATGTACTGTATTTATAAACTACTTTGTTAAATGGCAGCTTCTTTGTACAATTAAAGGTAATAAAATAAATAAATAAAAATGACTACTCCAACAAAATTCTAAATCAGAAATATGTATTACATACAGCAGTGATGATCATATTTCCACATACTTACACACTTTATAATACAACTAAGTTTCCACCCCATCCAATCTTTGGTTATTTGAAGTAAAACTTAACAAGACAAAGTAAACTGCAAAGTTCTGCATTGGAAAGGACATAAAATTCAACATCATAGTTTATTTTTAAATAGTACCAGTTTAAGAACTGGTGATAAAGCTCCTTAGAACAAGTCTTATAGGAATTTAAGATCAACTGTCTCTGTCTTAAACATCAGCAAATGGACTCACTCTCCAAAGTTTCAAGAAAATTCTCCTAAAGCAGTAGTTCCCAAACAATAGGTAGCAAATATCCACCAGATAACTGCCTAGACAAGGAGACTCAGAAGCAAAAACAGAGACAGGGAAGAAAAAAGAAAGAAAGGAGAGAGAGGGGAAAGAGAAAGGAAAAAAAAAAAAAAAGGAGACAGAGACAGACAGATACAGACTCCTGAGCGGCAGAAGACTGTGATTGAGTAGATCTGGGGGTCAAGCTTGCAAATCTGTGTAAAAGCTACCCACATGCTTTTCATAAAGATCAACTGACTGTGTGAACCAATTCCTCAAAGGACAGTCTCCTAACATTCTTCACCCAATTTTGAACACAAAGGAGAATTTGTTAACAAAACACAGAAACCTTGAAGGTCTAGCTCTTTAGAGCTGAACAAGAAAAAGAAACTTTTATACACTGCCATTAAGCTTCATCTTCCATTAGCAGAGAAAAATCCCAATTTATCATGAGCTCTTTAAGACCATTTCACACGTCCTAATTACTTTGGGTAATAAATGAGGCCAACAAATTGTGTCACTCTTATTTATTTAACAAGTTACTGGAAAGTTCTCTGAGCCCCTTTTACAGAAGGTAAATTATACATACTTAAACTAAGAGATCATATAAATTGATATAATTCTTGTGAGATCTCTCCCTCTTTCTTTCTCTCTAATTTGTTTCCTTGCTATTGCATGTATATATCTTTTTAAAGTTATGATTATTAATGATCCCAAACAAGGAAAATGAATGTAACTGGACGCTAGCACTACTATTGAATGAGGCAAATAATCTAATATCCTTAATAAATCTCCTTTTCATGCTTTAGTAGCAGTCATCAGGAAAATCCTTTATGTCTATGCTAACTTTATTTACCTATGTCAAAGTCAGATAGGAACTCTGAATACTACTGTTATATTGCACACAAGAAATATTTATCAACTGTTATATTGCATATGAGAAACATTTTTCAAATTGATCAAACTAATCAAAATAAAAACAGACAGAAGAGTATCATACTTAATTCTAGCTGCATAAGAACACTTCCAAGGAAGGAATGGACCAATACTTTGGGGAGTCTAGGAACTCTGATGAGTTCTTTAGGAACCTGGGCCATTAACTCTTTGTTTATCTTGGAGGTGGGGTTACTTAGTTAATTTAATGACTTCAGTCTGAGGCTAATAGAAGGGGAAAAAAGAAGAACAGGTATTATTGGGTCCAAGTTAGAAGTGAAAAATCATTCTCCTATTGGCCACTTCAAGGAGTATTTGTTCCCAGGCTACCTTCACTCAACAGCCACTTATTTGGCACAAACTATATTCTAAAATGCTATGAGAAAGATTAAATAAGATTATAAGTTAGAGAAACAGTGGAAAGGAAATTTCTTTAACTTCAACAGCAGCTGACAGTAGATTGAAAAGTAAATAAAAAAGAGGATTTTGACCAAGAAAAACTTGGAGAAAAAGAATTTCCAATACAAAGAAAGCAAATACTAAAGCTCTAAAGAATTAACAAGATTTTAATGATAGTAGAAAGAAAACCAGTGTCATGAATGAGAAGAAAGATTAGAAGGTGATGAATTCAGAGATGGAGCTAGCATACACACAACCATGTGTGCCATAGGCTCAACAGGTTGCAAAAGGATCAACAGTCTCTTTGAATTTCATTTCTTTTTTGGTTTGGGTTTTCTTTTGTTTTGGGTGGTAATAGGGTTTGAAATTAAGGCTTTGCTAGACAGGTGCTCTTCCATTTGAGGTACAACCTCAGCTAGTTATTTTTCAAATAGTGGGCCAGCCTGGACAGCCATCATCCTGGCCCTACTTCCTGTGTAACTTGCATGACGGACATGAACCACCACACTAAGCTTACAGGATAAAGGAGGGTCTCCCTAACTTTTTGCCTATGTTGGCCTCAAACAGAGATCCTCCTAATCTCCACAGAAGCAGGGGTTACCGGTGTGAACCACCGCCACAACTAGCCATGAATACGTACTTCTAGTGACTCAACTGTCATACAGCAAGAAAAAGTAGCAAGGTATAGCTCAATCAGGCTATTAAAATAGCTCAGATTGAAATGTTAGAGCTTAGATTATGCTTATGACTTTGCAGATTGTAAGACATGATAAAAACAAAATATATTTTAAAAGTGTATTAAGAATCTGTAGGAGAACCAACTAAGAAAATAAAGAGAAAATTTTTAATTTCTAAATTCCTGTCCTAAGCAACTATATGAATGATTAATGTTATTTGCCATTATAGGGAAAGCTGGGGAAAGAGAAACTTGAGAGAATGTTTATAAGTGTTTTTGAACTCAGTACTTTTATTTCTTTTATCTGTCAAATGTCTCCAACTAGTTTACACTCTACTTTATATCTCTTTTCTGTCCCGACATGCTCAGTACAGCATTGATACACAGAATACCTGTTAAATTCAATTAAATTGAAGAGACCTTTCAAGAAAATATGAATCAACGTTTTCAAGCCTTGTGTTTGAAAAATCAAATACAGATGCTTTATTTAAACACATTGCATGTTTAACATTAAAAAGTAAATGCTAGGGAAGTCTACTAGATACGTGTTTACAATTTTAAAATGCACAGGCTGTTAAATGTTTGGTGGTATGAATATGGAAACATACAGCAGGATTTTCTTAATGTCCTAAATTATATTTCTTATAATTAAACTGAACATGAAAGAATCACACTCACTATCCTATTTTAAATATTTTTGCCAGCATATGATGAATTTGGAAAGACAGGAAACCTAGGTCATTAAAACAATCAACACAATAAATATAAACTCATATAAATGTGAATTTAGCTTAACTGTTTCTCTTTTAAATTACTCAGTGATGAAGCTGAGTGTTAGCAGCTGGTGTTCCTGTAGGTAATTGGTTCTGGCATATCAGCTCCAGGAAAACTTTTCCACCATTTCACTGCTATTCTCTGGAGCAAAAGCTAGACAAAAATATTTAATTATTTTATACTTTCTCTGTATTTTGACCTTTGACAACTAGCTCACTGTCAATTTTAAAAATACAGAATACTCTGTGGTTTCAGCAAACTAAACTTTTCATTCTAAAACATGATAATAAAGAATGATAAAAATATTTTCAGGCAGGTATTAATTCTACTGCTATAAGTTTGAGGTTTTTGTTTGTTTTGTTTTTACCAGTCTTGGGGCTTGAACTCAGGTCCTGGGCATTGTCCCTGAACTTCTTTTGCTCAAGGCTAGGATTCTACCACTTGAGCCACAACACCACCTCTGGTTTTTTCTGTTTATGTGGTGCTGAGGAATCGAACCCTGGGCTTCATGTATGCTAGGCAAGCACTCTATCACTAGGCCACATTCCCAGCCCCTAAGTTTGTATTTCTTAAGTGTTTATCATGAAAATTATATAAACTTGCAAGGTAATAGCTACAATTTACCAGGACTTACAAGGCAGAAGCCCAAAGTGAAGATGTTTTAGAAAGATGCTTCCTTATATACTGTATACTGTTCTTCACCTGCTCCATACACATAACTAGCTAAACTGAGATTCACAATTTCACAGTACAAGCACTTTCACAATATGTACAAGTTTTAAAACAGTGTATTACCCTATTAATACATATAATTCCATGCTTTTATGTATCTGTAAAATAAACTTATTATCTTCTTTATTTTGGTAATGCCAATTTCAATTAAGTATCTAATGTGGAGTAGATGTTCAGTGAATAGTTTTTATCCTTTTCCTTCTTAAACCTTGACCACAACTGGTAACACTTAGAAGAGCAAGAATTTTGCCCTGAGGTCATAACAGCAAAGCTCTAGGATGTAGCTGCCTCTAAATCCTCTTATTTCTCCAAGGTTCAACTAATGTGTAACTCCCAATGCCTTCTATGATTGTCCAGTGCTAAGCTAACTCCCTCAAAGTTCTAAAGATGGTACCAACTATTCTATTTGACATGAATACTCTATCTAGAAGGACTAATTATCTATTAACTTAAAAATCTAGATCTAGGGGCTGGGAATATGGCCTAGTGGCAGAGTGCTTGACTCCTATACATGAAGCCCTGGGTTCGCTTCCCCAGCACCACATAGACAGAAAACGGCCAGAAGTGGCACTGTGGCTCAAGTGGTAGAGCAAAATGAAGCCAGGGACAGTGCTCACACCCTGAGTCTAAGGCCCAGGACTGGCCAAAAATAAATAAATAGAGAGAGAGAGAGAGATACTTTGCTTACTTACTAAATTCAGTACAAGAATAGAATCATTACTTATTTAATAGTCCTACCCAATGCTTGGCTTGCATTGTAAATATTCACTTATGAGAGCAAAAATAAAGACAGAAAAGATAATGGGAAAGTAGTTCTACACATTTTTTTATCCAAATGACATCTTCAAGGTATCTAATTAAAATAATTAAGGAATGAGTAAGTAACACAGCCAAAACTAACACATCATAACTCACCAAGTATTTCATTCACTACCAACAATTTAAGTAACCTGTATGTATGTATAAACACACAATGCCCACTCACTGTAAAGAAGGTATAACCAAAAGTTAAGTGAAAAAGTGGAACTAAATCCCAAAATGCTTTACTAGCACAAACAAAAGAAGTATAGTACAATAACTTGTCTCCAGCTTTAAGATATGAGGCACAGCATGGAGTATGTAGGGCATCTGTTCACTTATTTATGTATTACATTGGAGGAGAGAAATTTTTAAAAATACTAAAATGTTTGTAATTACTAAGTGGTAAAAATACAGATAACTTCTTTTTCTTTCCTGATTTTTTCCATTTTCCAAGGCAGAAACATATACCAAAATATAATAGAAAAAGTATATTATTTAAATAATATCATCCAATGGTCAAAATTGTTACTCAAATTATAAGCTAACCATTTCAACTTAGTCTATTTAATAAACAATGGAACTAAATTATATGACAAAGTGTATTCTTAGGTTAAATTCAGTTCTCTCTGAAGATGTTTAATTTCTTACCTATTGAGTACCCACTACCTCCTGAGTATTGTAAGGGTTATCTAATAATAACATAAAGTGAGGATGAATCTTATTAGACTACCATTAGGATCCAGAATATATTATAATGTTTACAAATTCACCTTCCATCAGACAAACATCTATACATAAAATCTTTTATTCTTTTTTGTTGTTCTCTAAATACACACCTTTTATAACTGGTTCAAAAAAGACAAAGAGCAATCTATGTCTGGCATTTTCTCAGGAACTTTTCTAATACTATAATTCATTAACCTGAACAACAACAACAAAAAAAAATCACAAAATTACTTGACAAATCCACCTCTAATTCAAAACAGTTTTCCATTGAGAAAAACTGGAGGTTCAAATGTTTATTTGAGACTGGGAACACTATCAAAGGGGAATAGCCACTGCTCTGAAACACAAATTGACAGTTTCTTGAGAAACTAAACATATAACTATCATATAAACCAGCAATTGCAGTGCTGGGCATTCATCCCACACAAATGAAAACTCATGCCTGCACAAGCCCTGCACATGAATATTCACAGCAGCTTCATCCACAATAACCAAAACCACAAACAAGCCAGATGTCTTCAATGGATATAACCATACATGGAATACAACTCAACAATACTAAGGAAGAAACTAGTGATACATTCATCATCATGAATGAATCTCCAGAGTATTGTGCTGAAAGAAAATAGCTAATCCCAAATAGTAACACACTACATGATTCCACTTATGTAACTTGACATAACAAAATTATAGAGATAGATAACAGATTAGTGTTATAGAGACTAGGAAATCGGGAAGGAAGAGAAGAAAGTCATTGTGACTATAAAAAGGCAACATGAGTGACATTTACTCTGTATCTTGGTCTAGAGGCTTAGTTCAAGTGATAGAATGTGAGACATAAGCTAAAAAGCTGAGCAAGCACAAGACTCGGAGTTCAGATCCCAGCACCAATGAAAGAAAGAGGGAGGGGAGGAAATGAAAGAAAGAAGACACAGAGAGAGAGAGAGAGAGAGAGAGAGAGAGAGAGAGAGAGAGAGAGAGAGGAGAGAGAGAGACAAAGAAACAAAGAAACAAAGAGGAAGGAAGGAAGGAAGGAAGGAAGGAAGGAAGGAAGGAAGGAAGGAAGGAAGGAAGGAAGGAAGGAAGGAAGGAAGGAAGGAAGGAAGGGAGAAAGGAAGGGAGGAAGGGAGGGAGGGAGGGAGGGAGGACAAGAAATGTTCTGTATCATAGCTGTGTCAATTTAATATTCTGGTTCTCATACTATACCTTATACTTATACTATACTATATTTACAATCGTAAGATGTTACAAGTGGCCGAAAATGGATAAGGAACACATGGGATTTGTAGGGTTTGGGGATTTTGTTGTTTTGTTTTGGGCACTCTACCACATGAGCCACACTTACAGTGTATTTTGCACACATTCACTTTTCAGCTAAGGTCTGGTGCTTTTTGCCTCCCTCTGGTCTTATCAATTGCCCTACACCCACCTCCCACACAGCTGGGGATACAGGCACATGCCACCATGCCTAGCATGGGGTTTTGTTTTGTTTTGTTTGGGGCAGTACTGGGTTTTAATTCAGGGATTCTCAGCTGTTAAGCGGGTGCTGTAATGCTTCATCCACGCCTACAGCCATTTTTGCTCTAGTTACTTTTGAGATGGGATCTTGCTTTTGCATAGCTGGCCTGAACCACAATCCTCCTATTTATGCTTTCTGCCACAGCTGGGGTAGGGGACACATGCCACCGTAGACAGCTCTTTCAGTTGAGACTGGCTCCTTTGAGATTTTTCCCCCCCTGTCCAGGCCTGCAGTCACAATCATCCCAACCTCAATTTTCCATGCACCTAGGATGATAGGTGTATGTATGTCACAGCACTTAACCGTTGGTTGAGATGGGGTTTCACAAACATTTTGCCCAGTCTGACCTCAATCTGCAGTCCTCTTCATGTCCAACTTCCAAGCAACGAAAATTATAAACATGAGCCACCAGCTCCCAGGGAAACTTGCTTTTCTAAGACATTATCTTGCTAACTTTGCCTGGGTTGTCCTGGTCCCACAATTGCCTCACCTCTAACTCTAGTATTGTTTTTTACAACTGCATAGCAATATGCAGTTATTTCGATAAAAGGTTTAACATACAGTTAAAGATTGAGCATATTTTCCAATGCTGTTTATTAAACAAGGCTAAAGGTAATTACAAGACAAGCTGAACAGAGAATACATGTAATACATTGTTTGTTTGTTTTTGCCAGTCCTGGGGCTTAGGCTCAGGGCCTGAGCACTGTCCCTGGCTTCTTTTTGCTCAAGGCTAGCACTCTGCCACTTGCGCCACAGCACCACTTCTGGCTTTTCCTATATATGTGGTGCTGAGGAATTGAACCCAATGCTTCATGTATATGAGGCGAGCACTCTACCACTAGGCCATATTCCCAGCTCCGCTTACTCCTTATTTAAAAATGGAAACAGTACCAAGTGCTGGTGGCTCACACCTGTAATCCCAATTCTCCCAATTTCTGGCTCTGAAGTAGCTTGTACCACAAACAGGAACCACCACACCAATCTAAATCCTTCTCTCCATAGTTACCTAATGGATCATTTAAAAAGTATGACATACAGTACATGCCAGGCAGGCAATGTTCTTCTGGGCATGTCAAGGTAATGTACAATACTGATGAAAACCCTTTGTGTAGCTTAAATTCCCAGATGGGAAAAATAAAGCAATAAGGGAGAGGGAGCAAGATACTGATAAATTCCATTAAAAATAATGGACTGGGAGGTGACTGTTATTCTGTGGGGAATGCATATAAAAGGCCTCAAACCTGGCATCTCAGCAAAGAGCAAGACAAGCAGTAATCTGAGGCCAACAGCAGGAAACAGCAATCCTGAGAGGAACTGTGCTTTCCATATTTCACTACAAGGGGCAGGGTGGTGGGCATAGCGAATGAGGAAGGAAAGTGCCGGGAAGAGGGCCATGGAGACACAGACCCCTCAGTTTCACATTTCATCCATTCAAATAGTCACATTTTATAAAATCTGACAAACTAAGGTATTTTTACCACAGATAATCATTATCCCTTTATGTTCTGATTTCTCCACCGCCCCTCACACAGTGAGAGCAACAGGCATTGTTGGTCTCCAGCTGACTAGTCGTTGGGTTAGGATATAATTAGTTCAAGTTTATCAAGATATAGTCACCAAGTTATTTTCCAGACAATTGATTCCTAATAGTCCAAGGAAGGGTGGATTCCAGGAATAAGCTGCCATTCATTGTGCCAATTTACCCCATCATAACACAAGAGAGAAGAATCAGAGGCCAAGCCATAACATATGGACACGTTTTAGCAGGCTAAACTTTGACAATGCATAGGGAATGAAAATGCAAGCCCTAAGAAAGGCTGTTGAAGGTTCTTCCAATCATTAGAAATGTAAAGTAGGACTTGACTTGTATGGAAATCTAGTTAACTAAAGGGAACTACACTCAGTTCAAAACAATGAAATGAATGTAAATATCAATACTATAAAAATGGAATAAATTCATAAGCTTTTTCTTGTGGAAATTTTAAAACACAGAATATTGTAGAATTCCTGTGCTTTAGAAGTACAATCTATAGCTGAATTTAAAAGACAGTAATCTATGCTCTGTCACATGGTTTTAAGTATTACATATACCAATCATTTTTAAATATACTTATGAACAAAAGACTGAATTATAGTTTTATTATATCCATAGAAAATGAAATGATAAAATCATCATATGATTAAGTATATGCTTTAAACCAGGCCTCAATGGCTTATGCCTAGCTATTCAAGAGGCTGAGATCTGAGGATACCCATTCAAAGGTAGCCTGGACAGAAAAGGTTCATGAGATTCTGATATCCAAATAACCAGCAAAAAGGCAGAAGTGGAGGTATGGCTCAAGTGGCAGAACCACAGCCTTTAGCAGAAAAAGCCAAGCAAGAATACAAGGCCCTGAATTCAAGCTCAAATTGGCACAAGCATGTGCACGCACACACACATATACACACAGCCATTTATAAGCAATAAATGACCAAAAACGTATTACTAAAATATGCTAGAGGATTATTTTATAAAATTATGAGGTTTTCTGAATATTATGTCTGACATTTACCATCTCTTCAAAATTAAAACACTGTCATATCATTCAAAGTAAATGTTTAATGACAATATTAAGGAGCATATTAAATACAAGTCCCAGGGTTTAATCTCCAACTTGCATACACAGGTAAATACATTATGTAACTTGAAGATAATCTGAAGAAAATCAAAATTCAAACGAGATGAAAAGTGGAGAAATGTTAAGGAGCCATTAGAGAAGATCAAGTAGAAAATAGGGAGATATAAGAGGGATTTGTAAATATAGATATCTATAGAGACAGACAGACAGATAGATAGATAGATAGATAGATAGATAGATAGATAGATAGATAGATAGATAGATGGATGGATGGATGGATGGATAGATAGATATATGATAGATGGATACTTTAGAATTTTTAAATTTTAAATTGAGAAAAAGAGATACCACCTAATGAAAAACCAGACTGACAACCAATTTCAACAGCATGTATAAAAAAAAAATTAGGTGATTATTCTTACCATTGTCAACTTAAAACTCCATGCTCAGGAATAGTATTATTAATTCAAACAAGTATTTAACAAACTTTAATGAACTCTATTTGAGAGTTTATAGTACAATGAGAGGTAAAATAGAACAAGTTTCTGACCTGTCTTTCAAGAAGAATAAAGAAAAAAAAAGGCTCTGCTTTCCTGGTGTCCTGAATTTTTCCATCTCATTTCAATAAAAGTTTCAAACAGTTTTCTATAGCACAATTTTAAAATAACTTACCTTATAGAATATCCTAGGCTTATTTTAATCAGAGGTGCATGAAGCTTCTGAAATTGTATGGAGATTTGAGTGTCTTTCTGCACAAGAGCAATTTTCTATGAAGATTGTCTATGTTCTATGTCCATCATCAGATACTCAACAGGTCTATGACCCAAAAAGGATTAGAACCGGGGCTGGGGATATGGCCTAGTGGCAAGAGTGCTTGCCTTGTATACATGAAGCCCTGGGTTCGATTCCCCAGCACCACATATACAGAAAACGGCCAGAAGTGGCGCTGTGGCTCAAGTGGCAGAGTTCTAGCCTTGAGCATAAAGAAGCCAGGGACAGTGCTCAGGCCCTGCGTTCAAGGCCCAGGACTGGCCAAAAAAAAAGAAAAATAAGAAAAAAGGATTAGAACCACTTTTCTATGACTAATCCCCTCCCACCCATAACAGTTTGGTATTATTCCTACAAGTCTTATAATATCCTATCATTTATCTTGCAGTCCTTCCCCTCTACTGGGACTTATCAATTAGACAGTAAACTCAAGGGCTATGTAACCTCCCAGCACCTAACCCATCTAACTAAAACATGGAAATACATGGTACTGAAGAAAATCATTTACCACTGAAATGAATTGCTATATGTATCTTTGAAAACATCATTTGTTGTAGAATTCAAATATTTACCTACCCTTAGGTAAATGTTTATATTTTCTTAGTTGAATTGTTTAATACCTATCAACTCTGTTAAAGAAAGTGAAAAATTTTAATGTAAATGTTTTTAAATAGTGAACTTGGTGAATCTAGTGGTAAAACACTGATTATATATTACTACAAATAATGTCACACAAGATAGCGTTAATTTCACTTCTATAAACTCGGTAATTTGGAAGCAAGGCTAATTCTGTTTTAAATGCATGACTGTTTTAATACTTAGGGAGGTTTATCCTTCCATCATTTCTCCTGCAAGGAGTGCCAGCAGAAATGAAGCTCATTATAGTTAAATGCATAGATTACATAACCTAAGATGAAGTGCTAAACGTAAAAAAGAAAGAGCACAGACTGTGAATCACTTTCCTCCTAAAATAAATGAAGATGTCCTATACAAAAGAATATATCACATGGTATCAAGGTTTGTTTAAACATATAAGTCCATCCTTCAAAACAGACATGGAATATATGCTCAGATTCAAACGATTCCCCTTTTCTTTCTTCAAATGAATTAATTTTTAAAGCCTAGAGAGAAAACCCAAAGTTAAAAAATAATTTACTTACCAAATTGGCCATATAAATTGTGAGTAGTCCTCTCCTGAAAATAATTTTTAAAAGAGTAAGATTAAGTATGATTGAACTTAATAAGCATCTTATCATTTCTCAGAAATCTAATATAACACTATCAGGAACCAAGAAACTTACTGGCATTTTTGAAAAATGGACTATAGTGCTAAACTAAGTTGTTGGCTTTTTTGCCCTAACAGCTGAATCTAAATAAGACCCATGACAATTAAGAACTCTGCTTACTGGTCAATAATACCGCCTGTTTGTTGTATTTATTAAGAAGAGTAGTTTTGTCACTACACATAGAATTTTTATTTGTGACAGGTACTCGCTATATTGCTTAGGATGATCTCAAACTCTGCCTCAGTAAAGGACTGCAGGCATGAAATCACTGTACCCAGTCTATGCTGCATCATAAAGAATTCATCTTATATTCATGTATGAAAATACCACAATGAAACTCCTTTGTACAATTAGTTCCTGCTAATAATTATGGTATTTTAAGAAAATAATTCATTTGAGGAAGGGGGCATGGGAACAAGGCGGGTAATAGGATAGATTGACTGGAGTGCAGAGTAAACACATAGATATAACAAAATCTGCAACCCTCTCCCACAGCTAATGGAAGCTTAAGTTTAAAAAAAAAAAAAAAAGAACTCATTTTGGCAAAAGCCAAGTTGAGAACAATTCAGACTAAAGGCAAACTTATTTTTAAAAACTAAGTTTTCAAAAACAAACAAGTTTTCCATTTGTTTTATAAACAACTGGTTACACTATTAGATATCATTACAAAATATACTAAGTCACTTTGCTTTTAATTTCGTTGTTAAGTCGGGAATCAAGGGAACTTTCTAACACAAAGGACAAACAAACCAAAGTACATAAACACTGATTCTACTGAAAATACCCTTTTTATGAAATTCACTTAATGAGCACCCATGTAAAATGTCAAAGATTAGAATGGCTCTTAATCAATCGAACTTATACAGCATGAAAACTGAACGAAATAAATCTTGTTCTCTAGCAAAGAGGTTGTAACATGTTTCAAGGGCTCAAAAAATTGAGTTTTAAAGGATGAATACGTCATAAAATCACTTTCATCGAAATATGATGCCTTATCTGTGAGTAAATGTTGTTCCTAATTGTTCAGTTCTCAAAACAGATAAGATTGTTAGTATTTCTGAGGCCACATGGAGGCAGTGTAATGTAAATGAACAGTGCTGAGGAACACAGGACAGCAGGATTCCACTTAACATTAAATGATTTGATAGTGTGTCATTTTCCTCACTTAAATGAGGAAACATGAGTTAGCTACTGACATTTTTAAGTGATATTTAAAGGAAATAATGTACTTTTCTCATCAGTATGTACGTTTAGAGGACGCAGAGCCCACACCACACTATGCTACACCTTTTGGGCAGTCTTCCTCCTAGCAGATTCTACTGTGCCTCATCAAATAGAATCCAACTGCCCCAACAAGAGAATACTGTGAGTTCTACAGATGGACTGAAACTGTCCTTATTAATCTTTTCCAATCTTCCAGTCACTAGCAAATTCTAAATCAAAGATGCTCTAATATCATTTTAAATAAATAATATATAGAAAAGTGAATAGCCAAGTCACACACATGCACAGAACAAAGAAAAATCAAATGTTTCTCCATATTTATCAAGTTACAAAGAAAAATGTTTCATAATAATAATACTTCTAAATAAATAAAAATACTTCTGTGCTTTCAATGGTAGTACCTGACAATACATTTCATTACTAACTAATAAGGTATGATGCTTTTTCAAAAAAATCATTTGTTCCACCAACCTTATTCTATAATATTCAACAGTCATGAAGTTACAGGTCCATCATCCACTCTATCCATCTGAAAATTAAGCTATCTTTAATTGAAGACAAAGATAATCTTGTAATCCTAGCAACTCAGTAGGCTGAGGAGCGTGGGCCACAAGACTCATCTACAATTAACATGTTATCAGAAAACTAGAAGTGGAGCTGTGTCTCAAAAATGGTGGAGTATTAGCCTTGAGCAAAACAGCTCAGTGCCAAGGACAATGCCAAGGCCCTAAATTCAAGCCTTACAAACAACAAAAAAAGAAAAAAGAAAAGCAAAAGAAAGAAAGGAAGTAAGGGAGGGAGAGAAGGAGGGGGAGGGAGAAAGGGAGGGAGGGAGGACGGACTAGATTGCCTAATATTGACAAATAAAGTCTATCAATATGAAAGTAGGATTTATCCTCCCAAATAGTCTTCTGAAGTATAAGGCTAGTACATACTATTATGTTTACACTGTAAAGACCAAGGAGAAAAGAACTAAATTTCTTACAAATGCAAACCTAGCAAAAACAAACTGGAATTAGGAGTCATTTCATTTGAGTATACTTTCAGTCTACCCAATCCTCTACTGCCCAAACAGAAAATGACTACACTACTAAGGTGCCTTTAAATTATGTGATTCAAACTTTTTTTAATTTAATTTTTATTGTTACTGTATAGGTGATGTTCAGGTAATGAGTACATTTTTTTGAACAGTGTCACCCTTCCCTTGTTTTCTCTGTTTTTCTCTACTGACCCCCACAAGTTGTCCAAGTTCATTTTCAACATAGTGTCTAGTGAGTATCACTGCTGCATTTGTTCACCCTTTGTCCCACCATTTATGCTCCCCCCTTCCCTCCCCAAAACAGATAAACTTAAATACAAAAGATACAAAATATCTACCACAAAGGAGGAAAAAATGATGAAATAACAATAAAAAGAACCTTTGTTTCCATTTGTTGGAGTTCATTTCAATAAATAGCTTTGTGATCCTCTCCTAGGCATATCCTCCTTTGGTCTCACTGTGTGAATGTTGAGAGTCCTCTATAATTTCTCATATCTAAGTGCTTTTGTTTGTCTTTTACCATTTCATGTGCTTACTTGTAGATTTATAAGCACATTTTAGTTACAACAACTGAGGGAAACCATGGAGCCTATGTTTGTTTGGGTCTCACTTTGCTTACTATAATTTTTTCCAACTCTTTCCATTTCCTTATGAATGGGGCAATATCATTCTTTCTGATGAAAGCATAGAATTCTATTGTTTATGTATACCACATTTCCTTGATCCATTCATCCGCTGAGAGGCATCTGGGGTTGATTCCATATCTGGGCTACAAACAATGCTGCAATGAACATGGTTGTGCTAGTGGCTTTAGTGTGGCCTTGTTTGTGGTCTATTGGATAAATACCCAGCACTGAAATTGCTGGGTCATAGGGAAGCTCTATGTAGAGTCTTTTGATGAACCTCTATATTGCTTTCCAGAGTGGTGTGAACAAATTTACATTCCCATCAAGAGTATAGTAGTGTTCATTTTTGGCCCTCCCCACCAGCATCTATTATTGTTAGTTTTCTTGATAAAGGTCATTCTAACTGGGATGAGGTGGAATCTCAATGTTGGTTTGACATATTTCTTTTATGGCCAGAGATGTTGAACATTCCTTCTTGTGTCTGTTGGCCATTCTTACTTCTTCTGAGGATTCTTTCTTCAAGTATTTAGCACATTTATTTTCACTGGGTTGTTGTTTCTTTGAGGTTTTATTTGGGGGGTTTAATATTTTGAGCTCTAAGTTTATTTTAAATATGAGGTATATGCAGTAACAATCTTCTCTCATTCTATGGGCTTCCTATTTCTCTTGCTATGTCCTTTGCGGTGTAAATACTCTTCAGTTTGATGCAATCCAATTTATCCAGTCTTTAATTTTTTGTGATTGTATATCTTTACTTTAGGAAGTTTCAACCCTGTGCCCTAGGAGCCTTGGTGTTTCTTGTCAGCATTTCCCCCACCTCAGGTCCCCTATTAGCCTCCAGATCCACACATACCTAAACTTCTAGCCCTCAAACTATAATGGGCCACTCCCACTCACCACTAAGACCTACCTACTTCCCCTTTAGCCCCAGAGAAGCTGCCACCTGGATAAGGTGCAGCTGCCATGTTGCTCCCTCTCTGGTGGGAGAAATGGCCCCACTAATAAACCTCCTTACCAACCTTCTTCTCCAGTCTGTCAGTATCTCTGCATGGTCCCCTGGGATGGCTGTGACATATCCTTTCATTTCTCCTACCCCTTCCTTTAATATTTTCATGTAATTTGGTCTTAACATTGAGACTTTTGATCCATTTAGAATTGACTAAATTGGTTTTAATAGTCTCCTAACAGCCTTCTATGTTTAGAGAATAAAATTCAGATCTACTCTTGCTTTTATGAAAAAGCAGATAATGTGCCATTTTTAACAATGTATTATAATGTGTATATGTATTATAATGTATATATTATATATAAGTATTGTAATGTATATAATACACTGTATATATTATATTATCTATTGTGTATTATAATTGAGACCCTATTTTGTTCTCAAGTTTCAATTTATCACATTACAATTCAATTTACATGTTACATTCAATTTAATCTAATCACATCCAATATCCTCAAAAATGTTATAGAGGGCAATATTTGTGCAGCAGTATGACAGGATCAATGGTAACACTATACTCTTCTTGACAGGACTACCTTGGTGCAATTCTTCATCCTCTGTGCCTATGTCAATTTCCTAACTGTACAGTGTAACAACAGTGATTTATTTTATCACTCCTCCAATTATCTACAGCACCACAAGAACTTGAGAAATGGTCATTTTGTATTTAACCTTTCATAGAATCTATCCTAAATCTGAGGCCACACCCTGCCAAGTGGGTAAAAATCTCTCTAAAAATCAAGTAACCTTTTATGCTGTTCCATTACTGTAACAATGATAGATAGGGGAGGCATACCACTTAGGACAGAGGGTAGCAGAAGACTACAGGACAGGGACTGGTGACAAGAAGGACAAAAAGTAGCTTTATGAGCTTCACAGAATGTCATCACACATATCAGTTTGGTAAGCAGAGCAAATAAGCAGCCAAATGTTTCTTTAAACCATAGATAACTGCTAGTTTATTTTGTTCCCTCTTCCCCCCCCATACACCCCACCCCATTCCCCTTCCTCTTCTTTCCTCCTTTTTTCCCTCTCATATGCATATCCACAAGTATTATCTTAAAAAGTATCCAGACATGCAAATCCAGAAGTATTCAAAAAGTCAGATATTAAAAAGAATTAAATATTAAGAATCTTTGAGGAGGGCTGGGAATATGGCCTAGTGGCAAGAGTGCCTGCCTCATATACATGAGGCCCTGGGTTCAATTCCCCAGTACCACATATACAGAAAATGGCCAGAAGTGGCGCTGTGGCTCAAGTGGTAGAGTGCTAGCCTTGAGCAAAAAGAAGCCAGGAACAGTGCTCAGGCCCTGAGTCCAAGCCACAGGACTGGCCAAAAAAAAAAAAAAAAAAGGGCTGGGGATATAGCCTAGTGGCAAGAGTGCCTGCCTCGGATACACGAGGCCCTAGGTTCGATTCCCCAGCACCACATATACAGAAAAAAAAACGGCCAGAAGCGGCGCTGTGGCTCAAGTGGCAGAGTGCTAGCCTTGAGCGGGAAGAAGCCAGGGACAGTGCTCAGGCCCTGAGTCCAAGGCCCAGGACTGGCCAAAAAAAAAAAAAAGAATCTTTGAGGAACATCATAATAGTACATTAATAAATAACCTCTATTCAAATTCTAAGCATTATTACCTTCTAACAATGCTTCAATCAATAATGAGGAGCTTTTTTAACTGTAGTGTATAGTTTATATATTCTTTATATAACCGCTAAATGACTCTGTACAATACATTCCATAACTGAGGTCACTTAGTAGAGAAGTGCAATGTAATTCCAAATTCTAATTCATATAATTCTATATGTGCCTATTCAATATTTAGATGGTCACAAAAAATACGGGGAAATTCAAATTATTTTTAAATGAAAGTTCCTAAACATTTGTGATTATATTAAGGAATGTTATTTAATCATTTCAGAAAATCTTTCAAGATATAATGAATTTTCATCTGTCAGGAACTTTTGAGAGAAATAAAATAATTCCTTTAAGGTATAAAATGAACAAGATAAGCCTTCAGTCTAAATCAAAAACATAAGCGTATATTCTATTTTATGTGTATATAATACAGAATAAACATCTCAGAAGATGTCAAGAATTAACAGTAAATTTGTGATATTCTTTAATTACATTCTTACTTCATTTTGACATATCTGCCCTAGAGTTTTATTACTGCATTAACCCATAAAATGCCTGAAATAAATATGCCATTTTTGATATTTTAATCTAGGTTAATGTTTGAGCAAGAGGCAGTTTTTAATTTGCCTAAACTAATCCTAAATATCAAAGCAAATTCCACAGCAAATCTACAAAACAAAATCCATCAGAACAACTTCTTTCAGAACCACAAACACAGCATGGTGAAGACTAGTTCTTAACAGCCCTCCTAGGGATAAACTGGATGTTACCAGTGTTTCCTGCTGAGTTACTATGTTCCTGCTTCTTTGTGGTACAAATTTTTTTAGCAACCCTGGAAACAACTTCAAAGCTGTGTCAGAACTAAACAATGATGTGATTAAGATGTAAGGAAGCTTCCCTCTTACTGGGGGTCTGGAACTAGACAGCAAAGCAAGCTTAACTCTGGGAGGGACAGATAGTGGATGAACAGGATGAATTACAGAGAAGATACAAAACTGGGGAGGAATAAGAGTTTAACTAATGTAAGAATGAAGACATTTTTATGGACATAAAGATATTTTCACATATATCTACTTATGTATCTTGAAAATGTAGAGAGCTCCACGTGGCTACTGTATATGTTCTTGATACATTGTATATTGTATATATGTCTACCTGACCTAGAGAAGGGATAGAAAAACAGGGCATAAGATATCACAAGAAATGTACACACCGCCCTACTATGTAACTGTACCCTTTTTGCACAACACCTTGTCAAAAAATTTGTGTTCAATTAATAAATAAATTAAATTAAAAAAAAGAAAATGTAGAGAGCTAGCTTGGTATGTCTCATTTCATTATTAAGTACTTTTTGCAAACTGATTACAAACATATAGAATGGTATAGTAAAATCTTCATTATTAAATAAAGCTTTAGAAGTATAAGAGGAAGAAAAATCACTACTTGCTATTTTGAAAAAATACAATTGTTACTTCTCTTTAATGTGTTTGTTTCTTCCACTCTTTCTGATACTAATATGCACTGAGAGAAGACAAAACTATACACTGTTCTTTAAAAACCTTCAGGCTGGGAATATGGCCTCGTGGTAGAATGCTTGCCTAGCATGCACAAAGCCCTGTGTTTGATTCCTTAGAACCACGTAAACAGAAAAGGCTGGAAGTGATGCTGTGGCTCAAGTGGTAGAGTGCTAGCCTTGAGCAAAAGGAAGCCAGGGACAGGGTCCAAGCCCTGAGTCTGGGAGGGAGGGAGGGAGGGAGGGAGGGAGGGAGGGAGGGAGGGAGGGAGGAAGGAAGGAAGGAAGGAAGGAAGGAAGGAAGGAAGGAAGGAAGGAAGGAAGGAAGGAAGGAAGGAAGGAAGGAAGGAAGGAAGGAAGGAAGGGAGGAAGGAAGGGAGGGGAGGGGAGGGGAGGGGAGGGGGAGGGGAGGAGGAAAGAAAGGGGGAGGGGGAGAGGAGGGGAGGGAAAGGGGAGGGGGAGGGGAGAAAGGGAGGAGGAGGGAACAGTAAGGACTAAACAGTATTAAAGAACAATTGTTAATTTTCATATGTGTGAAACAGTGGATTACATAGGAAAATATCCTTATTTTAGAAAATGCAAGCTGATGGATTTAAGAGTGAAATGTATGAGGCCTACCACATGCTTCTACACATACCACATACACAAAACCACATACATGACATCATATAAATCTCTGGCCTTTTACTAAAGATTTCCATGAAGAGAAACAATTCTGAGTCTTCAGAAATTTTTTGAGGCCTCAGTTTACTGAAGCTACATTTGTTTCCATACTCCATTGTGGTTCCCATGTATGCTGACATTTCAGGTTTCTTGTATATTTTGCAAAGGTCTGTTGCAAGCCAGATAGACCATTGGTGGTGAGTTTTCTGTAAATGGCTACCAAAGAAGCTAGAGGGGGAGTTGCAGCTCATGTAGCACAGGATCACCTCCACCAAGCAAAAAACAAAAACCTCAGGGATGGCACCTGCGCTCAAGCCCCAGAAGTGGTGAAAATAAAAACTGGAAGCACTATAAAAGGAAGGTATCCCAGACTTACATGTATGGCCTTTGTCCTGAGCCTTTCTCTCAGAGAAATTACTTTGCAATCAGTCCTCTTGGAATCTAGGAAGGACCAGACCACTTGCCAGGCAGCAATGACTTAGTTATAGCAAGGCTCCACCTGACCAATCCCAGGCCAATGAGCCTGCCTAGTGTCTCCTTTGAAAACACCAGTGACTAGGAACTGTTTTAACTATGCATACCTTCCCAGTCCTGGTCCCCAACCTTAGAGAACTCATAACTTTAAAAAAAAAAAAAAAACCTTAAGGAATTAAGCAGGATTTAATAAAGTAATTCATTAAACATTTACAGAAAAAAAACACATACACATGCGCTCATATGCAAATTAAAAATAGCAAAATGTTAACAGCTTTTGACTGTAGTTGGTTGTTACAAGTGTATTCATTTCAAAAGTATCTGTTAAAAGTAGAAACATCTACAAAAAACCTTATCTGCTCAAGTGCTAAAGGTCAAACTTGATGTACTTGACTAAAAGGATTTTTAGTTTCACATATATATATTTATTTTCAACACATTTTCTTTACATTTTAAAATTGATGAAATTTACAATTACCAAAATAATGCATTACCTATGAGCAAAAAGAAAAACAGCAGATTCTAAGTATTTTTACATATACTAATTGAAAGAAATTATTTGAAAACCTGACATACACATTATCACTATTTCCTTTTTTTCTTTTTTCTGGCAGGTCTGGGGTTTGAACTTGATTCTTTGCCCTTGATAAGATAGGGCTGTAACTACTAAGCAAAACCTCTAACTATTTTCTGCTGTTTAGTTCTTACTTCCTAGTCAAACCTGCACTTGAGTCCAATGTTCCTGTTAGGCTTCCAGCTAGCAAGGATAAAGGGCAGGTGCCAACATGTCCAACTCTCCACTGAGAAGGTGCCTTGAAAACTTTTCTGCCTGCCTGACCTCAAAGCGCTATCCCAACAATCTCAGCCATCCAAGAAGGCAGGATTACAGGTGTGAGCCACCAGCACTTGGTACTGTTTCCATTTTTAAATAAGGAGTAAGCAGAGCTGGGAATATGGCCTAGTGGTAGAGTGCTCGCCTCATATACATGAAGCGCTGGGTTTGATTCCTCAGCACCACATATATAGAAAATGCCGGAAGTGTCACTGTGGCTCAAGGGGCAGAGGGCTAGCCTTGGGCAAAAACAAGCCAGAGACAGTGCTTCAAGCCCCAGGACTGGCAAAAAAAAACAAAAACAAATAAGGAGTAAGCCAAAGATGTGTCCCAGTAGGTGGCATAACCAGACTCTTCAGCTAGACATTAAAGCTCCAGAGTCCACGCATACCTACCCAGTTCTACTGCCCTCTTGAGGTGCAGGTGCAGTAAGCTATGTTTCTGGCAAGACCACCTTAATTTTACAGGGGTTATAACTTCCACCACTTATTTGAACTTAGCAATTCTAATAACGTAAAAGTATCATGATAAATCCAAGTGAAAGATCACAAAAATTAAATAATATTACGTTTAGAAACGTATGTTAAGAATGGCTTCATGCAGGCTAGGGACATAGCTCAGTGATAAGTGCTGGCCTGGCATGAGGATGACCTTGGGCTCAATCCCCAGCCCTGCAGAGTAAATAAATACAAGATTAAAACAAACAAAAACAATGGCTGCAGGTCCCTCAACTAAACATTTGGTTATCTGATAAGATCTATTCCTGCTCTTACTAGGAAGTCAAAGACCTTAATCTTTATAAACTGAAAAGTTGAACACATGACCTCATATTTATTTTCTGGAACAAAACTTGGTAAATTTCTCAATGACAAAAATAATAATTCATGAAATGGAACATATTCTCTAACAAAAGCTTTTAACTTAAACTGTTTATCTGAAAAGTTTGTACCAGTTTGCAGCATTCTAAGGAAATGTTATTAATTGCAACAGAAAATTTAAGATTAATTACAATATAATTCAATGCCTTAAAATAACATGCCTTAAAAATAACAATTTGTATTCATAAATTACTTTGTTAAATGGCATCTCATTTGCATAACCACTTAAAAATAGCAAAAACTACATATTCAAAAAATAAACATTAATAATGACAATAATAATTAGGCAGAAATTGGTGGCTCATGCCTGTAATCCAAGCTGCTGGGAAACTGAGACCTGAGGATCCTAGTTTGAAACTAACCTGAGCAAAAAAGTAGATGAGACTCTTATCTCCAACCCAAAAAGCCGAAAGTAGTTGTGGCAAGTGGCAGAGTGCTAACCTTAAGCAGAAAAGCTAAGAGACAGCACCCATGCCCTGAGTTCGAGCCCCAGGACTGACATTAATAATAACAATGATTAATAGTAATAATTATAATGAGAGAAGCCAGTAGTTCATGTCTGTAATCCCAATTACTCAGGAGGTTGTGATCTGGAGGATCACGCTTTAAGACCAGCCTGGACAGAAAAGATCATTGGAGTCTACCTCCAAATAACCAACATAAAGCAGGGCTGGAGGCACAGCTGGTGTGTTAAGGCATCAGCCTAAGCATGGACAAGGCCCTGAGTTCAATCCTAGTACAACAGTACAAATAACCACAACATCAATAATGACAGAGGCCATTCAATGAGCCTGAAACAAAGTACAAATTTTAAATAACACTAAAAACCTCAGATTAATTTTCTTAGATATGGTAATGCACTCTATTGAAAAATCTCCCTTGCTGGCATAGTGGCTCACATGTTAGAAAGCCTGACTACCAGGTCAAGGGCCTGACTCCAGGTCTGTCAAAAAGAATAATATTTCATTAGAATCTGACGGGGTCATGTATTAACTAGGCCATACATAGAATCCTATATTCTTTAATAAACAGAAACTAGTATAATTCTCTAATACCAATATTTATATTTCTGTATTTTATATACTTAATAAGTATATAGGTGTTACTACAAAATTTTCAACCAAATAAGTTGCAGAACTAAAAAACAAACTAAGTCCAGAAATATTTCTCATGCCTGGACTACAATAAGTGAGCAGAGCAATAAATAAATTTCCTACTAGGTATGCAGTTCTATTGATGTAGATGTGTAAATTTTACCTGCTTTTCCTTTCAATTAGAATGGCCACATAGGATGCCGGTAAAGCAGCGCCAAAGCCAGGAGTCCATGCGTAGAATTTTCCAAGTATCTTCCTGAAATTCAAATGCCTTGTTGGTTATTTCAGTCATTAAAAGGAAAGGTTTCCCTTTGCGGTGCCCCCTCCATCCAAACACCCCATAGTACCTCACATTCAAATTCACTGTCACTTTTCCCCTACTGGGGTACAGGCAGGGTACAGAGTTAACATTCCCAGTGCTAGCTATTATTACATCATTACTTCTATTGGCATATAATTTTTTTCAACACATAATATTACAGGTCACAATCTTTGATATTTTTCTAGCAGCACTTGCTTGTTTTAGTTTTTAACTGAATGTATATATCATTTTTCATTTGCTAGAATACATTATTCCCTACTTTATCCTATTTTACTAAAATAACTATTTGTTGAAACTTCAAAGAAGGAAGAAAGGAAGGAAGGAAAGGAGGGAGGGAACTTTCTGCCTAAGAAAAATGGAGTTTTTCCCTCCAATACAAAATCCACAGAGGAGTTAAAAATGATTACTGAATGTAAATTTTAAAGCAAAACTGAATATGAACATGGTGAGTTGAAATCCCTCCACATAA
Source organism: Perognathus longimembris pacificus (assembly GCF_023159225.1). Lineage (NCBI taxonomy): Eukaryota > Metazoa > Chordata > Mammalia > Rodentia > Heteromyidae > Perognathus > Perognathus longimembris. Next base: position 9,067,482 of record NC_063173.1, on the reverse strand, counting down.
TTATTTAAAGATAATTCAAAAATAAACCAATCTTTAAATAGAGCACAAATCTTAATGTTAAGAATTTTATGATGCCACAACTTAGCCAAACAGGCTCCTAGAACATAACAAAGTAAATTGTAGCCAGGTGCTGGTGGCACACACCTATAATCCTAGCTACTCAAAAGGCTGAGATCTGAGGATCTCAGTTGGAAGCCAGCAAAGCAGAAAAGTTCTAGAGACTTTTTCCTCCAATAAGCCATCAAAAAGCCAGAAGTTAAGATGCAAGTAAAGTGCCACGTCTTGATCAAAAGCAGCTAAGAGCACTCGGGCTCTGAGTTCAAGTTCCAGAACAGGCACCAAAAAAGAAAGAAAGAGACAGAGGTTATTGAAAATCTTATTTTTAGACTTGTAACAACTCTATGAAACTTCAGGAGAGCATTTTATAAAGTAATTTCCCTACAGAAATTCCAAGTCAATTTTAAAGATGTGGTTTGCTCAATAGTATAAAAACTTTATCAATTGTTTTATGCATTATTTAAAATTATACTGATAATTACTGACCTGATAAATACTGATCTGATAATAAATCTGAGATATAATCTGTACAGCTACTTTGGACAAAACACAGATGAGGATAATATGAACTAAGTATTTTTAACCTGACAGAAGCACATCAGTTTATTTTAGCAATGTGTGCTTAAATAAATTTAAAGAATCCACTATGTATGTTGCTTTTGTCAAAGCCTCAAGAAGGAGAATACAGCATAGATACCATATACAAGACCAACAGTTAATATACTGTCTAATATACAAATGTGTACTTCATAATCAAAGTTGGTTTGCTGCATATCATTCCTAACCTATGTCACAGACTACTGCTTTGAAGTGCTGATCTATGAAACTGAAAAACTAAAATATCCTGGTGATCAACTTTGAAAATATAGCAAACCTCAGAAAATGATATATTTAAGCATTTTCGTAATATAATCATACCAAAAACTTCAAGTTTGTATTACATCTTCAGGTCTAGGGCCTTGAAGTTCCTGCTTTCATTAACTTTCTCTGAGATAAATGACATTTCACAGAGGTAAAAAAATAGAAACAATGACCTTAGCAAGAGTTAGGCAAACATCCATTTGTTTACAATTCAACAAAGAAATCTTTATTAATATCTAGTGGTGATTATGAGTACCAACCTGAAAAAGCAAAACAAAGAAATATACAAGGACCCGTTAGCAGTCAGAAATGAAGCGGATTGCAGGATCTCAGGAAGTAGCCTGTATAAATAATAGTCTAATTTTCGTTTCCGGAGAATTGCTGCAATCTGGAAAGAGAAAGGGTTTTTGTTTAATCCAACCAATAGTTCCCACTTAACTTAGTTCATACATGAATGCAACTGAATAAAGGGATGCACATATATGTATATATATACATATATATGCTAAGGATATAGCTCTGAATTTAAGTGCCTACCTATAGTATACACAGGGCCATAGCTACACACACACACACACACACACACACACGCACGCACGCGCACACACACACACGCACACACAAAACCATGTGAAACCATGGCACTTTACTGTCTTCTCTGTAAAAATGAAAATTCCAAACCAAAAACTACAACATCTGAATTTACTGCTGGTAAAATATATGCAAATAAATTTTAACATGGGTCATATGATAACCATTTCATATATTAAGATAAATATTTCTAATACCTTAAAAATCTTAAATTGGGGGCTGGGAATATGGCCTAGTGGTAAAGTGCTCGTCTCATATACATGAAGCCCTGGGTTTGATGCCTCAGCACCACATAAACAGAAAAAGGCAGAAGTGGCGCTGTGGTTCAAGTGGTAGAGTGCTAGCCTCGAGTAAAAAAGAAGCCAGGGACAGTGCTCAGTCCCTGAGTTCAAGGCCCAAGTCTGGAAAAAAAAATATCAAATTGAAATATCAAATATATTTTAAATGGAAAAAAATTCAATAGAAATCCAATGCTATAACAAATCCAGTACAAACCAATGCTATAACAAATCCATTACATTACAGACTTTATCATCCTACCTCAGTGGTAGAAAGCAAGAAAAAAAATCAGTTATTCAAACATGATTACTGTACGGTAAAAAAAAAATATGCTAGAAATATGGAAAGTAAATTAATCATGTCTGGCCTCTAGTAGATTGGCAAAAAATATTAAGAAAATAATAAACACTAATAATAATAATATAGGTATATATCACATGGTACCAGAACTCAGAAACAGAACCAAGTATCTAGAGGACTGAGGAAGTTCATGATAGGAATCTTTTGTTTAAAAAAACAACAACCAGCTGTCACTAGTGGGTCTTGCCTATAATATTAGCTACTTCAGTGGCTGAAACTCAAAGGATCAAGGTTCAAAACCTTTTAGGGCAGAAGAGTCTTCAAGACTCCAATTAACCAGCAAAATGCCAGGCTACAGACTTGGCCTAAGTCTTGTTCAGCCTGTCCTTGTATAGAATATCAATCATACTATGCTCAAGTATGAATATAAATATTGAGGAGCGATTAAGTGTTAGTAATGAAATATACAGTGCTGTGGAAAGTTAGCAGAGTGAATTTGATATGTGGGTTAAAGTCTTGTAGAAAAGAAAGATAAGCTGAATTTGGCAAATCAGTATAATCCTCACATGTCAGAAGGACAATTACTTTTCCACTCTGATAAAATAGGGTATCAAAGGAATGCATATTAGAACACCATAATTAAGGAATAAGGGAAAGTGGAGGAAGAAAGGAAAAAACTGACTAAAAAGCAGGAAGATAAAAAAACTACACAGTCCACATATTTCTCAAGATAACACTTTGCCTAAGATCAGTGATTAACAAATCTAATTGCCCCTTGTAAATTCTTCACACTACCACCTTGAAGCCTCTCCTATTTCAGTTCAACTACCAAGCACAGGGGGAAAACAAGACAAGAGTGAATTTCTTCAAGGAATAAAAGTATCTTGTTAGAGGAAAAAAAAAACACAAGTAATAAGCGGCAATGTGTCAGTGCAGTAAATACTAAACTAAAAGAAGAAATGGCTGAAGACTCACATAGGAGTTGGGAAAAGACTGGTGAGGATGTCAGACAGATTTAACTCTGAACTGTCCCCTAGGATCCAAATCATCTTCAAAATGTCTACTGAACACATGAACACAGTTACAGAAGCATCAGAAAAACCAACAGGCCAAAAACAGAAATCACTGTATCTCCTAAATATGCCTTTCCTTCTGAATTCCCTACCTAAAATGAAAGTATCACGACCATCCAACAAAAGAACAAAATTATCAGCACATGTTTAATTATCCCCACATCCTCGGCTACCTCATCAGTTCCTAGTATTTTCAGGATTTAGAATGTAATGGCTCCATAGTGGCATATGCTTGTAATCTCTCTCAGAGGAAGAGATCGTGAGGACTAGAGTTTCACAACAGCCTAGAAAAAAAGTTAGTGAGACCCTCATCTCAACCAGTGACCCTGTCAAGGTGCTGTTTCCTGGATCCCAGCTACAGGAGGCATACACAGAAGAACTCACAGACTCAGTCTAGGATGGACCTTGCCAAAAAAACACAAGATCCTTATTGACAAATATAACTAAAAGCAAAGAAGAATTGAAGAAAGGCTTAGCAAGCTTAATGCCCTGAATTTAAACCCCAGCATCATTAAAAAAACAAAAAAAAAAACTTAGAAAAAAATCTACAACACATTTAGAGAACTTTTATAGTAAAAAATGGAGAAGCAAGCTGTTGCCTTTCAATCACTATGACAAAAAAGAAATACCTGAGATAAATGACTTATTAGGAGAAAAAGTTTCTTTTGGCTGAACTTCAGAGGTTTCAGCCTTTAATGAGTTGGCCCCATTGCTTTTGGGTCTATACAACCATCAGAAAGGCTAAAATAAAATAAAATGGTGACAACACCAAAAGCTGGTATGTATTCAGAGAATCAGCTCAATAACTCATTGCTGGAACAAACATGAAATGGTAAACCCATCCTGCCAAACAATTTTTTGGAAAATGAAACAAGCAGCTACCATACAACCAGAAAATCCCGTGTAGGTTATTTATCTCTGATACATGCAAACCTATGTTTCTACCAAAACCTGTGCTAAAGTATTTATAGCACCTCTCTTCATAAGTCAAAAATTAGGAACAAGTCACATGCTGTTCAACAGGTTGATAGCTTAACAAACCATGATATATTCATAAAAGTACTAAAAGGCACAAACAAATGATACATGAATCAACCTTGAGAAATTTCTAAACAATTATGTTGAGTAAAAAAAGTCAACCTCAGGGAAAAAAATACTGCACAATTCCACTTATAGAAAAATCCTAATTTTCTAAATCCCTAATGATAAAATGATAGAAACAAAGAATCTTTTAGCGGTTGGCTGGGATTAAAGGGAGAAGAGAGTAGAAGGAATGTGTGTGTATGGTTACAAAAGATAAGATCTAGGGGCATTAATTTAGGTAGGAATATTCTTGACTGCATCAATGGCAGAATTTGTATAAAATTGTATTACTGTTTGGAAAGACTATACATACTAGTGAGAGAACACATAGAAAAGTTCATGGGGGGACTGGGGATATGGCCTAGTGGCAAGAGTGCCTGCTTCATATACATGAAGCCCTGGGTTCGATTCCCCAGCACCACATATACAGAAAATGGCCAGAAGTGGCACTGTGGGTCAAGTGGCAGAGTGCTAGCCTTGAGCAAAAAGGAAGCCAGGGACAGTGCTCAGGCCCTGAGTCCAAGCCCCAGGACTGGCCAAAAAAAAAAGAAAAGTTCATGGGATCCCTACTATTTCTTTTGCCTGGTGACTCTACAATGACCTCAAAGTAAACAGCATAATTTAGTTTTTAAAAAAAAACTTAGTCACCATGTGCCATTGGCTCATGCCTGTAATCCTAGCTACTCAGGAGGCTGAGATCTAAGGATTGTGGCTCAAAGCTAGCCCTCGCAAAGAAGTCTGAGTCTCTTTCTCCAATAAAGCACCAAAAAAGCCAGAAGTGGCGCTGTGGGTCAAGTAGTAGCGTGCTAGCCTTGAAAAGCAAAACAAAACAAAAACAACTCAGGGACAGCACCCAGGCTAAGCTCAAGCCCCAGTAGCAAAACACACACACATACACATACACACAAACACACACACGCGTGTGTGCGCATGCACACAATGTATTCACAAAGCCCACAGACAGGTGAAATGTTCTCACCTCCATTACTTCCAGAGACCAGTAAAATGAAATAACCAGAATGAAGCAAAAGAAAAGAATAGGTACTATACTGTGGTGGTAGGAAAGGGGCACAAGTACAACTCCAGACTCTGCTATGACTATAAAGCTGCACAGTTACTTTGGAAACCAGTTGCACAGTAACTAATGAAACCCAATGTAAACCTATTCTGTGACCTAGCAATTAAATTTCTGACTATATCTGCAAAACAAAGAGTACTTATTCCCATCAAGACAGAGTCATAAAACCATCCATAATCACAAACACCAGAGCCACTTAGATGTCCATTAATAGTGAAGTATATTAATTTTTCATGTTTACAGTGAAAATAGAATACCTGACACAAAACCCTGAACAAAAACCCAGTATCTCAACATCCATCAGTGTGCTCTAATACAGAGCTTGCAACCCGACCTACCACAGAGATCAGAGTGCTGTCACCATTTGCTATGTACAGCTGCTACAATGGGAAAAAGATGAAACAGTATAGATAAGCAACAACAAACCAGCATTTTGCACCAGCTGTAGAGTGACCAAAAAGCTCTTGCCCTTTGTCTGTGAAATTATCATAAGACACCTTCAGAAAATCACTTTCTATTAGTAAACACTTTGTCTCTTACCAAATGATTCCACACTAATTCCCTATGAATTTTGCAAACACATATGTAAAAATCTAGCTACAAAGTGTGTCATGGGGCTGGGAACATGGCCTAGTGGTAGAGTGCTTGCTCCCTCTGCACCACATGTATATAGAAAAAGCCAGAAGTGGTGCTATGGCTCAAGTGGCAGAGTGCTAGCCTTGAGCAAAAAGAAGCCAGGGACAGTGCTCAGGCCCTTAGTTCAAGCGCCAGGACTGGCAAAAAAAATGTGTCATAACACTATGGCTAAACATATATACCAACATTCATTTATCTTTTATTCTTATTTTGGGACACTACTTAATGACCTAGGAAAATAAATCAAAATATACACAGCAAGAATATAGACAACAAAACAATAATTTATAGTGAACATATAAAACAAATATTAGGATGTTATGTGTTCGCTATCACTAGCTACTACATAAGAAATTATTTAAATGTCCCTTTTACATTTTGATATATTATAGACTTTCTACAATAAAAATTATAATTTATAATACTAAGGAGAAGGAAATTAGTGTGAGACAATATGGAATTATTAATTTGAATAGAGAAGAGAAACAGCCAGTATGATAAAATTCCAAATAATTAAGATTTTATTTTTAATCTTAACTCTACAACTCTATAAAATACCCTTTAGTTGTTTCAGTGTAGAGAAAATGATATAATAAATAAATAAAGGTATTAGTTTTCCTACTTCTAAATTTGTGTCTTTTTTAAATAAATGATCCTGAAAGAACTACATATCTGTGATAAACATATAATTAACTTTGCCCACTGTGTCATACTACAAACAAAAATTAATCTCAGATGGCATAGGCCTAAATTGCAAAATTATAAAACTTGAAAGTATCTACAAGAAAACATAAACACCTATCTTCATGAATGATGCAAGTGGTCAAGATGTATTGCACTCATAAACTGATTTCCTGAATGGTAAGTATTTTGTACAACCACCTAAAGAAAATTAATACACAATTTTTTAAAAAGAAACAAAGTATTGAGAATAACTCTCAAGTTATTACAAAAAAAATTCCTTTTTTTCTTTTTCTTTTTTCTATTACTTTCTTTTTTCATTTTTTTTCCTTGAGCAATGGGAGTCCCAAGGGACCCTCCTGCCTCCAGCCTCTCAAAAAGTGATACACCTGTAGGCCATACCGCCACAGGAGCTACAATACAGCAGTGATGACCACTAGACTATGTTGGAAATGAACTATACAACTCGGAGGGGAGGGGGCTTGGGAGGAGAAACCCTGGGAGAAAATAGGGAGTGGGTGACACTGTTCAGAAAAAGAAATAAACCCTCTGTATATCACCTTTACAGTAAGTTTTTTTTTAATCTCTTCACAAAAATATCACTTTATATAAAACATCCCTCAGGAATGTATGAGATGACATTCATTTATATTCTTTTGTTATTCCCCTGTCTGTTTCCCTATGAGATTAATGCTATACATTTTCCATGGAGATGGTTTCCTAGTAATATGATTTCCAGCTTTGGACAAGGACTAGAACAAAGATAATTGGCCCTCAAAGGGCATAACTATGAATGACAAACTAAATTACTAGCCACTTTTAGCTCTACATTTTCAACATTAAACTCTTTTAAAAGATTCCACTTGTAGAAAACCTGAAAAATATCTTTCTCTGAAAAAGACTACTTCACAATAAGAGTACATTTTATGTTGCATCTATCTCGTCTTTCCAGTAATCACTCGCATAATTATTTCTTTAAAGAAGGGTCACTTGCTGGGCACTGGTGGCTCTTGCCTGTAATCCTAGCTACTCAGGAGGCTGAGATCTAAGGATCAAGGTTCAAAGTCAGCCCGGGCAGGAACGTTTGTGAGTCTCTTATCTCCAATTAACCACCATAAAACTGGAAGTGGTAGACAGCTGAAGAGCTCAGGGACAGCGCTCAGGCCCAGAGTTCAAGCCCCAGGACCCACAAGAAGGAGGAGGGGAAAGGGGGGGAGGAGGGGGAGGGGAAGGAGGGAGTGAGGAGGAGGAGGAAGGGAGGAAGGGAGGAAGAGGAGGAAGATCTCTCAACCTCAACACTATAGACATATGGGGAGATAGAATTTGCTGCAGTGTCTTGCTGTGTCTTATGTATTATAGGATGTTAAGCAGTATCACTGGCTTCTCCCTTCTAAACGCCAGTATCATCCTCATCTGTGACAACAAAAAGTATCTCCAGACACTGCCAAACATCCCATAGGAGACATTCTTGAGTGAAAACAACTGCTTTAAAGACAGCAACATCAACTTAAATCTCTGCTGCAATTTGGGTCTTAATTGTCCCCAATGGCTCATGTGTTAAAAGTTTGGCTCCCAGCCTATGGCACCACGTGGGAGGTAGAAAGCCTAGCAAGTGAGACCTAGAAGGTCTTAGATGGCCAGAGGGCATGTGCCCTTGAAGGGGACAGTGGGATTGCAGCCGTTCCTGTCTCTGCCAGAGATAAGCAGTTTCCTAGGGCAAGCACGCCCAGCCCAGTGTACTGTCTCAACAGTGAAGAGCAACATGAACAACCATGAATTGCAATCCCCTCCAAAAAAAGAAAGAAAAAGTTAATTATAGTAACACAAAAATAACCAACAGAAGATTGGTACCAGGAAGTAAGGCTGTTGTGCTGACTATACCCAAGATGATGTGGAGAAGCCTATTCGTTTGCAGGTCTTCAGAAAAATGTGCAAATGCAGGTTAGAGAAAGCCTATAAGTGCTTCCAGCTAAGCTTAAGAGGCAATCCTAACAGGGCTCAAAAGCTGGGATACTAGTAGAAACACTGTTAAGAGAGACTATCCAGATGAAGTTTCAGATAAGAATGGGGATTCTTCTGGGAACTGGAAAGGAGATCTTTCCTATTATACCATGTGGAAAAAGCCTGGTTGCATTATGCCCATTCCCTGACGATTTGTGAGCAGCTCAGTTTAAAGGTAAAAGATCATGCATTGTACAAGAAACTGACGTGTTGAATTGAAACCCCTATGTGCAATTACCTAAAGATTTTTTTAAAAGCATATAATTAAAATTAAAGTGATTGACTAGTTAGTTCATCGGGGGAGGAAATTTCAGGACAGCATTAATTCAGGCAGCTGTAAGAATCAGGAGCAAACACAAAAGCAGAAAGGCTTAAATATTAGCAAGTTGGTGAGAAAAAAGAGCTACTAAGGAGGGTGCAGTGACTAAAGACATGTGACAATCAAAAACAGCCAAGAACTAGCTGGGCAATGGTGATTCATGCCTGAAATCTTAGCCACTCAGGAAACTGATCGAGGCTTGAGTTTCTTGAAGCCAGCCTGAGCAAAACAGTCTATGAGACCCTTTATCTCCAACCTATCAAAAGGCCAGAAGTGGAACTGAGGTTCAAGTGGTAGACTACTAGCACTGAGTAGTAAAGGCTAACTGGAATCAAGGAACTAAAGCAACCTGAGAAATGTGATGAGTTGAAAGACTTACTGGTAACAGGTTGAAGACTTGGCACTCACAAGAGGAATTGATCAAAGCTGATGACACTTGGCCTGGCACTTTTCTCTCTTTAATACTTCACTTTTTTCCAAATCCTCTAACGTCTGTTTTCTGGAATTTACTGAACATTTTCCAATGATGTTACAAGTATAGTTAGTTAAAATCTGCTTTCATTTCTTTTAATTATCGAGTGTAGTAAAGTGTAATTATGAGAAGAGTCCCATATACAACTTGCAAATACTAATTTGCCAAACTAATTTGGTTCACTAATTAATCAAGCTCTTAACAAATAAGCATTACCTCTATTCCTAATATTCCAAGATGAAGTACTCATTTCTTATTACTTGAAGGGGGAAAAAACACAAATCTCAAACTCAAAACTAAGGCATATCAATAAATAGAGGAAATTAGCTGATATGAGTGACTGATCAAAGGGGAACTTAAAACTTTTTATCTAAGGTTGGTGTGAATTCACATCACTTTTTAATTACCAGTTATGATAACTGAAAAACCTATTAAGATGGTAGACTGTCAAAGCATCAAAGATCTAAGCATCCCTACAAATTGCTATATTGCTTTGTGGTATTTAGCAATGTAAACATATTTCACATTCACTTCATTAAAAAAAAGTAAAAGTAATAAAGATATTATACCAAGGTGTTTATAACTTTCTTAAAAAGTTGCATTTAATTTTTTGTTAAACTTTCACTTCCCTCTCTAGTACAACATTTTTTATCATTTCTAAAACTAGTACAGATAGATATATATAGATATACAGATAGATATATTAGTATAGTCCAGCCTCAACACTGCCCTGTTTTAATTACATATTTATGTATATTTATATATATACACATATATATAGCTTATGCTTAAGCTAAGGCTACAATTTTCAGCAAAGTTATGTCATAAAAGAGTCATTTTATATACATTCCTTTGAAATGTTCATGTACTTGTCCATCTAGCTAGCTACTGTCCACATTCAAATATTCCCCAGAACTCAAGGACAACGTATTTTTAGCACTTTAAATCTTAGATTGTAGTTTTAGTAATATAAATCTCAGACTGAAATATAAATTTTAGATTGAAAACTCCTGGATTAGAAAAAAAAGTACATTATTTGAATAAGCAAAGAGGAAAATGGTATGAAATGTGATCAGATAAGCACACAAAAAATTGCATTAGACTCCATAGGTCATAGGAAACTTTCGCACTTTTATTGAGCAGGGAATCTCTGGAAAGTTACAAGCAGAGGCATAGCAAGGATTACACAAGGACTCGTTACCACTTTAAACTATATGACAGGTATTTTAGAGATAAAGACAATGAGGTTCACAAAATGTTAAGAACCTACTCAAAACCACAAAGCTAGTAAGTGGCAGTTGAGAATTAATCTCATCTTCACCAAATCTTTTAGCAATATTTCATAAAACTCCCTGCCGAGGACTTCTCTGCCATGCTATCTCTTCCACTGAGCACTATTTATTTCTCAATCTCTTCATTTATCTGTTTCTATCTTTTCCCCACTACACCAAATATGAGCATTCTCCAGGTTTCCCCAAGATTAATAAACAATTCCAAGCATATGACTCCGTCAGCAACCTTTAATTGACTACCACCCACCAAATGAAGTTCAAGTTCTATCTGACATTTCCTGAATAACTATACGTTATTCTACATGAAGGTCAAGCAAACCATTCCTCTCCCTTTCTATCACCTATTTCTACCTTTCCCAATCCTTTTTTCTTTCTTCAAGGTCAATAAAATGCCACCTCTACTATTACGTTTCCCTTTACTTTCCAAATAGCAGTATGCCTAAACATCAAAGCTCACAATCTCTGCATTAGTTTATATATTTTATCAGAAAGCATTTTTTTAAAAAGCTCTTTAGTCAAAAATTCATGGCAAATACAATATTCTAAGTAGTAAACAAAAAGTTGATTATTTAAAGTAATTATATAATAATAAAACCAACTGCAAACATGGATATGAAAACTATCTGATGAGCTAGATGTAGTACTGCATGCCCTAATCCCAGCTCTCCGGAGGTGGAGGTAGGAGTCATAAAGTTGAGCCCAGCCTGAACAAGACAATCCAATGGAGAGAGAGAGAGAGAGAGAGAGAAGGAGAGAGAGAGAGAGAAAGAGAGAGAGAGAGAAAGAGAGGTGTCACTGTAAGGATGAACCATGTCGATTATATTCCCTTATTATTCCATATAAATCTTGCTACCAATTTTTTTTCAAAATAAATCATTTTTGACTGGATAAATTTCCCCAGATAGAAGACCACTCCTTTTATTTCATGAGAAATTTCTAAAGAAGATGCAAAGGTAAATAATGCTAGCAGGGAAAAACACCAATGATCTGAAGGCCTCTTCAACGTTTTTTAGTTTAACAAATACCTGTCTTAATGAGAATCTGCTAGCCCAAAAACATGAACATTTAGAACCTGTATCCCAATATTTATTAATTTGAGAATTAATAGTTCCTGGCTCACATCTTATTTCTAACCAAGCAAATAAAGGTAAACCAGACAGAACCATCTCTAGTCACCTCTAATCACAGAAAACTGATAGAGAAAAGGGTAGGAGAGAAAGTGCTTATGCCTTCAATGCTCAACTAGAGTAATACTGGCAGTTGTACTTTGTTCTCCACAGAGATCAAATAACAAGTTCAACAAACTCAAATTGACACAACAATGAAAAGGAAAAGTCATCCTTAGTTTCCTTTAAAAGAAAATGACTTTTTCCGTCTCCAAAAGCAAGTAAAACAAAGCAGGTAAAAATCATGTACTTAGTGATTTGAAGAAGTAAATCAATACCTTCAACTCCTACCCCACAATAGGCCTCAAGCAAAATCAAAGATGGATTATGAACAATTTCAGTGGATGTCAGATAGTAAATACAAACAGATACTTTCAGCAGTTCGCATTATTCACTGATTTCAGGGTTTCTTGTTTTTGTTTTAGGGGGAAGAAAAAAAACAAAGGCAAATACATAATAGCAAAAATTTCAAAGCCTCATTGCTAGTCTTGTTTAATCTCTTTAACCAGCTAAACCACAGCTGTAAGAAACTCAGTCCATATCACTGAAGTGACTTCTTCATTTAGTGATTTGTCAAGCTTTTCACAACTAGAGACTATATATAAATTTATACATAAACATTATATATAAATTCATGAATAAATATTTCTTTAAGACCTACTGATGATAAACTGATACTTTATAATCTAACAAACTTGCTAAGAATGTTACTCCAAGCTGGACAGCAGAGGCTCATGCCTGTCATCCTAGCTACTCAGGAGACTGAGAGCTAAGATTGTCAGTTCAAAGCCAGCCCAGGCAGAAAAGTCCCTGTGAATCTTATCTCCAATTAACCACTCAAAAACCAGAAGTAAGGCTGTGGCTCAAAGTTGTACAGCACTACCCTTGAGTTAGAAGAGCTCAGAGACAGTGTCCAGGCTGAGTTCAAGCCCCATAACCAATCAACCAAAAAAAAAAAATTAACTACAGATTTGTTAGATTATATTGTTCAAATAGAGTAAATAGTGAGTGAACATTTTCAAACTCTGCAGAAGGATATACACATCTAAAGGTGAATGAAAACAAAAGTTTTAAGCTGGTGTCAGTGGCTCCTACCCGTAATCCTAGCTATTCAGGAGGCTGAGATCTGAGGATTGAGCATCCACGCAAGCTCAAGCATGAAGGTCTCCAATTAAGCCAGCAAAAAGCCAGAAAGAAAGTTGTGGCTCAAGTGGAAGAGTACTAGCCTACAGTTAAAAAAAGAAAAAGGTAAAAGACAGTTCCTGTGCCCTGAGTTCAAGCCTAGCTAGCACCACCACCAAAGAAGAAAATGAAAGTTTTTGAATAATCCCTTGCCCAAAGCACCGAAGATTCTCTATTTTTGGAATCAGATAAGGGTAAATGTCAATGTCAGTACCCTATTTCTCAAGAAAGCCACCTAGGTAGCAACCACTTGAATAAAGTTAGTTAAGTTGTCCTTCTTTGGAAAGGCACCTTAAGGACTTGAAGAACATAGAATTCACACTCCCAAATATGCAATTATGCAATCTAAATTTGCCTCGAAACCAAGAGCACTAAACTTTTAGTGGATGTCTAGAGATTGAATTGCATAATAACTCCTTTTCATGATCATCTGTGTAAGCAGGCAATGACTTCCTAAAATACATACTGGTACATGTGTAAGTTGTTAGCAAACATTACAAAATTGGTAGGAATCTATTTAGGAGCAGATCACAAAGGAGCAGTAGCTATGTGCACCTGATCATAAAAGGTTTTTTTTTTCTTCTTTGTTGCTGTTTTTGTTTTCTTTTCCTTTTGTCCTGTTTATCTGCCTTTGAGAGGATTAGGGGAGGCACAGAAAGGGTGAGACAAAGGGTGAATAAATGTGATACTCACTAGACACTATATTGAAAATGAACTATACAACTTGTGGGGACAGGAGGGAAAAACTGGGAGAGAGCAAGGGAAGGAGTAGCACTGTTCAAAAAGAAATATACTCTAGGGGCTGGGGATATGGCCTAGTGGCAAGAGTGCTTGCCTCGAATACATGAAGCCCTAGGTTCAATTCCCCAGCACCACGTATACAGAAAACGGCCAGAAGTGGTGCTGTGGCTCAAGTGGCTGAGTGCTAGCCTTGAGCAAAAAGAAACCAGGGACAGTGCTCAGGTCCTGAGTCCAAGGCCCAGGACTGGCAAAAAAAAAAAAAAAAATATATATATATATATATATATATATATATATATATATATACACTCTATCTGACTTATGTTACTGTAACCCCTCTGTACATCACCTTTGAAATAACAATAGAGAAATTTAAATTTAAGAAAAAAAGATACAAGAGAGCTAGGTGCCAGTAGCTTATGCTTGTAATCCTAGCTACTCAAGAGGCTGAGATCTAAGGATCATGATTCAAAGCCAGCCTGAGCAGTAAAGTCCATGAGATTCTTATCGCTAATAAACTACAAAACAAAGCTGAAAGTGGAGCTTTGGGTCAAGTGGTAGAGCACTAGCCTCGAGCAAAAGAAGCTCAGGGACAGCACCCAGACACTGAATTCAAGAACCAACACTAGTTAAAAAAAAAAAAAAAAAAAAAAAGGATACAAGTAGTAAACTGTTGAATGAGGATCAATATTGTTTTATAAATTATTTTAAAAATTCACAAGTACAATGCAGTTCTACATTCATAAATGTTTTAAGCATAAGATAAATGCATAGAAAAATCATAGCTACTAGAAAAGAAGCCTGAGTACAAATGTACACAATAAGAGAGTCATTACAATAGGAATAAAAAGAATCAATTTAGAACAATGTATGTGACAATAATTTCCCAATCAAAAGAAAATCATGTATCTCTATCTAATGAGATATATAAAATGAGACCTATTTTGCAGGTTCTAGAAAATACTCTCCCCAAACCATATTCTCTTCAGATTCCCTCCTCTTCTATCTATGATGGCAACTGCATCAATCAGACTTGAAATTCTAAGAAACAGATCTTTCAGTCCCCAGTCTGGAAGTCCACTACATTCTTTCTGCGAAATGCCTCTAAAATTGCCCTTTCATCTTCTTTTGTAGGCTGCATAGTGTCTTCCTCTCTCCTGTACTATGCTTGAGTTCTTTTATTCATACCTGTCTGTACTCATTCACTTAGGGACTTACTGAAGTACTGTGTGCTAGGTCTAAATACCAAGTATTCATTCTAACAGGAAATAAGACCCACATCACAATTAATGCGATATTTCAATAGCAACCCCACTTTATTAGCTAGGGCCTTCCTACAACTATTATCCCATTTCGATCCTCATGACAGCCCTAAAAATGACCATATTTATTTTCCACAAGGCAAAGAGACCGAACCACAAAGAGATTAAGTGATTTTCACATTGCTAATAAATTGCATATGGAAATGATAGGAGTCAATTATTTCTACCACATGAACTTCTAAACCACCTTTCCAATCCAGCCTGTCCATATCTACCAGATGTATCATTGTAAAGCATCATTTTTACCCTTGCCTCAAAAGATCCTTCAACATTTCCTTTAGCCTAACTTTCAGTTTGACTCTTGAATCAAAAATCAAGAATTGAATCCTATCTTCCTTTTCCTTACAAGCCCTGAAACTGTACAAAGTACTTAATTCCCTGATCTTCCATTTTCTTACCCATAAAATATAGGGAATAAGAGGGTGGAACTGTGTAAGGATTAAACAAAACAAAATATGTGAAAATCTAAACATGTAATAGCTTAATAAATAGAATCTACTGTTCTGAACTTGATTCACAAGCCTTCTGTTCCTCCTATGAAGCCACTGAGATTTCTGCCTCAATTCACACTATTACTTAATCTCTATTAGGAATAAGCATTCACCCAGGCTCATGCCTATAATCCTAGCTACTCAGAAGGCTGAGATCTGAGGGTCTCAGAGCCAGCCCAGGCAGGAAAATTTGTAAGGCCTTTATCTCCAATTAGCCACCAGAAAACTGGAAGTGGCTCAGAGACAGCACTAAGGCCCCAAGTTCAAGCCCTAAAACCAACCAAATAATTAAATAAAATAAGCACTCTATGACTATGTGCTACAAGAGTCAATGACTGTCCATTCTTAGCTTCAAAGATCACTTCAAGCTCCACTTCCTCCAAGAAACAATGAATTTCATTCCTACGTGTCACTGGTGAATGGGGGAAAGAAATATTCATATTCTTTTTTTTTTTTTTTTTTTTTTTGGCCAGTCCTGGGCCATGAACTCAGGGCCTGAGCACTGTCCCTGGCTTCTTTTTTGCTCAAGGCTAGCATTCTGCCACTTGAGCCACAGCGCCACTTCTGGCCATTTTCTGTATATGTGGTGCTGAGGAATCGAACCCAGGGCCTCATGTATACAAGGCAAGCACTCTTGCCACTAGGCCATATTCCCAGCCCCGAAATATTCATATTCTGAACAAAAAAAATGCTGTAATCATCGATTCATTTCATTCTTACAAACAAAGGTAGAGTAATGTGCATGAAGCCAAACAGCTCTGTAGTTGGTTAGAAAGAGCTAGGCTGTGAATCTAGATACTCCTCATTCTTATTTAAAGTCTAACTTCTTCCTATCACATTACCATGCATGGGGAACAAGGGGATATACATTTAATCAATAACTATGCAACACTTACATAGGGCACAGGGTCACAATACGCTCTAACTAGTCCCATCAACAAATAACTAAATACTGAAACAAATCTGTCATAAAATAATGCTTATCCTTAGGGCCTACAATAGGCTCTCAAACTTTCAAATCTCCATTCCACTTCAACAAAATAAAATGCTACTCAGTTCCCACTAATTTTGTTTTACAATCACTTATAAGATGCAAACCAAAGCTTAAAATACACAGCTGTGAAACAGGTAAGACCAATGAGATAGAAAATTTATCCCAGTTACCCAGGTGACTAATATCTGAAATTTTAGATTCAAAACCAGCCCAAGCAGGAAAGTGCTTAAGACTCTTATTTCCAATTTATTTCCAATCTTATTTCCAGCAAAAAGCCAGAGTGGAGATGTGGATGAGCCTTGAGCAGAAAAAGTTAAGGGGCAGTGCCCAGGCCCTCAGTTCAAGTCCCAGTACCAGCACAAAAAAAAAAGAAGAAAAGGAAAGACAAAGAAAAGAGCTATTTATGCACCTGCTTATTCAAGTGAACTTCCTTACCAAAGTATATAATAAATAAATTTTCTAGACTACAGACATAATAAATATCAAGCAATGGATAAACATTTGAACAAATGAATGAGTATGCTATGGATTTTTTGGAGGGAGAAATTGCATAACATAAACTAGTCTCCCACCTAGTTCATAATCCTGAGGTCAGGAACATGTTTTTTTATGATGTTAGGATTGATACCAGGGCCTTGCACATGGTAGGGAAGCACTTTACCCCTAAGCTGCATTCCCAGCCCAGAACAATCTTTTCTGTACAGTTGAATACATCAAAATCAACACTATGTATAGATGTTCTTTAAAAAAAATAATACATGGCCAGGCACTGGTGGTTCATGCCTATAATCCTAGCTACTGAGGAGGCTGAGATATGAAGATCGAGATTCAAAGCCAGCCTGGGCAGAAAAAGTCTGTGAGACTTATTTCTAATAAACTACTCAGAAAAAGCAGGAAGTGACTCTGTGGCTCATGTGGTAGAGCGCTAGCTAGCCTTGAACACGAAAAGGGAGAGCACAGAGCAGAGCCCTTGGCCCTCAGTTAAAGCCCAGAACCGACAGGAAAAAAAATATTTATATACATACATATATATATATATATATATATATATATATGACTGAGGCTGGAGCCACAAACCTTAATGGTGGAACACTTATATAGGACACATGAGGCCCGCTGAGTTCAGTCAAAAGCACTGGGGGGGGGGGGGGGGAACCTCTAAATCATGAAGTGGAAAAGCAGACAGCAAATAAGCATAAATATTTGCCACTGAAAGCCAAGAAGGACACTGTACTTCAAATAATAAGCTTACTTATTACCCCCTTGCCTGTCCTCTAGATCCTTACTCCTGGTTGTGGCCCCAAAAGCATTACTTGGGAGTTTGTTAGGAATGAAGCTTCTCTAAGCCTCACCCAGACCGGACTCAAAAACCTGAACTTGGTCCCTAGGGAATTCCCAACACACCACAAGAAAGCTTGAGACTCACCAGTCTAGACCATAAAAATGAAGCCTGGCTCCTGCAACCTCAGAGAAAGTCACCCTCATCTGGGCACTCTCTCTGTAATGACTAGAAACTTTTCAAGTGTACTGGAAACACGGCCACAACCCATTTTCAATCTATATTCGAGCATCAATCCAAATGGAACTTCTAGGAAAGATATCAAAACTGTGACCTCCTTCCCTCTTTTGAACAGGCTCTACGAGAAAGAAAATGAGACAAGGAACCTCAATGCCCAGCCAATAAATCTTTAATACCAAGGATAAGATAAGGCATATTAAAGATGTTCATGGGAACATTAAGAAGAGACGCCTTTTAACAGTCCTCAGTCAGTGTTACACACCTGTGTCCACGGAGTCTCTCTAAACTGCCCCCCCCCCGTGAAGCTTACAATGAAACAACCTAAAGTAAAAGGTGACACCAGTCACATCTCCACAACGCTTGAGTAACCGTGCTTTAAGAAGTCTCGTGCCACGAGTCAAACGTTTTTTTTAAAAACTCAACCTTGCAAAACCCTGAAGGTTGCGCTCTGGTCTCCCAAACACGGCCTGTGGTAACCGTGGTAACGAGGCACCGAGGGTCACACCCGCCTTTTCCTCGCCTTAGAGGAGGGGGACGCGCCAAACCGAGCTGCGGGGACTCCCGTCGCCGCGGCCCAGACCTGCGCGGGGCCCCCGAGAGTCGGCGTCGGGAGTTGGGAGCCCGTCCTCCGGGCAGCAACAGGCGGGCAGCATCGGGGTGACAGCTCCCTCCCGCGCCCCTCCCCGCGGGCGGCCCGCCCCAGCCCCGGGTGCACGGCCCCCCAGGAGCGAGGCCCGCACTCCCCAGGCCCCCCCAGGAGCGAGGCCCGCACCCCCCAGGCCCCCCCAGGAGCGAGGCCCGCACCCCCCAGGCCCCCAGGAGCGAGGCCCGCACCCCCCAGGCCCCCAGGAGCGAGGCCCACACTCCCAAGGCCCCCCAGGAGCGAGGCCCGCACTCCCCAGGCCCCCCCCAGGAGCGAGGCCCGCACTCCCCAGGCCCCCCCCCAGGAGCGAGGCCCGCACCCCCCAGGCCCCCCCAGGAGCGAGGCCCGCACTCCCCAGGCCCCCCCAGGAGCGAGACCCGCACTCCCCAGGCCCCCCAGGAGCGAGGCCCACCTCCCGCCCCACCCCCGGGCGCCGCCGCGCCCCCACCCGCCCGCCCGCCCGCTCTGCAGGCGGCCCCGACCCGGGGGGTCTCACCAGGTAGAGGGGCGCGTAGATCTTGAGGGACTCCTCCAGCGCGGCCCACGTGATCTGCACCAAGGACACCCGGCAGGACGGGTGCCAAGTGTGGCCGATCTCGTAGCAGTTGTGAGGGATGGACTTGCTGAGGGCCGCCATAACGAGGAGCCGCGCGCCGCGCCGCGCCCGGGAAGCGTCCCACCGAGGCTCTCGAGGGAGCGGCGCGGCCGCTCAACCGTCGCCCCCGGGCCGTGAGGGGCGCTCGAGGGACGGGATGGAGGGGAAAGGTCACGCCCGCCGGGTTACTCCGGGCCGAAGTCCTCGGATGTTGAGAGCTCGGCGTATAGCCGCTCGAGGGGGCGGGGCGCGCACGGGGAGGAGGCGGGGAGAGGCGGAGCGTGCGCGCTCCCACGCCCCGGGGTCGGGGGCTCCCGGGCGCGCTCCCGAGGCCCCGGCGCGCGCGCGCCACCCCGGGGAACCCGGAGCGACTCCGGAAGCGGAGGAGACCAGGACCTTGGCCGCGAGGGCGCGCCTGGGGCGTGCGGGCCGCCCACAGCTCGGGAACGCGTCTGCCTCCCCATCCACCGCAGGCGCGCGCGCGCGGCCGCGTGCTGCCGGGGCGCGCTAGGTGGGACAGGTGACTTGGGTCAAACTGTACTACGGCCACCGGCCTGTCCGAGCCCAGCCAAGTGGGGCTGAGGGTAGTGGAACAAAGGGCTTGAATGCTGTCGGGAGCTGGCTGGAAGGTTTGCGGAGGGGAAGGCCTGTAGTAAACACGCTCTGCAGAATTGCCAGGTCCCCCTGTCAAAGGGTGCATTGCCGGGTGCTGGACGCCTGGGCTGCCTGCTGGGTGCAGCAGGTCACATCTAGTCCAGACCCTAACCACTGAACAAATCTCATCTACGTTGTTTTTGGACGGGTGCACCCACCTGTCACACACACACACACACACACACACACACACACACACACAGGCAGTGGTGGTGTGGTGTGTTAGAATGCATGCCTAACTAGAGAGGTTGATCAACGATTGATGATTGGCATGCCTTCGGTATACGTATGTAGCCCACAGGATCTAGGGCAAGCAGCTTTTAGTCTGAATAATCTTAGGAAAGGATCTTACAGGTGGATCCTGGTATTCAGTCTTCCTCTAAAGCAGAACCTTTTGCAATCTGGAGAGACGGGGAATGAAAAGCAAGCAGTTCTTTTTAAACTCAGAGGCCCTGGATTCTTTTTCTTCTTTCAAATTCAGCTCAACATTTGAATCCTTCCCTTTGTTACGTAATATGTCCGAGTTATTATAGCTCTTTGGCATGTAATTGATGTGATTTGTTTGGAACTGGGCCTATGAATTCTGGAAAAACGGATAAAATCTTACGTCTTCGTGCCCACCTTGGGCTTCGATTATCTTTAATTTTATTCTTTTTCAGAAATACTTGTTTCAATACACAGTATAAAAAGCATGCTTCCCAGGGCTGGGGATATGGCCTAGTGGCAAGAGCGCTTGCCTCGTATACTTGAAGCCCTGGGTTCGATTCCCCAGCACCACATATACAGGAAATGGCCAGAAGTGGCGCTGTGACTTTAGTGGCAGAGTGCTACAGCCTTGAGCAAAAAGAAGCCAGGGACAGTGCTCAGGCCCTGAGTCCAAGGCCCAGGACTGGCAAAAAAAAAAAAAAAAAGCATGCTTCCCATCACGGGGCCTACTCTTTTTCTGTCTGAAGCCTCTGACATTTTGTCAACCATGTTGTAGCTCTCAAGCAATTGTGCCTTCTAGAGTTTCGCAGTATTGCCCAAGTTTTAGCTGCTCTGGGGTTTGAACTCAGGGCCTCACATGCTAGTACCACCATGCCCAAAGTCTCTTTGGGGTGTCGTTTCTTGATGAGCTGCCTCTTTCACTAACTTTATTGAAAATCTATGCATGACATAAGGTACCTGAGTTTCATTTTTCATTGTGAAAAATGAATTGCTATTTTTTAACAATATCATTTGGGACTATGGCATTTGAAACTACAGGTGCTTTGAAGGCAGAGATGGTCCCTTGTATTTCATTGTGTGGTAGATGATGCTCACAGTAGACTAGCAACATGTTTTGTTTTGTTAATACTTTGTAATTTTGAATTTTTATCTTTCTTTTTTATTGACTTCAGGGCTTCAGATTTGATAAACAGCCACACTACCACTTGAGCAATACCTCCAGCTGTAAACACTAAGATGACCTAGATAAAACTCTCTGCAGACTTTATCTGATAAGACCTAATTAAGAGGTTAATATGTCTTTGCTTAGTTACTCATTTTGTATTAGTTGTAGTTCTCATTTGGGAAAAAAAAAGTACTGCATAAGATTTCTCCAAGCATTATTTACAAGAGAAAATTAGTAAAAATGTAAATGTTTGTACTAAATAGATAATGAGAGACTATGACACATCCATATTAAAGAATACAAATAGTAAAAATAGTTAGACATATTGTATTGCCAATATTAAGGATATTCATGGTATTACATCAAAAGGTAGAAAAGCACAAACTATTTTATGTAGACTAAATTATTTCATAAAGAAAATTAGATTTTTAATTCATTTTTATCTCATATTTTATAAAATGGCAGAATTAATGTTGTGAAATGGATATTTTTACCAAAGGTAATAACCATCAAAATATCACTGGTGTCATTTTTCACAGAAATAAAAACATTCATTTTAAATTTTATTCGGAAACATAAAAGTCTCCAACTAGGTAAAATAGTCCAGAGCAAAAGAGCAATCAAGCCAGGCCCTGGCGGCTCACTGCTGTAATCCTAGCTACTCAGGAGGCTGACATTTGAAAATTAAAGTTCAAAGCCAGACTGGGCAGGGACATCTGAGACTCTTATCTCCAATTAACCGGTAAAAAACCAGAAGTAATGCCCAAGTAATGCCATAGTCTTCAGCAAAGAGAAAAAAAAAGGTCAGGGATAGTACCTAGGTCCTGAGTTCAAGCCCCAGCAGGTCTGATGCACACACAAAAAAAGAGTAATCACAGTATCAGATTTCAAATTATACTACAAAGCCATAGTATCAAAAAAAAAAAAGCCTGCATTATCACAAAGAATAGCAGAGCAGGCAATAGCAAAAAGACAGACACAAAGACGAATAGATCAGATAGAAGACCCAGAAGTAAGCCCACACAACTTCAGCCAGCTGGTGTTTGACAAAAGCACCAAAACCCTGAGTTGGAGAAAAGAAGACAGCTTTTCAACAAAAGGTGTTAAGAAAACAGGATATGCACATGTAGAAGACTGAAGCCAGACCCCTGTCTGTTATCCTGAACAAAACTCAATTCCAAGTAAATGAATGATCGGAATGATCTAGAAACCGAAACTTTTCAAGTGCCAAGAGAAAACCCTTGAAGACATGGGCACAGGTGACATTTTTCTGAATACAACCCCAATTACTCAGAAAAGAAGAACAAGGATCGGAAAAATGGTATGCATCAATTAAAAATCTTCTGCACAGTAAAGGGAACAATTACCAAAATCATAAGAAAATCTACAGAATAGGAGAAAATCTTTACCAGTTACTCATTGGATGAAGGATTAATATCCAGAATCTACAGACAGCTCAAAAATTAAGTACCAAAAGAATAAATAATGCACTTAAGAAATGGACAAATGAGGGGCTGGGGATATAGCCTAGTGGCAAGAGTGCCTGCCTCGGATACACGAGGCCCTAGGTTCGATTCCCCAGCACCACATATACAGAAAACGGCCAGAAGCGGCGCTGTGGCTCAAGTGGCAGAGTGCTAGCCTTGAGCGGGAAGAAGCCAGGGACGGTGCTCAGGCCCTGAGTCCAAGGCCCAGGACTGGCCAAAAAAAAAAAAAAAAAGAAATGGACAAATGAATTTTAAAAGACAATTTTCAAGTACAGATGGCTAACAAGTACATGAAGAAATGTTCAACATCCTTAACCATAAAAGAAACACAATCAAACTATCATTAAAATTCCATCTCACCCCATTCAGAATAGCTATCATTAAGAGGAGGGAAAGGGGACCTTATATCCTGTAAATGGAAATAGTACAGCCATGTGGAAGTCAGTATGGAGATTACTCAGAAAAATTAAAAATAGAACTGCCAGCTGATACTGCCATACTACTCTTGGACATATACCTAAAGGAATGTAAGTCAACATATTTTCAAGATACCTTACATGATCATGTTTACAGCAGCACTATTCACAATACTCAAAATATGAAATCAGTCTAGATGCCCATCAACCCATGAATGAAGAAGGAAATGTGGTATAAATACCCAAGGCAGCTAGCTTATGGTCTTTCTCATCAGGCCTTCAAAACAATTTGACTGGAGAAAACAAGGTTCTGTTTGGAAGTGGACACCAGGGGAAACAAGGTAAAAGGAGAGATGAAGAGGGCTATGAATATGTGTATTTTGTACACACAGATGAAAACAGAACACTGGGGTGTATGCATGTGAGGAAATATCACACTTTTCAGAGCTAACGTATACTAATAAAAGATAAAGAATAAAATGTAAATGTGTATGCATATTTGAACATATTTCTATTGGATAAGGTATAGGAGATCACATAATTAAAAGGACGAAAAGCTCTTTCTTCCTCCTTTCCCTTTATATGCTACCATATTATTTAATTTTTCCCAACTTTCATACAATAGTCCTGGATTCCAACATTTGCTTCTATGTTAATATTTTGGTTGCTACAGTTTATTTTAGACCGTGAGTTCTAATTGTTTTAAATCTTTAAATGTCAAAAAATGTCATTACTTTACCCTTATTCTACCTCTAATCAATGATAATTTGGTTACTTATAGAATTGGGGATTCAAAAAAAACTTTCCCTCAAGATTTTCAAAGAATTTCTCTATCTTCGGACTGGGAATATGGCCTAGTGGTAGAGTACTTGCCTCGAATTTCTTTATTTTCTCCCTCCATAGAATTTTGCTAAGACATCCAACATTGTTGGTTCAATTATCTGTCTTTCTCCTTTGCTGGGTTTGTGGATTTTCTCTCTTTTCCCTTTGAAGTCTTGCTTCATATTTCTGATTGTGTGTGTGTTTCAGTACTAAGGCTTGCACTAGAGATCTTACACCCTTGTTTAGCTTTTATGCTCAAGGCTAGTGCTCTACTACATAACTCACATCTCCATTTCTAGCCTTTTGCTGGTTAAGTGGAGATTAGAGACTCTTGGCTGTGTCTGCCCATGTTGGCTTCAAACCATGATCCTCAGATCTCAGCCTTCTGAGTAACTGGGATCACAAGCATGAGCAACCAGCACCCAGTTTTTAAATTTCCCTTTTCCTGACATTTAGTGAACTCTTTTATTCTGAAGTATCATATCTTAGTTCTGTTCTACAAAATTAAAACATTTCATCTGTTTTTGGGAAAATTCTTGGAAAATCTATTGGACCAGACAGTTTTTTGTTTTTGTTTTTGTTTTTTTTTGGCCAGTCCTGGGCCTTGGACTCAGGGCCTGAGCACTGTCCCTGGCTTCTTCCCGCTCAAGGCTAGCACTCTGCCACTTGAGCCACAGCGCCACTTCTGGCCGTTTTCTGTATATGTGGTGCTGGGGAATCGAACCTAGGGCCTCGTGTATCCGAGGCAGGCACTCTTGCCACTAGGCTATATCCCCAGCCCCAGTTTTGTTTTTTTTAAACCAGAGATCTGCACATAGAACTAAGGAGAGTTAACGAACTGGAAGAATTAGGATTTTATTGTCACTAGAGGTACTATTTCAGTTTTAAGTTTAGTGACCTCTAAATGTTTTCTGCCATTTGAATATAGGAAACAAACCGCAGCAATACTGTTAACATTGTCCCCAAGAAAAAGCCCAGATATTGTCATGTAACTATAGCAGAGCTCAAAAACAACACTAACTCAACTGCCAGGTATCATTAGACAACATACTACTGTGTTGTTTATTAGAAAATGTTAATACTCAGATAACTTTATTTTCATAGAATTGATTTCTTTTACAATGTGATATATATATACATACATATATACATATACATACATATATATACACATATATATGTACATCTTCACACATGGACATGAAGTATTCTGACCATATTCTTCCACCTTCTCACTCTCCATTCTCACCACCACCCTCACCCAAAACAGGACCTACTTTCTATTCCTACCATTCTTTGTTTTATTATTATATGCTAATTATTCAAAGGAGTTTCACTTTGGTGTTTCACATATGCATATACAGCACACACACACACACACACACACACACACATACACACATGTGATTTGTCAGGGTTGCAGTTTTGGTGATCAAAGATTTTCAGTATTCATACAGAATGACATCTTAAAGCTGGCATATATATTATTAATTTTGCATTTTTAAAACAAAAACAAATTCATTGCTAGATTCTTTCCCTTTCTCTCACCCCAACTCCTCACTTCTTGCAGTTATATACCCTTCCAAAGTCTACTTTACAAACCAGGTGCTGGTGGCTCACACCTACAATCCTAGCGACTGACTCGGGAGAATGAGAGCTGAGAATCACAGCTGGAAGCCAGCCGGCAGCAAAGTTTGTGAGATTCCTATCTCCAATTAATCACCAGAGTCAAAAGTGGAGCTGTGACTCAAGTGGTAGAGCACAAGCCTTGACCAAAAAAAGGAAAGAAAGCACCCAGGACCTAAGTTCAAGTCCCAGTGTCGGCACAAATACTTTATAAGTGAGAAAATTAAGGGTGCTATAGACTAAACATTTATTCAAATCACATAGCTAGTTAATAACTGGGTTGGGACTAGAATGCAGATCTTCCAGTTCCCACTATAATGCCTACTCCTTTTTGGCTTTTGAAATATATCCATGTCCAGAAGCTAATGGTAATGATATTATAAGCTATAGTCTAGGGGGGAAAATCTTGGTTTTTTGTTTTGTTTTGTTTTGGTTTTTTTTTTTAGATTGGGCACATATTCTCTCTGCTTCAAACACAGGTCAGTCTGTTCGTTCGAAAATACTTTTCAATACTTGGTATGTTACAAGCACTTATCTGGCATCATAGTACAACATTAAGCAAGACCCACTCTCTTTTCACATGAAACTTCCCAATGAAGTAAGGATAAACATTGGGGAAATATTTAACTCTTCTCCCCTTCTTTATCTGCCTTTCTATTCACATTTCAACAGTACTACTTCAAACACAGCTTCTCTCTGAAGCCTTTAGGTAGAGTTACTTGCTTTTCACTGAGCTTCTCTACCAGGTGGTCTATATCTCTGCTATCAACTGAAAACAGCCTACTTTAAAATTTTTTTTAATTCAAATATTATTTTCCGGGGCTGGGGATATGGCCTAGTGGCAAGAGTGCTTGCCCTGTATACATGAGGCCCTGGGTTCAATTCCCCAGCACCACATATATAGAAAATGGCCAGAAGTGGCACTGTGACTCAAGTGGCAGAGTGCTAGCCTTGAGCAAAAAGAAGCCAGGGACAGTGCTCAGGCCGAGTCCAAGTCCCAGGACTGGCCAAAAAAAAAAAAAAAAATTATTTTCCATTGGTAATTTTTAATGACTGGCAAAAATCTACTTTTATCATTTGGGCTAGTGGTCAAAATATGTGCACGCTTTCCAACTGTTGTTAATTATAAAACTTTAAGGTCTATTCAGGGACAAATTGAGAAAATCCACCTTTTGTTTCAATGTATCTGAATCTACAGTCTGTACAACCTAAACCCACTAACCTCCATACCTCCATATTCATTTTGTTTCACATGACCCATGACCACATGACCCATGACCCATGACCACAGAAAGGGGATCCCCTGCCCCCACAAAGTTCACTTTCATGACTTGGATAAATTTAATTCTGTAACCTTTGTAAGATTCATTTTGAGTTTTTGTTGACAAGTCAGGTATCTGTGTTTCTTTTTTTCTTTTTTTTTTTTTTTTTTTGCCAGTCCTGGGCCTTGGACTCAGGGCCTGAGCACTGTCCCTGGCTTCTTCCCGCTCAAGGCTAGCACTCTGCCACCTGAGCCACAGCGCCCCTTCTGGCCGTTTTCCATATATGTGGTGCTGGGGAATCGAACCGAGAGCTTCATGTGTAGGAGGCAAGCACTCTTGCCACTAGGCCCTAGTCCCAGCCCAGGTATCTGTGTTTCAAAAAAGAAAATTTGTTCCAGACTTATGTGGCAGAGAAAAGGCAATGTTCCCTGGAGAGAAGCCCAGTCTTCTTTCTGCTCTTATCCTGGGCTAGACATGCCGCTGAGAGTGATGTTCTCAAGAAAATCAGAGAGTAAAGGGTAGATAGTCACTCAGTATCTACAGCCCAGCCTGATAATGGGGCCAAAGCATTCCATTGCTGGGTGGAGATGGTCCCTTGAATGTTGCAGTACTAGTCACGTTTGCAAGAAGTGGACCTTTCATTACTCTGGAACCTTTGATTCATCATCCACCCTTGGTGTGGGGGAGATAATCTATATGATTGTAAAGATAATCTCTAGGACTATAACATAGACAATATAATCCTCAAATCTCAGCCTCCTGAGTTGCTTGAGCCACCAGCACCTAGCTTAGACCTTCTTTTATATCTCTTAAGCCCTATGCTGAACAGGTTGCCAAGGTACAAAGACTATTTTATAATGTATTCCGGGAACCTATGGTTAGTCTACCTGGACCCCTGAACAGAGACAGATCCTTTCCTAGAGTGGAAGTTTGATCAAAGAACTAAACATTTCTGCATAATAATGTTAAAAGTTGGCTTTACTATTGTCAGACCTACATTTCTGTAGTTTGTAATGCCTTGAGGTACTTCAAGTGTGGGTGTAGCTTATGTCAGTGTCTGCAATGTTGCTTGTATTAATGGAGATATTAATATAATGTTTGAGCTACTTCCCACAGGATATCAAGGGTGAGGACATTCGGACTATAAAAACCACAGTTCTGATTATGAGTTTATGTAGACTGTCATTAAAAATAAAACTAGGCTTGGCATAGTGACAAAAGACTAATATTACCCCACAGGTAGTAGTACTCCAGTACAAATTTTGAATAATCGACACTCATTGGATATTTTGTTTTTATGGCTCATGGAAGCTACAGGGAAAGGCCTGACCCCATGAAAGAGAAGGGCTGGAGTTTCCCAGAGAGTGGACAGGAAATGAGAATAGGGGAAGCAAGCCTGCAAGTAGGAAACCTGAGGGGGAAATGTGGTCTTCCTTCTCCTGTGGCTACTTGAGATTGGAGCCTTTAGCAGAGTGACCTGACTAGAGGTCACTCCCAACGGGAGAAAACAGTCAGAGCCTGCCAGATAGCCCAGTCTTGGGAACTAGGCAGAGAGGCATCCGCCAAGTTCCCAAGATAGCCTGGGCTTTGGCTGGTGCTATCTGAGAGTGTTCATGACCAATAGTTATTTTTCAACTTGTCAGTTTTATGGCACAGATGTGCCGAGGTTTGTGAACATCTTCCCTCCCTCTTCCAGGCCAGGAGAACCGTGGTGAGCATCAGCCCTGGGAGCCTGTGGTAGGCGCGGTGAGCAAAACAGAACCACAGGGTAGCTAGGGCAGTGTGGGCATGTGGAATGCGTGAGGGACTGAAAGGCATGGAGACCTACTTGTGGAAAGGAGTCTCATAAAAGATACAATGTCCTGTCATCAGATGAGATGAAAGTTTAAACCACAATCTCCTGGGCATTATGAGGCAGATCTGACCTCATCTTTAATCACAGTGTACAGGTAGACTGACCGTAGGCACTTGGAATGTACTATAAAATATAGTCATTGTACCTTAGTAACCTGTTTAATATAAGGCTTGAGAGTTATAAAAGAAGGTTTAAAAGGGTTCCCAACAAAATTTGCAGAAATTATATTGATCATATACATTTTACAGCAAATCCTGAATCCATTCATGGACCAAGCAGTATGGTCGAAACTGAAGCAGAGCCACTGAAATGTTGCTGGTATAAATCTCACGATATTTTGGATAGATGTGTGATCATATACTCAGTTCTAATTAAACAAACAAAAAGACTTTAATCTCCTCACATTAGAACAGAGGGGAATCTGGTAGCACATTCTTCAGAACCTTTTTCCTCCTTCCAATTTTTTTAGGGCCCTAGGAACACACTATCCAATTAGCAGCTCCATTTGACTTTCCCTGAAGTCCTCAAACCTAATCATCCACTGTGATTTATTTCTTTTTCTTTCTTTTCCTTCCTTCTTCCCTCCTTTCTTTCCTTCCTCCTTCCTTTCCTCCTTCCTTTCTTTCCTTCCTTCCTTCATTTCCTTCTTCTCTTCCTCCCTTCCTTCTTTCCTTCCTTTCTTCCTTCCTCCCTTCATTTCTTTGTGCTGGTACTTGGCTTTGAACTCAAGGCTTGCCACTGTCACTTGGCTTTTCCACTCAAGGCTGGTGCTCTACTACTTGAACCAAACTTCCATTTCTACCACTATGATCCTCACTTTCTCCCGGTATCACTGCTGAAAATGTGTATGCCCTTGTCTGGCTGGACTCGCAGCAGCTGCACGGCCGCTGGTTCCGTTCCTTGAACTGACCAGTGGGTACTTTGGTGGAGGGTGACTTCCTAAGAGACCAAGCTCTTGATGCCCTCACGAGATCTCCCAGTCCTCAGCACTCAGCTCTCGGTGCTTTGCATCAACCTTCAAGACCTGTCAGTGCTATCACACTCACTCAGACCAACGTTGTTTGTTGGCCCCTTTACAAGACCACCAAACCAGAAGCCAGTGCATTTTCCATTTCAACCATAAAGACACCAAAGTGTAATTTCCATTCCCAACCCCCACCCCACCCCACCCCCATCCCCCCTGCCAGAAAACAGACTATCCCATTCCTATATGGCTGATGTTCAGGCCTCCATCTTCTCTTCACCCTTAGGAACCCAGATCCTTGCTTGCTTTCGTAATTTAGAAAGTCTGGAATGGATCCTGCACTGTTAGCTCATAAGAAATGATGCTATATATATTTGTGCGTGTATGTGCGTGTGCGCACATGCTGCTACTGGGATTTGAATTCAGAACTAGAAAAAAGTTAAGCTTTCCCTTAGCTTTTTCACTCAAGGATGGAGTTCTGCCGTTTAAGCCCCATCTTCACTTCCTGATTTTTACTGGCTAAGTCTTGTCCAGGCGGTCTTTGAACCTCAGTTCTCACATCTAGGCTTTCTGAGTAGCTAGGATTACTACTATGAGGCAACAGCACCCACTTAGCTACAGCTTTTGTACCTTAATAATTAATTCCCCAAGTCCTACTCAAGCAAAGACAAGACTAAGTTTAGGTTCTGGAGACACATTCTTTAACCACAGTTAGAAACAGCCTATGAATACTATCTCCTGTAAAGTGAGAAAGACAAATAATGAAATTAAAATGATAGTATAATGTCAGATAAATGGGTACATAAAGGCAGAGACAGAATACTTAACTTTTCTTTGAGTTCTAGAGGAATGAGAGATAGAATGTTCAAAGAATTTGAACCAAGTCTTGAGGAAATGATAGGAGTTTAGCTGCTAAATAAAAGAGTAAGATGTATTCCAGGAATACATTCATTCTGGTAAGTATCAGTAAGAGAACTCATTCATATATGTGTATATTTAGGTATATATGTGATAGATATAGATGGACATATATATATGAATATACATATGTAAATATATAGCCAATTATGTATGTTAACATTTTCCCACAAAGCTTCTTTTTGATGTCACTTTAATCTTATTTGTTTATTTATGTATGACCATCCTGGGCCTTGAACTCAGGGCCTGGGTGCTGTCCCTAAGTTTTTGTGCTTGAGGCTAGTGCTCTACCACTTGAGCCACTGCCACTTCTGATTTTTTTGGTGCTTAACTGTAGATAAGAGCCTCACAGACTTTCCTGCCTGGGCTAGTTTCAAAGCACTATCCCCAGCCTCCTGAGTAGCTAAGATCACAGATGTGAGTCACTGGCACCTGGTAAATCTTACTATTTTTAACTTGATATTATTTGGCTACCTTTCTGTATAAGTACATGTAATTCTGTATTGTTCTTTAAATTTTTTTCTCTGTGTAAAAAGAAAAGGACATCTTCTGCCTTTAGTATCCATTTAAGTATAGTTCCATTCCCAGCAGTAACAGTTATCCGTCTGAAAATATCCTTCCACTTCTCTTACACATTCAAACACACACACATACATACACACATTTAAATGCATACATGCATGTGCACACACAAGCAATGTATTAAATTTCCTTTTGCATAAATGACATGATGGATAGTGTTAGGTTCAATTTGTATTCAATTTTAATTTTAAAAGACCAACAAGGACTGTATACTTTCCATCATTGCAGGTGCTTTTCCTCCTATGTTACATGTGCCTAGCCACTGAAAGCTTGTCAGAGTCACTGGAAATTGAGCCACTTTACAGAAAGATATTAGTGAGATGCCCCTAGGACATCTGACTCTCCGAGGTTCCCTTACTGTTGGCTTTAGCATAGCACAATCCATCTGAGAGAAAAAGGATAGGAGGGGAGAGTGAAGGAGAAATGGTGCCCAAGCAGTTAGCCATATCTCTGGAGTGCTGAGACTGTTGTGTCTCTTGTGGTCAAGGGGATGGAGGTCAAGTAAGTAAGATCTTGGAGGAAAAAGCAACTAAGCAAAGTGTAATCATCAGAGATTGGAAGATAAATATGCTATGAGAACCAAGTGGGAGTGAACTCCAAGGGATTTTGAAAGTTTACTTTAATGTGTTAGTATAGCCTTTCGCCCCAAATTTCTCAACAAATTCTCTGTAGGAATCTTGTAAGCCCCAGAGTCCTTAACTAATGTTACATGAGGCAATTTGATGTGTCTATTTGTACAGATTATTTGCTAACTTTTGAGCAAAATATGATTTTAAAATGTCCTGTGCCTAATGATATTTCAAGGTAAGAAAATGCTCTGGAATGCTTCCCACTTTCCAAACGTAATACTTTCCAAAATAAACGTTGGAGTAACTACAAGGTTGATAGCATGTGAACATTTTAATTCACACAATAATATTCTGAAGTTTATGGAAGCTTGGCCCTTTTCCAGGAAGTTTGGAAGTTTAAAGGCTAGCTGTTTCTTCTCTGGGGGAGAAGGAGGGAGCATGCGACTCAGAATTGGAAAATTGGAGAGGAGATCACAAATGGCATGAAGTTAAGTAAGAAAAAGTACCCAGAAATCTGTAGTGGGAAAAAAGCCAGTTATGTGGAAGGGAAGGACTGGTTACCATCAAAGATCTCAAAATGAGGGCCTCGGAGGAGAAATGAATGAGAACCTAACAATGCCTTGTTTTTTGCTCTTCCAGCGCAGGGGGCTAGTATAATGAGATCCAGGTGGAATGCTGGGCTATCAGAGCTTCCCAGTCTGGCTTATTTAGAAGTCCGCTCAAACCTTTCATGCATATAGCTCACATGACACCTCTGCCAAGGAGCCTACCGTGACAGCCTGAGGGCAGACTCAAGCCATCATTCTGTGAAGGTGATTTGTTTCCTTATCCTTTTCCTCCACAGTCCTTGAGATTCTCAAGACAAGGTAGAAATAAACACACAGTCAGGATGTTGAATGATGATTGAATGAGCCTCTCTGCTTAGAAATAATCTCCCCTTCCTCTGGGCTCTAGCATGCATTGCATTTATCTCACTCATGTGATCCTTTCCACATTCTACCTTGTGCTACAATTTCTGTGCATCTTAGATCTACCAAACTCAGAACTCTTCTACAAGAGGGATGAGATAATGCAGGCAAAGTATTAGTGCAATAGCTGCTGGATAAATGGTGGCTATTATTATTTGTGTAATGGAGTTTCTAGAGGAACAGAAAATTTATTTTTAAAAAAACTTCAGGAAATCACACTGGAACATATCATTTTTATCTTGTAGCTGTTTCATAAGTGAATGATGACAACTACCAGCAACGTATTGCCTTGGAATAGAAATAATGACATGGCTTAGTCTTGATACACTTGTTTTTCTCCCCTGGTCTTGGCTAGGAAACTGAGATTGGGGCTTGAGGTGAGTGATGATGAGTTCCAAATGCAGGTGGCACCAGGCATGCGGTGATCCATTGTGATCAATGCATTGTTAGTGGCACTACCTGGCAATACTTCAAGAGGCAGGCAATAGGGCATCCCTGAGAGAAAGAAAGAGAAAGAGACTCTAGCACTTTCTCTTTGAGGTTCTAGGTTATTAAACCTCCATTGAATTGGGATAGTATTCAGTGAGATCATTAGCGGAAGAACCAGAGTTCAAGAGAGGCCCTGTCTCAAAGGGAGGGGCATCTGGACTTCAGGGCCACCAGAAACCACAATGGGACCCACTGAGCGTGAACCAGGGCTCAGAGTAGCTGAACTGTGAGTGTGAAACTTGATGATCCACGTGCCAGGATGGAATCTGCAACAAAATGGCACCCTCTCATCAGTAGACAAAGTCCAGGAGACTGTCAGGGAACAGCCATGACCCCTTATGAGAGAGAGAGAGAGAGAGAGAGAGAGAGAGAGAGAGAGAGAGAGAGAGGGAGAGAGAGAGAGAAAGAGAGAGAGAGAGAGTGCAAAGAACCCCTTGGAATCATCTATTCTCTGTTCTCTTCACCTGGCTTCGAAAGTGAGTCATAACCCTTTAGATGGAAGAAGTTTTTTGATTTAAGTAATTCAGGGACAGAGATAGTAAATGTCTTGCTAGTGAAGGTGTATGAAGTCATGTAAATAATAGAAGGAATCCAAGAGATAGGACTACAGTTAGATCCCAGGACAGTAAATGAGACATAGTGGCTTCATCTTCTTCACTATCATCATGGTCATTGATAGCTTCATGCTCTAGGAACATCTGGCGCACATCTAGGACATGCTGGGTGCAAGCTCAGGCAGCCTGCTTGTGCAATAAAGTTGTGAACTCAGATCGTTTCAGATAAAGCCTGAGAAACTGACTCAGACCTACTCAAGCATATGTGATAGCTCAGGGACATTGTCACCAGAACAGCTTTCTGAGCTGCATTCAGCACCGGCCAGAAGAACAACTTGGAGGCTGGGAAGGTGGCTTAGTGGTAGAGTGCTTGCCTAGCATGCATGAAGCCCTGGGTTCCATTCCTCAGCACCACATACACAGAAAAGGCCGGAAGTAGTGCTGTGGCTCAAAGTGGTGGATGGTTGGACTTGAGCCAAAAAAGCTCAGGCCCTGTGTTCAAGCCCCAGGACTGAGGTGGGGGGTGGGGTGGGGGAAGAACTCTCCCCTATGATGTCACCTGGAAGGTCCCGGATGCTTAGACTGGGGTTTTAATACCACTTGAATTTCATCATCGTGGACAGTGTGTGCTCAGATGTTAGGCCCTATATAACTGGCTGGGTGCAGAGTTCCAATATGGGAAGAACTGAGCTCACTCGTAAGCTGAGTTGACATATGAAACCAGAACAATAACACAAGGAAAAGGAATTCCTGGGGGGGGGGCGGTTGGTTTACTTACATGTACGATTTTTCTTTTAATTTAGAACCTATTATTTCATATGAGAGTAACCCCTTACCCATCTTTTCCTCTGCCACAGGGTAGTCATCAACGTCTTGGGTTTAAGTTACTTGGCGCCAAGAGTGATTATGTTTTGCAACCTGTATGGGACCTCTCATACCTCTCAGCTTCCAAAGTTTGTTTGTGTGTCATTTATATGCTAAATGACACTTTATATACCCGGCACTACCCCTGATGTAAAACAGGGCCTGAAGAAATGTTAGTGATTCCTCATTTCTTCCTTCATTACAAGATTCTTTTCTGTATCCTTTTGTTTTTTACCTTAGCGTGATGTGTGAACCCACTGCAACCCAGGACCCTTGTACCAGACACGTCAATGTTGGCACTGGGGCTTGCTGTCAGGGCCTGGTGCTGTCTCTTAGCTTTTTCACACAAGAATGCTGCCACTTGAGCCACGGCTCCATGCCGCCTTTGCTGGTTAATTGGAGGTAAGAACCTCATGGATTTTCCTACACAGACTGGCTTGGATCTGCAGTTCTTAGATTTCAGCCCCCTAGAGTAGCTAGGATGACAAGTATGAGACATCAAGAGCCCAGCTTTTCGTTTTCATTTTAAATCGTTGTTTTTCTTTAGCATATTGTTAAGATGTACAACCTGACTCTGGAGGTGGCCATCTTTCAAGGAGATGTGCTGGATGGTGAAATACCAAGGACCAGGTAAAATGCAGAGGTGAACCAATCCCTTGAAATGGACCAGGTAGATTGCAGACATTAAATCTGAGCTCTCAAATGCTTCCCCATGTGAGATTCAAATCATGGTCTGAAAAAAGAAGACAGTCAATAATATTTATGAATAGGGACAGAGCCCGTCAGAATCTCACCAAGTCCATAAAAAACATCTCTCCACGGTGGCAGCAATAGCAGCAGCAATAGCAGCCGGCACAAGATCCTCTGCCTAGAAAGCCACCCTGTGGGTCATTATATTGTAAGGTAGAACTCTGTCA
Source organism: Perognathus longimembris pacificus (assembly GCF_023159225.1). Classification (NCBI taxonomy): domain Eukaryota; kingdom Metazoa; phylum Chordata; class Mammalia; order Rodentia; family Heteromyidae; genus Perognathus; species Perognathus longimembris. The sequence continues at coordinate 9,031,787 of NC_063173.1, read as the reverse complement.
CCACAGCAGAGAAGCCACCACTCAATAGCCCCAATTAGGAGCCTTTATTGGAGAGACGGAAAGCCCAGCAGCCCTGAATGCAGCTAGCACAAAGCTGACTTAGGCCCAAACCACACAAGGCGTGTGGAATCAAACCCAACAAAAGTGTTCACACGAGCAAAGCAAACCAGATGAGGACACTTAAACCTAAGAGAAACGCAAACCATCTAGGGGAAATCAAGCGCCAGTTACCTAGGGGAAGCATAGACCCAGTCTCCTTACTTCAACTAGATCCTCAGAATTGAGTAATCTCCCCTTCCACCGTCCCGCAGGTCCCAGCAACCATTCAACTCTCATTTTTGAAGATTTTAAAGACTGCATATGTAAGCAAAATCCTACAGTGTTGGGTCTCTGATCAACTTATTCACTTAGCATAATGCCTACAGATCCATTGGTATTGTCACAAATGATGGAATTCCCATGTTTATCGTGACTGAACAGTATTCCATTGTATACATACCCTATTTCTTTACCTATAGATCTATCAGTGAACATAAGGTTGTTTTCATGCCTTGGCTGCTATGAACAATACTGGAATGAACACAGGAATGCAGGTATGTCTTGGAAATATTGCTTTCATATCCTTTGGGTAAATAACTTGAATGGGATGGCTTGATAACATGACTGTCCTAATTTTAATTTTTTGAAGAACTTTATACTCTTTTTCATAATGGCTGAAGAAATTCCCATTCCTACCTGCAGTGTATTATAAGGTGGGTTACTTTTCTCCACATGCTCACTAACCCTGATCCCTTGTCTTTTTTTATAAGTCATTCAAACAGGTAGAAAGTAATATCTAATTGTGTGTGTGGGGGGGGGGGTTCTTTCATTTTGTTTTGTGCTGATACTGGGGCTTGAACCCAGTGCCTGGGCACTGTTCCTTAGCTATTTCACTGAAGGCTGGAGCTCTACCATTTGAGCCACAGCTCTACTTCCAGCATCTTTGTGGTTTATTGGAGATAAGCATTTCACAGACTCTCCCACCTGAGTGGACTTTGCACTGCAATCCTCAAATCTCAGACTACTGATTAGTTAGGCTTTACAAGTGTGAGCCACCAGAGCCCAGCTTTATTGTGGTTTTGATTTGCATTTCCCAGAAGATGAGGGAGGTGAAACACCTTTTCTCATACTTGTGGTCTACTTGTGTGTCTTCTTTGGGCAAAAGTCAGATCATTTGTCCATTTTTGAATTGGATTATTTGAAGTTTTTGCTAATGAGTTGCATGAGCTCCTTACATTTACTTTGGATAGTAACTCCTTACCAGAGTTTTGGTTTGCAAACACAGTCTTGTAGTCTAAGGGCTGTCTTGTCATTTGTGGATTGTTCCCTTTCATTGCTTGATGTGGTCTTGTTTCTCTTGCTTACTTGCCGTTGCTTCTGTACCTTGATATTCATTTAAAGGTCTTTCTGCTGGCCAAGGGCAAGGAACATTTTTCATTGATTCCTTTGCTTTGTTTGGGGTATTTGATGTCACCAAACATTTTCTTTCTTGGAGTTCTCTCCTCCCTTTGTTTCCATGACAATCCATCCTACTTTCCTCTCCAATTTTCTTCCTTGTCTTTTCTCATTTGGTCAGCCAAGCCTCCTCTATTTCCAGAGTTATTCCTTCATCTGCCTTTCCTTTCCACTTGGCACATTACTTCCTTGACTTCAATTTTCATTCATAATCGAATTGCCTTCTTGTTGATTGGCCTTAAACTTGTGATCCTCCTGTCTTGAAAGCCTCCCGAGTGCTAGGATTACAGCTAAGTCCTCTACATACAGATTTATAATGCTATCGTGCTCTCTGTGTCCATATTTTTGATTCCCTCATGAACATAAAATTTAGGGTATATAAATAAAATTGTATCCTCTCCCTCCCCAGGTTAGTTCTTTATTCAGCAGTCTTTTGTTTTTTTCTTTTTGAACTTGTACTGGGCTTGAAGCCAGTGCCTCTTACTCTTCAGCTTTTGACTCAGTTTGACATTCTAGCACTTGATCTGCACCTCCACTTTCCTGCCATCCTCTTTCTTCTTTGTTTTTTGAAACTTTAAGTAGTTGTACAAAGGAGTTGCCAGTCAACAAAGATAGTGCATGAATATGATGAATTCTGATCAATGTCACCCCTTTCATCATCCTCCCCCATCTGGACCAACTTCACCCCGTCCCTCAATTCTCTTAGCTCTACAGAATATGCACTGAATCTTATGACTACATTTTCCCCACCTTCCTATCGTCAATTTTGTCTATGTCCCTCTCTACAGTCGTATTTCTATTAGTGCTATCACTAGTTCCTCATTCATCTATGCAGTCATATGTTATTGATGCTCTCTCTTTCACATCACCCTCCTCACACACTGAGGCAATGATGCTTACAAAATCATGCTGTGTTCTAGAAACAATCAGAAGAGGGAGGGAAGCAATAGAATATCCTGGCCAGTGGGTGAGGGTTGGGCCTGTGCCTCCCATGCCCTGTGTAGGGCACTCGATAGGACTGTTGGCTGTCAAAAGTGGCCTCCTGATTCCACTCCAACTCCACTAAAAGAAAAGAATTTGTTTTCTCTAGTTTTTGCATAGTGAGCATCACACATGAACATGCTTGTGCACAGATGATGTTTCTGAGAATAAGAGAATCTGCTTGTATCCTATGCAGCAAACTTACTATGGAATTCGTAGCTGGCACAAAGTAGACACACCAGCCATGTTCCAATCAATGGCTGGCGGATCTCTTTGTATCGGAGAAAAGCACTTTCCAAAGCTCTGGACATAAGTACTTGTGAAGACCACATCAGGAATGTGGGACTTAGGCTCATTACCAACTCAATACTGTCTTGATTTATTCCTCTTGGACGCCTAGCCATGAGACTTAAGTCATGTGTCCAATTTACTTTAGTATGAACCTAGGCTCTGGGGAGTATGGTACCTCCACCACACAATTTAATTCCTTTTTAATTTACCTCTGGATTTTAGGCTTGAATCGCTGTTCATTTAAGCTTTATTTATTGATGTGTATTCAAGATTTTCTAGCCCGTACTAACAATGTCACAATAAACATTCTTATAATTAAATTCTTCAACACATGTCTATTACTTCTACAAAATATGTTTCTGGCCCGACACCAAGGGCTTACACCCTAGCTGAGATCTCAGGATCTTTTTGTTCCCTTTGCTTGCTTGATGTGGTCTTGTTTATCTTGCTTACTTGCTGTTGCCTCTGTACCTTGATATTCTTTTAAAGGTCTTTCTGGTTGCCAAGGCCAATAAACATTTTTCATTGATTCTTTTGCTTTCTTTGGGGTATTTGGTATCATCACACATTTTCTTTCTCAGATCTCAGTTAGGAGAGATCAGGGGGCTGAGATCCGAAGATCCTGATTTGAAGCCAGCCCGGACAAGAAAAGTCCATGAGACTCTTAACTCCACTTAACCATCAAAAAGCTAGAAATGGAGCTGTGGCAGGAATGGTAGAGTGCCAGCCTTGAGCAAAACTCAGGGACAGCCCTGAGTTTAAGCCCCAGTACCAGCAGACAGACAGACGTGTGTGTGTGTATGTGTGTGTGTGCGCGCGCGCACATGCCTACACACACGTTTCCCAGGTTATGTTTAAGGAAAGTGTAATTTACGTTTAATAGATGTTGCTAGATGAATTTCCCCAAACTCCCCACAGGTTTGCCAACACATCTGTGCAAATTTTCTGAGAAATGGTGAAACATAACCATTAAAGAAAGAAGATCTGTCCAGTTGGTATGAAATCCTAGCTCTTGAGTGACTACTCATGTGACCGTACAAATATCCATATGTGAGCAGACCAAACTTCTGGGTCTATAAAAATGGGAGTAGAAAGAAACGCATGCCTGGCCCTTACCCATTTGTCTAGGATCTTCAATTGCTTCCCTTCCCCCATTACCTATCTGTTACAGATATGTACCATATTCTTGAAACATAATGAGCACTCAGTGAAGGTCCACCACAATTAGAACCATGATGAACTCGAATACTCATGTGATCCGTTCCTTATATTCTTCTAGGGGTACTGTGCCACAAAGATATGGAAGAAAACAATCTCTTCCTGTTTCAGTGGGACACAGTTCATTCAGCAGTTAGTCATGCGAGAATATCAAAAGCAGTGGATGGGACTCAGAGGCAGAGCACTTGCCTAGCATGGTAAGATCCTCAGTTTGATCCCTGCAAAAACACACACACACACACACACACACACACACACACACACACACACATACGCGCGCGCGCGACAATCAAGACATGCAGGACACTAGTGGTTTATTCCTATAGTCCTACTTACTCAAGAGGCTGAGATCTAGAGGATCATAATTCAAAGCCAGTCAAGGCAAAACAAAGTTTGAGAGGTTCCTGCTCTAGAAGAGCCAGCAAAAAGCAAGGCTGTAGACATGGCAGCTGTCCATAGCCCTGCTATATCATGTCACATTATTTTCAGTGTATTCAGCATTCTGAGGAAGTGATTCTAGCGGTCCTAAATGGCACACAACAGAAAATAACTCATGACCAGATTGATAGGGAATTAATGCCAAGCTCTCACAGTAATAAACAGAAGATGCCTTATTTTCTATCCATTTTTTATGTGAAAGGACATCTTGAGCTATGTGTGAAAGGAATCAAATCCAAAGAAAAACCAGGGTGTTTTTAGTTTTTCTTTTTTCTTTCTTTTTTTCAGAGGATGGAAATAAACATTGCATTTTATTGAGCCAGTGACTGAAGAGCAGTCTGCTCTGCATCTTCCCATCTCCTGTGCTGGAGCAAACAGTGAGCATTCCCAGTACTTATTTACACTAAGTTTCAGTTTAACGTGGGTTCAAACAAAAAGCTCAAATATTTAGAAGTTCTTCTGCAGATTGCTTTAGTGATTAAGAGACAAACTTAGCCACTAGCAGGCTAACAGAGGCAGTTTCTCTAAAGCAGCTTTTAAAGAGAGCCATGGGACCCCTCATGTTTAATAGAACAATCTGGTTGCTTGTTGTGGATGAGAGACACTGTCCTAGATGTTGGTAGGAATCAAACATGCAAAGAAATACAGTGGACTGTATTTCTGAGTCGATTTCTGTGGCTGAGTCTTACCTGCAAAGTGGTAAGCCACGCTTGAGATCTCTTGCCATTCAGTGAGAGAAAACTTGCATCAGACAGGCTTAAACTAATAAACAAAGATAGTTTTCTTAGCTAATGAGTAGTACAAAGTTGCTCTCTTCAAAGAAGTGGTTGGTCCAAGGACTTAGGAATAGGTTAGCACTGTCCACCTTCTACATCTGTTCACCCAGAGAGCACTTCACACTCAGAGTCTATGGAATGAGAAGATGGCTTACTATCGTTTCAGGCATGTATTCTCCCTGATCTATGTTGAACAGAAAAACAAAGAGAGTTCACTTCCACCACAGTATGACAAAAGTCTTGCATGTGACCCTAGTGGCCTGAATTTCCTTGCAAACTTATCCCTAAACTTACCAAAGTGTCCAGAGGGAGGCCAGGGTTCTAAGCCAAGACAGAAGAGACAGGGGTGAGGTCAAGTGCATGGACCAAGGTCCAGAAAATGAATGATACCTCAGAGAAAAAAGCCAGGTGCTCTGATGATGTACGTTTTCTCCTAACCACAATACTACTGCCTCTTACTATGCTACACAGCACTAACAGCCTGCACAAAAAGACTGCAGGTACGAAGGCTGAGCACTGGAACTCAACGCTTAAAATCCCAGCAACTGTAGAGTCTTAAGATCTGGAGAATCAGTTTGAAGCTATCCCTGGAAGAAAAGAACCAAAGTTCTGGACTAAAGGCATTGCTCAAGTGATCGAGCTTCCAGCCTTTTCTGCTTATGTTGTGCTGAGGAATCAAACCCAGGGCTTCATGCATGCGAGGCAAGCACACTACCACTAAGCCACATTCCTAGCCCTTGGTATTCTTCTCTGCAATGAACAATGATTACTTTTAGATGGAGAAAATGAACTTTACTTAAAAAAAAATAAGGGGGAGGAGAGTGTTAATGGTTTGTGTCACATGTGTTAAACTGACAGGTCCCAAATGTCTCTCACTGACCTGGGGGGGTGGAGTTCCTCAGTCTCTTTGAAGCTGCAGCCCTGGAGCTAGGCCTGGAGTGCCCCATGGGCCTGCTGATTTTCTAGCATAGCCAGATAAAAACCAAAAGAAACTACAGAGCCCCACTGGCTAGTGGGTATCAGGAGAGTCCATTCAGGCCAGTTTCTGTTTCTTCTGGTCAGTAGCCCTGAAAGAAAGCAAGATTACACTCTAGCTTTTGCACTTTATCTAGGATGTCATCTCCACCACATAAGAGACACATGGTGGATAAGGACTGCCTGGCTGAGAGATAAAGAAAAAGGACTCCCCATGGTAAAGCTGACAGATAAGAACCCAAACAGAGCCACTCTTCCTGCTTAACAGTTCCCAAGCTCTAAGGAACAAACACAACCCCCTAGGATGTAATGGGAAACCAAATGCAAGCAGGGAATCCTGGGCCTGACTCATTGGAAGGTTTAAGGGCCCTCTGAAATTTATACCTCTCCCTTTCTCATTCTTTTTAGTATATAAAGTTTATTTAGTGGATTGAATAAGCCAAAGGCTTATAGATTTTTCTTGTAGACTTCTAACAACTGGCTTCAGCACTGAGACACAGTGACAGGAAGGATGAGGTTGATGTCTACCATCTTTACAAATAACACTGCCGTTATACACAGTGAGTTAGACCAGCCAGGACAAAGATGACTGACCAATTACGGTGTCCAAATAAATGTTGAATTGTCTTGAGAACCTATTTAGGTAGCTTTTCTAGATACCTGCACTTCTGTACAACTGATTTAAGGGCTGAATTGAATAATAGGTTGAGGATTCTCTGTTCCATTAGAGATGAGAAAGCTTACACCAAATATGATAGAGAGAAAAAAATACGCTGTTTTAGGTAGCTTTTTATTATTGTCACAAAACACCTGGGCAAACAAATTTTTTTTAAAAGGGAGATGTAGTTTGCCTCAAGCTTTCAGAGGTGTTCTTCCATGATCTCTTAGCTGCATTGCTCTGGGTGTGGTTGGTGAAGCCAAGCATGGCAGCAGGCAGCCCAGAGGAGACAGAGCCGTGTCGGGCATGCCCCAGTAACCCACTTCCTCCCGTCAGGCCTCACCTCCTCCTCGCCTGTTCAGCTAAGCACTCCCCAATGTGGTTACGCCATTGCAGTCAGAGCTGGCATGATCCAATTACTTCTCAATAGTGCCACCAACTGGGGACCAAGCCTTCCACACATGCGCCTTTGGGGGAGACACTTCACATTCAAACCCTCATAGACATGAAGTCAGAAAGCTCTTGAGTTTGAACTTAGCACTTTATTGATTCAATTGTGTCCTTGAACAGTGCTTACCCTATCTGGGTGTGTTTGCTTATCAGAAACAGGGAACAACAACTGCGTAGAACAAATTAGTGGCCTGCTCTGACGATGCTCCTTTCATTTTGTAATCAGAAATTCCCCCGGGTGTGTGTGTGTGTGTGTGTGTGTGTGTGTGTGTGTGTGTGAGTGTGTGTGTGTGTGTGTGTGTGTGTGTGTACCAGTACTCAAGGTGTGGGTACTTTACCTTAGTTATTTTGAGCAAGGCTGGCACTGTCCCACTTGAGCCATACCTCCACTTCTAGCTTTTTGCTGAGTGTCATGGACTTTCCTGCCTGGGCTGGCTTCAAACTGCAATCCTCAGATCTCAGCCCCCTCAGTAGTTGAGATTACAGAGGTGAGTACTGGCGCCTGGCATGCCCAGTTTTGTTTTTTAAAGGCAAGTGTCTGGCTTGGGTAATGTCTAATGAGAGAAGGAAGGCAGAGTGAAAAGTACACATACTAAACTTTCCAAACCATTCATCTCTATAAAACTCTGCCATTTTGAAGTACAAAAAAAAATCCATAGGTTATATACAAATAAGTGTCTGTGACTGTGTTATGTAAAAGAAAAGTTTATTAACAAAAGCAGGCAGGACCCTGGTGCTGGTGGCTCATACCTGTATTCCTAGCTAGTCAGGAAGGTAAGAGCTAAAGATTCTGGTTCAAAGCCGCCCCACTCAGAAGTGGAGCTTTGGCTCAAGTGATAGAGCAGTAGCTTTGAGCACGAAATCTCAGGGGCAATGCCTAGTCCTGAGTTCAAGCCCCAGGATTCCCATACGCATGCGCGCGCGCATGCGCGCGCGCACACACACACACACACACACACACACACACACACACAAGCAGGAAGATACCCCTATTTTTGTTATGGTTTATACAGCCTTGGTCTAAAGCAGCTGTGACGATCCTGTTCTACTTCCTTCTCATCCAGGGTAGCCATGTAACCTAGTGGTTATCACTGATACATAAGTAGAAATCTGATATTCTGATTGTAGGCATAATTTTTGCTTTGCTAAACAAAATGCAGGCTATCTTCCACCTTCAATTAGGAATGTCAATATAATATCTTGAGCTGATGCTGTCAGCTTTCGGGACTGAGTTGATTTTATTTACAAAAGTGCCAGCCTTGAGTGATAAAGCTAAATGAGAGTGTGAAGTCCTGAGTCTAAGCTTCACTAATGACACAAAAACAAAAACAACCCCCTCTCAAAAAGAGAAATGTTCATACAATGCAACCAGTTATTGAGAAGCAATGGTTATGAGTATGTGTGTGTGCGCACGCGCATGCGTGTGAGCAAACCTCTGCTTAAAGCACTCTGAAGTGTTATCAATTGATCACCGTAGTATTTTAAAACGCTTGAAAGCTGTGTGGTAGCTTATGCCTGCAATCCCACTATTCCACAGACAGAGATTGGGAGCACCATGCTCAACGCCAGACTGGGGAAAAAGCTAGGGAGACCACATTTCAACAAATGGGCTGGGTGTGGTGTTTCATCTCTCTAATCCTAGTTACTCAGGAAGCAAAATAGGTAGGAGAATTATGATCCAAGCAGGGCCTTGGGCAAAAACCATGAGACCCTATCTAAAAAGTAAGCAAAGCAAAAAGGACTGGAATCCTGGCTTGAATGGCACAACACCTGCCGAACAAGCACAAGGCCTTGAGTTCAACCTACAGTGCCGTGAGTGTAATTTGGGGCGAGTTACTAGTATAAACTCTTCTGAAACCTTCCAATGTTTGAAGACCGTAGCTTACCCTCATTCAGTGGACCAAGTCCTCTGAGCCACGCATCTATGCGACTTTTCATTTGAATCTTGTTGCTTCTGTTTTGTTTAACACAACATTTCAAGCGGGAGCTTCCTTCTTCCTTCCATGCTTGGTGCCTTTGCCTCCCTTGTGCTGGAGTTACAGGTGTGCAGTAGCATGCCAGGAACTCTTCGGCCTTGGGTGCAAATTTTATCGCTAAAAATTTAGAAATCAAACCTTTTATGGTAAAAATATTGTTTGGGGATCTGTACCATATAGGGTATTACACAGTACATACTGTTGGCTGAAGTTTCAAAGTGGTTTTACTCATTACCATATTAGAGAAATAAGAACTATTTTAAACAGCTTGTCTGACTCGAGCTATCTCATCCAAAACAATAGGTTGAGACTTTCCATGCAGCTAACGTTTGAAGGACTGCCTCGCCCTTTCCTACTGGGGCCTGTAACAATGTGAACTTGAGTACAACATACCACGGGGTGCTCATATTTACCATTCTTTTCTAAAATAAACAAAACATTTATTACCTATCGATATCAGAGACTGGCTCATACCTTTGGGGGCAGTTTTCAAATACAACTTGGCAAAATGAGTCGTAGGGAAGTAGACGAAACTAGATTATTATGAGAAACAGGAAAAAGAGAAAGAGATTAGTCTAGTTTAGACTTGCCTTAATTGTAGCCTACATACAATGAAATGTGGTAATTTGATACTAGTTGATTTAATGCTATAATCCTTCTTTTGCACTAGCAAATAGCCCCAAATTACCTTTTATATGAGTTATGTTACAAGAAATATGTAATTCTATCAGAGAAATTACTTAAACAAAGTGGGTAAAATTTTAAAGGTAGGTTTTTTTAAATGGAGTTTTTTTTTTAAATAAATGGAGACTTTTAAAGACTCTAAGCACCTTTTTAAGAAATTGTGGATTTACTTTACTGACTATAAATAATACGTACTTACTATAGAAAGTACAAAAAGAAACGAAAAATTATATATAAGCTTAGAAAACCAAAGGGTTCTTTCTCCTCTCACCATCTCAAAAATATCACGTCTACTTTAGGTTTAATGACTAAGATAATATTGTATACTATAAATCTTTTCCAAGATTGTTAAGAATGCATCATCAAGTACTTGCTTCGGCAGCACATATACTAAAATTGTAATGATACAGAGTATTACCATGGCCCCTTCGCAAGGATAACATGCAAATTCGTGAAGCGTTCCATATTTTAAAAAAAACAAAAAAAATGTACCATCAAGTCATCTATTGTGCACAGAAAAGTACACTCTATCTTCCTCTATTTGGTCTAAAAGATAAATCCAATGGCATTTTAAGTATTTCAAGCAGAAACTTCCAGTAGAAGTTACTTTCTTATTCTAATATAATTATTTTCATTGTCTTATTATTCTTTCTTCTACAGATTCACAACTATTTCCTCCTCCTCCTCCTCCTCCTCCTCCTCTTCCTCCTCCTTCTCCTCCCCCTCCTCTTCCCCCTCCCCTTCCCCTTCCCCCACCCCCTCCCCTCCCCCTTTTCCTCCTCCCCCCTCTTCCCCTCCCATTCCCCTCCCCCTCCTCCTCCTGCTGGGCCTGGGGCTTGAACTGAGAGCTTGAGCCCTGTTCCTTAGCCTTTGCACTCAAGGTTGGTACTCTACCACTTGACCTAGAGCTCTACTCCAGTTTTTTGGTGGCTAATTGGATATAAGTGTCACAGACTGTGCCTGCTTCCAGAATCCTCGGATCTTATCCTTCTGAGTAGCTAGGATTGCAGGCATGAGCCATAGCACCCAACTGGTTAGAGCTATTTCTGTTCACAGAAACAACATCATAGTTGGACCATGAATCACTTTCTTCAATGGGCGTCTTACTGTACTGCTTCTTGAGGGAACCATAGACCCTTACCAGCAGTATTATTTAAAAAGTATTCGAAATGCAAAGTCGTAGGCTCTGAACCAAGTCAGAAACAGGAAGTAGAGGAAGGTAACTGTGTGTACGTGCATGTGTGGGCATGCGTATGTGTGACTCAATGCACACATTTAAAGCACTCTAATTCTGACACTAAAGTCAGAACCATCACCTGAGATCAACAAACTTCAGGTTTTGTTTGAGAAATAATTGTCACAATCTATATTTTCTGGGAGGTAACAAATACAAATTTCTGTCCCCTCTATTTGCCCAAGGATAGAATAATAGATAGTAGCTACCTTCCAAGATATGGATTCAATATAAGAAGATGTGGTACATACTATGCTTCCATTCAAAAGAATGGCATTGCCCCATTGATAAGAAAATGGGAAGACATGGAAAAAATTATATTAAGTGAAGTAAACCAGACCCAAAGAAAAGTAGGTTGCATTGTTCTCCTCATTTTTAAGAACTAGAACATGTCTATGATACTGTTAACAGAGGATCTCAATAAACTAATTGTTTAGTGCATGGGCCATATATAATGAAGTGTATCAATATGAACTCCAAGATATGGAAACAAGAGATTTTTATTATGTCATGTATGTGGCTTCTTTTTTAAATTTCTCTTAGTTTTCCTTGTGTCCTGTATATAAGATTATTTGATCCAGGGCTGGGAATATGGCCTAGTGGTAAAGTGTTTGCCTCGTATACATGAAGCCCTGGGTTTGATTCCTCAGCACCACATATATAGCAAAAAGCTGGAAGTGGCGCTGTGGCTCAAGAGGTAGAGTGCTAGCCTTGAGCAAAAAGAAGCCAGGGACAGTGCTCAGGCCCTGAGTTCAAGCCCCAGGACTGGCAACAAAAACAAAACAAAACAAAAAAAGATTATTTGATCAGTGGAAGGGAAAGGGAATTACAGAAATAGCAGGACAAATGATGAACAAGTGCAACATCGATAATCACTTGACTGTATGTTGATTATGAACCTTACAACTTGGGGGGAAGGGGAGGAGGGAAGGGTAAGCGGGAGAAAAGGAGGGATGGGGTAACAGTGTTTTAAAACAAATATAATCATTATCTTACTTATGTAACTGTAACCCCCCCACACACACTGCTCATCATCTTTTCAGTTAAGATTTAAAAGAAAGAATTAGTAAACTTGTTGTGTAGAGTATTAAGTGGCCCTTTGGTGTGTTAGATATTAGGTTTTGTGACGGATACCCTGAGCCAAAGCTACAATTTATATTCCTAAGCTCTGGGAAAAGCGACGTGGAATGTGGTCACAGATGGTTCTTAACTTTCACATATTTATCTTTCATACAACCCAATTTTCACACATTACACAAACCACCCCTAAAATGCCTTTCCCACACCAAATCTGGAATGTTCTACACTTGAGTGTAATGAGCAATTTGAAGCACCCCACACTGGCTGTACCACCTGCCCGCCCCCAGCTCTGCCTGGCCAGGCCAGCGTCCCAGTTTGCTTGCTATTTCCTTTCTTGGGCAGTCTTACACTGTGAGGGTTCCTACTTTTTGTTTGTTTTATGAATGTTATGATCCCTGAAATGCCTCCTACCTCACAAACTAGTGTTTCTTCTCTCTCTCTCTCTCTCTCTCTCTCTCTCTCTCTCTCTCTCTCTCTCTCTCTCTCTCTCTCTCTCTGTGTCTTTCTGTCTGTCTGTCTGTCTCTCTCAGCTTTATCAGTCAACTCCAGCGCTTAACTACTTGAGCCACAATTTCACTTTTGGCTTTTTTTTTTTTTTTCTGGTTAATTGGAGATTAGTGTCACAGAGTTTCCTGTCCAGGCTGGCTGCAAACCACAACCTGCAGATCTCACCCTCCTAAGTAACGAGGATTACAGGTGTGAGCCATTGGAGCTGGGTTGAGTCTTCTTTCTCCTGCCCTGATCTATTTTCTCAAACAGTTCCCATAGTATAGCGTCCAGTAGTAGCACAAGCAAAGGTTTCTGGTCTTGTTAGACATGCAAGTAACTGAGCCCAAATACTGCTACACATCAGCATTTTTGGACTTGTTAAGTAAAGCTTATGTGGGTATTTTTACAAAGGTGTTTTTGTGACCTATTTCATTTTCTCTCTTTCTGTTCCCCACCCCCCCCTTTTTTTTTTGCCAGTCCTGGAGCTTGAACTCAAGGCCTGGGTGCTGTTTCTGAGCTTCTTTTACTCAAGGCTATCTAGTGTGCCCTGCCACTTGAGCCACAATGGCACTTTTTCTGAGTAGTATACTGGAGATGAGTCTCACAGACTTTTCTGCTCAGGCTGGCTTCAAACTGTGATCCTCAGATTTCAAGCCTCCTGAGTAGCTAGCATTACAAGCCACCAGGTCCCAACTTACTTCATTTTCTATTAGGTGGATACCTAGAAGTAGAATGCATGACACATTCAATCTGATCCAATCCAAAATTTATTCATAATTGCAATCGAGTGCTGGTAATTTATTTTCTGTGTGTGTGTGTGTGTGTGTGTGTGTGTGTGTGTGTGTGTGTGTGGCTGGGGTTCAAACATGATAAGTACACAAGCATGCTAAGTACTTTCTGCCACTGAGTTTCACCCTGCATTTATGCTTTTGATGGTTGCCAGATGAAATACCATGTTTCTAAAATATTCCAGTTTTGGAATATACCCAAAATGTTTTTTCAGTGTTAATCTGAAATTCAAATTTAACTTTGCCATGTAGTGTTTTTTCTTCTAAGTCTGTTAACCCTAGTTCTTCCTGGTTATCACATAGGCTAACATTAGAGTGTTGAGGAGTAGAGAAGTAAGAATGATTTGTATAATCATTTCGCCATCTTGATCCTAAAAAAAGGCTCTACAACCACCATAGCTAGCAACATAATCTAGTGTTGTGTCTGATTGCTCCTTTGCAAAGATACTAGGCACATGTTAATGGAAAATTACCTCGAGGAGTCCTGCTTTTTAACATGGAAACCTATAGCTTCTGTCTACAAAATAACATGTCAAACTGGCTAAGAGCAGATCAGAAGTGAGATAAGAAATGACTTTAAATAATTTTAATACCTGTGTGTAATGTTTAATTTGTATTTTGAACATTTCATTTTTATTAGCATTCCTTAGTTATACAAGGGGAGTTCATTTTGCATGTATGCACACAATGAACTTTGATACTTCCTTCATCACTCTTCATCTCCCTGCTTCCCAATCCAATCGCCACAAGCTTCGTTATTCCATTGTAAACATGTGCTTCCATTATTTTGATCACCCCCTCTGTTCTCTCTACTACCTTTCCACTCGTACACCCACCCCAGACAGCATGTTTCACCATCTTAATATTCATTTTAGTAAAGTACCTGTTAATTGTCCAAAGAGGCTCCACCATGGTGTTTTCCACATGCATACACTGTATTTCAATCAAATATGTTTTCTAGCATTCACATGAGAAGAGTCTCTGCGACCTTTGTCCTTCTAAGCCTGGCTTACTTTGCTTGATGATGATCTCTAGATCGATTTCCCTGCACATGATGTAATTTCACTTATTATTTATGTCTGAACAGTACTCCATTAGATAGATGAGATACACCTACAGGTATATTTATGAATGTATACATATACTTAAATACATACATGTATATACAGACACACTTATCAATTGTAAGGCATGTGGTTGTTTCCATAGCTTGGCTATTGTGAGTGCTTCTATAATGCAAATGAAAGTGCAGGGTTTTAAACATTTTAAATAATGATTTACATATGGTACAACACTCATGTTTCTATTTTTAATCCAAGATAAAAAGTATAATAAATACTAGAGAATTTATAATTTCTTTAGCTTTTAGGGATAAAATTCCTCACATAACAGGTAAGGTTATTGTTTGCTTTTTATATATTATGCTTTTCAATAAAATTTTGGGAACTCATTAAATGCAAAAATAGAACTGCCTCTAAAAGAAGGATATAATGAGCAGAAAAATATTTAGAAGTAACCATTAGACCCTTGGGCTACAAATACAAATATCTAGGTATTTTATTAGCTTTGTAGCCAGCCTATTCCAATCTCACCATGCTACCCAGTGCTTCACGGAGAACAGTTCCAATGTCCTTTCTCTCAGCAGCTGGGGACATGGTGGGATCATTCTACATTCTGCCCAGGAGTGTTTGGGATTTCCGTTTTGTTGGCCTGTAATTTTCTCAATGTGGGATCTGACCTACTACTCCACCTGACCCCACTGACTCCACCAGTACTGCCCCCGCTGGTACAATCTCCCCACGCTGATTTGGTGGGAGTACACCACCCTGCCTTTGAGGCTTCAGACAGAACATCCTTCTGGTGGCTTTGTGGTTGTCACAGAGTTCTTTTTTTTGTTTGTTTGTTTTTTGGCCAGTCCTGGGCCTTGGACTCAGGGCCTGAGCACTGTCCCTGGCTTCCTTTTGCTCAAGGCTAGCACTCTGCCACTTGAGCCACAGCGCCACTTCTGGCCATTTTCTGTATATGTGGTGCTGGGGAATTGAACCCACGGCCTCATGTATAGGAGGCAAGCGCTCTTGCCACTAGGCCATATCCCCAGCCCCTGTCACAGAGTTCTTCTTTTTTTTTTTTTTTTTGGCCAGTCCTGGGCCTTGGACTCAGGGCCTGAGCACTGTCCCTGGCTTCTTCCCGCTCAAGGCTAGCACTCTGCCACTTGAGCCACAGCGCCGCTTCTGGCCATTTTCTGTATATGTGGTGCTGGGGAATCGAACCTAGGGCCTCGTGTATCTGAGGCAGGCACTCTTGCCGCTAGGCTATATCCCCAACCCCTGTCACAGAGTTCTTGATGAGGAATCGTGTCCAAGGCTTACCCTAGTTTGCTTTTTGTGTAGTACGTGCTGGTGGTGGTTTTATTCACTTTACTGTTGTCATTTGAATAAAATGAAAGCTGTTTCTAGAGGTGTGGGGAAAAAAAGTCTAGATCCAATAAAGTTCACATTGCTGTGCAGAGATTTGATTCATTTCTGTTTATCTAGTTATTCTCGACAGGGCAGAAGAGGAATTTTGCTTCCAGATAGTTTCCTATATCTAATTTAACAAATTAATGATAATCAGCATTTGTCATATACCAGGTTAAGTACCAGTCTCATCACTTAACATGTATTTCTTGCTTAAAAGTTATAATCACAACTCGTATAATTTGTCCAATCCCCTCTATATGCTAGGTACAGTACATACTGTATTCAATCTTCACATTCTGTGCAAGTATTTAGAGACCAGGAAATTGAGACACTGAAAAGTTAGGAAACATGTCCAAACTGGGTGCCAATGGATCATGACTGTAATCCTAGCCACTCGGGAGGCTGAAATCTGGAGGAGTACCCAAAGTTATGCAGAAAAGTTGGTGAGCAAAAAACAGTGCTAGAAGTGTGGCTCAAGTGATGGAAATTAGCTGAGAAAGCATGCCAAATGAGCAACTGGTGCTCAAATAGTAGTTGGTACTGGGGGGAAAAACAGAAAGAACAAAACAAAACATCCAAAGGACTGGGCATGCTGGCATATAGCTGTCACCGCAACTATAGGGAGAATATTTGTAAGAAGATCCTGGTCCAACGGTAGCACCTCAAAACCATGAGACTATGACAAAAATAACTAAAAAGCAATAAAGCTAGCCGGGGATATGGCTTACGTGGCATAGTGCCTTCCTAGCTAGCACAAGTCCCCAAGTTCAAACACCAGTACCACCAAAAGATGAAAAAAGAAAGAAGGAAATATGTCCAAAAATATACAGGTGCTACATCATACCATGGGGATATCAATGAAAATGCCCAAGCCTTTTCTGCATAATACAGCTGAAGCAATTAGGTGCTTTATAACTGCATGAAGCCATGGTAAGAGAACATAGGTTTAAACCTTTTCACCAAATGCAACCCTTAAGAGAGCCATCCTCTTTGAATTCTTGTTCCCACATAAATCATTGCTTCTACGTAGTCTAATTGTGAGAGGAAAGAGGCAGTTGTTAAATATTCAAAAACCCAGAGCTCCTTGGTCAGTGCCAGCAAACAGCCAGGCAGCACACATCTTCAAAGACACAGTACTCCACGGGTTTGCTTTCCAAACCACACTTCCCAATAAAAACGATCCGCTGTAGCAAGTTCCAAAGTAAGCTCCAGGCTGGGGACCCAGGCCACAGGTCCCCAGGGAGGTCCCGCCGCCCACAGGAAGTGTGGCCAGGCTGGGACTGCCTGTCTCTACCAGCTTGCTCTGGAGAGCAAAGCGGAACGGGCTTCTCTTCTCCTCCTCGCCTTTGCAGGGCTTACAGCTTCTGCTCACTTTCCTCTCCAGGTCACAGGTTCCCTGAACAAAGGCTTCTCCTCGCCAAAGCTTCTTCTAATGGAAATATGCTAATACATGTTCTTGACAAATCAACCCCATGTCACTTCAGGTCTCCACAGAGTTCCCTGCAGTGACCTGACAATGTTAACCACTTCCAATCAGTTCTGAAAACCCAGAGGCATGCTGAGCCCAGGTTCTAATTTCAAATCTCCACTGGCTCACACTCGGGGTGTGTTCTGTCTTCCGTCTCCAGCTGGCCTGCTATCTTGCCCTTTCCTCTGGAAGGAAGACTTCCTAGCATTCATCTCCACGTTCCTCACCCTTACACTAGTGGAATTTATAGCTTGCTAACTCAGCCTGGCCTCAAAGAACAAGCAAAAGGGACTTACATTCAGTCTCTGCCTTTTATTTTGTTTTGTTTTTTAACATTTTTTGCTCTTTGCTCACCATCTACTTTTTAAAGATTTTCTTTCCAGAAGTCTGTATCACTTTCTCAGTGGCCAGAACTTGATTGCTGTCTAATTAAAGTTCAACAACAACAACAATAGCCAAAAAGACCCTGAGGAAGTTTGTGGAATCAAATACTTTCACTGTTTCACGCTCCTCTCCAGACACAGGTACACCTTTAGTCTCCACAACTTGGGACACTGAGGCAGGAGAATCAAAAGTCAAGACCATCTTGGAGAACACAGGCAACATGGTAAGACCTTGGCTTAAACCAACCCCAAGCAACAAAATATAACAGTGAAGCTGAATAGACAGAAGTCTGCTAGGGGAGGTATTTTTGAGAGGTCTCTTGCAGTACACTAGGGTAGACCTAAGCAAGTCGCTGTCTTTCTAGTGATTATAAGATTGGGGGAGCTTTTGCTCCCTTGTACTTAAAAATAGTATAGATGCCAGTGTGAGTTTATGTGACCTTTAAGAGGTCCAGGAAGAACTTTCACAGAAAGGACTTCATCAAGTCAGTGTTCTTGTTCTGCTGAAAGCAAATTCCTGGACTTCTGCATCCAACAAAGATTTGTTGAGCCCTTGCTTTGGGCTAAAAAAAGAGTCAGTGTCTAATGATGCATCAGGAAAACACAGAGTCCCAAGGCATGAGGAGGAATTCAAGCCTCAAGTTAATTTCTGTTTCCAGTGGCTTGACCCATCTTAACCAACTACTGGAGGTTAGAAAAGTATATCCTCTCTCTCCTCTCAGCCCTCCATTCAGTTCTCCACTGTGCATTGTAGGAATACACTTCCCATGTAGCAGTCACCATTTCTTAGCCCGTGATCATCTATAAACTAGGAGGTAATATTGACTGTCTACTTTGCAGAATTGTTGAGATTATTTAAGATGATGTAATTAAAGTACCCGGCACACGGTAGTTATTCATTGACAAGCATTTTATTTATTCTCGTTTACTTCTGTGCCAGTACAAGGGCTTGATCTCAAGGCCTTGCACTCTTGGTTGGCTTTTGTGCTCAAGGCTGTTGCTCTACTACTTGAGCCACACCTCCACTTCTGGCTTTTTGTGGTTAAATGGAGATAAGAGTCACTGACTTTTCTGCTCAAGTGAGCTCTGAACTGTGATCTTCAGATCTTAGCCTCCTGATTAGTTATGAATACGGGTGTAAGCCACCAGTGCGCCCTCTTCCCCTATTTTAGTAAGAACCTGAGTGAGATTCAGTAGTTGTCCAAGAAGAGTATTAATACAGCAATTCTTTGTCTTCATTCCCAAACTCAAAGAGCTAATGAACCAAGATGAAGGGTAATGAATGTAGAGAATTCTTACCCGTGGCTCTTTCCCCCTCATCCTCTAGCCTGCAAACTTTGTGCAAGTCTTTTACTCTATCCCAAGGAGCTCAGGGTGTGTCTGCTCCTTGGGCTGGCCAAATTCTACCTGTTGACGTTTCCTGTGTAGCCAGAGGTCAAGCAGTTGGCAAAGGCAAAGCAGCCAGTTGCTGAGGCGTGATCCTCCCGAAGGAAATCCTGGATGGGGCCTGCAAGAGAACTGTAGGCTGCAGCCTGGATTAACCGGGCTGTTGATCGGTGGCCTCAGCTGCTCGTCCACTCTCTTCTGGGCAGCTGGGCAAGAACGCAGGAGCTGCCCCTCCCTTCGGCCTGGGGTGGCCCCAGGGAACAGTCAAGATTCCTCAGCAGAATCCTTTTGCCCTTTTCCCAGAAGAGGGATTAAGTGTGCCCTGACAAAGTTCATTCTTCCATCATTTTTCCTTGGAGGCTAAGGTGTAAGAAGAATGGGACCTAAGTTTTTCATTCTTAGCCTCCTTAAAAATCTCTTTCACTTCTTTCTGCCATCAAACATAGTCTGATCAAGCAACCTCCTGGTGTCCAACATTTTTGTGTTCTTGGTAACATGAAGATAATAATGGCAACCTCAGAAGAGTATTATCAGCCACAGTGAGAGCCCATATGTGAAAGCATTCATCGAATTGATTGGCCCTTCCTTAATAATAAGGCACAGTGTCAAGAAAGCAAGTTCTTGGGGCTTTATCAGAACTCTATTAGAGGTAACAATCCAACTGACTTGGTAAGTGATAAAGAAAGGGATGCCTTGGCTTTATAGAATGAATAGACAAGGCTAGATCTAAAAGTTCAAATGAAGTATTAGTTTTGTTTCTCTTTTTCCAACTGGTTCTGCTCAGCTCTAATTGGTGTGTGTGTGTGTGTGTACACGCGTGCGTGCATGCGCACATGTGTGCATGCATAATGAGACTTGAACTCAGGGCCTGGGTGCTATCCCTTAGCATTTTCACTAATGGTTAGTGCTCTGCAATTTGATCCTCAACTCTACTTCTGGCTTTTTAATAAGAGTCTCATGGACTTTCCTGCCCAGGCTGGCTTTGAACTGCAATCCTCAGGTATCAGTTTCCTGAGTAACTAGGAGTACAGGTTTGAAGTGCTGGCACCTGGCTCAACTCGTAATGCTTTTTCTTGTTGGCCTTATTTGTTTCTGCCACGGACCTGATCTCATCATTTGGGAAGGAAAACAGCCATGGAAATCGTGGACCACAAGGAAGAGGCAAACACTCTCTTCCACCGTTTGCATATTTATGCTCGTGGCCAAGAATTTGGACTTGTGGTCACATGACCACCCTTCCAGCCAGGAGTCAACCAAGCGTGATCTACTGACTCAACTTAGCTTGCTACCTGCTTTTGGACAGCAAGGAAGGTAAAATAGCGTTTTATTTCTCATTTACTTTCTATTTTATTATTGTATTTTTGTGTGTTGGTCCTAGAGCTTGAACTCAGGGCCTGGGTACTACCTCTGAGCTTTTTTTCTTTTTTCAAAGCTAGTGTTCTACCATTTGAGCCACAGCTCTACTTCTGCCTTTTTGGTAGTTTATTAGAGATGAGTCTCATGTACTTTCCTGCCTGGGCTGGCCTTGAACTGCCATCTCAGATCTCAGCCTCCTGAATAGCTAAGATTACAAGCATGAGCCACCAGCACCCACAGGCGCTATCAAGTTTAAATGATTAAAGCAAACTCCAAAAGATGGACACTATTTTATAAAACCTGATAATTATATGATATTGAAATTTCAGTGTCCATCACTGTAATTTCATTGAAACACAATACACTTTTGTTCATGTGTTATCTCTGGCTGCTTTTCCACCTCAACAGAAGGAACAGAACAGAACAGAAGGAACAGAAGGAAGTGATCACAGAGATGGCATAGAACTCAAAAGCGAAAACACGGGCTACGTACTTTTTTTTTCCTGTTTATTTTTGGTTTGGGTTTGGGTTGGTTTTGTGCTTATCTTAAGGCTTGAATTCAGGGCCTAGGCGCTGTCCCTGAGCTTTCTTGCTCATAGTTAGTGCCCTACCACTGAGCCACAGCTTCACTCCCAACTTTTTGGTGATTAATTGGAGATAAGAGTCTCCTAGATGGCAGGGAAGGTGGCTTAGTGGTAGAGTGCTTGCCTCGCATGCACAACGCCCTGGGTTTGCTTCCTCAGCACCATATAAACAGAAAAAGTCAGAAGTGGTGCTGTGGCTCAAGTGGTAGAGCGCTAGCCTTGAGCAAAAAGAAGCTCAGGGACAATGCTCAGGCCCTGAGTTCAAGCCCCAGGACTGGCAAAAAAAAGAGTCTCATAGACTCTCTTGCCCAGGCTGGCTTTGAACTGTGATCCTCAGAGCTCAGCCTCCGGAGTAGCTAGGATTATAGACATAAGCAACCAGTGCCTGGTGCTGCTATCTGCTCTTTATAGAAAAAAAAATTACTGATACTGCTTTGTACCAGCTATAGTGAAAGAGAGAACAGAGCACTGTAATTGACCAGATCTAAACTATGGACCTACCCCTATAGCTGAAGTTACTTAGACAAGAATACTTTCTATATGTTTGAACACTTGCTAAGTTAAGTATCAGTCAGTCACTACTGTCTATAAGTACTTCATTTGTATTAACTTATTTAATCTTTGCAGACTCCAAAGGCAAGGATTTTTTTTATCATTCCCACCTGATAAATAAAATAAATAAGGTACAGAAGAGTTAAGGATATGTTGAAAATGAACTATACAACTTGATGGGGAGGGGAGTCGGGAGGGGAAAAAATGGGGAGAAAATGAGGGAAGAAGCGGCACTGTTCAGAAGGAAATATACTCACTACCTGATTTATGTAACTATAACATTTACAATAATTTTTTAAAGAAGAATTAAGGAATCTGCCTAAAGTTATGCAACTGTAAGTAGCACAAGTGAGATGTGAACCAGATCATTGGACTTCTTTGTTTTATTTTTTGCCAGTCCTGAGGCTTGAACTCAGGGCCTGAGCACTGTCCCTGGCTTCTTTTTGCTCAAGGCTAGCACTCTACCTCTTGAGCCACAGCGCCACTTCTGGCTTTTTCTGTTTATGTGGTGCTAAGGAATCGAACCCAGTGCTTCAAGCATGCAAGGTGAGCACTCTACCACTAATCCATATTCCCAGCCCTCATCTGACTTCTTTAGCCCTCTTTCTTTACCAATACAGGGTTCGTTCTAGCTGAGAGAAAAATTGTATGTAAGACAAGGTAATGTCTTCTCTGGGTAAAGAGGAAGTTCTAGGGGAAAAAAAAATTAACAGATGTCCTTGACTGTGTCCCATGAAGATGAGTTTGAAAACCTCTTACTTACCTTCCTAAAACCTTGGATTGCTTTCCTAGAGGGTAGATAAGACCTTCCCTCTGGGAGTAATTACAGTGAAGATAGTTGGTATTTACTGAGCTTACTCTAGGGTAATAGCAAGGACTTTGTGTATATTGTGTCAATGAAAAACAAATCTTAAGAAAGTCACATAGTCATTCAAGGTGGCATCAAGATTATGGTAAGAAGCCAGGTCTGTGTGACTCAAGTGCCAGGAAATCTAAGCATCACCGTACCAGTCCCAATCCCAGAGGATGCAAGGAGACAAGGTATCAGGTGGAACTAGCAGGGGGCCTTCCATCTTCCAGGAACTCAAGGTAATGTCCTTTCTTATTCTCCCCTGCCTTTTCTCATTCATTCCATGGAGATATATATGGGCCAAGAACTCATGAACATCCTTGAATAGCCTATTGCTGTCTTTGGATAAAACAGAACAAACTCCCTCTAATCTGTCAGAATGTCAAAAGGCACAGTAAAACTGGCAAAGGCCAGGCGCTGGTGGTTAGTTCCTGTCATCGTAGCTACTCTGGAGGTTGAGATCTAGGGGTTGCAGTTCAGAAGCAGTCTGAGAAGGCAATTCTGTGAGACTCTTTTATCTCCCGTTAGCTACCCAAAACACGAAAGTAGAGCTGTCACTGAAGTGATAGAGCACCACCCTGAGTGAAAAAGCACAGAGACAGAGGCCAGAGTGCGAGTTCGAGCCCTAATACCAACACATACACACAAACACAAACCACATCAACCAAACTCAGAAAACTAGGAAAGGCTCAGAGTAGGGCGGTAAAAATGATTCTCAGGGTGCCTGCTCCAAGAGCCTGCCACGCAGAGAAATTCCAAACCTCAGGATCCTTTCACTTGCAAAGGAAAGCTCCCAGAGGCGCAGTGTTTACAATATAATAAGCTGATGACAGGTATAGGAAAGGCTAATCAGGACCTGGTATTTACTTTCCCCCCCAAATACAAGAACCAGACTGTTTAACGCATTGTATAATAGCCGTGTCACCTTCCACTTTGGAACGCTATCAAAGTGAGCTTTACCCTCCCTTCCTCCTGCCGGTGGTGCCAAGCCCCACCCCCGGCCCCATTGGTACACAAGACACTCCACTCCACACGTACTATCCAGAATCGGGAGTTTCCTCACCGAAAAGCTGGTGGGAGCCATGCAGTCCTTCCAGCAATTTATGTTCCAGTGAAACTAAGGTGAAGTAACTCGTCCATAACGGCATGGTGGTTTCATAGCACATTTAGACATAACTTTGGCCTTGGGTTCAAAGGAACTAAATTGAGGTTCTGGTTAGCATAATGACCTTTATGAGACTCAGGGTCTCTATGTTTAACTTGGTTGGAAGATCTACTAATGTTTACAAAACTTCTCCGTAAATGTTAAAACTTTAGTTAATATGCTGTGGCTCAGTTCTCAGTCCAGTGCTTTACCATTTTTTGGTCTAAGTCATAGAATAGTCTTTTCAGCTGGCAGCCTGTGGCTTTCACCTGGAATCCTAGCTAGTCAGGAAGGTGAAATCTGAGGCTCTCAGTTCAAAGTCAGGCTAGGCAGGGAAATCATGAGACTCATCACTAACCACCAAAAAGCCAACTGTGTGCTAGCCTTAAGTGAAAAAGCTCAAGAACAGCGCCCAGGCCTGGAGTTTAAGCCCCAGTGTGGAGGCGCGCGCACACACACACACACACACACAGAGTCTTTAGAAGAGAGCTTAGTACTGGATTGCTGACAAAGCAATTGGAAGCTGTAGTACTCTTCCCCTACTTTACTTCACTTGATCAACAATAAACTATGAATTTCCAAAGAAATAAATGTGAAAATGGTAACTGCTGGGCTCCAGAGACCTTTCCAGAGCGGAGCCCTTTGGTCACATACTGGCCAGGGCAATCCTTGAACGACTTGGTTAGCATCCAACTCTGTTTCCAGTGGGGAATAAAGTTCATGTTTTGGAAGCAGTATCCTTGACTTTTTTATCCTGTTATTCAAATATTTCCTAATAATCCTTAGCATTTATACACTCAAGAGACCTTGAATGAAAAGGATGCCTGGCTCCAGTCTTTTTTCCTTCCTTTTACTAATGAATAGATGTTTTCTTTCTGAATTTACTGGCCCTATCACCCTATTTTCCCCCCTCCCTCAAATAAACCCCTGAGAAAGAGGTCAAATAGAAAATAAGGAAGTGTAGGTTACCAAGTTTGGGGCTGTATTTACTGCATTATTACAAAACTAAATAGGGAGGGTTTTAAACTTCAATACCTTTATACCTCATACATAAACTAGCCAGACTCAAGGGTGGGTGTTTCTGGTGCCACCTGTTGGTCACACTGAAAGATTGAATATGGTTGATGCAAAGGAATATACAATGGGGATTGTACTATAACATCTGAAACTGGACTTCAGTAGGCTGGAAGAATATTGAAATGGGATGGTAAGCCTCAACACTATCTTTGGTTATAGGTATTTGGAATCACAGGAATGTTTTGTTATATGAAAACTTGAGTTGTAGGGTTTGGACGCTCTCCCATAGCTTTTTTGGTTAAGGCTGGTGTTCTACCACTTGAGCCAGAGCTGCACTTTTGGCTGGTTAATTGGAGATAAGAGTCTCATGGAATTTCCTGACTGGGCTGGCTTCAAATCTCAATCCTCAGATCGTAGCCTCCTGAGTAGCTTGAAATGTAGATGTGAGCTACCAGTGTCTGGCTTGATTTTTGCTGTAGAAAGGAATACACAATGAGGCTTAAACGCTGGAAATTCTGCTTCTTTCTTTGAAGTATTGCTCTTTTCCAAGAAGAGAGCTTGAGCACATGGGAGGCACCCTGAGCTAGAGGTTATCTGAACAGGAGTGCACATTCCCATGTACGCGCGGTCTTGTCTTATCATCTCTGTCTTACTTCTCAAAAATACTCAATATATCACTTGAACACAAATCTCCATCTCAAGCTCTGCTTCCAAGGAGCCCAACCTAGGACAAGAGCTATGCCATGGAAAAATGTAGCTCTGCAGTCATGAAATCCATGACAGCAGACTATCCCTTTGGTTTCACAAGTGGGTTTCCAACGTGCTTGGGGAGGTCAACACTGAACAAAGTAATTTCCCTTCCTAGGAGACAAGGCTGGGATTGAAGGACAGCAGTGGTGATTCTGCGCCATGAGACAATGCCAGAAAGTAGATCCTTGAAATGGCAATTTGCCTGAGTTTTCTGAGAAATGCATTAATATCAAAATAGTATATCCATGCTGGCATTAGTTAGATCTAGTGCTCCCAGGGGCAATAAAAAATGACATGGGATTAGAGGAGTTGAGGCTTTACACATTTCTGTATCTGTTGGAGGAGCCAGGCTTTTGGTTTGTGCCAAAGGAGAGCCTTGAAAAAAAGGAGGAGGGGGCGGGAACTCACCAGAAGACAGCTTTGGAACTATCATGAGGATGTTGGCTGATCCATGAAGCCCAGACAACCCCAAATACATTAAATGTAAATTCATCTTCTCTAAACATAATCAAATTCACAAAAGGCCAAGAGGACACATTTTTATTTTCCTACTTAAAAAACATGTTTGATGGTATTAGGGTTTTAACTAAGGGCCTTATGTTTAAGTAGGTGCCCTATCACCTAAGAGGTTCTGTTAGCCTGTTTTCTTTAGTTATTTTTCTGATAATGATTCAGACTTTTGCTTCATGTTAGTTTTGGACTACAATCCACCTACTTTTACCTCCCAAATAGCTGAATTGCAGGCATGATGACCACTACGCTTAACCCAAATGCGGAAGTGTAAGGCCCAGGCTTTGCTGGTGTGTGCCTATGATCTCTATTCAAGGCAGAAATGGGAAGATCACAGGTCCAGGGCAGCGGGACAAAAGTAATTGAAATTTCATCTCAGAAAATAAGTCGGTGTGGTAGTTTCCAGATACACAAGAGGAAGAAGTAGAGGGATCACAGTGAAAGGGTGGCCTGGAAAAGGAGGCCAAGACCCTACCTGAAAAATAAACAAAAGCAAAATGGGCTGGAGGACAGTCCCAGTGGTAGAGCGCTTGCCAAACAGCAAGACGACTTACGCTCAAACCTCAGCACCACCAAACATTGTTAAGCAAGAAGTCTCTTTAATAGACAGTGGTGGGGAAACTCGATATCCGCAGGTAGAGTAAAATTGGAGCCACATCTCCTACCACATACAGGACCAACTGAAAACGGCATAACGACTTAAGTGTGAGACCCGAAACTATAGAAAAAGCATTCCTGATATTCTTCTCAACACTGTTCTGAATAGTATGTTTTCATCTATGGCTCCAAAGTACGGGCAACAAAAGAAAAAACAGACAAACGAAACTGCTTCAGAATAAAGAGCCATCGTACAACAAAGACTACAATGACCAAAATACACAGGAAACTTACAGAATGGGAGAAAATATTAGTAAACCATCTGATAAGAGTTTATTCATTGATCAAGATCCACTGTACTTATAAACTGATATGTTGACTCGAAACCCCTTCATCCAATGACCTAAAGATAATTTTAAGAATAAAGAAAAGCCCAGTGCCAGTGGCTACTCAAGAGACTGAAATTTGAGGATCATGGTTCAAAGCTAGTCTGAGCAGGAAGAGTCTGTAAGACTCTTACTCTTATCTCCAAGTAAACACACACACACACACACACACACACACACACACACACACAGAAGTGGAGGTGGAGGTCCAATGGTAGATCAAGAAAGCTCAGGGCTGGGCTGGGGATATGGCCTAGTGGCTAGAGTGCTTCCCTTGTAGACATGAAGCCCTGGGTTCAATTCCCCAGCACCACATACACAGAAAACGGCCAGAAGTGGCGCTGTGGCTCAAGTGGCAGAGTGCTAGCCTTGAGCAAAAAGAAGCCAGGGACAGTGCTCAGGCCCTGAGTCCAAGGCCCAGGACTGGCCAAAAAAAAAAAAAAGTTCAGGGATAGTGCCCAAGCTCCAAGGTCAAACCCCAGTACCAGCACACAAAAAAATTTTTATTGTCCAAAATTGATGAGGAACTCATATAACACACAACTCAGTACCAAGAAAACAAATATCTAAATCTTAAAAATGGGCAAAGATTCTGTATAGACATTTCTCAAAAGAAGATTTGCTATATCTAGTAGGCATATGAAAAGGTGCTTACCATCACTGATTATCAAAGAAGTGAAAATCAAGATTAGGATGGGATCATCTCATATCTGTTAGGATGGCTAGAATAAAAGACAGAATATAACCAGGTTGGGTGAAGATGTAGAGAAAATGGAACTTTTTTTTTTTGCACTATTGGTGGACATGTAAATTGGTAAGCACTATGGAAAACAGTATGGAGGTTTGTTAACAAATTAGTAAGTACTGTATGACCCAGCGAGCCAAATAGTAGATGTATATCCAAAGGAAATGAAATCAGTGTAATACGGAAGAGATAGTGGTACTCTTGTGCCCTCTGCAGCAATATTCACGATAGCAAATGGAATGTCCATAAAGGGGTGACTTGATAAAGAAAATGTACACACACACACACACACACACACACACACACACACACACACACACGAGGCTGGGTACTGGTAGCTCAAACCTATAAGCTTAGCTACTATTCAGGAAGCTGAGATCCGAGGATCATGGTTCAAAGATAGCCCAGGCAGAAAAGTCTATGAGCCTCTCATGTCTAATTAACCAGCAAAAAGCCAGAAGTAGAGATATGACTAAAGGGGTAGAGTACCAGCCTTGAGCAGAAAATCCAAGGAAGAGTACAAGACAATGAGGTCAAGATCCAGTACTGGAAAACACACACACACACACACACACACACACACACACCCCACCTAAACAAATGAAATATTATTCAACCATAAAACTCAGGAAGTCCTGACACTCGTGACAACATGTGTGAATGTAGAGGACAATCTGCTAAGGGAAATAAGCCAGCCAAATAAATACAAATACGACATGATCTCATTTATATGGGAAATTTTTGAGTGTTGATCCCACAGAGCAGAGCATACAATGATGGCTGTCAAGGGACTGAGGGCTGAGGAAATGCGAAGCTGCTAGTGAAAGGATAAAAGTTGCAGTTATTCAGGATGAGTGTGATCTGGAAATCTAATGTACAGCATGGTAATGCATTCTTGAGATTTGCTAAGAGATTTAATCTTAAATGTTCTTATCACAACACAACACAGCACAAGGAAACTGTGAGTTACTAGAAATGTTAATTAGTTTGATTATGATATCATCTTACAAAGTACACACATATCAAAACTTCATGTATGCATAATGAATGCATTCAATCTTTATTTGTCAGTTACAATAAACAAAATGTAATAAAACTGGGGAAGCAAGATAAGAAAGCTAACCGTGTCTCCTAAACACAGTGTCAAGAATTTTGGTATAGTTCTCTCGTTAATTGTCATAAAGCCCCTAGAACAGTAAAGACACGCTACCTTTGCATTGGTTTCGTCTTGGAGAGGGTTACTATGGCGGGGTTTCTCCTAAGGAGGAACCAAACTTTGCCGGTGGAAGAGATTGTGGATTGGGGAACATTATTGGTATTCTTTTCGGTCAGAGTGCTACATCTTCAGTATAATGCAATACTGAACTGTGGAAATGCGAAGGCCTGGATTCTAACCTGATCCTGTATCTCGCTGGCAGTATTAACAGTAGGTCGACCTTCCTCTTTCTGCATCCTCCTTCAGTTACATAATGCGGTGATGCGGTGGACTCTTTGACCTCTGAGGTACCGTCCAGTTCTGACATTCTTGGAACCTCATAACCTCAACCTTTCTGACTTCCTGTGGATGTTGTAATTCAGACTTAATTGTTTGCTCCTCCAGGAAGGTTTCAGTAGAGTCAGAGGCAGATGTGAGTCATTTGACACAGGGCTTTTCTGAAAAACAGTGCTTTGATAAGAGGAAGGAGAAATGCAATGGCCGATGAGGGGTGCCAGGGTGACAGGTCTCTGCAGGGCAGGCAGGAACCATGTGTCTACTCATTCCTAGTGAATGGGTGATGGTCCAACGGTGTTTTGAGAAGAAGAAAAGGCTGGTTGTGAAGAGTGGCCTAGGACCTAGTTCCCCAGGTGCAGCTGGAAGGCTCTACGGGATCGGTCTTTATTCTTTACCTGGAAATTGCTTCCCACAACAGTCTGGAGGAAGTCAGCAGAGGGAAGACACGACCAAGTGGGAAGAGTCCTAGGGTCTGGGTAAGGAAGACCCGCTCCTCCCTCTGTTTTAGGTAAGTCATTCCTATGTATTGTATCTTAGCTTCCTTATCTGTTAAGTGGAGTTGTGCAGCAGATGATCTGGAAATTTCCTTCCAAGTCTCTCTCTGGTAGAAGAACAGATGCTATCAGCTGCCACTGTTTCTTTACTTGAGTCTAAAAAATCATCTTTAACTCATACTTGAGCTAAAGTTTCTCTTATTGTCTCATAATGCAATAGAAATGAAACCATAGGTTTGAGTTCTTGAAGATAAGTGAGTTAAGAGATTAAAAAAAAAGTTTCCGTGTGTACCAAGAATTCCATTATTCAGTAATGCATAATATGAACACACAATAGTTGTTAACTGACTAGTTTTACTACAATACAAGAAATTGGTGGACAATCACAGTTTCCCTCACAGGGAAACTGCTGGTGTGGAGCTCCATTTGAGCCACAACTCCGCTTTTGGCTTTGGTAATTTATTGGAAATAAGTGTCTCATGAACTTTGCTGCCTGGCCTGGCTGTGAACCGCAATCCTCTCTCAGCACCCTGAGTAGCAATAGACTTACAGGCCTGAGCCACTGGTGCCCGGCTCCCCCGTAGTTCTACTATCCTCTGACACATTTTGCATCCAGAGGAGACCTGTGCACACAAGGAAGCTGTGTGAGATGGTGGCCAGACATTTTCGAAGCATAGGCTGAGGAGTCCGATGGACAGGTGTCCTCTCCCGTGGCCATCAGGCTGTCTTTCAATCACTCACACACTCTGTAAAAGAGAGAAAGACAGTAGATGGCATACAGGTTTGTTCATCTCATGGCTATTTACTGGGCATGGACTGAATAATAGCAATATACTCGTGGAAAACATAGTCAAGTACCTGATCTCATGCAGCTTACATTCTAGTAGAGGAAGAAAAAAAATAAAAGCAGGCAATGAAATACCCAAGAGAGTAATTTATAAGACGGTGGTTGAGGAAATAAAGTTGGGCCAAGGAGAGATTGAGGATTCAGGGATATATATAATAAATATATAACTATATATAATATACGATGTGTAAATATATTTATATTATATAACTAGAATACATGTAATGTGTGAATATATTTTATATAATATAATATATAAATATTATATACATATTCATCTAAAACTTCCAGATTAAGACAATGGCAAAATTATGTTTCAATTTCACCCGGCACAAAAGTCTCTCAAGCAACTGAAAACATGCCATTCCTCTCGCCAGGCGAGGTGTGGCATCCCTTTATCCACCACCGGATTCTTGAATAAGATGACTCACCTTGTCTTCTTTTCTATCTTGTTACTTCATTCTGTTCTGGTTAGTTTTTAAATTTGTTTTCATTTTAATTTAACTTTATCTTTACGTAGTTGTACAAAGGACATGCCATTCAATGAAGCAGTTTGTGAGTACAATGCATCTTCATCAATGTCACCTTTTTTATCATCATTCTCCCCTCAACCCTACCACTTTCCTCAATTTTCTTAATTTTGTAGAATAGGCATTGAATTGTATGACTGTATTCTCCCCTCCTTCCTAATTTCATTAGTCTATTCCTTCACCCCTCGATCCCACCCGCTGAACAAGTGCTGAGCGATAAATCAATCGAAATCTATAGGCATAAAACAATGGCCCTCAGATGTTTCGTGTGGACACGGCAAGGATGATTCTTCTAGGCCCTGCAATGCCTGGGCCAGGCTGATGCTACCAGGAGTGGCTAAGAACAGCTGGGTCTAGAGAACCTACTTTCCAGATAGAATCTTTACTTCCATATCTAGAACCTAGCTTGAGATGGTTCAAAGTTTGCTCCTCTGGTCTTCTCAACTGGAGAATCTGCATGTGGCTTCTCCCACAGGGCTTCTGAAGGTAGCCAGAGAACTTGGAAGAATGCTCAGAGATCCCAAGTGGGTTTTCTAGCATTCGGTTTGAATGTCCTGTTTCTACACAGCTTTGAAAGTCCCATGGTGTCACACCATTCTTTGTTAGTTGAAGCAGTTACGGCCTTCCCAGAGTCAAGAGAAGGTAAATAAACTTTGCCCTCCACTGAGAGACAGAGCAAAGAAATTGAGGTCATATTTAAAAACTACCACTTGGGTTTTGTCTATTCTCATTTATGCTGGTACAGTCTGTGGCTAGTTCACCCTTTGGTCATTTTTTGATATCACTCATTCCTATTTATTTCTCTTCCAAGTCAACTGATTATAGAGTACTGCCTAGGAGAATCTCATTTCACCCGCTTTCCTTCTCATTCTTCCCTAGGTCTCCTGCAAGTTCATTCCTCCCTCAAAACTAAGCTCATATTTCAATTTTTTGGCAAACTCATCAAGAAGTAACCCCCTGCCTTCCAACACTTTGGCTTGACCCCCTGCTCTTAGTACCTATCTCGTGGTCTACACCACACTTACGAGCTTCCTTGGGGAGCTGGGAATATGGCCTAGTGGTAGAGTGCTCGCCTCGTATGCATGAAGTCCTGAGTTCGATTCCTCAGCACCACATATATACAAAAAGGCCAGAAGTGGCACTGTGGCTCAAGTGGCAGAGTGCTAGCCTTGAGCAAAAAAGAAGCCAGGGACAGTGCTCAGGTCCTGAGTCCAAGCCCCAGGACTGGCAAAAAAAAAAAAAAAAAAGAGCTTCATTGGACATTGATATCTTAAGAGGTGGGCTGGCTAACACACAGTGACAAGAAAAAGGAAAGAAACTCGCCTGCCTCTATATCCAACAATGATTTTGGCTGAAATTATTCTACTTTAAAACGAATGACAGTAAAGTAAAAAAGGAAGATATTGTTGGCAAAATACCTGACTTTCGAAGAAAGCAGAAAGCTATGAAAACATGCCTGCCTTACACAGGAGTGACTTACAATCGAACTGGCCGTGTTTTGGTCATTGTATAGATGCAGCACATAATGAAGACTCTTTTCCTGAAGAATCGGGCCACATGTCATGTGAACCTTCATTTACTCATTCAACAGATCACTAGTGTGTGTGTGTGTGTGTGTGTGTGTGTGTGTGTACACATGTGCATGCTCGCATTGCTGCTGGGTATCGGGGCTCAAACTCAGGGCCTGGAAATGGTCCCTAAGCTTTTTCACTCAAGGCTTCCTCTCTACCATGTGAGCGATATACCTCTTCTTCTGGCATTTTGTTGGCTAATTGGAGATAAAAGTCTCATTAACTTTTCTGCCTGGGCTAGCTTTGAACTGAAATCTTCAGATCTCAGCCTCCTGAGTAGCAAGAATTACAGGCACTGGCACTGGTACCTTCTATGAGTCAAATGATACTGTTGTATGCTGTTCAGAAGCACAGTGGAGAAAAAGACTCTCACAGCTTCTGATCTCAAAGGCTAGTGAAGAAAACAAGCAAGCCAACACATTCATAATAGAGAGAGTGAGTCTAAGGAGGTTGAAGAGAAAGGAACCCAGCGATTAAAAATAAGAACCTAACCTCTTTTTTGGTTTATGTCTTCTTTTTTTTTTTTTTTTTTTTTTTTTTTTGGCCAGTCCTGGGCCTTGGACTCAGGGCCTGAGCACTGTCCCTGGCTTCTTCCCGCTCAAGGCTAGCACTCTGCCACTTGAGCCACAGCGCCGCTTCTGGCCATTTTCTGTATATGTGGTGCTGGGGAATCGAACCTAGGGCCTCGTGTATCTGAGGCAGGCACTCTTACCACTAGGCTATATCCCCAGCCCTTGGTTTATGTCTTAATCTCCCTTAATGTGTTCTCATTATTCTTTGTGAGCTAGAGGTACAAGGTACTAAGAATAGACTTTGATCTGCTGCTTCATAGCTATTGCTGTACTTAGTCTCTTGGAACTTCTGATTCTTCAGTTTGGAATCTCTGGGTTTTTTTCCCCACCTTTCCCAGAAGATACGTTTTTGTCTTCTAACTATTCTAGGTGAAGGAGAAGATGCAGCATGCAAGCTATTTATACACTGATAGGATGTGGCTTAGCTCCTCCCCATGGGACTGTTGTTTCAGAGTGATTTCTCAATACTTAGGAGTTTCAGTTCCAGTGAATTTTCCCCTCAAAAACTGATGAGAGTAACAATGAACCACTTTCTTGCATTTTCTATCAAGACAGCTTTCTGAGAGTTCTAAATGTTCTGTCTAGATTCAAAGCTGGTTTCTTCATGAGAGGTTGGAGTAAATCTTTTCTTAGAAGCTACTGAATATGGATTAGCTGGCTTGTTTGGCTAGAAATAAAAAGCAGGCACTGGGGTGACCACTTCAACATTTAATTGGGTTAGCAGAAAGAAAAACTCCGAACAAGGGGTTTTCCTTTGGAAGGAAGGGATGTTTACAGCGCTCACCCCCTTACATGATAGATTTTAACCTAAGTGCTAGTCTCCTGATGCAGCCTTTAATTTAGGAACCACTGCAAAAATATATTTGAGATATGCTCTGGTGCTTCACACCTGCTACTCAGGAGACTAAGATATGAGACTGGAAGTTCAAAGCCAGCCCAGGCAGGAAAGTCCGTAAGACATCTCTAACCAGTAAAAATCCTGCAAAAGGAGCTGGGGCTCAAGTGGTAGAGCATCTGCATTATTGAGCAGAAAAAGCTGAAGGACAGGATCCTAAGTTCCAACCCCAGCACTGGTGCATGCACTCAAAATCTATGACAAAGAAAAGATCAGGCTAAAATATTAACACATCACAGAAGTTCATTAGAACCTGGCTCTCATGAATGCAAACGGGGACTCCTCCAACTGGCTCCTAGACCATACAAGTCCTGTTTCAGGCAGCTTCAAAGTGAGGAGTTGGACCAGGGAAACTGCCTCGGGGCTAAAGTTCCTTTTCATATGTCTCCACATCTTCCTCTTAGACAAGCAGTGCAGGACACAGGATAGATCCGTTGGAACTCCCTCCGGGAAGTGCTTCCCATACAAAGACAAATGTTCTCTGCCCGTCACCCGGAGCAGGGCAGGGCCTGGTGGCTGGAGTGAGCTCCTGTGCGAAGCTGCGGAGCTCCAGGCCATTCAGAATTAGCTGGAAGTCTCATCTTTGTTTTCTTTCTACATTCACACTGAAATGTGACTCCCTTGCCTTTCTTTCTTTCTTTTTTTTTTTTTTTGGGAAAATACCTGCAAAGAGTTCCATCCCTAGTAAGAAAAGCTGTTGACAGGAAAAGCCTCTGACGGGGAAGGGGCGTCTTCAAGGGTTTTTTCAAAGGAGCCAAGTGCTTCAAACATGCTGAGGCAGGGAGGCCGGGACCGGGATAAAAGGTCGGGGTCATCTTTAACCAAGGATTAGTTTAGGTGTTAGAACAGTTTCCTCAGTGAAAGCGGAGTTCCGGGCCAGGCAGAGACATATCTGATTGGTATTTGTCACCTCTGATACACTTCATTTAAATTATACATTAACAGATGTATGATTGATATTTAAAAGGTAGAGGAAAAATGATTCTAATACCTCACAACTAAGTCTTTCTTATCGTTGTCACATGTATCACTCTCCTTGGTTAGAACACATGATGGGTTATTTTATTACCTGAACACACAAAAAAAGTTTCCAACTCTACACCAGGGCCACTTCTTTCTTGTTCAGAAAACACGAGGGGTCGGGGAAACATTCCAAAATTCCTGCGCTCCTGAAAGATATGTTCCCCTGCTTTATTTTATTTGTAAATTTTATTCTACTTATTTTATTCTATTTGCTTGTTTGTATTTGTGCCAGTACTGGAGCTTGAACTCAGGGTCTAACACTCTTATTTGGCTTTTTCACTCCTTGCTCACGCTACCATTTGAGCTATACCTCCACTTCTGGCTTTTTGGTGATTAACTGGAGTTGAGTCACAGATTTTTCTGCCTCAGTCTGGCTTCAAACTACAGTTCTCAGCCCCCAGCCTCCTGAGTAGCTAGGGCTACAGAAGTGAGCCACCAGTGCTGGGCTTTGTTCCTTATTTGAAGCCAATCACAGTTCAACTCTATGACCCGCGCTCCATTTTGGGCTACCTCCATATTCGTCCTCCTAAGTCAACTGTGGGGAATATACCAAGAACAGTCAACATATCTGATCTTGTTCTTGTTCTTGCTGAGACAGAGTCTCACTAAGTACAACAGGCTATCCTCAATTTCCTTCTGCCCTACTTCCTGAGTGCTGGAATTGCGGGCATGCATCAAAACACTTGGCTTGCAGGTACACATGTGAATCTTTCTACCACCTAACTGTGCCATCTGGGAACTGCTTAACATCTCAGAACATGTTTTCTCAACATGTACAAAAGAAATGACGTAACAAATGTAGATCATGGAAACCTATGTCTAGTGTGTTCTAGATGTGTCTGTTATTGATTTGATAATGGTATTCTTTTTTTTTTTTCCCTCAGTTGGTTGTGGTTCTTGAACTCCGGGTCGAGGCGCTGTCTAGGTGCTCTTCAGCTCAAGTCTAGTGCTCTACCACTTTGGGTCCCAGTGCCCCAGTGCCATTTCCGGTTTTCTAGTGGTTAATTGGAGATAAGTCTCACAGACTTTGCTGCCCAGGCCGGCTTTGAACTGTGATCCTCAGATCTCAGCCACCTGAGTAGCTAAGATTACAGGAGTTGAGCCACTGACACCCAGCTGGTAACGATATTCTTTCACACAACACTTCATGGAGTCCCTTTTGTGTGGCAGGCCCTGTGTGAGGAACAGGACCTTCTTATTGAGCTCAGGGGCACTGTTTCATAAACCATGCACATCTTTCAGCACCCAGCATGGCCCCTCCCCATCCTACTTGAGGTGAAATGCCCGTTGCAACCAAACTCCATTTTTGTTACTCTTTTTTTTGGCCATTCCTGGGGCTTGGACTCAGGGCCTGAGCACTGTCCCTGGCTTCTTCTTGCTCAAGGCTAGCACTCTGCCACTTGAGCCACAGCGCCACTTCTGGCCATTTTCTGTATATGTGGTGCTGGGGAATCGAACCCAGGGCCTCATGTATAGAAGGCAAGCACTCTTGCCACTAGGCCATATCCCCAGCCCCCCAAACTCCATTTTTATTGAGTAGCTCAGAGTCTTTCAGGTCCTCTCCCAATGAGTAGCCCTCTAAACCTGCAGTTTGCCCACAGTTCTCTACCTCTGGGCTCATCATAGGGAGTTACTGCTATTTGACTATTCTTTGTCTCTTTAGAGTGTTCTTAGAGGATGGGGACCATCCAATTCATTTCAGCTAGTCATCTGATTTGGTCCTCTCTGTAGCTCAAATGCTGATTACTACCTCTACTCTGGTCCTTCAC
Source organism: Perognathus longimembris pacificus (assembly GCF_023159225.1). Classification (NCBI taxonomy): domain Eukaryota; kingdom Metazoa; phylum Chordata; class Mammalia; order Rodentia; family Heteromyidae; genus Perognathus; species Perognathus longimembris. The sequence continues at coordinate 8,994,875 of NC_063173.1, read as the reverse complement.
TGTCTCTGTGGGCCAGTGGTCTTGAACATTACTTGATGGAGACATAAGAAGACCCAACCCTCCTCTGAGTTACTGATTTCTGCTTGAACTTCTTTTCAGTTGTGGAGGGGAGATAGATAATGGCAATCTCCATCTTTGAAGTGATTCTGTCTGTCTGGTTCTGTCATTTCTTAAAGATTGCTTTGGTTTTAGCCTCTGTTTCACAATCTCCTTGAGGGGATAGAGCTTCCTTCACCAAGATATGAGGGCCATATGCCTGGAGACAATGTAGTTTAAGTTCAGGAGCTCTAGGCACAGAGCCAAGGGCCTAAAAAAAGTTTATTCCATTTGTGCTTTCAGGCAATATAAGAAAAGACAACTAAAAATACAAAACAAATATGAGCACCACCTGAATGGCACGAACATTTTTCCAGTTTATACAGTGACTCTGCCATGTGTGGAGAATCAGCCCCAGGAAAAGTGACAAGTGTTGGACAAAAGGATCCCAGGAATAGGGCAGAAATCCCTTTACCATGGTGGCCCACCACTGTGACCTGGCTACTCAGATGGGGCCCAGTCACAGCACAAGGACAAAACCCAAAAAGGAATGGAGGCATGGCTCACATGGTGAAGTACTCGCCTACCAAGCCTGTGAGGCCCAGATTTCAATCCCCAGCACCGAAAAATAAAAATCTATTTACCCAATTCTTCAGACCTGGGCTTCCGATGTGTTTAACACCAGATGGGCGGGGGGCTGGGGGGAAGTTGGAGATTGTGTCTTTAACTGGCTTGTTCCCCCATCCAGACCCTAACAACAGCAATGCATAATGAAGGCAGCATAATAAATGATTTAGCATTTACGGTTGGCGGGTCCCGATTTTACAGACATTGTCATGGGGGTGCGGGAAGCTCTGGTGGGGAGATGAACCTGTCTCAGAAGTTGGCCAGGTGGCCGTGCTGGGGGCGGGGCGGCCCGGGTCCAGCACCAGGCACCGAGGGCGGGCGAGCGGGGACGGAACGAGGGGGAGGAGCCGGACTCGAACTCGGGTCTCACGGCCTCCCCCACCTCCCCAGAACCCGGCTGGGAAGCAGGATGAGGAAGCGAGGGCGCAGGCTGCAGGAAGAGGAGCCCTGGCCGGTGGAGGGTGGGGGGGGGGGGTGGGGCAGGGGGAGGGGGAGGGGGTCCCACCGAGGCCCCCGGCGGCCGGGGCCCGCGCAGGTCAGCCTCTCCCCGGCTCCCTCGCCCTCTGAACCTTATTTAGAAACCGTGTCCCCGAGGCAGGAAGGGCGGCGGGCCGGGGAGCACGGAGCGTCCCGGCCTCATTTCCTCTCCAATCCCCCTGTGGAATTTCATTTCGCACGGTGAGGAAATCGGAGCGCGAGGCCGCCGGCCGCCGGCTGCGGGCGCCTCCCCCACTCGCGGCTGCCCGGGCGGGTGCAGGGGCGGGGGGCGGCGCGCGGGGCCGGGCGCCCACCGAGCGAGCCGCCGGCCCCCTCGCGCGGCACCAGGCACGGAGCGGGGGCTCGGCGGCGCGATCTCGAATCCTCCCGTCCGTCCCCCGCCGGGATGGACTGCGGAGCCTGACACCGAGAGGTCGAGCCGTTCGCTCAAGGTCACCCAGCCGGGATCGGCAGCCCAGATCCGGGTACATGGAAATCACGAGTTCTTTTGTGTGCTTCTCCCCGCTCCGAGCCACCGCGGACGCAGGTGACAGCTGGAAGGAGGGAGGGCACGCGTGGGCCTCGACCCCGACCACTTGGCACCGGGGAGGAGGAGGGCGCAGGTTGCCCGGCGGGAGCCGCGCGGCCCCGTCGCCTCCCGGCCCCGAGCGCGCCGAGACCGGGGTGGGAGGAAAAGCGAGCGCCGCGGAGCGGGGCGGGGCGGGGCGGAGGGCGGCGCGGGCGAGGGCGGGCCGAGGGGCCGCGGGCGGGGCCTGGCCCCTCCACCGGGAGGGAAGCCCCGCCCCTCGGCCCCGCCCCCTAGCCCTCCGGCGCCCGCTCATTGGCCAGGAGGGCTGTCCGTCCCGCTCCGCCACCGCCCAGCGAACCTCCTGCGCGGCGCAGCGCTGTGGGCAGTGAGAGCGGCGCGGCGCTGAGTGCTGGCGGGCTTCGCGGAGACCCCCGAGCCGACGCGGCGGGCGCCCGGGGTTGGGGAATCACCGCCGGTAGCCATGACCCTTGCAGTCTGTCCCTCCGCCTCCGCCCGGGGAGTCTAGTATCCCCCGGGGTCGCGGGCAGCCGCGGGGAGAGGCGGCCGCTGCTCCCCGCGTCACCCTTGGCGCCCTACCGCACTCCCGGTCCCGGAGCTGGGAGCAGCGCGCCCCGGTGCAAACTGGGGGTGTCCGCCGGACCCGCCGCCGCCCGGGGCTCTGGCCATGGCCTGGCGGGGCGCCGGGCCGAGCGTCCTGGTGGCGCCCGGAGGCGTCGGGCTCCGTGTGGGACTCCTGGTGCTGCGGTTGCTGCTGCTCCTCGGGCCGGCCCGGGGCTTCGGGGACGAGGAGGAGCGGCGCTGCGACCCCATCCGCATCTCCATGTGCCAGAACCTCGGCTACAACGTGACCAAAATGCCCAACCTGGTGGGGCACGAGCTGCAGACGGACGCGGAGCTGCAGCTGACCACGTTCACGCCTCTCATCCAGTACGGCTGCTCCAGCCAGCTGCAGGTGGGCCCCCGGCTCCCCCCCCCCCCGACCCCGACCCCCGCGGGGGCCCCCGGGGCTCCCAGCCCCGCCCGCGGAGCCCTGTCCAGCGGAGCCCCCTGCCCCGTCCTCCCCGGGGAACCGGGACTTCCAGCCGTCCCCCCCCCCCCGCCCACCCCACCCCCCCCCCCCAGCCCGCCCTCGGGACTGGAGGCCAAGGCGTTGTGTAAGCCCTCTGGCCTGCGAAGGAACCCACTCTCACACCCCGCCCTTCCGCTCCTCTCCCCTGCCCACCGTGGCTGGCCAAGCCCCGAACCCCAGTGGAGCCCAGGGGGTTTCTCTGCCAAGGACTCTGGCCGCCGCCGCCGCTGTGCTGGTGGGTGAGTCCCGGCAGCGCCGCCAGCTGCAGCTGAGATTTGGAAGGAGAGATAAGGAGCGAGAACTTCCCCGGGGTTCATCCCGTGTTTGGGGGTGGGGGTGGGGGTGGCTGGGTTTATTCAGATAAACCACCGCGGCGCACCTCGTTCTGTGGATGGCCGGCCCTCACGTCGTCCCACGCGCTTTTAGAGGTCACCGAGCGAGCCTGTGGGTCCGCCTGAGTTCTGTCTCCTCCTCAGAGTTGGGAGCAGGTTTCATGTGTGGATGAGAAACACACACACAAAAGAATACTTCTAGGAAGCTAGTTTGAATGTGGAAGGATTTTTTTTAAAGTCATTATTAAACATTGTAAAGGTTATGTAATATATAATGGTAACAGTAACTGCTCCTCAGATAATAAGTGAAGAAAAATTTGCATATACAAGATAGTCTTAATTGTGCAAAAACAACCAAATTATTATGAGGGAGGGGTGTGAACTGAAAGGAAAATAAAAGAACTTGACTGTACTTGCGGTTTGGCTGGTGAGGCTGAGTGATTTTAAGAAATTTAGAAAAGAGAGTAGCAGTGTGTGTGTGTGTGGGGGGGGGGGGGCGGATATCAGTTAGTTGTCCAGGCTAAAAAAAATTAGAAATGTATGGAGCTGGCTATAACTTCTGATAGATAAGAAACAGACATACAGCTTACTTACTTAGCTGCATGTTTTTACATAGGTCATTTTAAACGTTGGATTGTGGTTTTGGAAAGATGGTTGGGATTAGACCTGTTGCTGGTGAAATATCCCTTTGGAAATTTCAGAACTTTAGAACTAGGTTATAAAAGCGTAAGAAATGATCCTCCAGGTCTCAGTTTGGAAAGAGTGCATACCCTGACATCAGTGGCAATTTTCATTGGGGAAACAGCTTTTGCAAGGATATATATTTTTAATGACAAGTATCCCAAAGAAGCAGCCAAGCTGTTTTGAAGGACAGGACTGGATCCCTTTACATGCTGGAAAATAGTTACTTGTAACTCTAGACCTCGTAGACAACATCTGTACGGAGCCAGGGAGACTGTTTATCAATGCTGGAGGAATTGAGGACAGCAACTGGACTCTCCCCTGCTGCTATTGCAGCCTCGGGGACTTAACATTTACATTTTCCTAGTGTGCTTCATTATTATTCATTGGTGAAACCTTAGCCAAGCAAATCCTTGGTGACCAGAGACCCCAGTCCCCAGCTCATCGTCCAGGCTAACAGTGTCTCCACTGGTTCATTTTCTGTTTCAATCCGGTATTGAAGGACCAAATCATCCTGTCAGATTCTTCCAACGCTTTCACATATCAGCTAAAAGAGGAGGGGTGCTAGAGGTCAGATTTTACAAGATTATTTTCTAACCATTATTTACTGTGGGCAGTGTGAAAAAGGATTATGTAATTACATTACATTTATTTATTTGCTTCCTTATTTATGTACATCTCTCTGGAAAGAAGTACTGGAGTCATGTGTGTAAAAAGGGTAGATTGTGAAGCACCCTTATTTGAGGTCAGAACAACCAGCCAGACTCCAAATAGGCCGAGTTGAAAGTAGATATAGACATTGTCTTGCAGCATTCACTCAGCGGTGTTACAAGCATTTGGTTAAACCTCCAAGTCATTGTGTTCCTTGTTCATTGCTTTTCCAGTTCTTCCTTTGTTCGGTTTATGTGCCAATGTGTACAGAGAAGATCAACATCCCCATCGGCCCATGTGGTGGCATGTGTCTTTCAGTCAAGAGACGCTGTGAACCTGTCCTCAAAGAATTTGGGTTTGCCTGGCCTGAGAGCCTGAACTGCAGCAAATTCCCACCACAGAATGACCACAATCACATGTGCATGGAAGGGCCAGGTGATGAAGAGGTGCCCTTGCCTCACAAGACCTCCATCCAGCCGGGGGAGGAGTGTCACTCTGTGGGAACCAATTCTGATCAGTACATCTGGGTGAAAAGGAGCCTGAACTGCGTTCTCAAGTGTGGCTACGATGCTGGCTTATACAGCCGATCAGCTAAGGAATTTACCGACATATGGATGGCGGTGTGGGCCAGCTTGTGCTTCATCTCCACCGCCTTCACCGTGCTCACCTTCCTGATCGATTCCTCCCGGTTTTCCTACCCTGAACGCCCCATCATATTCCTCAGTATGTGCTATAATATTTATAGCATTGCTTATATTGTCAGGCTGACTGTAGGCAGGGAAAGGATATCCTGTGATTTTGAAGAGGCAGCAGAACCCATTCTCATCCAAGAAGGACTTAAGAACACAGGATGTGCAATAATTTTCTTGTTGATGTACTTTTTTGGAATGGCTAGCTCCATTTGGTGGGTTATTCTGACGCTCACTTGGTTTCTGGCAGCAGGACTCAAGTGGGGTCATGAAGCCATTGAAATGCACAGCTCGTATTTCCACATTGCGGCCTGGGCCATCCCTGCCGTGAAAACCATCGTCATCCTGATTATGAGACTGGTGGATGCAGACGAACTGACTGGCCTGTGCTATGTCGGGAGCCAGAACCTCGACGCCCTCACGGGCTTTGTAGTGGCTCCCCTCTTTACTTACTTGGTGATCGGAACCTTGTTCATTGCTGCAGGCTTGGTGGCCTTATTCAAAATCCGCTCAAACCTTCAGAAGGATGGGACAAAGACAGACAAGCTAGAGAGGCTGATGGTGAAGATCGGTGTCTTCTCAGTGCTATACACAGTTCCTGCAACCTGTGTGATTGCCTGCTATTTCTATGAGATCTCCAACTGGGCCCTCTTTCAGTATTCTGCAGATGACTCTAATATGGCAGTGGAGATGTTGAAAATCTTTATGTCTTTGCTGGTGGGCATCACTTCAGGCATGTGGATTTGGTCTGCCAAAACTCTTCACACCTGGCAGAAATGTTCCAACAGATTGGTGAATTCTGGGAAGGTAAAGAGAGAGAAGAGAGGGAATGGTTGGGTAAAGCCTGGGAAAGGCAATGAAACTGTGGTGTAAAGTCAGCTAGTCTCCACATGTTCCTCATTTTGAAGGAGGGAACACCAGCAGTTCTGTGGTAATGCTACTAAGCTTTCTATGCAGTGAATCTCAATACGAACAAACTAGCAACACTTAAAAACAACCCCCCTCAACTTCCCACCCCTCACTCTCATCCCAGCATCATAAAAACCAATGATTTTGCTGCAGACTTTGGAATGATCCACAATGGAAAAGCCAGTTAAGGGCTTTCAAAGCTGTGAAAAATCCAAATGTTGATCACTTTAGCAGGTCACAGCTTGGAGTATGGAGATCCTAGCTCCACTCCAGGAAACCAGGGCGATACTGTTTTTCCCTACAAGGTGGGATCTGTTCTATGAGTTGGTAACTTACAGGGGAGAAAGATTCGTTTTTTTTAGCCCTTAAAAATTTTAAATACTAACTAGGTCTTGCAGTTAACAAAGTGATCTGTAAACACTGGAAATGCTCGGTTTGGAGAAGTGTTACAAGAGTTTTATAGTTTGGCTGATCTAACATAAACATCTTCGTGGTACACTGTCTGCTGTTTAGAACTTGGTGGATTGCACTCCCAAGAGGTGGTGTCAAAATCTTTCAGTGCCTTTGTCATAAAACAGAATTGTTTGAACAAACAAAAGTACTGCACTAATGCACAGAAAGTATCCAGTGAGTTTTTATTCTCTTTCCTCCTCTCTTAAAATTTAACATCCTTGTTCTAGGCGGCTGCTGTTTTCTTGATTTACACTAATGATTTTTTTAAAAAGGTATTTTTATAGGAATTTTTGCACTGCAGCATGCCTAATGAGGGGAAAAGGAAAGGTGATTTGCTTTCTGACAATCACTTAATTCAGAGGAAAATGAGATTTACTTAAGTTGACTTACCTTACCAACCCCAGAGACCTATTGCAGTAGTAAGCAATAGGAGGACTTAATATATTTTTCTTCATGTGATTGCATCTATGCAGACGCCAGTCTGGAAGAACTGAAATGTTAAATTTCTTGGCAACTTGGCATTCACACAGATTAGCTGTGTAATTTGTGTGTGTCAATTACAATTAAAAGCACATTCTTGGGCCATGACACAGTATACTCAACTGACTTTCAAACTATGGTCAGCTCACATTCTTAGAATGATAGTGCCTTTTTTTCCCTCGTAGCATAAGAATGTTATCAGAGTCTGGTCTGCTTACCACAATGGAGACTTATTCAATTATGTAAAGGGGACTAAGGACAGTTAATCCAACTACTTGGTGTATGATTGTTTCCTAGTAATTGGCAAAGGCTCCTTAGAAGATTTCATTGGAGGCAGTGTGGCCTGCAGTATTTATGTGGTGCTTAATGACTCTCCAGAATGCCAGCCAGGAGCTGGATTGGTTAGCAGGGAATAAATAAAGTGTAGACCATATGAAATGAACTGCAAACTTTAACAGTACAGGTCTTAATTGCCTTTTGTGGAAGTATCCAAAGCTTTAAAATTTTATGTTTCGGTCCTCACAAGGGGGTACCTCCTAACAGTCTACTCAGAGTGGCTGTTCTTTTAAAATGGTGACTGGTCTTTTCTCTGAAACCACTGTAGGCCTTCTGATCACTAGATCTCTCGGACAAAATGTTGTGCACATCATAGGTTGCTCTCCTCGTAATCCATACCTGTCTTTGCTTCAGCAATTGTACTTTAATCATTATTTATTAATTTATGCCTTAAAAAAAAAACGAATGGGAAAACTCTTCATTCTCCCTCCTCATAATACTTGGTGTAGAAACCTGTGTAGGGATGCAAAATTCCAAATAGATGATTCTGTTCTGAAAATGAGAATCCTCTTCTATCCCCCTTGGTTTGAGCCTGACGCCCACAATTTGCCAGCTTCCTTCCCTCTTTCCTGTTTGTTCTCGCAGGTGAGTGCGTTGGTGAGATCAAGATGTACAGAAGATGTGCATTTTATGTGTTTGGAAAGGATGGTCTTGGGGCTTTTGAGAGAAAAGCTGCATGGGCCCGGTGGTGCCTGTGGCTTGGTGCAGTCCGGGTACCTAGGCTGAATTTGGAGTTAGGGCTATGGGAACTCCCTGTGCTGCTTGCAGACCGTTCCCATGGCGGGCCCGGGCCCTGGAGCATGCGCCCAGGGGCAGAGCCTGCACTTACTCATTCCCTTCTCCGCCGTCCTGGGAATTGTTCACAGGCTCTGGCCCAGGAAAGGGAAAGAGCACCGTGCCGCAAGGGGCTCAAGTTTGTGCCGGAGTGTAGGATTGGAGGTGGTGTAGGTTTCTTTGTAATGCTTCAGTGATTGTGTGACTCAGGCAGCAGCCAGCAGAGGGCAACAGGAGGTGATCAGTATCTGTCAATGATTAAGGTTATAATAATCATAACAACCAAAGAACACATGAGTGAACCTAAACACCTGGATTCTGAGTTCTAGAGTTAATGCCTGGCAACATTTGGACCCTCTGCCTTACCATTCTTCTCAGGGAGGAGGTACATTGGAGCAGAAGGGGATGTTGGTGCTGACTGGATTAGTAGCCTTAGTAATGTCATAGGGTCATAGGCTTTTTTTTTTTTCCACACTGTAGACAATAAAGAGTGTTTATAGTTTCAGGAAGGGGAAAAAAAAATAACTCCGTGGCAGAGGAATCAGTTACCAGTGACCTTCAAGTGACTCTGCCACCTTGAATTGTATTTGTTTAAAAATTAAAAACTGAGTTAGTTATCAGCGTGCTGATGGAATGACGCCTGCTCTGGTTTTCTAATGCGTGTAGGATAGGCTGGAGCAGGGTCCTCTGGGCTTTGCTCTTGTCTTTGTGTGTGACTGGAGGCCTCTGGCACTCACCTTGATTCACTTAGGGTCCTTCCCACAAGCATCTGCTGGGCCTCACATCTGCCCTTTCCCAGTGTTCCTCACAAAGTCAGTTCCAGTGGTTCTGATGGAAAATATCCCCTCCACATGGTGGCAATGTCCACAGAGGTCGTCTAGGTCGACTGGACTGAGGAATTGGTTCCATGTCACTGTGGGACCAATGGCGGTGGAGGAGGACATGTTTGGGCTTGGGTCTCCGTGTGATCGTGTGTAGGTATATTTGAGGACAGTCTTGCTTAGGGAAAAAGGTTGGCTTTTCTTTCTTGGAAATCTAGAAGTAGGTATAGCTGTAGCTTTCTACCAAAATCTCGACATCCGGAGATTTTAGCAAATAAATCCAAGGATACCTCTGTCCAGGCTCCTTTCTGGTAGGCTCTTTTGTCTCGGTTCATAAAAGCCAAACCTCAGGGCAGGCAGAAAAACACGGAGGAGGGTAGAACTGGCCGGAGCCGTCTGGTTTTGCTCCTTGGTTGATTCATATCCTTCTTCCTTTGTGGAGACCTGTTTCCTGGTTACTGAAACTGCTTCTGAGTTGGCGTCCTGCCCAGGGACCTGAAACTGGAGAAGAGGTGACCCTTCCGTTCCCTGAGATGCTCTCTGACTTTCTTACCCTGTCACCTGCACTCCCCAAACCCAGAACCTGGGAAACATCTCAGGTTTGAAATCATTGTTCTATTCAGCACCCTACTTTTGAGCTTTCATTCCCTGCTTGGCAGGGAAGAGAGAGAGAGAGAGTGTGTGTGTGTGTGTGTGTGTATGAGTGTGTATGTGTGTGTGTCAGAGCCAAGCTAGGTCCTGAGGACAAAGATGTGCTCCACATCCTGAGTCCTGAAGAAGAGGCTGATTCCATTTAAAGGGGTTTCACCAGGATGTCACACCCTGCCTTGTCACAAAGGGCCACAGCAGCAGTTAGGGGAAGGGGCCGCCGAGCACAGACTTCGGGAGGAGCCTCTTAAGAAAGAGCAGTCTACATCCTGAATTTTGTTCTGTGATGGAGGGCATTGGAATTACTATTTTTCTTTGGAGTTGGAGTGACTGTTTGGAATTAGAGTGACTATATTTTCTTACTAATTTTCTTCATGGGTAGGTCCCACATCTTGGAAACTCCTTCAAGAATCAGATACTAGAGCCTTCAGTAAGGGATTTGGTTTCACTGTGGCCTGGTTAGAGTGCTCTCTTGCTACGTCTGGCCACACACATAGGTGGTCATGGCTTGACAAGCCAGCTGGCCTTGTAGTAGCTCATTGCTGTTTCTGCTTTGCCTTCTCTTTGCATCAGCACTCGTACTCACCCAGGTAGTTGGTGGAGGGTCTTTTGGGGTCCCATAGGAGCTGTGTCTTCAAAGTTTATGTACCTCCTTGAAGGCCTGCTGTATGCATTACATGACCCCTCTTATCCTAGAAAGCTTAAGTGGGAGAGGGGCTCTTCCCCATGAAGGCGAGGCCACCGTTCTTTCCCGGCTGTGCAAGTTTCCCAGTCCACTTAGTAGGCTCTGGCCCTGACTTGGTTGTAGGCATTGGACGGTAAGCTGCTCCCTTAGATCTCTGTCTGTGGGCCATCTAGGTAGATCTCTTTGTTTTCAACCTCACAGGGATGTTGTGAGGTTTAGGATGGTTAGGGATGAAGGCTCCTTGAGCTCTTCCTCAAAAGGCAAACTAATTATCAGGTGCAATCTCCAAAGGTAACAGCATGATTCAACCTGCTCGGTGCAGCAGTCGCTCGTGGTTGTGTTGCCTTTGCTCGGGGCCCCCCATGCCGCCTCCCCCCCCCAGCGCCAGGCACCGGAGCCCGCCAGGGGCTTCCAGATGTTGGACATAGAGGCTCCAGGCGAACTCCTGCTAATGCATGCTCGGAATGAAGCACTGAATCACAAAGGAAACGGACCCTGCTTGTAAGGATGTACAAAAGTATGTCTGCATTGATGTCTGTACTGTAAATTTCTAATTTATCAACTGTACAAAAAAAACCCTTGCTATTTAATTTTTGTATTAAAGGAAAATAAAGTTTTGTTTCTTAGCTGGTGTGTGATTTGGTGCATTGCTCTAAGGAAGGAGTCTGTGGCTCTCTGGCCAACTGTGTGAACCCGAGCAGTAGGAGTTGGAGGATTCAGATTGCTGAGCAGAGGAGAAGTGCTTTCTGAGAGCCTTTGTTTCCTTTTCCTGAGTGATGTCCCCTCCCTGGATTTTTCCCGGGTGCTTTGGAGGTGCCTATCATTCTCCAGCTGTTATCTTTTTTATTTATTTATTATTTATTTTTTTTTGGCCAGTCCTGGGCCTTGGACTCAGGGCCTGAGCACTGTCCCTGGCTTCTTCCCGTTCAAGGCTAGCACTCTGCCACTTGAGCCACAGCGCCCCTTCTGGCCGTTTTCCATATATGTGGTGCTGGGGAATCGAACTGAGAGCTTCATGAGTAGGAGGCAAGCACTCTTGCCACTAGGCCATATTCCCAGCCCTCCAGCTGTTATCAATGACACTTTTTTTTTTCTTTTTCAGAGGTGGCCATCTTTAGCTTCCTAAGGCCCATGGACATAATCTAGTAACAAAATGTTTCTTCTCATCGCTATAGGGTTTATGGGCTCTAAAAAGGGAGAAAGGGAGGTTCTTTTAGTTTTTTAATCTTTAGGTTCTAATCTTAATTTATTCTGGCTACATAATATTTCAGGTAAAAAAATTTTAATGTGGACTAGTTGTACAAATCCAAACATACGATGTCATAGACCTGCCCCAATCATTACTTTCCCTCATTCCCTCTGCCTCTTTCCAGACAAATATCAACAGACTTCATTGTAATAGACATAAGCCGTGTAAAGATGTTGGGAGCATGTCATATCCATCTGAAAGCTATCTTCTTTGTCTAACTTTATAAAGTTGGTGGTCTCTGGCCTATCCAGCAGTCATCAGACAAAAGCATTTTCAAAGCAATGATTGAGATACTGGGGGCTGGGAAGTAGCTTGGTGATGTCCCAGCATGTGTGAGGCCCTGGGTTCCATACTCAAGTCTCACAAACAAAGCACATTATCAGAATATTGTCCTGGCATCCAGTAATAGAGACCACACAGAGGGAAAGAGAGCCCAGCTAGTTGCCTGATATTTATCTGCCGGTGTCCTAGATAAGATCAGCCCACTGGTTTGCTTTTAAATTGCTTATCACCCTTGGTTTCATTTGAGTTACCACCCTGTCTTGGGGTGAGTAAAAAGCCCAGTGAAGCAGGATTTGTAATCCTACTCTTCTTATCTGTAGATTGCTATTGTACTTTTATCTCAAACCCTAAATGAAGGGAGGCATATAATTTAAACTCTCTTCCTTGTAAGACAAGCTGTATTTCTCCTTCCTTTACCTATTCATTAAGTAGTTATGAAGTTAAGGAAAAGTCAACACAATCTGGAATGAATTCATAATAATTCTCTGCACTTGTAGAAACACTTTCCCAATAGAAAACCCTTTCTGTGACTTCAGTTTAGTCTCCCAACATTCCTGAAGTAGGGTGAGCGTTGTCATCCTTGTGAGTGCAGAAGAGAGAGGGTCTGGGCCAGGACATGGGCTAGGGGGTGAGGGCAGGCCTGACAGCCAGATTATCTCGCATCCAGCTCGGGCTTTTATTTTTGTTTTTATTTTATACAGGATTTTGCTGGCTTTCCATGTTTACATTTCTGTGGGTTGCATCGTGTCCCTCAAAAGACATGTTGAAGGCTAACCCTGGATACGTATGAATGTGACTTTATTTGGAAATAGTCTTTGCGGATGTAATTAAAATAATAAGGGTGGGTCCTAATCCGTTAACTAGTATTCATCTAAGAAGGGGGACTTTAAGACACAAACACGGGTAACGTGGAGGAAAGGATGGGTGCCAACAGAGACTGAAATTATGTAGCTATAGGCCAAGCGAAAAACCTCCAATTTCTGGAACTTTCTGAAAGCTGAGAGAGGAATAGGGAGTTCTTTCCAAGAGACTATGGGAAGAATCCGCCTTAGTTTCTTATTTCTAGCTACATGGGAGGGTGATATTGGAAGGATCACGATTCTAAGCCAGCCAGGGCAGAAAAATTTGTGAGACTCCCTTCTTGAAGGATAGCTGAATATGGTGATGTACAACTGACAGCCTAAAATAGATTCAAGGCTAAGACTGGTAGATAAAAATCTGAGATTAGGACGATCAAGGTTCAAGGCTAGCCCGTGCTTGAGATTACAATTTAGTGGAAGAAGTTGAAGATGGTGGCTTGCTCCTGTAGCTATGATGACATAGCTACAATAGAAAAGCCTAATGTTGACAGATTTAGAAAATCTAGTGATGGGCTGGGCAGGAATTGAGACTGCATCTCAAAAATAGCCATTACAACAAAGAGTGGGAGTGTGGCTCAGCAGGAGAGAACCTGCCTAGCAAGTGCCAGGTCTTGAGTTCAGACGTCAGTACCATCGATCCTCAGATCTCAGCCTCCTGAATGGCTAGGATTGCCGACATGAACCACGGTTGCCTGGTGAGCTTTGTTTTTTTTGTTTTTTTAAAGAATTACATAGTCCTAGTAAATATCTTTATCTGTAAATTGGCCATCTGTACAGCAAACCCCATGATCCCTGACACTGCACTGGTTTGAACGGGGCTTGGCTGATCTCCCTCCCACCTACCCACCCCAATGGGAGTTCCGTGTGCAGGGCCAGCACCCTAACTGGAATGCGACCCAAGAGGTTTTAGCATTTCTGTCCTGAGAACTGATTTTTTCTCTTTCCCGTTTTAGCTTTCACATGGAATCATAATTTTAAAGTTGAGCTGACTCTTGACTAAAGAGGTCAGCTTTGGCCTCCTGTTTTTAGTGGTTCTGTGAACAGAAATAAACCACACTGGGAGAAGGGCCTGTTTCTGGTCTCACTTTGCCTTCGTAGCGCAGCTGAGTGGATAGGACACGGAGGCTCTCACGACGTGTGCTGAGAAAGTGTTGAAAGGGTTAATCCAAAATGCTTTCACAGTGGGTCTTGATGGCACCTGAAATTCCTAAAACCCACCTTCCCTGTTCTTTTGCTTTTTTTTTTTATTCCTTAGATTGCTTCATCCATCTTCATGGTAAAGGATTCCAACTTCTCAAACACCCATAGTGTGGAAAAAATACAAAATCAAGTGTGTTACAGTTTCCACCAACTTCCGGATTATCATCAGCCTCCCGTCTAGTTTTCTTTTGCCACTTACCCAGAAGTTTTCCATTCTTAGTGTGGGAAGAAAACTAGCTGTAGACAGATAGGAAAAAGATGATCCATATCGTCTCATATCTTAGATGAGTCTCATACTCAAAAGGAGATGCAACTGCTGAATCTGACAGAAATATGAACAGAGAGAGGGGCTTGAGATCTGGGGAGACGTTGGGACACAGGCCACAGAGAAGAGGCTGGACTCTGAGAGCCAGGGCTGGCTTCTTCATACGGATGTCCCCTTTACCATAACAGCCGACACTAGTGACAAACTGCTCCCCAAATCCTAACCCCTTCTTTATGTGGGGCCAGTGGCTTGGCCAACAGGAAGAGATGAGGGGACACAGGAAGCGGAAAAGGTTCTGCCTGCCTCTGACATTCACTAATGGAAATGGATGTAAATTTCTTTTCCCCAAAGTTAGTTTTTCAGAGCCATTCCAGTATCTGCAGAGCGCTATAATTTCTCTGAATAACCAGCTTGAAATATGCCCAAGAAATATTCTGGGATGAGATATTTTGGTCTCCCTCAGACTTCATGCTCTTTTCACCCAAGAGCATGCTTAATGTTATGGCTAGTTCATATTGCCAAGGCTTTGGCATTAAGAGACTCAATGATTAGCTAGCTAAATGTCCTAAAATGCTGGAGGTTGCATCGTTTCATTTGAGTGGAGGTAAATGGTAGCGTGGAAAGCCAGGAGATGGAATTGGTAAGTCACATTAAAAAAAAAAGCTTGTCTTGCCTTCATTTCCCTGTGCTCTTTTCTTTCTCTTACCCCCCCCCCCCCCACAGGGCTCTCTTTGTCTGGAGTGTTCTATCTTTCATCAACTAGGTTCTATCAATGCTTCCTTCATAATTGAAGTCTTATGTCCCCTCTCCTCGGGAGGACTTCCCTGGCCTTCCTGCTTGCCGCTTTCTGCTTCCCTTTCCCTTCCATGACTGGTCAGTCTGAGCCTCTGCTCCCCACGCTGGGAGCCCTGGTGCAGAGCGTAAGGCTCAGTGCGTGTCTGTGTGTTCACTTCCCGCGCTTCCTGCGGGCCTCTTTATGTGCTCAGAGCCTGGCACTGAGCCTGGCACAGAGCACCCGTGTCAGGAATATTTGTGGAAGGAAGTGAGGGAGGGAGGGACGAAGGGGGACAGGAAAGAGAGGGGAAAAAGAGAGAAATGGAATCAGGGAAGAAGGAAAGGAGTCAGGGAGGAGGAACTGAGGAGCACTGGCGACAAATGTGGCTAGCAGAAAAAGAAAAGCAAAGGTTCCATGACACCGTGAAGACTTTCTGGACACATGCTAGGGCCCTTGCCTCAGATGCTATTCCATAGTCTCAAGATGAATCATAGAACAATCACCTCCCCCATTATGTTGCTTTTTCAAAGCTATTTCTCTTCCTCTTTCTCCTCAACAAATACTTGCAGAGGGGTCTCCCTAGACCCGGCTCCTTCAAACTGGTGTTCCTAATCCTAATTCCTGTGAAGTTTGGCTATCACATCTTGTCATCTTCCCATTTGACCCCTAAAAGAGCACACTTGCTTCACAAAATTCGAAGGACAATGCAAGGAAGAAGAGCGGGGAAGTATGGATCACGAGACCATGACCCCCTCCCCCGTCTTTGTGGCAGTACTGGGGTTTGAACTCAGGGCTTTATACTTGCTCAGCTTGCTTGCTTGCTTGGCAGATGCTTTGTCACTTGAACCATGCTTCCACCCAAGCCTTTCCTGGTTATTTTGGAGAGAGACTCCACTGAACGTTTTTGTCTGAGCTGGCCTCAAATTTGATCCTCTAGATCTCAGCCTCCTGAGCAGCTAGGATTACAGCACATGGTAATCACAACTCTTTAAGACTCATTCAGCATTTCCAAATCATTCTGTGTATCTGTATATAAGTTATAAAAGTTAAATGTTACTGATGATGAGCTACCCGAGACATTTATTTAATTGTTAGATCCAGCTACCTGCCTCTAGTGAAACATCTTTTCTAGGTACACAAGATAGTTGACAACATTCGCACCCAGTAACTCTGGGCCTGGGTGCTGTCCCTGTGCTTCTTTTGTTCAAGGCCTGAACTCTACCACTTGAGCAACAGTTCCACTTTGGGCTTTTTTGGTACTTAACTGGAGATAAGAGTCTCACAGATGTTTCTTCCTGGGCTGGCTTTCAAACAGAGATCCTTAGATCTCAGCCTCCTGAGTAGCTAGGATTACAGGCCGGAGCTGCCAGCACTGGTCCAGTAGGACATTTTTGTTGTTGTTGTTGTGAGACTGTCCTGTGTCCTCTGCAACTTCTCTCACTATTCACATGTGATCATTTCAGAGATCACAGTCTACTCTGTGGAAGAGAAAGCCATGGCCAACGGCCCTCATGGAGTCCCCAAGCTCAAAAGGATGAATGTATGAATAAATCTGGCTGTGAATTGCCTGGAGGGAGGCTCTGGACGGCTGTCATTCCAGTGTAACTGGAGCCTGAGTTTCTTCTAGAGAGAGGGAATGTGGGCTGACGCCCATGGGAGGCTTGGAGGTTATAGTGTCTCTCCTGCTTGATACAGGGGTGTCCATGGGGTTTAAAAGCATTCAAAGGCATTGGTGATTGTTGGTGTTTGTTTTATTATGTATTTTTTTACTTTTTACACCAACATGGTTTCTTGGGTTTTGTTCTGGCTACTGTGAGAATTTTGGTAGCTAGAGAGAAAGCAAGCTATGGAAAGAGAAACCTTGGAGGCCTGAAGGAAGGTGGTAGCGGAGAGGTGGAGGAGAGGAGAGGGGGTGATTTTCAGACAAAACACAACAGATTATCTTCTGCCTGTTCAATGAGCCAGATCTCTGTTTCTCAAATGCACTCCAGTGTTTCAGAGGCCAGAAGTTGTTTGCTCTGTACATCTGATACAGCACACGCTTCGCGGCCAGCTGCAGATAAATAACCCACTTGTCACAGTTTGCTTTGCGAGCTCTTATTATCAGTAAAAGTCTAGTTTGCCTAATGGATCCTGAAAAAGGTACAAGCACTCACGGAGGTTCTAATCCTCTTCCTTCTAAATCAGAATTCTGCATAACATTTTCCATAAGTGAATGAAAAAAACGGCTTCCTATTATTTTTCGGTTCCCTCCCCCTTCCTCATTCCCCTCCCTGCTCCCCTTTTAAAACAACAGACTTTCCTTTTGGATTTACATCAGCATTTAGCCAACTTCCTGAACATTCCACTCATTTCCTGGACTTAGTCTGAGGAAGGGAAAGCAACCTCCTTTAGAAATAAATGCACATAATCACAGAGATAATTTTTATTAAATAAATAGTGTAAACACAATGGAATTTCCTGCAAGATATATGTTTACTGTGGAAATTTCAACAAAAATCTTTTTGTTATGATTCTTTAGGACTTACTGTATTTGCAGGTAAGCTGAGGAATTAGAACCACTTTATACTTAAAAACATATTGTGCTCAAGAAGTAAGCCCTGAAGATTTCATCTTTTCCTTTGTTTAGAAATATGTTTTACTGACAGATCTGAATGAGGAAAATGATTATCTTTAAATCAGCTTTTTTTTTTTTTAATGCTTTGTTTCTTTTACAACAGGATTTTTCTGACCTCTAGTGGTGACTAGAGGCAGAACTTCAGGGCAGATGAGTCAATACAGTATACCAGAGATTAGGAATTTAGTTTTCTTTTGGTTTTGCTAGGGAGAGAATACGTGTGTGTGTGTGTGTGTGTGTGTGTGTGTGTGTGTGTGTGCTCACTGGGTCTTGAACTGTGGGCCTGGGCGTTGTCCCTGAGCTTTTGTACTCAAAGGGACTCTTAACACTTAAACCAAACTCTAGCACTTAAGCTGCAGCTTCACTTCTGAATTTTTGGTGGTTAATTGGAGATAAGACTCTCATGGACTTTTTCCCCTGTGATTTTTAGATGTCAGCCTCATGAATAGCCAGAATTACAGAATGAGCCACCAGCACCTGGGTAAAAATTTACATTTATACAAGGACTTAAAAAAAAATCTCTGGAGCCTAAGGATCTTTTTTTTTTTTTTGTCTTTTGTTTTTTGGTACTGGGGTTCGAACCCAGTACGTTGTACTTGTGAGGCAAGCGCTTTGCCACTGAGCTACATCCCAGCCCCCAGGGATCTTGATATACAATGACATAGAAATGTTTCCATCATGCACTGCAGATCTTTTTTTCCTCTTTCTTTTTTTCCATTCTCTCTTTTTTCCCCCCTTTTTCTGCCAGTCACAGGGTTTGAAGCCAAGGCCTCATGCTTGCTCGGCTCGTTAGCTTGGCTTGTTTGCTTGGCTGGTGCTTTGCCATTTGACACATGCCTTCAAAGCTTGGCTTTTTGTTGGTTGGTTTGGAAATGGAGTCACTCTGGACAGAGTGTCTTTGCAACTACGATCCTCTTGATTTCAGCTTTCTGAGTAGCAAGATTACATGTGTGAGCCCCCGAATCTGGTTGCTGTCTCTTTTCTTGATGGATATAGTCTCCTCAGAGCCAGTGGGCCTCCTGGGGCTAAGCTAGTGCCTGTCTTAAGAGAGAATGAAAAATGGGAAGCTCATCAATAGATCGAGAGAGCAATTTTGAGAAGGTCTTCTCCCATATAGCTCTTTGGAGAGGAGGGGTCGTTTTCTGCTGAATACTCTTGGATATTTTGGAGATGTATTTTAGGCTAACTAACTGTCTTTCCATTCAGAATGCTTTACAGAGGCCTTTTTTAGCTGTTGGTGAGGCTGCCTTTTAGAGAGAGAGAGGTGATAGGAATCTCAGAGAAGCTCACTCCCTTCCACTTCTACCAGCTTTTCTCAGAAGAAGAGATATTTATTTGATCTGGTGCCATCCAACTAAAACACTGCACCTAGTCTATCACATGGTCTGACACTCTTCATGATAGCCCAAACTCTTTGGTGTGCTATCCAAGGGCCCGATGATCTGGTTCCACCTTGCTCTTCCACAGACCTTGCAACTGCTCCAGTCAGACTCTTTTCTTCCCAGTTCCTCCTTCTGTTGTTTTACCCTTCTCTGTCCTTGCATAGGCTGACAGCCTATGTGTCCCTTCTACTCACTCTTCAAGTCTCTGTTAGTGTTCTACCTTTGTGGAGCTTGCCATGATCTGGCCAAGCAGAACCAAGCATGCCCTTCAGTAGCCCCTGAAAGCCCAGTCCGGGCATCTGTAATTGTACATGTCATATTGCATTACATTGCTTTGGTGTGTTTTTCTTCTAGACATTTGAGTGTCTCAAGGATAAGAACCATTCTTCATCCCAAGGAACAGACTCCTTCAGGAGTTTTACAAATGTTTACCACTCCCCAGCACCAGCTGTTTGTGGCATTAGATTCTTCCACTTGGCTGTAGTGTGTTTTTTAGTAATTTAGTTAGGGTTTTTTTTTGCCAGTCCTGGGGCTTGAACTCAGGGCCTGAGCACTGTCCTTGACTTCTTTTTGCTCAAGGCTAGCACTCTATTACTTGAGCCCCAACACCACCTCTGGCTTTTTCTATCTATGTGGTGCTGAGGAATCGAACCCAGGGCTTCATGGATACGAGGTGAGCACTCTTTCCCCTAGGCCATATTCCCAGCCCTGTAGTGTGTTTTGATAGGAGAAATTATCAGTGGTCAACTAGGTCAAGGATAGAGCTGACAATCAGAAGAAAGACGAGGTCTCAGATAATGGGCAGAACGACTCATTATCCCCGATGGCTTCGGCGTGCACCCTGTGAGGAATAATTAAGCTCTACGTCCTTGTGTAGATCTGACCTTGCACGAATCTAGACTCAGGGGACCCTTGATCTGAAATAAGGTTTAGAAGAATCTATAGACGTTGCAGAGTCTTCTTGCATAGAAAAACATTTTACAATACATATGTCTTTTGTTTTTCCCCCTGGGGAGATGGTCTGTACTTTTCATAAGAAGGGGCATGAGATATCCTAAAACGTAGCACCACAGGTGAAGAATCAAAATGGTGATCTCGACGCCATCTCTATAAGGCCTCTGAGGGTTAACGTGCTGCTTCAGGCGGGAGAGCGTTTGCTCCAGGAAACTCCCGTCCTTTAGAATAGACTTGCAGTTGTTGGTCTACAACTTTAAAAGAGATTTTGCAAGTCAGGCTGACAGTCGCGGCAAGACCATATCTTAAAAGCAAGCTGGCAAGCCAGGCACAGGCTCAGGCCTGTAATCCTAGCTACTCAAGAGGCTGAGATCTAAACCATCAAGATTTGAAGGCAGCCCAGGCAGGAAAGTTCGTGAGACTCCGTATCTCCAATAAACTACCAAAAAAAGCTGGGAGTGGCGCTGTGGCTCCAGTGGTAGAGGGCTGGCCTTTAGCAAAACAAGCTCAGAGACAGTACCCAGGCTCAGCGTTCAAACTGTAGGAACAGTAGAAAAGAAGAGAAAGGCGAAAAGCAAAGCAAAGCAAAAGCAAACTGAAAACAACAAGGATGGGCCACTTAAACAGTATGCGATAGTGTATTGGTAATGGTTGAAAATGACAACAGTGATTGAAAACAGTCAAGAAAGAATAAAACATGTAATAGTGAAGTGGATCAAAACAAAATGAACATCTAGGTGCCAGTGGCTCACGCCTGTAACCTTAGCTACTTAGGAAACTGAGATTTGGAAGATTGTGGTTCAAAGCTAGCCTAGGTAGACAAATTTAAGAGCTTCCATCTCCAAAATAACCAGCAGAAAACTAGGATGGAGGCATGACTCTAGTGGTAGAGCCTTAGCTGTGAACAAACAAGTCAAACAAGAGTTTAAGACACTGAGTTCAAGCTCTCAGACTCAAAAAGCAAAACAAAATGAACAATAAAAAACACGTAGATTTTAAGACTAGGACAAATTCTTAGATGATACTTTTTGCCAGAGTTTGCTTTGTAGAAGCTTTGTAGCACTTAAAAATTATGATTGAGCTGGGAGCCAGTGGCTCATGCTTGTAATCCTTGCTACTCAGGAGGCTGAGATCTGAGGATTATGGTTCAAAGCCTCTGGCAGGAAAGTCTATGAGACTCTTACCTCTAATTAACCACCAGAAAATTGGAAATGCTGCTGTGGTAGAACACTAGCCTTGAGCTGAAGAGCTCGGGGACAGTGCCTAGGCCCAGAGTTCAAGCCCTGTGACCAACAGAAAAAAAAAGGAATAAAAAATTATGATACATTTATGATACAAATTATGGTACCCTATCATATACCTTTTCCCTCCATTAAACTTTGAGATCCCCCAGACCAGGTACTGGGTTTACTCTTTATTTTTTTTTCTAGTTTCTAGGATAAGGCTTGTCAAAAAGTAGATGTTTAGTTAGCACTTGCTGACATAAAAATTTAGTCCATTATTTTATAGTTGAAGAGACTGAAATCCTAGAGAACTGAAGTGATTTCATCCAGCACACAAAACTTGTCCTCGGCAAAGTCAGGAGCATGTCTCTTCTGTCATTTATGTTTCCTTTTTTTTCCCCCTTTTATTTCTTTTTAAAAATATTTCTGTTTTTGTGCTGATTCTGGGCCTTGAACTCAGGGCCTGGATGCTGTCTCTGAGCTATTTTGCTCAAGGCTAGCACTCTACCACTTGAGCCACAGCTCCACTTTTGGCTTTTTTTGTTTGTTTTTTGGTGTTTATTGGAGATAAGAATGTCATGAACTTTTCTGCCTGAGCTGGCTTTGAACCTTGATCCTCAAATCAAGCCTTTTGAGTAGCTAGGATTACAAGCATGGGCCCAGGCGATTGGCTGTGTTTTTATCTTTTAATGGATTTTTATGGCTGGGGCCACTTGTGGCTCCATCCATCCCTTGGAGCTATTAAATATAGTCTATATTGTTTACTGAATTGTAAAGATCAGACTATCTGGGAAATAGTTGAGCTATACATCAGAGCACCTTTGCTGAGCACGCAGGCGTGGGACAGTTCGGGCTCTCCTCCTTTCTGCCCGGAATCCTCCCATTCCTGAGATTATCTGCTGTGATACCGCTGTCCTGAAGGTGATTGATTACCTCCCACTATCTTGGGGACCTGGGAGTGACCTTCGGTGTGCATTTGTCAGAAAACCAGCTTGGAAAGAAAAACAAAAACTTGAAGAGATCCTCTAGTTGGCCTAAGATAAGGGGACCCTGCAGAACTTTTTTCTTTAGCTTGGCAAAACAATCTATACAAAAAAAAAATCCATTAAAAAAGTTCTGCTTCCAGGAGCTACTTTTTATTTCGGTCACTCAGTCACATGATACCTTGCCTCTGTAAGACAAGCAAATATTTACCAGGGAGGGAGAGGAAGGGAGGAAAGAAGAGAAGGGAGGTTAATAGAGGAAGGGAGGAGAGAGGAATGAAGAGAAGCGGAATGCTGGGAGAACCACACCCCCGCTACACACACAAATTCAGAGAGACTGGATATAAATGGGACATGGGACTAATAAAGAAACCCAGGAACTGAATCTGATCAGCAGTGAGAGCCAATTCAAGTCACCTTGTAAAGCTCATGTGGTTCAATAATAATGTTTGTGCTGTGAGATGATACGTAGATGGATTTTGGCTTTGCTAGTCATTTGCCTTGCGAACATGAATGTGCCTTTTCAAGTCCTAGGCCTCAGTTTTCCCATCCACAAGTTTGGGGGGAAATAAATAAAATGGGACATATGAAAGTAATTTGAAAAAAACAGAGTGTGACATAAGCACACACAGTCTCAAATTTACACTCAAGCCGGATCTATTCCACTTAAATCAAAACAGGCCTGGACAGGCTGCCTCCAAATACCCCTTCTCACGAGCTCCGAAAGTGTTCCACCTCATGCTTTAAAAAATAAGTAAATACATCTACAGTCCAGCGATCTTGTTGTATCGTTAAATTCATCTCAACTCATCAATACAGTGCCCTACTGTAAAAACAAACAAACAAAAAAAAGCAAATGGTTTCCTCTACATTGCCTAACAAATTGATTGGACAGTTGAGGGCAGCTCTGGATTGAAAGACTTGTTTGGATTCTAATTTCCCCAGCGATGTTCTGTGTGACCCAGGGCAAGTTCCTCAGCCTCACTGGAGCGCATGCTTTCTGCATGGCCTGTGGACTCGCCTCCTGTCCTGCGATCACAAGGTAGAAGGGCAAATGCTCAGGTCCCGGCTGGGATCTGGGAGCGCCTCTGTGAGCACCTCTGCTGGTCTCAAACATCACTGTATCCTCAGCCCTAGAATATAGCGGATGTGCAATGAGAGGGATGTTTTCTTCTCCTTGTTACACTTATCTCTACTCCCTTTTCCTCATGTGCCTTTCTATTCACACCAAAGCAAAGCCTGAGTGGCCGAGACACTATTTGAGAGCGTTTTTAATTTAATTAAATTAATTTATTTTTATTAAGAGATGTTACAAGGCAGGGGCTGAACAATACAAAAAATATTAGAGGGCTCACAAATGGCAGAAGGAAGGGTTCAGGGCAGAAAATTTAAAATTGGATGACTGTGCTGGTACTAAGCCTGGGTACTGTCCCTTAGCTTCTTCCACACAAGTCTGGTGCTCTGCCACCTGAGCCATAGCTCTTCTTCCAACATTTTGCTGGTTAATTGGAGATAGGCGTCTCGAAGGTTTTTCTGACCAGGATGCTTCAAACTGGGATTCTCCGATCACAGCCTCAAGATTACAGGTGTGAGCCATTAGTACTCAGCTCCATCTTCTTTTATTGCTCCCTTAGGGTCATAGTTCAAAGGAGACCACTGGGTTGATGAACTCAGGTCAGCTCAGCAACCTGTCCTTAGAATGTGCTAGAGATAAGGCTAGTAGTGTCTGTGTGATTGTGTGTGTGTGTGTGTGTGTGTGAGAGAGAGAGAGAGAGAGAGAGAGAGAGAGAGAGAGAGAGGGAGAGAGAGAGATTCTGTCTATTGTTGATGTGGAATTTTACCTTACATCAAGAGAAGCCACAACAGAGATACCCTTGGGAAGACTGAGGTTGGACAACAGACATGAGAGAAGAAATAGAGGATGAGTAGAGGATGGATGCCCTCTGCAGCTCCAAGGAAGATGTTCAAGGGTCAGGGAAACCGAGCCCTGACTGGAGCAGAGCCTCCTCCCTCAGGGACAAGAGACTCAATGCCGTTCTGGGGCACTCAGCATCCATGTGTATGCTTTGGTAAGATCCAGCTGGGTCTGCTCATCCAGTGATGCTGAGAAAACAAAATAAACATGAAATCAAAGCAAATAGGTTGATTAACATCGAAAATATGCATACAAAAGAAACAGCGCAGTGACCGGCTATCCAGACGGCTGCTGACTGGTTCCCACGGAGCTGCTGCTCACCCTGTGTGTGCCCACAGTGGATTTCTTATACACGCCAGCTCCCAGCCAGTTCTGACCTGTGAGTGGCCCGTGTCACTGCTCCTTATGGTCCCTGCCTCAGGAACTGACAGTCTGCTTCCTTTTTGCTCTAGCCTTCGAGCTCTAATTATTCAACAAAATAAACTCAAGACTGAAGCCCAGCAGCTGAATGCATTTTTTGTTTGGGAAAGCCCAATTTTCCGTTGAAAAGTCCCCCCACCCCAGCAAAAGTAGCTCTTGCCCTTCCCCTCTTCTGACCCAAGGTCAAGCATTCTGATGAATCTCGGCAGTTATTGGCTCTATTTCCTGCCAAACTGTGGCAAGTCAACAAGGAAATCATGATTAATCACCGCAAGCTTTTCATTGCAAATAAATGAGACTGACTTAGAGCAATTTTGGAGGTCTTGGTCATATCTAAAACTTGATATGAGCTAAGTTAGGTTAAGTCCACACTTTTGCCAAGGGATTCACATTTGCATGGGACTTGAGAGTTCAGTACTCTTATATGTATCATTTTATTTCATTCCAAGGTGGACAACTGGGGTCTACCATCATATATCCTTGGGTTATTTTAATCACCTTTTATCCTTCTCAATGTCTATCTCTCTCTCTCTCTCTCTCTCTCTCTCTCTCTCTCTCTCTCTCTCTCTCTCTCTCTCTCTCTCTCTTTCTCCTTAACTTTTTGTTGAATCACTGTTTCCTCACCCCTACAGCTACTTTCTGTTTATGTCTTCTTCCATGGATTTCATTCATGCCAATGGACTCAGACATTTTATATACCTATCTGTACCTGTGGTTTGTTATTTTTTTATGAATTTAAGAGGATCTGTGTTGTATAAATGGGAATTCTTTTCTTGTTACTTTCTGAATAGTGTTTTGTGGTCTAAACATACCACTACTTGCTTATAAATTTATCTTTGAATAGCCACTTGGTTTTTTTTCCACATAAATTTTGTTTCTATGAATATAGCTGCTATAAAATTCTTGCACAAATATTTTTGTGAGCGTATGTTTTCATTTAACTTGGATAAAGACCTAAGAATGAAATTGCTGGGTCATAGGGTAGGTGTATGTTTAACTTTATAAGAAACTGCCAAACAGTTCTCCAAAGCAGTTTGTTAGATATATGAGTTGTCAGCACCCAGTCTTGTTTTCCCCCATCATTCCTTCTCACAGGCTCCAGAACAATCTATTCAAAACATAACCCCCAGCCCTGCACTTTCCAGCTTCAACTCTTCAGTGGCTTCCCCCTGCCCTCAGGATGAAGCCCAGACATATTTTAAATAGCTAGTGCCATTCGGCTGCTTCCTTTGCCTTCAGCTACTGCTTTCTCCATCTCCCTGTGCCTTGCCTTTACACCCAAGCCACCCGGGTAAGGTTCTGCTGCTCGACTACAAGTCGTCTTCCTGCTTGGTCCTTTTCCTTTTGTCCTAGAGAATCTTTATTTAAAAATATAATTTTATTGTTGTTATTATTAAGGTGTGGTATAGAGGGGTCACCATTTCATAAGTCAAGTAATGAACACATTTCTCTTTTTGGACAGTGTCTCTCCTTCCTTTACTTTCCCCCAGTTTTCCCCTCCCATCTCTGCCCACAAGTTACATAGATCATTTTCCACATCGTGTATACTGAGTAGCATGATGGCATTTGTTCACCCTTCCTCTCTCACTTCCGGTGCCCTCCCTTTTTGCCCCCCCCCCAAATAAAAAAAATTAAAGCAAAAACAAACACCAGCATCACCACCAACAATAACAACAACAACAAAAAACCCTCCATATTTTCATTTCCTGGCATTCACTTCAATCAATAGCATTGAAAAAGTTTAGAGGAGTTGCACCTTTGGTTTTCTCCTTTAATCTGTTGTGTGTGAATTCCTGGAATCTGGTATAGGTATCATGTCCAGTTATATTTTAGATGTAGCTTCCACATGGGCGAGAAAACATGTGCTGTCAGTCTCTCTGAGCTTGCTTACCTCCCTTAGCATGATTTGTTCTGGGTTGTCCATTTCCCTGCAAATGGCATAACCATATTATTTCTAGTGGACGAGTAAAGTTCCATTGTGAGTTCCACCTGGGCTGTTTCCACAACTTGGCTATTGTGAATAGTGTGGCGATGAGCATGGATGTACAAGCATCCTTACCATATTTTAAATTTTACTTATACATCTTATTCCTTCTTAAAAGATTTTTAAATAAACAATGCTGCCATGATAATGGTCATGCTGTATGCCCGTGTGGTAGTTCTTAGAAATGTGAGAACATTTGAGGATTGATTCCTAGAAGCCAAATTGCTGGCACACAAGGTGTATGAATTTTTATTTTAACAAAATCTAGCATATTGCCTTGCAGGGTTTGTGCCAATTTAAATTCCCACCTGAAATTTCAAGTATATCTGTTTCCTCCAGACCTTTCTCAGACTGTCAAATATCCAAGTGTGTGTGTGTGTGTGTGTGTGTGTGTGTGTGTATCAGCATAGCTGTTTTTTTTTTCTTTTAGGTAAAAGTTCATTATTTTGGCACAGAATTAAACTGACTTGAGAGAATGACAATTACCTTCATATTCATGTTCATATACATCAATAGAAACAGAAGTAGGAGTATCTGTTGCCAGCTCCAAGGATATCCCGTATGCTTCTGGAAAAAAAAAAAAGAACGTCATTCTACTTAGTGTTAGTGATTGGCTGACTGATTGCTATTTGGATTTAAAAATAAAAGGAAACAATGTACAAGTGGGAAGACCTGTATTTCCTTTTTGCCCTGAGGTTTGCGATTTCACTAAATCATCAGTGGGAATGTCACTTAATTAAGCTACAGACTTACAGGGAAAAGTGGCAAGTCAGCCATCTGACTCTCTTACCGCCCTTCTCTCCTGTGTCTGCTTTGTACCTCTGCTTCTGAGAAGTTTGACATCCTTTGGAGAGAAGCAGATGAGGAGAATGACCTACTTTGGCTTTGCACAGATGGACCGCATTTGTCCTCCAAGTCCAGTTGATGAGCTTGCTGTGTGCGTCGAAGTAGCTCTGCCTGTGTTGCTAGCAAGTTCAGCCAAGCGCACTGAGCTCCCGTTCCAGATGTTCAAGTGACACACTGAATTGAGTTCTCAGTAGTCATGGTCTTGCCATGATTCTCCTCCTTGCTATCACTCTGCACCTGCAGTAGCAGTCACTGCTTGGTAAATGTGTGCCACCAGATCAGCTGTATGGGCTAAAGTGAGCCCCGTCAGAAATCTCTTACTAGTCATGTACAGGAAAATAAATGGACCTAGAGAAAACATGTTAAGACAGGAAGCTCAAGCTCAGAGGGACAGATGGCTCATGTCTTCTCTCATCTGTGGAAGTGAGTTCTAAATTATAAGCATATATGAAAACACAGATAGGGTTATAGCATATATACACAAACAAATTGACTGATTCGGACGGCCTCACACCTCTGCACAATAAACAGTTTAACAAAAACCAATACCAGGAAGCTGAAGTATGTTTTGTGGGGAGGAAATTGGAGGGGACAGACAGATGAAGGGCAGGCAAATATAGTTATATTCAATGTGCATATGTGAAAATGGAATCATGTAATGTGAGTGGATGGGTGGGATTGGGAAAAATGGGGGGGGAGGAAAATGGAAGGGGAGACGTTGATCAGGACCCACTGAACTCATGATCTGACTGGTGGAATTGAAATTCCTTTGTACAACTACTTAAAGAGGATACTGATAGCAATAACAAGTCTATAACAGTTTGAGAACAGAATTCAGAGTAGGGTGAGAGGATACCTAAATAGCCCTATTTATCTCCATGTTGAAGGTTGAGGGGCGCAGTAAGTGTCCTGTGCTCTCCTCACCTCACAAACTGACTAAGGGACAGAAGTCACTGCTGCTGAGCGCTGGCGGCTCACGCCTGGAATCCGAGCTACTCACTCAGCGGGCTGAGATCTGAGGATCCTGGTTTGAAGCCAGCTGGGGCAGGAAAGTCTCAGAGACTCTGATCTCCTTAACCACCAGAAAAACCCCAAAGTGGCGCTGTGGCTCAAAGCGGTAGAGCGCTAGCCTTGAGCCAAAAAGCTCAGGGACAGAGCTGAGGCCCTGAGTTGAAGCCCCATGACTGGCAAACACACACACACACACACACACACACACACACACACACACACACACACACACACAGAGAGACAGAGAGGGAGGGAGGGAGGGAGGGAGGGAGGGAGGGAGGAAGGAAGGAAGAAAGAAAGAAAGGGAGGGAGGGAGGGAAGGAGGGAGGGAGGGAGGGAGGGAGGAATGAAAGAAGGATGGAAGGAAGAAATTACTGCTGATAAGCAGAGGTATATCAGCTGTCTGGTCTCATAGGGAACAATTAAGGTTTCAGGCTGCCCCACACAGTTGGAGGAGGGAGACTGCACTTTCCTTCCATTGAAAAAGGGAAGGAATTGGCTGAGCTGTGAATGTTTGGTTCTGTTCCCCAAATGAATCAATTATAATCCAGGACTAGCCAAGCATTGATCACACACACACACACACACACACACACACACACACACACACACACACACACACACACCAATTCAGGACTGTAAATAATGGAAGCTCTTCCACTTGGAAACAAGGGTGCTTCCTTTTACCTGAGGCTGCAGAGAGAAGCTGAATCCAGAGGCTGTCCACACCTGAGCAGTACATGGCGTCTGATAGCTCCATCGGGACTCCCTTCCCATCTCCAAGGAAGCTACACTTCTTGTCCCTGTGTTCCCTTAGGCACACCACATTCTTTTCTAATACAGGTCCGTTTTTATTGAAACCCCTCCTGGAGGGTCTCGCTGCTAGGAGCTAAAACACTTAATTACGAGTTCATTCATCCAAGTAGTAAGATTTGGGGACGTCAAAATACAAAATGAATATAAGGCACCTAGTGCAGTCTATTGAACAAAGGTTTTTCGTTTTATTTTTGGTGCCAGTCCTACAGCTTGAACTCAGGACCAGGGCACTTTCCCTGAGCTTCTGTGGTCCAAGTTAGCATTCTACAACTTGAGCTACAGCTCTATTTTCGGCTTTTTGGTGGCTAATTGGAGATTAAGCCTGCCTAGGATGACTTCAAACTGCAATCCTCAGATCTCAGACTCCCGAGTAGCTAGGATTATAGGCATGAGCCACTGGCACCTAGAAAAGGTTTTATTTTTTTATGTATTTATTTAATTAACTTTTGTGTGTATGCCAGGACTAGGACTTGAACTCAGGGCTTCAAATTCTTGCTTGTGTTTTCACTCACAGCTGGTACTCTACTGACTGGGCCACATTGCCACTTCTGGATTTTTGCTGGTTAAGTGGAGCTAAGAGTCCCTTGGATTTATCTGCCTGGACTGGCTTCATTCACACTTCATCTTCAGGAATGTCAGCCTCCTGAGTTAGGTAGGATTATAAGTGTGAGCCACTTGTGTCTGCCTTTTTAAATGTTTAGTCTTTTGATGAGAGAGAGAGAGATGGGGAAAAGCTCTGAGCTTCAGCCCCTCAGCTTATTTCTGGTCAAAGCATAGTACCCAATTCAGTTTTAGAACTTCTACTTGAAGGTCAAACAGCCATAAAAAGTAATGTGTTTGCTATCTAAACATCCCTGAAGACATTTCTATCACCTGCTGAGAAGACAGTGTGGGTTGGTAGCTAGAGGCAGATAGACTCAGTAGTCATTGCGTTCCAGCTCCTCACTGGGAAGTCTTAATGTAAGTCTCTATCTCTGTGCGTCTGCTTTTCCCAACTACAAAACCAAAACCTTGTTTGTAGTTGTTGTGAGCACTAAACTTGCTCCTGTTTCATTCATAACCATTGTTACTGTATTGCTCTCAGGGTCTGGAGCTCCCTCTTTTCGGATGGAGGACAGTGACATATTTGATTTCATTGCCTCCTGACCTTGATTGTCAGGGAATTCAGAATCACATTGAAAATGTCATTATGCGAACTCTCGTACCATTAAGATTGGCATATTTGCAAAACTTCCCTATCTCATGATTTTCTACTTCTGAAACTTGTCCGTCCACCAATGAGAAGAGCCCGTCAGCCCGATCAGACCCAGACACGTGTTTATGTGTGTTCACACATGCACACACACATGCTTTTGTTAAACAGTTATATTTTTTTTCCAGGCAGGTCTCACTTGGATAATTCTTCTGCCAAGAGAAAATGTAAATCACTGTTCAATCCAGTGTCTAGGGGCTTTACAAACTGGTTCAAGAGAAATTTAATCTGAGCCTATATAACAGAAACCAGGCAGGCAGCCAGCAAGCTTTTGTTTTGGGTTTGAAGAGAAAGTCAACATGATTCTTGTCTAGGGAGGTTTCTGGTCAGAAGGCATAGCCCACTGGCCCATGGATGAAGCCTGGGTAAGGACAAGGTCTCTTGGAGGATTGTGCTACAGCAGGGTCTTTGAAAGGTCAGCTCCTCTGCGTAGCTCAAGGACTTCAGCGCACCCTGAGGAAAGATACTGAGCCTCACTATCTAAGAGGTGGGTTCTAAAAGTGTCACTGAGTAGAAATGGACTGGGCTGGGCTGGCGTAAGGAGGCTGGGGGAAGTGGGGGAGGACAGCTGTGGAGGGGCCAAGGTCAGGTCACCCAGGGAAGGAGGCTTGAAGCTTTCCCTGGGAAAACACTTGGACAATGTTAAACGTCAGCTTTGTCTTCCCTGCCCTTCACCTTCACCTTGATTGAAGGAGGAGTCCAGGAGCTTCTCGTGATCATGAAATCACTGTAACCACTCTTGGACGGAACTTTTCTTAGTTTTCTGGTGGAGTAACACTGTCATTCAGAGCTAAGTAGAATGAAGATTTGAACTCAAGTCCCAGAACCTTGAAACCCAGTCATTGCATTGTCCAGTTTGGCTCTGAGGCAAGTCCAGAATCTTATTTATTTGTCTTTGTTTTTCTTATCCCTCACTGCCTAGTCCCAGCTTTCCAGAATGTAGTGGGGTGTGCTAAGTTGAAAACACCAAGCATGACCTCATCCTTTTCTTTCTGTTTTTCTTTAGGAGGTCTTAGAATTGGCTGCAGGAGCTGGCAAAATAAACAAGCCAGAGGCGGCTCCTCCCCTTCCAACCTCCCAAGCTCTGGGAGAGGAATTTTGCCCATGGGAGCTGTCTCAGGTGCCTACTGCCCCCCTGACCTTTCCTTGCCTCCCCCCAACATTCCTGCATCTAAATCAGGGCAAGTCAATGTTTCACTCCCCTGTGCCTTCCCAGCTTTGGCTTCTAAAGCTGGTGAACAATTAACCGCCAGCAGCCTCTGCTAGGCCAGCTCTGGATCTTCTCTCCTTAGAAGCTTCCAAGACGTTCTGGACCAGCGTTATTGATCTGCCAAACCTGACCAGCACCTGGAGGACTGCTTAGTCTTCAAGGAGACTCGTGTGCATGTTTGCAGTGATTTCAGTGCTATGGAATTCTTAGGAAACATTTCAGAGGACAAGTTAGCCAAAGCCCCACAGTAACTCTTGAATTGTGTGTGTGTGTGTGTGTGTGTGTGTGTGTGTGTGTGTGTGTGTGTGTTCCTGGGGTTTGAACTCAGGGCCGGGTCACTGTCCTTGAGATTGTTTTTTTCTTTTTTTCCCCTCAAGGCTAGGGCTGTACCACTTGAACCACAGCTCTACTTCTAGCTTTTTGGGTAGCTTTTCTGCCTGGGCTGGCTTTGAACTGTGATCCTCAGATCTCAGCCACCCGCATAACTAGGATTATAGTCATGAACCACCAACACCTAGCAAAATGTGTTTCTTTTGGGAATTCTTGCAAAGCACCAGAGAGTGGGGCTGAGACCCTCTGTCACTTAGGCCAGACACCCATAGGTATGTTTCTTAACTTCTATAAATCTTCTCTTTTTCATTCATAAAACAAGAAGAGTCATTCTTCTCTCACACATTTCTTCTACAGACTAAATGCTAATTCATTGAACATGAATGTTACATTCCTATGGTGCACAGTGGAGATTTAATTAGTATTCGTAAGTAAGAAACTTTAGACTAAGTTTATAAAGCCATAGATTGCTGTAACTAAAAAGAGCCTTACGGTGCGTGTGTATCTTTTGTAAGTCCAGAGGCTCAGAGAAAAAGAGTCTGGAATCTATTCAGTGTCAGTCAGCCATTAGGTGGTATAGAATCTCATACACTCTGTCTAGTCGAAATATAATACATCAGCCATATGCTTAATTTAAAAATTTCTGGTAATCACATTTAAAAAGTAGAAAGGAATATGTAAAATTAGCTTCAATAAAGTATTTTAGTTAACCTAAGGTATGCAATATCATTTCAACATGTAATCGATAAAATTATTTATAACAACTTTTACTTGTTTATACTAAAATTTCAAAATCTGGCATGTATTTTATGCACACAGAACCACCAGTTCAAATTAGCCACATAGTCTAATAGTGCTATAGGGCTGGTCTAGTTCAATCTAAGCCAATAAACATTCTTTGTACATCTTAAATGCCAGGTATGCCATGAGACGAAGGGATATGAAGGCAAACAGATGAATTAGGGTGGAAGCCACATGAAAAGTGCAAGGCCAGGAACCCCTTCCACTTGAGGTTGCTGGATTACTCATCCTCTGTGTGGCTGAGCTAGTCAAGGAGAAAATGATCTAAGGTAAATGTTTATATCTCTAAGTTATTTTCTTCTGTGCAGGCATGGAGGGATAGAGAAGAAGCTACTGAGCTTATTGTGATCCAGGTATTGTGCTTTGCTCTTGACAGATATAATCTGGTTTAATCACTGTAGTGATTGGGAGAGGACATCATTTCCTCACTTTAAAGAGAAAGAAATGAAGACTTCAAGAGGATACATGTTTATCCAAGGGTCATATATTGGACCAGCTCTCTGGAGATGGAGCCCAGTCTCAGAAATCAGAATATCCTTCCTGGTCAGGGTTGTGATATGAAGATGTGGGGCAGAAGAACAGAAGAAGATGGTTTCTTGACTATTGCTATTTTTGCTTATTTATAAACATTGCCAAAAGCTTCCAGAATCATGTGACTGTGGGCTGGGGATATGGCCTAGTGGCAAGAGCGCTTGCCTCGTATACTTGAAGCCCTGGGTTCGATTCCCCAGCGCCACATATACAGAAAATGGCCAGAAGTGGCGCTGTGGCTCAAGTGGCAGAGTGCTAGCCTTGAGCAAAAAGAAGCCAGGGACAGTGCTCAGGCCCTGAGTCAAGGCCCAGGACTGGCAAAAAACAAAAACAAAAAAAAAGATCCAGAATCATGTGACTGGTGGTTCATTTTAAACAACTTTTCATAGCAGGTGGCCAATAGCCTCCCCTACCCAAAGGTTCCTGTTGCGAGGTGAAGATGACGACGATGTTCCATTTTTCAGCCTATCTTGGCTCCTGGGAACAAATCTGTCTTTTAGAAGCCTCAAGTTGCAATGGATTTTAGCCTCAACTTTACCTCAAAAAGAATATACCTGTTTTTAAACTACAACTTCCCTTTGCCAGGGTGTCAAAGGGCCAGACCAGGAGGCAATTCTCTTCCCACAGCCTTACCATTGTTTCTGGACACTAGGGAAATGTGTGTGTTGTTTAAAAAAATATCTAGGATGTGAATACCCGCTAAGCTAGAATGTGGTCTGTTGCCGCTGAAAACAACCCACTACCAAGAGATTCTCAGGTTAAAGGAAAGAAGTGTGAATATTTAGAATTACCTTGGAGATCTGTGAAGGCTCATGGAGAATTTCTTCATGGGCAATGACTAGTGGATGTGGTGGGAATGTGGTCACTAGAAAAGGGTCAGCCTGTGCATCAAGGAAAAATGAAAACTGAGGTCACATCCTGAACTATGTAAGTTAGAAGAAATTAAACACAGCCCACCCAGCCCACCCACATCAGGCTCTCAGTTTAGTAGGAGGCAGATATAAAGGAGAAATACTGTATTCCAAGGAGGGCCATGCAAGCTTCAGGTAGCATCTAAGATGAGACTCAGTGGTTGCTAAGTCTGAGTTCAGAAGTCAGGTTTGATTATAACATTTTAGGAGTTGAATTTCTCTTGTTTTTTCCTCTTGCTTTATTACCCTGGCTACGAATTTCAGTATAATTCTAAAAACATGTGAGGGGATGGATAGTCTTGTCCCATTCCTTACTTTAAAGGAAATGATTCCAGTTTTTCCTCTTTGGCAATAGATTTGTCATATGTAACCTTTATAAAGGTCAGGTACATTCTTTCAATTCATGGTTTCTTCAGCTTTTTATTTTACTCAAAAAAGGATGTTGAATCTTGTTAAATTTTTTTTCTATCTCTAATAAAATGATCATGTGATTTTTCTTTTTCAGTCTGCTTAAGTACTGAATTACATTGGTTGGTTTTTGTATGTTGAACAATCCTTATATCATTGGAATAAAACCAAGTTGGTCATAACATGTAATCTTATAAATGTGTTATTAAATTTTGTTTGCCAGTATTTATTGAGGATTTTGGTGTTTATTTTCAACAAAGAGATAGGGACAGAAGAGATCAAATTATCTTTATTTACAGATGATATAATCTTATACGTACAAGACTGTAAATGTTCCACGAAAAATGTCTCTTTGATCTGATAAACACTTTTGGCAATGTAGTGGGATATAAAATCAACATATAAAAATCACTAGCTTTGGGGCTGGTTATGAGGCTTAGCAGTAGAGTGTTTGCCTAGAATGCACAAAGCCCTGGGTTTGATTCCTTAGTACCATGTAAATAGAAAAAGCAAAAAGTGGCGCTGTGGCTCAAGAGGTGGAGTGCTAGCTTTGAGCACAAAGAAGCCAGGGGCAGTGCTTAGGCCCCGAGTCCAAGCCCCAGGACTGGCAAAAAAAAAGAAAAAAAATCAGTAGTTTTTATATGTAGCAACAATGAACAGGCTGAGAAAGAAATAAAGAAAACTATCTTATTCACAATAACCTAAAAAAAAAA
The DNA here is from genome assembly GCF_023159225.1 of Perognathus longimembris pacificus. NCBI lineage: Eukaryota > Metazoa > Chordata > Mammalia > Rodentia > Heteromyidae > Perognathus > Perognathus longimembris. The sequence continues at coordinate 8,959,719 of NC_063173.1, read as the reverse complement.
AAATACCACCGGAAACAAAAACAAAACAAACTCCTAGATATAAACTCAATCAAGGAGGTGAAAGCCCTACAAGGAAAACTATAACACCTTGAAGAATGAAACTGAAGAAGACATCAGAAAATGGAAAAATCTCTCATGTTCATGGACTGGCAGAATTACCATCATGAAAATGGTTATACTACTAAGAGCAATCTACAGATTCAATTGCAATAACCATGAAAATGTCAGTGTTATTTTTTTTTTTGCAGAAATAGAAAAACCAACCCAAAGATTTATATAACAAAATTGAATAACAAAAGTAATCCTGTGCAAAAAAGAGTAAGGCTGCAAGTAGTATAATACCAGCTTGTAAGTTATACTACAGAGCCACAGTAACAAAAACTATATGGCACTTGCATAAAAACAGATACAGGGAACAATGGAGCAGAATAGAAGACTCAGAAATAAAGACACATAGCCCTGATCATCTATGTTTTCACAAAGAAGCCAAAAACATGCACTGGAGTAAAGATCACCCTTTCAACAAATGGATTTGAGAAAACTGGTTCTTCGCATGCAGGAGACTGAAACTAGATCGCTGATTCTCATCCTGTATAAACAAACAAAAACCCACAACTTCAATGTATCAAAGATCTTTATGTAAGATCTGAAACCTTAAAATCTTAAAACAGTAAAACATAGGGAAAACTTGGGAAGACATAGGCACAGATAAATTATTTACTGGACAAGACTAACTGCACAGAAAATAAGAACAAGAATTTACAAATGAGACTGCATCAAGTTGAGTTTCTGTACAGTGAAGCAAACAATATCCCAAATCCATAAAATGGGAGAAAATCTTTGTTAGTTACTCAACAGGATCAGCAGGTAAAGTATCAATATCCAGAATACATGAAAAACTAAAAAACACCAAACAGCAAAAGAACAAATAATAAAGTTAATAAATAGATAGTTCTTGGAAGAAGAAATATAAACTGCTAATAAATACATGAAGAAATATTCAATATCCTTAGCCATAAAGAAAGTACAAATCAAAACTACACTAAGATTATATCTCACCCCAGGTGACAATGTCAACCATGAAGAAATTAAACAACAACAAATGCTGCAAGAATCAAATGAACCCTCATACAGTGTTGGTGAGAATATAAGCGTGTTCTACCACTATGGAAATCAGTATGGCGGTTCCTCCAAAACCTTACGAAGGTGCCATACTATGTTGTATTCTGGGGAGCGAGAAAATCCACCAAGCACTGTTAAAGGTGAAAAATGAGTTTTATAAGTCAGTTTGCAACTGCTGTTTTTTTTTTTTTTGCCAGTCCTGGGGCTTGGACTCAGGGCCTGAGCACTGTCCCTGGCTTCCTTTTGCTCAAGGCTAGCACTCTGCCACTTGAGTCACAGCGCCACTTCTGGACATTTTCTGTATATGTGGTGCTGGGGAATCGAACCCAGGGCCTCATGTATATGAGGCAGGCACTCTTGCCACTAGGCCATATCCCCAGCCCCTTGCAACTGCCTTGTCCTGGGCAACCCCAGAACTAGGTGCAGTTGCAGCCTCCAGGGGGAGAGTTTCTTTCCTTTCTTCCTTTCCACAGGCTTCTCCTGTCCACAGGCCTCTCTGCAGGCCTTTTGTTCTCCATAGGTGTCTCCCTTCTCCCAGGGCCTCCACTTTCCACGTGGCTCTCCATGGGCCTCCACTCCACTCTGTCTCCACCCTGTCTCTGCTCCTTCGACCAGCTCCCTTGGACCAGCTTGGCTCTGCTCTACTCCTCCAACAGGCACGAGGCTCCAGACTCCTCTGCAGGCTCAGCTCAGCTCCGTTCGGCTCTCCTCGGGCCTCTGGCTCTCAGCAGGCCTCAGCTCTGCAGGCCTCTCCTTTCCTGCAGCCCAGAGCTAGGCCGCTCCAGCCTCCATTCTCTGCAGGCCCGAACTCAGGCCTCCCTCCACCACTCTCTCGGGACTTGGGCCTCTCCTGTTGGCAGGCCGGGGCTCCCCTTAGGCCTGAGGAGAACCTGGGCACTCCTCAGCTCCACGAGGCACCGCTTGGCGCCTTGCTTTCTCCACACCTCTTCCCCGTTCTCCTGGAAATCCCACCCTCCTATATCCCCCAGCCGCCTGTAGTGCGTGTGGGGGGGGGCGGGGTACCATTCCAGTCCCCTCAATGTGGGGGCGCGATCCCCTTTTACACTATGCAGTGGGTCGTGGCAATGATGACAACGTGGGGTGGGGCTTCCTGTCCCCTCAGGTTATTACAACTACTTTTGGGTATTTATATCCAAGGGACTGTAAATCAATGTTTCAGAAATATGCCTGTATATCTATGCTTACTACAGTTCTGTTTATAATAGCCAAGCTATGGCCATTATAGAGTCAGCCAAGATTCCCCCAGACTATTGAATGGATAAAAGAGGTATAGAAATGTACCAGCCAGAAATAAGAATGGGACTATGTCATTGATTTGTAGGAAAACAAAATTCAAGATTATGCTGACTGACCTAAGCCAAGCTCAAAAAACCCAAATATTGCATGTTTTTGACCATTTGTGGAAATCATACCTAGTTAAAAAAAATATATGTATGTATAATACATAATATTTATTCAAATGTTTATAGTGTTACACTGCTGGGGGGATAAGGAGAAGGATGAGAAGAAAAGAGAATAAAGGATGGTAAATCATGTTGAGTGATGAAGGGGGTGTAGGATGGGCAAACAGAATAATAGAAGAGGATAGTGCAATTAAAATGCAATATTTATGCACGTGGGGAATATCATAATGAAACTCTTTGTACAATTAACATACATTAGAAATAAATGGAAGAAAAGTAAAGCAGGTTTTTTTTTTGTGGGGGGGGAGAAGGAACCCGAAATTAAGAGGACAGCAAATATAGTCAAAGTATTTTATATCTATAAGAGCAAAACAATGAAATGTACTGAAATGTTTTAGGAAGAGGGAGAGAAAGAGAGTGAGAGAGTAAGTTCAACCTGAGTACATTGTACGCATGTATGGAAGTGTCATCATGAAACTCTCTTGTACAACTAATACACGCTACCAAACAACAAAAAATAGCTGGGTGCCGGTGGCTCATGCCTGTAGGCCAAGTTGAGATCTGAGGATCATGGTTCAAAGCCAACCCCTGTCAGGAGAGTCCATGAGACTCTTATCTCAATAAACTCAGAAACAGCCGGAAGTGGTGTCGTGGCTTAAGTGGTAGAGCACTAGCCTTGAGCAAAAGAAGCTCAGGGGCAGCGTCCCAGGATGGGGGAGGAGGGAGGAATTTAGGAGGATGTGAAAGTATGGGAATGAGTGACATTTCCTGTGTAGAAAGAGGAAAAGAAAGACCAGGACAAAGCACTGAGGAACATGGCTGAGGGAAGCCGAGAGGAAGACAGTGATCTGGGCACATAAACAGGGGAATGGGTGTTGGAGAGCCCTGAGTATTACCCGCCCCCCCACCTTGGCCAGTGCCATGAAGGACAGGAAGCTGGTTTGGGGATGGACACACGGTGCACAGGCCTGTTAGCCATGAAGGAATGCCAAGAAAGACAGGGTGGAAGCGAGGACAGAGGGGGATTCAGCACTTTGGGGACGTTTTGGAACAGGAGGAAGCAGGGCCATCGGGTAATATCGGGGGGAGGGGGCCTGCAGGTCTGGGTTTCACAGCCCGGGATACAGATCGTAGGGCTATGTCTAGCTGCAGCCATCGCTTGGGTGGGGCGGGGGGGGTACCAGCTTGGCCAGCTTTCCATTTTGTGGTACCTATTTAAAGCCTTCTCTGTCACACTGTCTCCCAAGCTCCACTGACATGGCTGTCCCTGGGACTGACTTCGATGACACTTTGTGTCTACCTCGTCTACCTATGACTTGGCACCTGGCCATGGAGTTCTCCCCTTCCTCGCCAGTAGAAGAAACGAGGCGTGAAGAGGGAGGCCTTGTCCTCCTGAGTTTATCACTGCACAGCAGTGCTCAGAGCTCCACCCTCACAAGATGCTCAGTAAATAGTCAAAGAATAAGCCAGAAAACAATTAAATAAAAACGGAATGTGAAGGCAGTGCTCCTGGCACTTTTGTTGTATTGGGAGTATTTTTGAAAAAACAAAAACAAAAACAAAAACAATAACATCTGCACCTTGCAGGTCCAGTGCTGTGTCAGAACTACTTTGCCAGACCACAGGGTTTCACCTCAGGTGAAACCCTGACATTCCCATCCACCCTTAGCCTTCACCACAGGTACTTGTCCTCTTTACCTTGATTTTAGAAGCTTCTGCCTGCCTGAAGCTGGGAAGCAGCCATGAACCAAGGGAGACAGCCATTCTCTCTATCTGATGGCAGCTCTGAGCAGTCCTTAGCAAACCAAGGGACATGGGTTCCCATAGGCTGTTAGAGAAATAGAAGGCATAGCTCAAATGTTACCACAAGGTGTCGCTGTTGGTCCTTAATTAAATAAAACTGGTAGTCAGGGGTCTTAAATGACTTTAAAGATCCTTAGTTTGCAGTTGAAGAAATTGAGGCAGAGTTAACAGGATTTGCAGGATCATGTAGCAGGTGAGTAGTGACTGAGTATTCATGAGAATCCAAGTCCCTTCACATTGGAGGGACCATCTTTCCTCGTTGTTTTTGGACAGGACATTTTGAGCCGAGGATCAGTTGTCTCTGCAATCATTCATTGAGGACAATGGCGAGCAATTAGCAGAAGAATAGAGAAGAAAAAAACGAGAGGAAATAAAAGGAATGGAAAAGCTCCGCGTTCACTTTCACATGTGCCTTCTTCAAAGTGCTGGGCTTTCGATGCCACTGCCCACAATGGAGGGCATGGTACGCAGGGCTCCGTCTGGGGCATGGCTTGAATAGCTGAATAGAAAAGTATCAGGTAATGGATTTCATCCTTTTTTTTATGGCTCCAACTTAAAAAGAGTCTGGTTCCCAAGGAAAAACAAGAAGCCAGTGGCTCAGCAAAAGAATTGGCTGAAACCTAAGTAGGAGTCAGATAAGAAAAAAAAAAAAAAGAATTGCTGGATGGAAGCGTGAGGGTATGTTGTTTCTGGCCTCACTGTTTGGGGTTGGGAAACGATGGGGCAGAAGACCCTTTGTGAGCCAGTGACCCCGGGCTTGGCATTTATCCCAGTGTCTAGAAAGAAGGTTGCACAGACAGGTCCTGGGGAGGGGCAGTGGCGTGGCCCCCGAAGGGGTCGCCCCAGCTTTCTCCAGACGCCTTGGCCCAGCTCCACACGCTGTATTCCTTCCGTGGGCCTCCACTAACGAGACTTCTTTCTCTTTGTAAATGAAAAGAGCTTTCTTGTATTTTAACATAATGAAATTAGGATGTGCCCACTCCAAAATCCAGACACCAATGAACAGAAAGAAGAAAAATAAAAAGTATCACTAAGCTCTCCTCTCAGAAACTCTCCGGGCTGTGGCCCTGTTGCATAGATCCTGGAGTCAGCCCTAAGCATAAAGCTAGGAATCCCCCCCCACCCCCCAAGCTCTCATCACGCATGCCCAAGTTCTTGTTGAGGAGAGCTGGCTCTGTAGAGCCAGGCCTATTGGCTCACACCTGAAATCCTAACTATCCAGGAGCTTGAGATCTGAGGGTCACTGTTAAAAGCCAGCTGGGGCAGAAAGATCTGGGGAACTCCGATCAACCAGTAAAAAGCCAAAAATGGAAGCGTGGCCCAAGTGGTAGAGCAAAAATGCAAAACAAGAGTGCAACGCGCTGAGTTAAAAGCCCAGTACCAGCACAAATTTAGAGAAAATGTAAAAAGTAGACTATATAAGATGTCAGATTGTGCCAAGTGACATGAAGATACTTCATAGCCGAGGAGGCGGTCGGATTTTAAAAGTAGTGAGGTGGTAAACTTCTCTCTCTCTCTCTCTCTCTCTCTGTCTCTCTCTGTCTCTCTCTCTGTCTTCCTCTCTTTCTTTCTAGTTGTGGGGCTTAAACTCAGGGCTTGGGTGCTGTCCCTGAGCTCTTCAGCTCAAGGCTAGCACTCTACCACTTTGAGCCACAGCACCACTTCCAGTTTTCTGGTGATTAATTGGAGATAAGAGTCTTGTGGCCTTTCCTGTCCAGGCTGGCTTCAAACCATGGTCTTCAGATCTCAGGCTTCTGAGTAGCTAGGATTCCAGTTGTAAGTCACCAGTGTTTGGCTAAGGTAACCTTAAAGTGGAATATTCAGACAGTGACACTGGAACAAGATCTGAGGACAGTCAGTAAAGGAGCAAATCACACCAATATCAGAAGAGTTTTCACCTTCCCTTTATTTTTCTAATACGTAATCTTGCATAATTACAACCATTATACAAGCAATATTTGACTATATCCTTGATTTTAAATCTTCACATAACATAGAAATATATGGGCCAGAAGGGAATATCTTTCCACCACCGTCCTGGCATCTCGTCACTGGTGTGGTCCCACACTGGTCTTGGCATTTGGATTTACTCCTAAATATAACAATGGATTTACTTTCTACATGTATGAAATCGTCATGTCTAAAGCTAATGCCTGTTTCAGCAAACAGGGCCCTCTTTTCTAAACTTCAAAGATGTATGAGATCTAAAATTCTCCTTACTAAACAAAAATCACTACATCTCATTGCTAAATGCAACTGGATATTTCATTTCTTCCTCTGGGCCATTAGTTTACTATTTCCTGCATTATACTGTAATCATTTCTTTCTGCCTCTGTCTCTTATTCTGGACAGAGAGTTCTTTGTGGCTATGTCTTCTTAACTCTTCATTTCCAGGTCCTAGTATAATGACAACCACATGTAAATTAATACCCTGTTGATTACTGTTTCATATATCAGCAGTGAACACTCCCAACACTGGGTGGAATTTCAGTTGAGGTAATTCTATAGTCTGTTCTACTGGGATCCAATGTGTCTCAATTGTCATGGATGTGTCGCTATGACACTGTAGGATGGCTGTAGGGATGACTCCGGTCAAATCACTCAAACAAAATTGTCTGTTTTTGTGGGTTTTTTTGTTTGTTTGTTTGTTTGTTTGTTTGGGGTCAGAAACAGGGCCATGGGCTTGCTTGCTCATGGCTGGTGCTCTGCCACTTGAACCATGCCCCTAGCCCAGATTTTTCTGGCTAATTGAAGATGAAGTCTTGCAGATTTTTCTGCTCAGGCTGATTTTGAACTGCAATATTCCAGATCTCAGCCCCTGCATAGCTGATAGGAACCACTGGCTTATGCACAAGCCAGTGGCCCAATTTGCCCTTTAAAAGAGACCACTAAGAATTATCTTTCACAACAGTGCCTTAAGAGAACAATACACAGGACGCTCACTTCCGGGGAGGGCCTAGGTGGTGCTCTTCCGGATGGCCGCCGCCGCCGCCCGGCCTCTGCGTGTTTCCGGAAGTGACGTCACGGGCGCCACCCCGTCCGGGACGCGGTGGAGGCGCGTGTTCTGGAGCGCGGGCCTCGGGGGCTGCGGGGACAGCAGCGCTCCGTGCCGGACGCCCTGCTCGTTACTCAGGAAGGCTGAGCTGTGAGAATCCGGGTTCAAAGCCGGCAGGAGCGGGAAAGTCCATGAGCCTTAACTTCACTGAACCAGCAAAAGGCTGGAAACGGAGCCGTGGCTCAAGTGGTAGAACGCCAAGATGGGTGGGTGGGTAGATGGGTGGGTGGATGGGTGGATGGGTGAGTGGGTGGGTGGGTGGATGGATGGGTGAGTGGGTGGGTGGGTGGATGGATAAATGGGTGAATGGATGGGTGGATGGGTGAATGGATGGGTGGATGGATGAATGGGTGAATGGATGGGTGGATGTGGGTGGATGGATGGATGGATGGCTGAGTGGATGGGTGGGTAGATGGATGGATGGGTGGGTGGATGGGTGGATGGATGATGGATAGATGGGTGGATGCATGGATGGATGAGTGAGTGGGTGGGGGGGTGGGTGGATGGATGGGTGAGTGGGTGGGTGGGTGGATGGATGGGTGAATGGATGGGTGGATGGGTGAATGGATGGGTGGATGGATGGATGGATGGCTGAGTGGATGGGTGGGTGGGTGGATGGATGGATGGGTGGGTGGGTGGGTGGGTGGATGGATGGGTGGGTGGGTGGGTGGGTGGGTGGATGGATGATGGATAGATGAGTGGATAGATGGATGGGTGGGTTGATGGATAGGTTAGATAGAGCAAGGTGGCTGGCCAGGTTGGTTCAATGTTCACAGATCCCAAACTCTAGCACCAGAGATTCAGCCCAGCCTAAACCATCGTGTCCATACCGGGTGCCCAAGAGTGTAAACGCGAGGACAGACCTTCCAACAGTGTTCATTCCCGCATCCAAAGGCATGGCGTTCCTAATGCGGCCACTGCACTTTGATCCCGGTGCTCAGCTCTTTCAATTGTCTGCTATGTGGTTACGGGGCTGCGTAGAACGTAGCCACCCCCATTAATGGAGAGAGAGATCTTGTGCAGTAGTTCTAAGGTGTGGCAGATGAGTAACCGCGGGTGCTATTCTCTGCCTGTGTGTGTGGAGCCAAGAAGAAACGTTTCCGCAAGCAAACCTATGTTTCCAGCGAGGTTGATGTCACAGTGTACCTGATTTAAATCCAGCCAAATAAAATTCATGGAAAGAGCCTAAGGAAAAAAAAAAAAGAGAACAATACATAGGAGGACACAGTGTACCAAGCCTCTTATATAGTACTTATTTTCAAGGTACAAAACAATTTAACAGGTAGGTATTATTTTGTTGGGGAAAGAACCAAGAATCAAAGAGATAACCTTGGATATTACACAGTTCCATTCACTTACTTAATCACCATCTACAATTACGGAATCTTAGCATTTTCCCGGATTTGTCTTAGATTTTTTAATCCTTTAGAAGTAAAGCATCATGCATAAATATACATCGTACGGTCATATGTACAAATGGAAAGCCAATACTGGATAGCACATTTATAGTCGAGTGTAGTGAGCAGTTCGCACTTGTAATTCCAGCAGTCAAAATGCTGAGATAGGAAGATGGAGAATTTGAAGTGATGCAAGGCCAGGCTACAGAGTCTCAAAGGAACGAATGACAACAGCAACAAAAGCCACTTGGAACAAATTCTCGTTTTAGTAAGCAGACATTAACTGAGTGTCCGTGTGGTCTTTGGGTACAAAAGAGAATAAAGTCCTCCCTCGGGGACTGAGACAGTCAAGAACGGCAGATGCATAGGGCAATGCAGTGGGAAACTGAGGCTCAAAGGGAAGTACTGACTCTTCCACAAGGTAAAGCCAAATGTTCTAACCAGAAGTCAAAAGCAAGCCAAGCCGGCCCTTCAGAGTACCGCCTGTGGCCATGGGTGATCCTGAGGAGACACCTCTCAGAGAGGAGGGAGAGCTGCTGGGACAGTCCATGAGGATCTATGAGAAGCATCCACTGGTCTCTCTGTCTCTATCTCTCTATTTCTCTCTCTCTCTGTCTCTCAACCATCTTCTTGCTGCAAAGAAGCAAAGAATGAAATTCTTTCCCGGTGAGACACACTTCCTGTGGGGATGAGACACACCCAGCCAGACAAGCCACCCAAAGTAAGTGAAGAAAATCCTTTCATTCCTCCAGCTGCACAGATTTATTCTTTGCTGGACCCCTGCCATTTTCCCAGGGGCTCAGCCAGAAGTGGATTTAAGGAAGAGCAAATTAGAACAATCCATTTGTGAGGGCAAAAACCACTGTTTATTACCTCTAATTATATTCCCATGCTCTTATAAAATGAGTTTGTCCACATCAGAGAAGACCTGGAAAACAACAACAATTTGGTGGCTTTTTTTGGTTGTTTTTTGGTATGTATAAAGGAAGCCAACATCATTATGAGTTTTTAGCCCAAACAACAAATCTCTATTAGTCTTTTGATATATACTTTCTTTATAAAATCATATTTGTATGTATTTTATCCTGCACTGCTCACATTACTTTGTAAGTTAAGTATTTCTGTATTAATTATGTTCTTCAAAGTATAATTACAATAGATTTGATGAAATTCTCACCCAAATTCCAATCCTCTTGTTCACTGACATAGAAAACAAAATTTATGTGGAAGCTCAGAAGACCCCAAATTGCCAACACACTCTTGAACAAAATGAACAATGCTGAAGTATCAAAATTCTTCACTTCAAATTATGTTACAGACCTACAGTGATAAAAAGCAAAAGAAAGAGTGACATTGTCCAAAAAAAAAAAAAATGTTTTCATTGCCCGACTTTATAACCCGCTATACAACATCTTAGTAATAACAATAAAAATATATTTTAAAAAAACCCAGCATGGTACTGCCACATAACTAGTTATGGTCCAATGGATCCAACAGAGGAACCAGAAATAAATCCAAATATCTGGAATCTATCTTTATTCTTGATACAAATGTCAAAATCACAAGTAGAAAAAAATAATAGTCTCTTCAACAAATAGTGCTTGGGATATCCACATGAAGAAAACTGAACTAAATCCCTATCTCTCATCTTGTACAAAAATAAATTCAAAATAGACCAAACACCTTAATGCAAGACCTGAAACTTTGAAATTACTAGAGGAGTATGTAGAGAAAATACTTCAACATATAGATATTAGTGATAACTTTCTGAATAAGACTCCAATAGTTAAGGAAGTAAGAGCAGGAACTGCTAACAGGATTGCATCACATTTAAAAGCTTGTATGCATTAAAAGAAATAATTACCAGAGTGAAGAGTCAGCCTACAGAATGGCAGAACATATATAAACAACTAAAAAACACACTAAAAGAACAAATACTTCTGTTAATATACGGGCAAATGAGAACAGAGAGTTCTCAGACGTATATTTATCAGTAAATATGGAAAAAAAGTTCAACATCCTTATCCATAAAGAATACGTAAATCAAAACTACATTGAGATCCATCTCACCAGGGTGTGAATGGCCACCATCAAGAACACAAACAACAAATGCTGGTGAAGATGCAGGTGGAAAGGAAATCTCATACACTGGGAGTGGGAATGTAAATTAGTGCAGCCACTATAGAAATCAGTATGGAGGTTCCTCCAAAACTCAAATTAGAACTACCATATGATACAGCCATAGCTGTGTTCAGACACTTCTGGATATACTCAATAGCCACACCATGGAATCAGCCATGGTGCCTATTAACACATGAATGGATAAAGAAATGTGATATACATAAACAATGAAGAATTATTCAGCCATAGAGAAGAATGAAATCATGCCATTTGCTGGAAAATGGGTAGAACTGCAGATCATCATGTTAAGTGCAATAAACCAAACACAGATAAGAAAATAACATGTTTTCTCTTAACTATCAAATCTATATATTTTTAAGAAGTCATGAAAGCAGGAGGATTATTTGGGAAGAAGAAAGGGTCCAGTGAGAGAGAGACAAGAAAGGATAATGGGGATAATGTGGTTAAAGTGGTTAAAGAATATTATGTATGCACATTTGCTACTGAACACATATTAAAGAACACATGTATGTAAACATCTTAATGAAAATATGTTCGTTTTATCATTAATATACATTAATAAGAATGAGGAAAAAGCATAATGACAAGTGATCATTGAACGTCAATTATACAGCTTATTTGTGATTTAGATGTTCAATCTGTTGTTGGATGTTTAAATTTTATGGTTGTTACTTTATTAAAGGTCTTACATTATTGTGTAACTTCACTGGCCTCCTTCCTTACATGATCTCATCCCCTCGTCATAAGCCCAAAGTAGACAGTATCACTATTTTATAAAGGAATAAGAATTCGCAGACAGCAAGGAACTATATCACAATCAAAGCCAGCTTTAGATCCCAATTCTCTCTAACTCCTGAGCCAGTACTGTCCATTACCGCATCCTGGGTGTGTCTGGCTCTCATGCCTATTCTCGGTTTACGGTCTCCCTGGAGCATCCTTCCTTTGATGGAAGTTTTCTTGTACTCTTAAAAATGCATACATACAAGAACATATTGGTCTTAGTCTTGGCCCATCCCCGTGTCCCCTTGGCCCCTTGCTACGGTTTAGGCCTTTCCAATGAAACCCTCTTCCACCTGTGGCTGTGTCAATGCAAGTGGCGGGGTCCAACTGCCCAGCCAGGTGTCCTGTCCGCCTCTGCTGCCAGCTGTTCTCAGACTGGCAGGCTGAGAGGGCAATCACATCTCCAGATGTGAAATTGAATCCCAATACGCTCTCCCAAGCCCTTAGAGTTATTTATGCCCCATTTGGCTTCTCCTTTACAGTCTCAACAATGTCCAAGATCACATTCTAAACTGACGAATACGCTTAAAGCTCTCATTTGAATTCCAGGTTTAGATGTGTCTCAGACTCACACACAGGTGTTTTGAAATGTAACAACCCAAACCCAAATTCTTAAAAAGAATTATTATAGTGAGTTCCAATGTTTAATTGTTTTAAAATTAGGATACATTATTTGTATAAGGTTTCCATTGTGATACCATCACGCAAACAATGCACCTCAGTCAGCTTCATCCCTATTACACTCCCTCATTTTCCCTCCACAATTCCCAGGACAATTTCAACTGGCTTCATTACTCTAGTTTCACATACATACACACACAGACACACACACACACACACACACACACACACACAAGTCTCCAAAGTATATCAATCATATTCAACTTCATTCATTCTCTTTATTTGTCTCCCTCATCCTTCTGGTCCCTGCATCCCCAAAGTAGTCTGTTTTGGTTTCTTGTCTTTTTTTTTTCCTTGCTGCAATTTCTGGGCTTGAACTCAGGACCTGAGCACCATCCCCAACCAGCTTTGTGCTCAAGGCTAGTTGGTCTACCACTTGAGCCACAGCACCACTTCTGGCTTTTACTGAGTAGTTTATTGGAGATAAGAGTTTCGTGCACTTTTCTGCCCAGGCTGGCTTTGAACCGTGATTCTTACATCTTAGCCTCCTGAATAGCTAGGATTACAGGCATGAGCCACCAGTGCCTGGGTTTGTCGTGTGTGTGTGTGTGTGTTTGAGTGTGTGTATATGCCAGTATTAGGGTTGGAACTCGGGGCCTGGGCACTGTCCCTGAGCTTTTTTTTGCTCAAGGCTAGAACCCTACCATTTTAGCCACAGCTACTTCTGGTTGTTTTGGTGCTTAATTGGAGAGAGAGTCTCTCACTGACTTTCCTATATGGGCTGGCTTTGAACCATGATACTCAAATCTCAGCCTCCTGAGTAGCTAGGATTAACAGGCCTATGGGACCTGGCCTGTCATTCATTTTAAAATTTATATTAATAGTGCTCTGAGGCTTCTCCATAGTATTTCACATGTTCTTATATTCTATTTAAATAAGAATAACCCTCTATTGCCCGGTTTCTACATCTTTCATGCTTCCTCTTGTTTGCCAGCTTTCAATGTTTTTTCTTCTGGAAACTTAATACTTATACACACTGTATTTGTTTTTTGTTTTTTTTTTTTTTTTTTTTTTGGCCAGTCCTGGGCCTTGGACTCAGGGCCTGAGCACTGTCCCTGGCTTCTTTTTTTTGCTCAAGGCTAGCACTCTGCCACTTGAGCCACAGCGCCACTTCTGGCCATTTTCTGTATATGTGGTGCTGGGGAATCGAACCCAGGGCCTCATGTATATGAGGCAGGCACTCTTGCCACTAGGCCATATCCCCAGCCCTATACACACTGTATTTGGATATTATTCACCTTCCATCATTTTCTTTTCTATCTTCCCACATCCTCCCTCATGTTCTACATCTATTTGTATATGTATATAAATATGTATGTCTTTCAGGTCTAGATCCTACAAATGAGCAAAAATATATGATACTTGTCTTTTTGAACTTGGTTTATTTCATTCAGCATAACTCTCCATATCCATCCACTGTCCTGTAAATGACACCATTTTATTCTTCTTTATGGGTGAATATTGCATAGTGCATGGGTACCATATTTTCTTTTCCTGTTCATTAGTTGCTGGGCCTGTTGGTTGGTTCTGCCGATGGCGCTTATGAAGAAAGCTGCAACAGACCTGCCGTGCGGGTGTTTTCCTTATATTGATTTATACTTCTGGGGGCATATTAGTAGTATGATGGCTTCATAAGAAAGGTACTTTTTTAGTTTGTTGAGGCACCTTTACACTGATGTCCATCGTGGTTGCAGTAGCTTCTATTTCTCCCTCCATTACCCAGGTCTTCCTTTGTCTCTGCATCCTCCCCAGTGTCTGTTGCTTGTTTGCCTGCCAATGGCCATTTTGACGGGGATGAGACGGACTTTTGGCACTGTCACAGATTCTCGATGGTTTCTTCACACTGTCTGTGGCCGGTGTGGTTACTGGTCAGCAGGCAGCCACTCGGTTTCCTCCTTTGTCCACAGAATCTTGATATTGACACCTGGGCCACAGTGAGGGTTCAACTATGCCCATTGTAACAGTCTCCATCTACGCTGCTGAACATCATACCCTGGACCCCAGCAAGAGGGGGTCAGGGAGATTTAAAAGAGGGCTGGTAAGCCATGTGGCAGTGGCTCATACCTGTAATCCCAGCTACTTAGGAGGCTGCCATTTGAGGTTCACAGTTCAAAGCCAGCCCTGGTAGACACATCTATGAAACTTTCACCTTCAATTAGCCAGAAAAAGGCTGAAAACGGAGGTGTAGCTCAAGTGGTAGAGTACAAACCTGGAGTGAAAAAGCTAAGAGAAAGTGACTAGCCGTGAGTTCAAGCCCCAGGACGAGCACAAACGTTTTTGTTTTTGTTTTTGTTTTGGCCAGTCCTGGGCCTTGGACTCAGGGCCTGAGCACTGTCCCTGGCTTCTTCCCGCTCAAGGCTAGCACTCTGCCACTTGAGCCACAGCGCCGCTTCTGGCCGTTTTCTGTATATGTGGTGCTGGGGAATCGAACCTAGGGCCTCGTGTATCCGGGGCAGGCACTCTTGCCACTAGGCTATATCCCCAGCCCCACAAACATTTTTTAAAAAGACCGGTTTGCTAGAAAAGTTTCAGATAGAGCTTTTCCTCTTGCTGAGAGAGACTGCGCTAGTATTTGTTTGCACAGCACTTGAAAGCACTTCATCTGCAGCTGTGTGGAGCTTTCCACAGGGCTAAGTTCGGCCTGTAACTGAATGCCTCTTGCCTTTTGCCCTTGGGCTTCGTATCTACCCAGCTACCACCCCAGGCCAAGAGGCCAGCACCTCTTCTGTGAACTGCTTCAGGCTCCAGTTCATGTCAGGGTTTCAATTCCTTCCTGTCAATAAATTCTCCACATCATAGTCAGAGTGATCTTCTAAACATAGAATGGACTCTATGCTCATTTGAAACTTTACTTCAACACTCAGCTCAAGGGCTTTCCATTATCTTTAGAGCAAAATCCAAATGCCTTAGTATGCCCACAAGCCCTGGACGAGCTGTCTACTTGTCTACTCTCCAGTCATTGCTTGTGTCTCTCATCCCCGCTCCAGCGCCCCCCGCCCCCCAGGTATTTGTGTGTTCGATGATTTCACAATGCAGACTCCTCTGTTGATATACTTTCCCCCTACTCCATCCTTGTGATGGATCTATCTTATCTTCCAGTTCAAATGTCTTTTTGAGAAAGACCTTCCCTTACAACTTAGCATCTAGCAGCATACAATTAGTCTTTATAACTATGCCTTCTGGTTTTCTTCTTCGCGCTTACATTAAGTTGCAATTTCATGTTTGTTTGTTCTTTAATTGCTTGCTTCCTTAGTTTAGAATAGCATGGACCAGATTTTCCATTCTCTACTATACAGGTCTTTATTAAATGCTGCTTAAGGAATATTTGTTAAATGAGTGAATAAATAGTGATAAGAACGATATCAGTTTTTGTTTAATAAGTACTTTATTTTACTTAAATTCTGGCTTTGTGAGTTTAGCCAAATACTATAACTTCTGTTGTCTCCACTGGGAATAATTATAGATGTACATAATACAGTTAGATGCATTGGATTTTTTTTTATATAACCACTTGCCACATGTCTGGCAAACAGTACACCTTACGTAAACGCTTAACTGCTATTGCTATTGCTGTCATTATTATGATCTCTGCCAGGAAACTGAACATCAGGGGGATGAATCCCAAACCCATAAATCTAGGAACTGGCAACTTAGGATTCAAACCAACCAGAAAGGTGCATTAACAAAATGATGAAATGTGTTGAGGTAAAAGTAATGCATAGACATTATTAAAAGTTTCTGCTACATTTTCTCAGCTGGTTGTTTACTCTCAATTTTTTTTTTTTTTGCCAGTCCTGGGCCTTGGACTCAGGGCCTGAGCACTGTCCCTGGCTTCTTCCCGCTCAAGGCTAGCACTCTGCCACTTGAGCCACAGCGCCGCTTCTGGCCGTTTTCTGTATATGTGGTGCTGGGGAATCGAACCTAGGGCCTCGTGTATCTGAGGCAGGCACTCTTGCCGCTAGGCTATATCCCCAGCCCCTACTCTCAATTTTTTGAAAGCATAATTATAGTGTCACTTTTTGTTCAGGGATATGCACATAAAGTGGAAGCAAAAATGTTTTGTCTAGATGCTCTTCCACATACAGTGGGGTTGTGGCCTGATAAACACATCGTTGGCTCTACCTGCCTACTGAGCACGGCTGAGCAGGCTACTGAGCAGGTCCTGCAGAGCACTAGTGGTCTGCTTTTGGCACCGTGTCAGCAGGAGCTGGGGTATGCTTCCTGTACTTCTGCTGTTTGGAGTTGTGATGGAATATTACTGTGCCTTATATCATTAGCATGGAAAACGATCATGATTCCCAAATCAAAGTGCTATTTTTACTAAATGCATAATTGCTTTCAACAAACAGAAAGTAAAAAACTTCTAAGCCCAATATCCTAGGTTGGGGACTGCCTGTAGGTATGTTCTTCGAAAGTTATGTGGTGCATGATTATGACATTTGCCTATGGAAAGCAAGTGAAATGCTTTGGAAAGCATCTACAGATACTGACTGACCTGCATTTTGGTACCTTCTATTCACTTAAAAATATTTTGTGTGTGTGTGTGTGTGTGTGTGTGTGTGTGTGTGTGTGTGTGTGCTGCTACTGGGGCTTGAACTCATGGCCAGGGCTTTCTCCCTTGGTCTTTTCTCTTAAAGCTGGCGTTCTGCAATTTGAGCCATAGCTCCACTTCTAGGTTTTTGCTGGTCACTGGAAATTAGAGTCGCACAGACTTTTCTGCCCAGATTAGCTTCAAACCACTGAGATTCTCACAGTCTTGTGAGAGGATCTAGGCTTACAGATGTGAAGCACTATTGTCCACACTCCACTCACTTTTTAACCCTTTCCAATCTGATGTGTCCACTCCCCACAAGGTCACCTGTGATGTTTCAGCTGTACATTCAATGGACACTTACTGAACCTCAGTTTACCTGGTGAATTTGAAGCACCTTATGTAAGTAACTAACACTGTGCCTTTGGTAATGCTCTACTCAGTGTCTTCACAACTTTCCTGCCACTCCCTCCTCTCCCCTCTCCTCCTTGATGTCATCATCATCTTCATTATCTCCTTGGTCTTCTTTCTTTTCTCTTCACAGGTAGTTGCAAAACGACTTTTATTTTAACACATCCATTTATGTACATAACATATAACCTCTGAATCTTAGCCACTTGGCTGTCCTACGCCCTCGGCCTCTTCCCCAGGGTTTAGCTCTTTGTCCACTTCTCCCACTGCCACGCAGAACTGGGTTAATATCCCCCAAGACCTTTACCTCACCTCTTAGTACAACCTACTTCTCCATCCAGAAGCTCTTGATGCTTTACTCCAGACTCGGTTTCCAGCCGCTTCATTCAAGGGTTTGGATTTGAAGAGTCCGGAGCTATCAGATACAAACTTCCTTTTTCATTCCATTGGCTGCTGCGGCTCCATGAACTGCCCTCCTCGTTCCCTGGTGCATATGTGGTGGACTTTCTCTCCCGCTAGTTCCATCTCCAATCTATGCTCCTCACTCCCACAGAAAGCTTCTAAGTCATGGGAATCGGGGGTTCTACTTCAGCGAGTGGCAGATTATTTCTATAAAACTAACCCTCCCAAGAGAAAAAGTAAAAGGAATAGGGAAAGTAGGAGAATCTGTTAGCTGAACCCACCTGAGAGGAAACAAAAGCAACTTAAAAGTAGGCAGAACATCAGCATGTGGATGAAAGATGTCATGTGTGAATTTTTGCATTTTGGGGGCAGTACCAGGGTTGGAACTCAGGGTCTCTGTCTCTCACTTGGCTTTCTTGCTCACATCTGGCATTTTACCACATGAATAATACCTTTAGTCCATCATTTTGCTAGTTACTTGGAGATGGAGTATCACTGACCATTAATTTTGGAAAGTCATGGAAACTTTAGCTGTACTAATTTTTGGCTAAAACAAAAATAACTTTTGGATGACTATGATGCGGAACAGAGTCTCACAATGTCAAAGATATACTTCAAAATTACAATAAAGTAATAAGTAAACATACTTTATACAAATCATAGTTATTAAACTCTGAGATGGACCAGATGTTAGAATTATCTGGCAAGGACACTAAAGCAGTTATTGTAACTATGTTCAAGGACATAGGAAAATATACTTGCTAACGTGCTTGTTATAAATTAAGAAAAAAGAAAAACCTGCAGATATACTTTTTTTTAAAGGGGAAAAATAGAACTGAATCATTTACAACTGAAAATTGCAACATATAAAAAAACTGTCTGAGTGAACGTCACAGTAGGTTGCAGATGACAGAAGGCAGGGCCAGTAACCTGGAAAGAAGTAACCAGAAAGCTTAATCGGCAGAACAGACGGAAGAAAATGATTGACCCTCACACCTGTAATCCTAGCTACTCAGGAGGCTGAGATCTGAGGATTGCAGTTTGAAGCCAGCCTGGGCAGGAAAGTATGAGACTCTTATCTCCAATTAACTAGCAAAAAGTGGGAAGTGGAGGTGTATCTCCACTGGCAGTGTGCCAACTGTGAGTAAAAAAAAAAGCCACGGAGAGGCCCTGAGCAAGTCCCAGCATTGGCAAAAAAAATGTACTTGGAAGTCATAGGTTAGCAAATAGTCACTTGCTATGGTGCAGCTTTGAGGACAGAAGCCAGAAACTGGCTGGAAGAGATGAATGAGGACAAGTAAGACTGCACAAAAGCCACTCTTTCCAGAGGCTTTATCTGCACTGAGGAAGGAGGAAAGCTGGGGCCCCTGGGACAATGCTGGATGGCTGGCAAAGCCAAGTCACACAGAAGCAGGAGAAGAAGAATCCCAAACACGGAAGCATCCATTCGAGAGGAAGAAACAGGTTTTCAAAGAAGATGAGCTCAGGCCAGGTCCTGAGGAGGAAGTTACTGGAAGGCTAACCTCACTTCTCAGAATTCCCACCCTTGTCTACAAAAATGAGCACTGGTTCCTGAGGTAATTTTTTATAAATAATTTGCTGTCAGATCTGAGAAAATACGGAATCTACAGCCGACAGGGCTTCCTAACGACAGAGATATAAAGTGCAATCTGGCAGCAACTTTTCGGACAGGTAGTGAGGTTTGAATTCAGGTCATTGCAGCCCGGCTTTTTGCTGATTGTTTTGTACACGGGGGTCTCACAAACTTCTTCCAGGACTAGCGTTGAGGCTTGACCTCCCAGATCTCAGCCTGCGGAGTAGCTAGAATTAAGGCACAAGCCACCAGCACCAGGCTAGAATTCACCTGCCACTTGTGCAAAGGGCGAGTGTGTCAGAAAGCTTGGCCTTCTGCAGTTCACCTGCCGCTTGTGCAAAGGGCGAGTGTGTCAGAAAGCTCAGGCTCCCGGTTCCAGCCTCCATTGATCAAGCTAGCAGGGGAAGCACGTTGCCCACGCCCCAGACGGAGCCATAGAGCCGGCTGGTCCGCCCCCACCCGTGCCCGGCAACCATACGGGGGCACACGCCGCGTCCAGACACGCGTGGACATGGCTGCTTCGTCAACCGTGGGCTGAGTCCCGGTGGGGCTCACGTCCCAGACATCTCAGACAGATGACCCCCAACTAGGAGAGAGGTGAGACCAAAACATGGCAGGTCTGGTAGATTCACTCACTATGCTCTGTGAGTTTGCATTGCGTGCCAGCGATTGAAATGCAACCTTTCACCGTTCACTGTGGTACGGGGAAAGGTGTGTGTATTGTATTTCTACCGGCAAATTCTAAATTGCAAATGTAAGTGAAAGCCCAATATATCGCTATGTAAATGATGTGTTCTAATGGTGTGTGTGTGTGTGTGTGTGTGTGTGTGTGTGTGTGTGTGTGTGTGTGTGTGGCATGCTGGTCATGGGGCTTGAACTTGGGGCCTGAGCACACTGTTCCTGAGCTTTTGTGCTCAAAACGAACGTTCTACCTCCTTCAGCCACAGCTCCATCTCTGGCTTTTTGGAAGTTAATTGGAAATAAGAGTATTACAGACTTTACTGCCCCAGCTGGCTTTGAACTGGGGTCTTTAGACAGCGTCCTGAGTGGTGAGGATTATTGGTGTGAGCCACCAGTACTTAGCTTGTACTGATTATTTTTAAGTAGCTGCGCCAGAGTCCGTGGTGTTGCGGTAGCTTCCCTTATCCACTTGCTTTCCTAACTCTGGACCAGTGACTCCCGGGAGAGTGGTTCCAGTGAGCAGTGTAATCCTGGGACCTCCAGAGGAAGCTTCTCCCTTCCTCCTGTTGCTCCCCAGGGATGGTCTGCAAGACAGAACTGGCTCAGGATTGGGTAGTTTCCTAAACTCTTCTTTGCTTCTGCTTATTGTTTCCAAAAGTGTCAACAAAATTGTAGATAGGAACACATTACAAATAGTCCACCAGGCGCTGGTGGCTCATGCTTGTAATCTTTGCTACCTATGAGGCTGAGAGCTGAGGATGGAGGTTCAAAGCCAGCTGGGACAGAAAAGTCTATGACATTCTTATCTCCAACTAATCACAAAGATCCAGGAGTGGAGCTGGGGCTCACTTGGTAGAGCAATAGCCTTAAGCCAAAAAAAAATAAAAAAATCTCAGAGATAGCATCCAGGACCTGAGTTCAAGCCCCAGGACCAGTGCATACACACACACACACACACACACACACACACACACACACACTCCCCTTGTGCACTGTTGTTGGGAATGTAAAAGGGATCAGCTGCCACTGGAAACAGTTTCCTCAAAAAGATTTTTTTAAGCTGTCATAATTTCCACTTCTGGGCCTCTGGGCATTTATTATAAAGAACTGAAATCAGGATGTGAGATACTTGAACTTCCACGTGTGTTTTAGCATTATTCACAAGATGTGAAAACAACTTAAATGTCCAATGACAGATAAGTACATAAAGAAAATGTGTTGTGTCCATACAATGGAATGCCTTTTCAGACTGAATAAAAGGAAATCCTGCCATATGCCACATCAGGAATGGACTTTGCAAGTCACAAAGGACAAATACAGAAGGGCTTCCTTGATATGAGGTATCTAAAACTCACAGAAGCAAAGGGTAAAATGATGCTTGCCAGAAATTAGGAGGAGGAGGAAACCAGGAGCTGCTGGTATTCAACCAGGTAGAAAGTTACAGTCTTAGAAAAAGAGTCCGTCTGTGAGATCTGCTCGACAATGCTTTGCCTATACTAAGCCTGACTGAGCGCCACTTGGCTCTTCCTGTTATTTCTTCTGGGCTTTTGATTTTCTTCATCTTTGGCCCCCAGACTTCTACCACTGCCTTCTATGACGTTTAAGAGCAAATGACAGGTGTGAAGAGAGACATGTTTTGGAAGCAAGCAAGAGGGCATGTGGTAAAGTGAAGCTTAGAGAAGGGGAGGCCAGCCCTCAGCTGCGCTCTGCTTCTGGGGACTTCAGGACCCCGCTCCGCCTGCCAGTCCCTCAGCTCCGCCAGAACGCAGGCTTCTGCTGGAACCCGTCTTCTGAGCAGATGTGAGGAGCACGGTTTTGGGATGAGGCTTTGTTTTGTGTCTGCTTGTAGGAAATGTCAAGCTCGTAAAGAACTTTCCACCCTCGTGGAGAGACGAGAAGAGTGTGCGTGAGGTGCTCAGGGTGAGAATACCACAGGATGAACACACTGAACACCCAGGATGATTTGCTGAACAATACTTCCACATGCTTTCAAGACAATCAGGAAGACTTCATTATTCCCCTTTCTCCAGTTGTTCCTTCAGATTTTGAAAAGCTTCTCTGGGTTGAGGATAGGTAGAGGGAAGATTAGAAAGACCTTCATCTCTGCCATTAGCTCACTGTCTAGTCTGGAAGAATAATGTGCAATTTCAGTATAACAAATGTGGGCAGATCCAGGTGATCATCTGTCTGTCAGTCAGTCTATTGATCTATCTATCTATCTATCTATCTATCTATCTATCTATCTATCTATCTATCGTCTTCTTTAGATTAATTTTTGTTTTGGTACTGGGGCTTAAACTCAAGACCTGGGCACTGTCTCTTAGCTTTTTCACTCAAGGCTGGATCTCTACCACTTGAGCCATAGCTCTACTTCTGGCTTTTTGCTGGTTAATTGGAGATAAGAGTCATACTGACTTTCCTGTGTGGGCTGGCTTCAGACCTTGATTCTCAGATCTCAGAGTCCTGAGTAATTAGGATTGTAGGTGTGAGCCACCAGCATTAAGCTTGTGATGACTTGTCTTTATAAATAAAGTTTGATTGGGACAATTATGGTTGTTCATTTATATATCCATAGCTCTGGACATGCTGATGGCAGAGTTTAGTAGTTGTGACATTGAGTAGTTGAGATCATCTGGCCCACAGTACTTCAATTATTTATTATGATCCTTGATAGAAAAATATTGCTTATCTTAACAATAGAGGAAACCATTCCCAAAGGGGATGGGCATTCAGAGTGGGGACACATAACTTACCTGGAGGTTCAGAAAGGCTTCCTGGAGAAGCACTGCTTACATTTAGAACTGAGGTGGTGGTGAGCATTGTGTATTAAGCAGGCCAAGATACAAATTCCAGGCAAAGCAAAGCTGAAGAGCTGTAAGACAGAATAATAAGCAGGGAGATCTGCATGTAGTCTCTGGTAAGCAGGACAGAATGCTCAAATTGGAACTGAGCATCGGAGTACATCAATGTAGATCTGGGTGATTTGCAGAAGGTTGTATGTTCAGATGGACGGAGCAGGACTAGAATTCAAGCACTCTGGCTTGCTATGTTTGTAGCAACAATCAGGACAGTAAATACACAGTATATATGTTGGAAACCCCTTCAACCATTACCATGACAGACAGCACCAATTGATTGCAGAACTCTTCCCTGCTTGATCCAAATGCAGATCATTTATATTTCAGGAAGCTACCATGCATTAACCAGAGCCATAGCATGCATAATCAGACTTTTGCTATTCCTGTTCTGCATTGTTCTAGTTAAAGGAGAAAATTTTGGATTTATTTTTCTCTGAAGCAATTAGGAAAGGATTTCTGAAGTGAAAGTGGCCAATTCAAGCTGTTCTATCTCAGCAGTTCTAACTTACTGTTAACCTGTCCTGACTTGTGTCCCATGTCAAGTGGTTCACCATGCGTTATCCCTCTTCATCCTGACTTCAAAGCTATCGGGGAGGTTCAATAGTAAATGGATCACTTATTTATGAGTCTGTAAATATCTATTTTAATTGTTCAAAAATATTATCCATTAAAATGATAATATTTGAAGAACAGCTTGGTATGGTAGTAGTGCATCCGACTGGGCTGCACAGAAGGACTTGTGGTGTGCTGGGTAGGGACGGCCATACAGTCCAGGGGGTGCTCAGGACTGACTGTGACATCACAGATGCTCACAGTGGCCTTGTGACATGCAGCTGGTAAAAGAAGCTGGAAGAATTCTGGTTTCTATATATTTTCCTGGTCAGCATTTCCTAACTGCGATTGTGCAAATAGAAATTACATCTCCTTTCCTAAGCCCCTATAATACATCAGAACCTATGCTCTCATGTATCTATCTATGACCAGGACCAGGAGAAAGAGAAGGAGGAAGAAGGGGAAGAGGAGGAGGAAGAGGAAGGAGAAGAGGAGAAGGAGGAGCAGGAGGAGAAAGAGGGAAGGAAAGAAGGAAGGAGGGAAAGAAGACAAGGAGGTAGGCAGACAAAGAGGGAAGAAAAGGAAAAAAGAAGAATGGGAAGGAAAGAGGAAGAAAGGAGAAGAAAGAAAGGAAGGAAGGAGGTAGAAAAGGGAGAGGGAGAGAGGGAGGAAAGAAGGAAAAAAAGGAAGGAAGGAAGGAAGGGAGGAAGGAAGGAAGGAAGAAAAGACATGAAAGTGTGACTGAATGGAAGCAAGAAAAGCTGTCTGGAAGACAAGCTATGTAAATGTTGGAAGCATCATTCCTCCAGGTCGGGTGAGGTCCTAAAGTCTCTCAGGAAGATCTTGGTTTCCATCTCGATAGACAAGTGAGACTTGAAAAGGTTATAGCTTGTCAGATGCCACCGATACCTGGCCTTGTCTTTCTTAACAAAAGAAATCTAATTAGCCCCATGAAGGGGCCTGCTTTTATAATAAAATGATCATGGTTTCACAATAAAATGTCTCATCCGTGGCATCCCAAAGGAATAACTGGAATTTGCTTTCATTATGGGAGCAGCTGGTCCTCTCAGGAGAATCCAGAAACTATGTGAGTTAAGAACCGTAGGGTCTGGACTGCTGTCGAGGCACAGCTGCTCTTCTCGGAAATACCGGCTTTAAGGCTTTACATCTTAGCACACACATGAATGAGCATGAACAACCGTATAACCAGATACCTGGGAGGCCAGGTCCTTGAAGAGGCTTCTGACTGGGAGCTTCCTGGTTTGGATAAACTGGTCTCATTTTCCTTCAAGTTCTTGGTAATTTTCCAGACCTGTGGCCTCCCTTTATAGTTGTTCCTTAGCTAGAAAAAAAGTCTGTCAACCTACCATGTTTGACTCTAATTCAGTTTGATTTAAGGCACTTTTAACAACATGTTTTTGTGTTATGAGATGATTTTGGTCAGTGGCCACCTGAAATCCCTTTAGTTCAGGCTGTAAAAGTAGATGATCTGGTAGTTTTCATTAAGCTAGCCATTCATTCTTTCTCAAAACATGTTTCAGGCAGTGTGCTGATGTGCAAACTGATAAGTCCTTGATATATAATGTGTGGTGTGTGTGTGGGGGGGTACGTGTGTGTGTGTGTGTGTTTGTGTGTGCCTGCCCATGCCATGTTTAGTTTGTGCTTACAATAAATGCCTTTGCATACAGTTGTGTCTGACTGCCTGAGTTTTCTCGCAGGAACCATTGGTGAACATGATTTGGTCTGACTCACTGGCGTCGCGTAGGCAGAGCCATCTGCTTCCCTGACAAACATACACAGTAAATACATGTGCAGGGTCAGGACACATTTGAGGCATACTATTCAGAGGTGGATTATCAGACATCAATGACTACTACTACGATCACCACTACTACTAACAAGTGCTAATAGAGAAAGTAGCAGTCCATTATGACTTTACTATAGGGATGGACCTAATTTGGATTGGGAAGCAGAAAGGCTTCTTTTAGAAAGATGCAAGTCAAGCCCAGTGGCATGGGCCTGTAATTTCATCACTCAGGAATTGAGGCAGAACAATCATAAGTTCAGAGTCAGCCCAGGCTACATAAACATTTTGTTTCAACCAACCAACCAATAATGCTGAGATCTAAAGGAACATGAGACTCTAGGAAAGAGATTCCCATCAAAGGGCTTTGAATATGGCTGTGTGTGTGACTCTGTGTGTGTGTGACTGTGTGTGTGTGTGTGTGTGTGTGTGTGTGACTTGCCATTATTTTCCTTTCCCAATTTATACCTCTGAGATGCAGAGAAGGTAATAGTGGCTATAAATGATTAAAGGCTAGTATAGGCCAGTGGAAGTAGCGCAGGCCTTCAGTCTCAGCTACTAGGGAGGCAGAGATAGGAATATCAAGATTCAAGGCTAGTCCAGGGCAAAAGTGGGAGACCATATGTGTGAAACTCAAAAAGAAAAGAGCTGGGCTCACGGTCCAGTAATAGGAAAGCTTGCTTAGCAAGCTGAAGGCTCTACGTTCATCACCAGAACTCCAACAAGAAACAGAAAAGTTGGTGAGATTCTACCTCCAATTTACTAGCAAAACACTGGGCTGGAACTATGGGTTAAGTGGTAGTGCACCAGCCAAGAAAATGGCTTAAGCTATGAGCAAGAAAGTCTTTTACTGACGCAGCTCTTGTACTGATGCAGAGTTGTTTACTGTGGGTCAAGTAATATCCCTTCCAAGATGATACTCCTATAAGTAACTGTGTGTGTGTGTGTGTGTGTGTGTGTGTGTGTGTGTGTCTGAGAGAGAGAGAGTGAGAGAGAGTGAGAGAGAGAGAGAGTCCTGAGGATTGAACTGAGAGCGTCATGCACTTTGCTTTTTCTGCTCAAGGCTAGTATTCTACCACTTGAGCCACATCTGCACTTTTGGCTTTTGCTGACTCATTGGAGTTATGACTCTGATTTGTCTTTCTATGCTAGCTTTGAACTACAATCCTCAAATCTCAGCCTCCTGAGTAGCTAGGATTACAGGCATAAACCAGCAAATCGTTCATTTTTTCCCCTGTTATTTAGATGAGGACCCATCATCATTGGTTCAAGTGTTCAAGGTTACCTGACTTAGAGATGACATTTCCAAGAGACCAAGTCTGATCTCTTTGTATGTTTCTGTAGCACTACTGCTAATCTAGTGAACCAATAATTTTCATCTGTTTTATGCAAATAATTGGACAAAGTGTCATAAAATATCTTATGTTTATTTCCCTTAGTTATCCGTGACTAGAGTAAGTAATGGTTCGAAAACAAGGCTATACATATGCATAGGGCATACAAGGTGTTTAAGTCTGGAGGGTTATACAGAATTAAGCATTCAATGTTACAGTAAAAGGAAGAAAAGTGTTAGCATGAGGAATCTCCCTTCTGATGATCTACTGAGTTTTTGCCAAAGCAGAAAGGAGTAGATGCTGTATTAGTGGAAGATGACTTTGATCGGGTGGGAGCCTTCTAAATCCTTGTGTGAGATTAGACTGAAAAGAATCACTTGGTAACAATTTGGAATGGAGTTTGTTAGGAAAAAAATAAGCTTTGTCTGGGTTGAGTTTAGAAATGGGTGACAGATGTGCATTTGAGCGACTGAACAGATGTTTAGGCGAGAATTACACAAGGGATTTCTATCGTACAAGATCTAAACACTCCCCTTCCTGCTGTGCTGAACGGAGAGCTTGTTTAGGAAAGATGTTCTTTCAGAACTGTTTGGGGGGATTGTGACAGAGATGAATGACCGGATGCTACAATTTAAATTTGAAAATAAGGTAAATGGTACTCCTTGTTTGTGTGCATATGTTTTCTTTAACAAGGACTAATGCCTCATTAAAGAATAGGAGGGCTGACGAGGTCATTGGGCCGTCCTCATTTCTTCATCCCTCCCCCCACCCCCGCAGCTGGAAGGCTAGGTAGCATTGGATACCATGACTTCAGGCGCCACAAAGTCCTCCAAATACACCACTCATATACTTCCTGAAATATCTGCTCTTTAGTTACATTTGAAAAAGGGAAAGATTTTCTGTGCAAATTTTATCTTTGTACTGAGGCCTGAGCACAATTCCTCATGCTCACTAGACAGGGGCTCTATCCCTTGGGTCATGTCTCCACCCCTCCTTTGGCACTGGTTATTTTTGAGGTAGTACCTCACTTTATGCTGGGCCATCCTGGACTTCCACCTCCTATTTGTACTTCCAATGTTGCTTGGGGTGACAGATGTGCAGTGACACCCAGCCACAGGTGAGCTGGAGTTTCATGGACTTTTCTACCTGAGCTGACCTCAAAACATCACCTGTCATGTAGCTCGGATTACAGGTGTGCACCACCAAGCTCTGTTTCCTAGGGGCTCCGAGAAGTATCTAACATCTTAAGGAGACTAAAAAGATCCCTCTTCCAATGTAAATAAGAAATAAAGGCAAAAATTTAAAGTTGTAGATGGAGTGTTGTAAATTGATGCCTTCCTTACCCACTTCCCTGAAGGATGAGACATTATGATTCACAAATTACTGTGATAAACTCCAATAATTTGCCTTCAGTCAGCAATGGAGCGTCCTGAGGCATTGGTTTGGTCATCTTTGTATATAGTCCATAATTGAGATAAACACAACCTTCTGCTAACTCCAGCTTTGTCTACATACTAATAGTAATTTGGACTACTAATAAGACTACAGCCAGAAAGTCAGATAATCTCAGTGTATAGTTAGAATATTATGAAAGCCATTGTGTTTATGGTACACAACTTCATATACAATAGCACTATATTCCAAAATAACACTATGATTCATTGTCTTCGAGTTTTATAGCTCTGCAAATTGTAGGTAACCGATAGTAGTGCAAGTGATTTTCTCTATACATGAATTCTTCCAGAACCATTTGATCCCCTGTTCCCAGTCCATTTTACCCTACACCTTTAGTCCTTTGGAAAAAAAAATTTCTAGATTCATTTCTGCATTTACATCAAAATTGGGATAATTTTAATTCTTTTTTTGAATTGACAGTAATATCATATCAATTCTTTTATTAATGAGTTAAAATCTTTGATATTTAGTCATTGTTACATATGTGTGTGCATATAATAGGTGTGTGTGTAAAGGTCAAGATTTACCTATCTATCTATCATTTATCTCATTTATCTATCTACCTATTTATTTTTTTGTTTATTGGCATACTAAGGATTGAACTCAGGGCTTGTGCTTGCTGGGAGGTACTCTGCCACTTGGACCATGTCCCTAGCCCTTTTTGCTTTAGCTATTTGTGGAGTATGGTCTTGTATGTTTGCCAAGCTGGTCTGGACCAAAATTCTCCTACTTTTGCTTCTCATATAGCTGGAATCACGGGTACAGCCATTACTCCTTGCCTAGCTATTGATTGAGATGAGTCTCTTGCTAAGTCTTTGTGCAGTTTGTTCTCCAACCATGATTCTCATGATTTCTGCTCATCTTATTTATGCATCTCACCATCCAACACCTGAGATGGCAGGCATGCATCACCATGTCAGCTTTATTTGTCAGTTATGGGGCTTGAACTCTGGGCCTAGGCGTTCCTGTTCCAGCCATGGCAGCTTTTTTGTTGAAATATGCCTGGGATAGCCTTGAACCACTGTTTACCCAATCTCAATGCCTCATGCATTTAGGATTAGAGGTGAGCATTAACTCTTAATCCTAGCTAGATTATTTATAATCACATAGCATTGCCAGCTCCTGGCTAGCACTGACTCTTCCTTAGCAAAAGCAAAGACTTCTGAGTCGTCACTCATCATCCACGAGAGACAAGGTAGAGCCGCGTGCCTCTGACACTGGATCATGTGATCAATTTAGTAGATCACAACCAGAATTATAATTATGGCATAATGCCAAGGGGCAGCAGACGTGGTAAGTGTAATTTGGACAGACACACACATCTCTTAGTTTCTTGAGGCTGTTAAAATAAATCATCACAAGCCAGAACGCTTAGCACATCAGAAGTTTGTTTTTGCGGAGGGGAGGCTTGAAGTTCAAAGTCAAGTTGTGGTCGCTCCTTGGAACCTCTTGCTTCTGGTGGCTCCGGTGTTCGTTGATTTGTGTTACAACCATCTTGGTTTCCATCTTCACATTGCATTCTTTTCTTTGCGTCTTTTCCTGTCTCTTATAAAAACAGTTGTTTGATTAGAGCTCACCCTGAACCCGATGATTTCATCACGGTTTTCACCTAAATTAAGACTCAAAACAAGATACAACAAAATAGCAGCAACGACAAAACGTCTAGCCAGGTACTGGCTCATACTTGTTATTGTAGCTATTAAAGAGGCTGAACGCTGAGGATCATGGTTTGAAGCCAGCCCTGCGAGGAATTTGTGCAACTCTTATCTCCAAGTAACTAGGTTTGAAATGTGGCTCACGTGGCCGAGCCATTGAGTAAAATCTTAAGCAAGAACATGAAGCCCTGAGTTTAAGACCCAGTACTGGTACAAGCGCCCCCCCCCCCCACATATGGAACAAAAGAAGAAAAAGGATAAGATGAAGAGGAAGAAGAGGAAGAGGAAGAGGAGAAGGAAAAGAAGAAAGAAAAAGTAAAGTAAAGAATCTCACCTATTTAAACTAAAGTTACATTCCAAGGCAATGAGTAGACATGAATTTTGAGAGGCACTAGACACACACACACACACACACACACTGCAATATTTTTCTTTTTTAGTTTAACTGTGAGAAGTCTCAGAAAGTTAAAGGACATGACTACATAGCCCTCTCTCCTCACTTTGTTCAACTCTGATTCCTGGGAAGCTGGACAGGTAGGTTCTCTTTTTGGCAATAATAATAGAAATAAATAATTAGATTAAAATTTCTCCAAGCAGCTTCACATACAACAAATTACTTAAATTTCATAACCTTGTAGCAGGTGAGTGTTAATAATCTGCAGTTTTAAGTTATCATACCAGCAAGTGAGGGAAGAGGAATTTAATTCCCGCTACGTCACGCGTTTCTGAAACTCTCTCTCACCGCCCTTGGCTCCCACGTTATTGCTTGGATCTGGGAGTTTGACCTGGCTCCACATTCTGTCTTCTACTTTCTTCCTCCCATCTAATACTGCCACGTCACCAGCCTTTGCCCAGGCCTTCTCCCACTCCGATCCATCCACTTGCTTTCTCCTTACAGAGATGGAGAAGATTCCACCCTATCCATAGGCAGAATGGAAGGAGCTAGAGGATGGCGGAGCCTAGGAGAGCGAGTGAGCAGTAACAAGGCTCCAGAGAGAAAAGAAAGGGCTCAGGATCCAGGTTCTCTGAAGAGGACCAACAGCTGTCCTCTGAAACGTTTGGTCTTTGCGTGTTGTTGTTGTTTGTGTGTGTGTGTGTGTGTGTGTGTGTGTGTGTGTGTGTGTGTGTGTGTGTGCTTATCCTGGGGCTTCAATTCAGGGCCTGAGCTTTTGTGCTCAAGGCTAGTGCTCTACCACTTGAGAAACAACTCTACTTGTGGTTTTGGGGTGGTTAATTAAAGAATCTCATGGGCTTGCCTGCTTGCGTTGTCTTTGAACTGTGATCCTCAGATCTCAGCCTCCTGAGATGACAAGTGTGAGCCACTGGCGCCTGGTGACATTTGGTTACTTTTTTTTTTCAGGTCCTGGCACAGCTAGGGACAGCTTCTTTGCTCAGTGTGAGCATGGTACTACTTCCGGCCTTTGTTGAGTAGTTGTATTGGAGATACGAGTCTTATGTACTTTCCTAACTGGACTGGCTTCAAACCACGATCCTCGGCTCTCAGCCACCTGGGGATTTCAGGGGTGAGCCACCAGTGTCCGGCTCATTTGGTTATTTTAACAAGGCAAGTAGTAGCTTCCCTTGCCTTTCAGTGGCATAGCTTTCCCATGTCTGGTTGTGAGACTTGATGTGAAATATCATGCAAAATGTTTGATAACCTAGTTTAGGAAACAAATGTGAGAAAGCAAGCCAGGAGTCGTGATATATGCCTGTAATCCCAGCTGCTTGGGAAATTAAAGCAGGAGGATTTTGAGTTTGAGACCAGCCTGGGCAAAGTTAGTAAGACCCAACGTCTAAGCAAAATAAAAACAAAAGCTCTGGGGCCATGATTCAAGTGGTGGAGCCTTGCCTAGCAGCACAAGGCCTTGGGTTAAATCCCCAGCACACACACACACACACACACACACACACACACACACACACACACCCCACCCAGAGGATTACTCCTTTGTCGCATCCTTAGCTGAGGTGACCCCTCCCAGAGATACAAAGAATAGGTCTGGCGCCTAGGACAGAGGTGTTCCTGGGCAGCCTCAGCACAGTCCCCGCCAGGTGACTAATGGGATGTCCTGCAGAAGTGGGAAGACAGCAGCTCATTTCTTCAAATGAGGACCTCTAACTAGGAATGCATTGTTGTGAAGCAATAAAACCATCCCAATAGGGCTCTGGCTTTTCTCCATCTCATTAAGCTGGAGGTAATTATCCAGGTAATTCAGGAAAAATAAACTGCCATTGCCTGAATTACTCAGTTAATTATCTCCATGTTCCACTGCCGACCAGACTCAGCTATAAAAGGCTTATGGCCTCAGACTGAGGACTGGGCACAGGCTTGGTAACTGAGAAGCAGAATGGAACAGTCGGGGTTCCGCAACAACAACTTGAGACCAAGAGCTTCTGAGTAGATAGTTACTAAATCGCTCCTCTCTCAACCAAGCAGCAGCTTGAAGGTGGGAGACCATAGAGTGCTAGCCAGAATAATAATTCAAGCAAAGATGATTAAGAACAGCCAGGCACCGGTGGCTCATGTCTATAATGCTAGCTACTCAGGACGTTGGGATTTGAGGATGGAGGTTCAAAGCCAGCCCAGCCAGAAAAGTCTGTAAGAGTCTTATCAACAATTACCAGCAAAAAGCTGGATGTGGAGGTGTGGTCCCAGTAGCAGAGAGCCAGCCTTGAGCCCAGACACTAAAGGACAGCATTCAGGTCTTGACTTCAAGTCCTAGTACTGGCACACACACACACACACACACACACACACACACACACACACACACACACCACACACACACACACACACACAATGATTTTCACTGGTATTCTCAACAACTTATGTACGTTTTTGTTTGGATATAAAGTTGTATTAAAAATATGCTGAGCTGTGAGAATTCAGGGAAATTTCCTGGGTCCCACTTCTAAACAATTAAATTGGAATCTCTGGAATTCAACTCTTCATAGTGATATTAAAAATATAGGGGCTGGGAATATGGCCTAGTGGCAAGAGTGCTTGCCTCCTACACATGAAGCTCTCGGTTCAATTCCCCAGCCCCGCATATATGGAAAACGGCCAGAAGGGGCGCTGTGGCTCAGGTGGCAGAGTGCTAGCCTTGAGCGGGAAGAAGCCAGGGACAGTGCTCAGGCCCTGAGTCCAAGGCCCAGGACTGGCAAAAAAAAAAAAAAAAAAAAAAAAAATATATATATATATATACATACATATATACATATATATATACATATATACATATATATAGTGTTTATAAAAAGTTTAAAACATTTTATTGATTACGATTTTTTATGATTTTTTGATTTTTTGATTTTTTTTTTTTTTGCCAATCTTGGGCCTTTTATTTTATTTTTGGCCAGTCCTAGGGCTTGGACTCAGGGCCTGAGCACTGTCCCTGGCTTCTCTTTGCTCAAGGCTAGCACTCTGCCACTTAGGCCACAGCACCACTTCTGCCCATTTTCTGTATATGTGGTGCTTGGGGAATTGAACCCAGGGCTTCATGTGTACAAGGCAAGTACTCTTGCCACTAGGCCATATTCCCAGCCCCAACCTTGGGGCTTGAACTCAGGGCCTGGTCATTGACCCTGATCTTCTTCTGCTCAAGACTAGCACTCTACCACTTGATCCACAGTATCACATCTGGCTTTTTAGGGTACTTTATTGGAGATAAGAGCTTCATGGATTTTCCTGCCTGGGTTGCTTTTGAACCGTGATTCTTCAATCTCAGCCTCCTGAGCAGCTAGGATGGTAGGCCACCTGTAAGCAACCTGAGGCCGGCTGATTGATATTTTTAGTAAGTTCTGCATGTGATTCTGAGGGGCACAACCTCTGGCAGAAACACGGTGGGAGGGACATTTGTTACTGTGTAACCATTCAATGAGTCCATATCTGAAGAAGACATATTTAATCCCTACCTTCCTAGCCAAAACACCCTAGGGCAGCAACCACCTTGGTTCTTGTGTCTGGCAAGAAATGAAATCAGAACTTAATAAAGGTGATGGGAAAGTTTATTAGAAAAGAAACAGGACACAGAGAGCAGGTGACACTGAAATGGGAGGACCCCAAGTCAGTCATCTTGGCCATCTTCCTTGATCTCTTTTATTAGATCTTTCTTCTTAGGGAGCTTGGCCTTTAGTTGAAAAGTAAGAATTGATTGGCTAGGTCTCCTTTCTGTTTCCTGTAAGGTTGTGATACCAAACATTTACTGTCTGAGCTGACTGCGGTGGTTTACGCATATAATCCTCGCTACTCAGGAGGCTGAAATCTGAGGATCATGGTTCAAGGCCAGCGTGGGCAAGAAAGTCCATGAGACTCTTATCTCCAATTATCCACTAGTTAACCATAAGTGCAGCTGTGGCTCAAAGTGGTAGAGGGCTTGCCTTTAGGGAGAAAGCTCAGAGAGCTCAGGCCTTGAGTTCAAGCCACAGGACCAAAAAATAAAACAAACAACATTCACTATCTGGTCCTTACTTTCTCATTCTTTTATCCTTATTGCCGCCTTTCCGCCCAGCTCCCAGCCCCCATTTCATTGTCAGCTAGGTGTTGACTTATTAGCTTATCCTCCCATCTGCAAGCTATATGGGCCTCAATTCCCCGACTGGCTGCTTTTCTATTAATTTCTGTCAACAGGGGGTTACATCCAAGGTCTGCCATGTCTGATGAACAAGTCTCAGAGTGTCTGTGCACCCTCTTACTCCAGACCTGCAGGCAGAAGGGGTGTGTAATAGTGTAGATATTGGTGCTCCTTCAGAACCCACAATGAAGTGTGGTCCCTGTCCTAACAGTGCTTCACAAATGGCATTAATACACTTATGAAAAGGCTCGAGAAGGAGTTCAGTGCCTCTCCTCTTTCCTGCTTCTCCCCTCCCTCTGTCAGATGTAGACAGTGTTTGTCCTCTGGATCATGCATGGAGCAACAGGTACCATCTTGGAAGTAGACATCAAGCTTTCACCAGACACTGAATCTGTCAGCACCTTGATCTTGGATGTCTAGTATCCACAACTGTAAGATCTACATTTCTGTTCTTTTTATTCTTCCCAGTCTTGAGTATGTTGATACGGCAGCAAGAATGGACAAGACAGGGAGTGAACTACTCAGTCTATGGATGGCAAAGGTCCCTGATCTGTCTACCCAGGTGCACTATTCCTCTCTGAAAAAGTACAAGGTCACAGTAGGGCCATCCCTTTGCCACAAGGTTGTTTGAATGACCAAAAACTTGGCAATGCAAAGGCCACTTAATCTCTACTAATTATTAACAGAGATAGGTTAACCTTTTGTCTCCCAAGGATAAGTACCAGGAAGACCCCACTGTGATGCAGTCTTTCCAAGGCACATTTATGTATCACAGCAGCATTCATTAACAACGCATGAAGACATGACTTCATCCTGGCAGCACACGTTCCCCAAGCACAAACCTGCCATTTGCCGGGCAATGTGAGGAGCTAACGAACTTCCTTCTGAAGTAATTCTCTTGGAAACTGCCAGCTTTTAAGCATCTGTTTGGTAACTGGGCTGTCAGCACAAAGCTACTGTCTCAGTTTCAAACACCCCAGTGTTGGAGACTAAGGATAGAATTCCTGCGGTCTAGAGGCAAATGCCGGCTACTAGGACTTACAGATGGAGCTTCTCCTTTAAGTCCTGAGGGTCCTAGCTCAGAAATGATGGAGCAATCTCTCAGAATGATCAACCATCTCTTCGTATGAATGAAGACAACGAAACATCTGTTTTCCTACAACTCCAGCAGCCCTCCTCCTGCAAGTGTTGATCCTGCTGCAGTTTTACGACGTGTGAGTTCAAAGGACGATTTCTTTGTGCTCACTGACAAACCTTTCAAAGCGTGGAGTGCTTGGATTTACAGTGATTTTCCTGGAGGATTTTCTTCCTGTTGTTGAAATACAGAAAGTAACAAATGTCTAAGACAATGCAGCAAGGGTTCCTTAGACTACACTCTGCAGAAAAGCACATGATGGCATGGGTCTTTTTTTCTTCTGGAAAATAGGCTAGTCCCTTCAAAGTCTCTTAATATCTCCATTATTCCTCAAGGCCCTACTCAAATGTCACCTCCCCAGAAAGCCACCCAGGGTCCTCCTAGGCAGACTCAGCATACCTGCTATGGCCTGCTATGGCTATGGGCTATGGGCTGCTACTAACTTGCTGCTCAGTATGTGTGTCTGCCCCTCTCTTACTCATACCCACTCCCAGCACATTGATTGTGAGTTTCTGAAGACAGGAATCACATAGTTGCACAGTATAGATTTTGTGGTTTGTGTGTGTGATTGAATGAGATTATTGGGATGGGTGCGATTTTTCTATAGTGGATGTCAGGACCATTTGACTTTCAAACTTCCATAAAGACATGTTTCAAGTACCTGAAAAAAATCTTTCCTGAATCTTCTCATCTATATACTCGTATTCATGTCTATGCTATAAGATGTTCTCCTGTGATAATCCTGCCTTCTCGCCTAGAGCCTTCCTGTTTGTTTTCTTTTGGGATGTTTTCATGTCTCCTCGGGTTATTTCCCCTTGGTAACACCATATGTGGGGCAGAGCTGGTGACTGGTTATGTTCACTACAGATTGATGTCGACCATTGTCTCAGCCACCCAGTCTCTGCCTCATTGGTCCTCCAGGTAATGCGTTTTGGAGGAGTCTCCAGGAGGACTGTTTGGAATAAAACAGGATAAACCTAATAAGCGTGGGAGCAGTTTTGGAATTAGTCATACCTAGATTTAAAACTCACCATGAATTTTCACACAGTATTCTTGAGTGAGTTAACCTTCAAATTTGATTTCTTCATCTGTAAATGGAATACAATAAAAGTACCCGCCTGCCTTCTTAGGTAGTTTATACTAGCAATCCCATTCTACAAATACCTCCTCTCTATCAGGTCTTGGGTAAAACACTTTATATTTTATCTTCACAACAAGATTGCTGCAGCTTGGGTCCTCTGAGAAGCAGATCTGAGATGGAGACTCGTATGCAGGAAGTTTCTTGGGGAGTGCTTGCTGTTGGAATTAACACCTGCAACTGAGGACTGATGGGAGTGGGGCTGTGAGAAAGAGCTGGGCTGTAGTGCAGGCTAAGCAAAAGCCTTAGCTAACCTCAAGGATAGTTTGAAGCTGGGACAGCACTGCAGCGCCGCCTTATAAAGTCGAGAAGGACACAAGGTCTTCGAATTCACACCTTCACCCATCCCTAGAAATAGGCTACTCTCTCCTTAAAGGGAAGTAGCCCTCTCCAGGCTGAGAAATGGGTTTCAGCTGTGGGACAACTCTCCCCAAATCACCAATTGCACAAATTAAGTGAGATCACACATCGAAATTTAGTGCAATGCCTAGCAAAGAGTAAGTACTTAGGAAATGTCAGCCTCTCTTCTCTTCTTCCTCTACCACCTGCCAGGTTGCCAGCAAATACACAATAAATTGCTTTGCTTGTGGAGAAGTCAGTGAATCTATTTTCAGAATTGTCTCTTAAATATTTATCACTTTTTGGTCTTATAAAAGACCTACTATGCATGGAAAACATTTTGAGCATATTAGTTGACATTTCCCAGAGAAACGAAACTATCAGGATACCTCCCCACCAAATAAAACCTCAAAAAAAATGACACTTCGATTAAAAATGGGCTAAAGAATGAAAGAGATACTTCTCAGAAGAAGAAGTAGTAAGAATGGCCAATAAACACATGAAGAAATCTCTGGCCATAAAAGAAACAAAAATCAAAACAACACTGAGATTCTGCCTCACCCCAGTTAGAGTGGTCATTATCAAGCAAACTGACAATTACCGATGCTAGTGGGGTTGTAGCCAAAAGGGAACACTACTACACTGTTGATGGGAAGTTAAACTTGTTCAATCACTCTGGAAGCAGATATTGGAGACTCCTCAAAAGTGTTTCTCTGTGGCCCAGAAATTCACTCCTAGGCATTTATCCAATAGAGAGCACAAATAAGGCCACACTATAGCTACCAGCACAAGCATGCTCATTGCAGCATTGTTATTCCATAGCCAAGGTATGGAATCAACCCAGATGGATGAATAGATCCAGAAAATGTGGTTTGTATATACAATGGAATTCTATTCTTGCATCAGACAGAACGATACTGTACCATTCATAAAGAAATGGAAAGACATGGAAAAATTTATATTAAGCAAAGTAAGCCAGGCCCAAAGAAACATAAGTTTCATGGTTTCCCTCATTTGTAGTAACTAGAATATGTGTATAAATCTGTAAGTAAACACACTGGATGGTAAAAGACAAAAAAATTACACTTGGACATGCTAAATTATACAGACCTCTAAACACTCACACAGTGAGAACAAATGAAGATATTCTCAGGAGAGGATCACAAAGGCTCAATTGCTATGTTGTAAATGACCACATAAAATGATGTTTATTGAAATGAACTCCAAGAAATGGAAACAAGATGCTTTTTGTTATTTTGCTTTCCCCTCCCCCACCTTTTGTTTTCTCTATTTTTTGTCTTGTACATACGTTTATCTGTTTTGAGGAGGGTAAGGTGGAATATAGAAAGAAATCCTATTCTTTTGTCCCATGGGACAAAGGGTAAACAAATGCAGCAGTGATACTCACTAGACACTCTGTTGAACACAAACTATACAACTTGTATGAGAGGGAGGGAGGAAGGGAAAAACTGGGAGAAAAAGAGGGAAGCGGTAACACTGTTCAAAAAGAAATGCACTCATTACCTGACCTATGTAATTGTAACCCCACTGTATATCATCTTCCCCCTCAAAAAGCAAAATAAGTAAATAAATTAAAAAAATGAATAAGAAATAAATAAAAATTAATGATAAACACCCAAATGTAAGAGAAAATACTGTAAGAATCTTAGAAGAAAATAGAGGCTTAAATCGTTTTGCTTTTGGATTAAGCAGGCAATGGATGTTTGGATATAACACCAAAAACAAACAACAAATGAGTCACATCATATAAGGTGCACCTCTTCAGTATGAAAAAAATTCTGTGTTTCAAAGGATACTATCAGGAGAGTGAAAAGAAGCAGAATGTGCAATTTTACTATTCAGGAGGCCTAGACATGGAAAATCATGACTTGAGCTAGCCTGGGCAGCAAATTCCTTGAGACTCTATTTCCAAAATATCCCAGTGAAAAAAATAGAGTGGAAGCATAGATTAAGTGGTAGAGTATCGTCAATGAGTGGAAAAGCTGCGTGAGAGACAAGATGCCGGTGCAAGCCCAATTATTGCTCTCTTCACACACACACACACACACACGAATACAAGCAATAAAAATGTTGGCAAAGACGTGGGGGTGAAAATTGAACTCTAATACACTATTGATAGGACTATAGGCTAGTGTAACTACTGTAGAAATCAGTATGGAGGGTCCTCAAAAAGCAAAAAACAGAAGTATCAGAAGATCCAGCAATCACTTATTCTTGTGTATTTATCTGAATGATAAAATGGAGGCACCTGCACACCCCTGTTTATTGCAACTTTACTCACAATAGCTAAGCTCTGAAAACAGCCTAGTTGCCCTAAAACTGCTGGGAGGATCAAGGAAATGTGGAATACACTGTGGTTGCTGGGAAGACCTCTCTGGAAAAGAGGAGGCTTCTCTAGAAGCCCCAAAGGCCTCTCAGGAGCAATCCTTTATAGCCATTATGGTAATTTCTTAATTGATGGTGATGTTTAGGATGACCAAAATTGCAATTAGATATCATTGTGTCCCCAACACTTTCTGGTATAGTGTTTGTGATATGGTTAGAATCTGGTAGTGTTTCTTTTTCTATCCCAACAGCTATTTATGCAATGTTTTGGCTGCTTTGTTTTATATTTATTATTCTAATCATTATACTGACTCTCTGGTGAGATTACCATTTATGTTACACATTGAAGACATGTGATATTAGTCACATACATTTACTTAGATATGAATGAGAAACGAGGAGATTTTTTGTTGTTGCTCTTGTGCGGCTCCTGGGGCTTGAATTCAGGGCCTCGGAGCTATTCCTGAGGTTTTTTTTCCCCTCAAGGATAGTGCTCTATCACTTGAACCACAGCTCCACTTTTGGCTTTTTGGTGGTTACTTGGAGATAGGAGTCTCAGGAACATTTGTGCCCAGGCTAGCTTTGAACTGTGATCCTCAGATCTCTGACTCCTAAGTAGCTGGGATTAGAGACACGAGCCACTGATACCCAACTAAAGAATAGCATTTTCTTTATAAAAGAGCCCAAAATGTTTTGTTATACATTGTAAATTATAGATTCTTGCATGCCAAGAAGTAATTTTCAATTAATTCCTTATTACTGTTACCTAATTGTCAAAAAAAATTTAGAAACCTAATCATTAGATTGACAGTTGAACTGGCCAAGATCTCTGAAGAGAAAAAGCTGATCTCATTCTCTTGTTTGCACTTCCTTCCAGCTGTTGTGACCTACCGCTTTAGGCTAAGTGACAGAATAATGTATGGAGCTGGAATTCTTTGTCTACAGAGAAAATCAGTTTGTTCTCAACTTTCTGCTTTGTTATACAGTTGTTTCAACTCCTTATCAAAGATTTAGTCAGGAAACAGTCGAGATGAAGCCTTGGTGTAGCAGAATGAGCCATGTCCCTTATAATCTGTCCTAATTCACGACTCACAATTTAGGAAATGATGGGAAAGAGAGAGGGAAAAAGGAAGAGGGTAATTAATTTGAAGTACACTGTAACTGTGTATGAAGATAGTGTAAGGAATCTCAGTAGCGTTTGGGGACAGGGAAAAGAGAAAGCAAAAAAACACAACATAGGCACATCTGAAATACCCTGGTGAAAACCCTTTGGTGCAATTAATATACACTAAGAAAAAAAGAAAGACAAGAAAGGAGTGGGTATTTAGGGAGGGGGGGTGGGCTAAAGGGGGATGGATGCATGAAGATGAACGTGGTTGAAAGAGTTTCTAAGTATGAAAATAGAACAATGAGACTTATTGGAATTGTCTTAAGAAGGGGTCTGAAGGTAAGATAGAGTGAAATTGTAGTTGAGATTAATGGAGTACATTTATACTCTTGTGGAAATATCACAATAACCCCCCCTTATACAATAGCTTTTGCTCATAACAATAAACAATTATGATCAAGAGTTGAGCTGCTATGTTCTTGGCATCTAATTATTACAGATGCTGAGTGTTTCTCTTTCAGTCCTTGCTCATGTTCCTCCTTCATTTCACTTGTTTACTCTTTATTGTGGACAATCATCTGTACAATTGAGACAGCCCTGAAGTTTGGCACACCGCTAGCATTAACTAAAGAGGAATCAGTTTCCATAGCTCAGTTCCCTCCTAAAACCTTAAATCAACCTGTTTTTCATCTTTGTCATGTATAGCAGAATTGCTTGGAAGGAAACCACAAGGAAAATAA
Source organism: Perognathus longimembris pacificus (assembly GCF_023159225.1). NCBI lineage: Eukaryota > Metazoa > Chordata > Mammalia > Rodentia > Heteromyidae > Perognathus > Perognathus longimembris. The sequence goes on along the minus strand of NC_063173.1, from coordinate 8,918,658 downwards.
TAGCCTTCTAAACCTAAATTCCTAAATTCACTTCCAGGATGAAAGAGTTTGACACAGGAAGCAAGAATACCAAGGTGCATTGTATGAGCAGCATTTAGCACTAAACAATCAAGACAAAATTAAGGCAAGGCATTCTCCCCAAAAGGGGTAGGAGTAAAAAAGAAAATGACAGGTTTGTTTCATTTTATGCTACCAAGTTGGGAGTGATTTTTTATTCTATGTCAGTGGATATCGATAGCAATTAGTTAGAACTCATTGTGTTTTGCATGGCAAATGCAGCACGCACTCTAGATTAGGCACAGGAGAAGTCTAGTGGAGGACTCACTGGATGGCATGCTAGCAATGTTCTGAGGCAGCCATGAGAGCGTAGCTCAAGCATGATAGTTCATGTATCCAGCTGCTGTCCATGAGCCCACTTTCCCCACTAGCTGCGAGGTACCAGGCTTAGCAAATACATGCCATGGGATGTATGTGTGATGTTTGGGACTTATTTATACTAAGAACTACTGTCTGAACTGCAAGTTCAAATCTAACCAGCAGCCCTAGACAAGCTGTTCCCAGCCGGGAACTTTATAGAGCTGGCTTGATTCTGGACAGGCTCTCTTTGGAGGCTGCTCCGATAGCTGACTCACAGCTTTCCAATTCTTAGAATATGTGCTGCTACAAGACTTCCACCCAACTTCCCCTCCTTATTCTATCACATGAAGGTGACATTCTCAAGGGGGTCGATGGCTCTTCCAGTCTCCTGCTCTGGCTCCCACCATGTTTTCCTCACCAGTGTTTCCAGAACTTACACACCACAGGGTTCAGAAATAACCCAGAAACCTCACAAAAAGCAACATGGATGTGGGAATTAGCAAGGATTCCAAACAACTATTATAAATATGTGTAAGGATTCAAAGGAAAAGATAGGTATAATTATTAAAGAGAGGAGACATTTCAGTAGGGAAAATAAACTACAAAATCCAAATGGAAATTCTAGAACTGAAAAAATATGACATTTGAAGTGAGAAATTTACTGGGTAGATTTAAGAGAAGATTAAATGCGACAGGAGAAAGGAACAATGAACTTGAAGACAAGTCAAAAGAAACTATAACACGCAAGACACATACAAAAGAATGAAAACAAAAAGAGACTTATTGAACTGTGGGACAATAGAGAGTGCTGTAATGTATGGATAAATATATTCCCTGAAGAATATGAGTGGAAATCATTTTTGAAAAAAATAATTACAAAAAAAATCGTGGCCAAACTTTCCCAAAATTGACAAAAAATAAATGTTACACCAGCGAGGCTTTCCCTGCCCTCTTTACTTAAAAGTTTCCCCCAGTGTCTGTCCTAGTCTATCCTATTCCAGCCAGAGGAGAGGAGGCCAAAGTTAGCTTGGGGCTGAGGAGATGGAAGAGTCAGAAGCTGAGCATCCTATGAAAGAAACTGTGTCCTTCATCCCTGGCTCCTACGGAACCTCGTTGTTAATTCACAGGGTGCATAACCTGTGTCCCGATTTCTATTTGGAATTCTTGGAGGCAGCTGCCTTGTCACAAGAACAATGGGCAATGATAGCCCACGAAACCTGAGACCCCTAGACTTTCTCAAGATCCCAGGGTGCTGGGCACAAGCACTCCAAACTCCTTGTGCCTTCTGTCCCCTCCCCCCCCCCCCCCCCCCCCCCCACTGCAGCTCCTGGGCCTTGGACTCAGGGCCTGAGCACTGTCCCTGGCTTATTTTGCTCAAGGCTAGCACTCTACCTCTTGAGCCACAGCGCCACTTCTGGCTTTTTCTGTGTATGTGGTGCTGAGGAATGGAACCCAGGGCTTCATGCATGCTAGGTGAGCACTCTACCACTAAGCCACCTTCCCAGCCTCCTTCTGTCCTTCTCAAAATTACACAGCTATGTTTAAGAGTTGACTTACAGAAAGAAAAGAAAAAAAGGTGCCTCACAAGTGGGGCACTAGTGGCTCATTCCTGTAATCCCGGCAACTCAGGAGGCTGAGATCTGAGAATCGCCTCAGTGTGATGCCAGCCTGGGCAGGAAAACCCATGGGACTCTTATCCCCAGTTAATCACCCAAAATCTGGAAGTAGAGCTGTGACTCAAGTGGTACAGTGCTACTCTGAGTACAAAAGCTCAGGGTGCCTAGGACACACACACACACACACACACACACACACACACACACACACACACAGAGAACTGTCTCATAGCCCTGTTTTGGGAATCCAGGCAGGATCACAAAAGAAGAGCGGGGAAGGAGTCACTGTTGTTGTCACTGAGCCGATGCCCATTTGGGAAGACAATAACACTTGAGAAACCTCACCTCCTCAGTGGACACTGGTGAAGGACAGAGAGAAGATGTGCAGAAGTACAGCGTGTAGGATGACACAAAGCCCCCAGACCCTCAAAACTTAGATGCAACACTGGGGAAAGGACAGGGGGAAATACTGAATATGAAAATTTAAATCTGAAGTGAATAGGAAATTACTTACTTTGTAGTTACTTGAACATTGCTGGAATACATTTTCTGACATCAGGTAGATGGCTAAGAATTATAGAAAATGCTTTTTATCTTTCTGCACACCTGTTTTTGACTCAAATTTAATTGTCCCAGTGACTCCTCACAGTGACAATCTCTCTAGTTTTCAAATGATGATGACGATGTGTGTGTGTGTGTGTGTGTGTGTGTGTGTGTGTGTGTTTACTGGTCCTAGGGGCCTGGGTGCTGTCCCTGAGCATGTTTTGCTCAAGGCTAGTGCTCTACTATTTGAATCATTGCTCCACTTCTGGCTTTTTGGTAGAGTACTGGAGATAAGACTCTCACATAGTTCCCTGCCTGAGTTGGCTTTGAATGGCCATCCTCAGATCTCAGCCTCTTGAGTAGCTAAGATTATAAGCATGAGCCATTGGTACCCAGCCAAATGGTAATTTTTGAAAGTCTCGGCCAGTTTAAGTTTCTAAAATTAAAGATATAGTCACACTTTTTGAAAGAAGTTAATCTTTTTGCTTATGCTTCAGAACCTGTACCCAGTTAAAGGAGTTTCAATCTACCATTCATACATTATAGCATAACTATATTATAGGCAAGCCTCTAAGAAACGAGATGGAAAATACAGTTGGGAAAATCTGGAAAAGGCTTTAGTTATGATGGATTTTTCCTCTTTTATTAAGTCTATTCTCACTGCAGAGCCAAGGCATGAAGAAGGGATGGGATGCTAGGTCCATCCAAGCCCGCCCCCTGCTGGCCACAGGGCGTTCGTTAGACAGTCTCATGATTGGAAAAACAATGAATCTTGTGCTCTTCATACTTCTTAGTCCTTCGAAATTCTGCTTTGAGGGATTGAAGTTAGAAGGTGTGAGAAGAGAGAGAGTGTGGGAGGGAAAGGAAAGAAGAGGAAGGGTGGGAAAGTGAGAGAGAGAGAGAGAGAGAGAGAGAGAGAGAGAGAGAGAGAGAGAGAGAGAGAGACTCTGGTAACAGGACTCATTTATTCCTTTACCCACTATACAAAAAGAAAACCTAGAGATAGAGTCAGATGACTTGGGTGTATCCTGGAAATGCAAAATGACCTTGAACCAGTCAGTCAATCTCTATGATCACTGTTCACTCATTAAATTAGTATTTGTTGAAGACCTACGCAGTAAACATCGTATGACGCTCTGAGAGTACATAAAGGTGAAACACATGTGGTTCTTGCCTTCAAATCGATTACAGTCCAGTGGGAGACATTGGCTCTATTTCAGTGATACATCTGGGAGGCACGGAGCAAATACCGGGGAGATTTGTGGGCCTCAGACTCTGAGGAAGAAGGCACAGCGGTGGGCGCTATGATGAGTAGTGAAGCAGACCTCTCTCTCTCTCTCTTCATTTCTTTATTGTTGAAGTGAAGTACAGAGGGTTTACAGTTTCATACAAAAGGCAGTGAGTGCATTTATCTAACTTGTTACCTCCTCCCTCATTTCCACCCCCCTCCCCCACTGACGCATCTCCGAGTCCATGGCATAACCCCAAGCCCCTCCTTTGATCATGTCCCCAAGCAGTCAAACCCTTCGCCCTTGGAGCCCTTGTGGCAAATGCATGTTCTTCCACTCTAACACTTACTGCGATGGGTTCTTTGCCCCTCTCCTCAGCCTCTGAGTCATTTGAAGGCAGGGCCCATGTCTGTCTCATTTGCAGCTATACTTCTGCTTCTAATTCAGTGTCTAGCTTTCTTTGGTTTCCATGTGTGATGGCCCCTGATGGAAGGGAGAGGCAGCAGGAATTTCTGGTCCCATTATAGTGTATAGTATAGCCTTTGCACTAGTACCAGCTAGGTATTGAATATTTACTTCACTCTGTAATATTATGTTGCACTAGATACCTTTGCTTACCTATTATTTTCCCTCACAACAGACATTTGGAATAGGAGACTTCAGGTCTGGTTTTTTTTGTCGTTGTTCTTCCATGTGAATCCCAAACCTCAGAGATAATGCATCACGCAGCAAGACCGCAATGCAGGCCCCTCGCTGCCTTTCCCGCGCTTCACCTCCCTCTGCCCACGCTGGTTACCGGCAGGGCTGGCTGGGGCTGGCTGTTCACTGCCCGGCTCTTCCTCCAGGAGCACAGATGTGGAGGAATCCCATGGCAGGCGGAGACTGTAGCCAGATGTTACTCAAGGGCATTTCTACGGCTCCCCGAGGTCAGTGGGGTGGGGGTGGGAGAGGAAGTGGTCTTCGCAATGTCTAGGACCCTCGTAGCAAAACGGTAGCGGGCACTCTGACGGTCGGGGCTAGATGCTGCTTTGCTCCTCTCATCAACAGCCCAATCTCATGTGAAAGACTAGTTCTTTCCCTCCTCTCTCCAGCTGGAAGAGCTCAGTCTCTCTTACAGCCATCCTGTCCCTGCCTGGCCCACCCCCGTCCTCCCACGCCACACTGTCTCACCCACCACCTCGCTCACTGACTTGCAGTCTCACCGACCCTAGCTTCCCAAGCCCAAGAGCCGCAGGAAGGGGCGGGGCGTACGCGCCTATCTAGGGACTGTGAAGGGAGGCCTGAGCTGTCCGTCAAGGGTGGAGGGCAGAGGGACCAATCCTAAGAGGCGGCCTAATTCTACGTCACAGCCCACAGGACCGCCTCCGGGTTCACCACCAGGCGCCATCTTGGCCACACGTGGTCCCAAGGTTGGGAGGCGGGGCCAGCTAGGACCGCCTTTCTGGGTTGCAGCTTAACAGCCACACGTGGCCCCAGAGCTGGAAAACAGGCGGGGCCAACTAATTGCCTCTTCGTGATGCAAGGCATCCGGGCGTGCCCCACAATTTGCTGCTTTAAGGATTTCCTTGATTAAGTTGAACGGCATGGACGACTGCAGTGAAAGGATGGTCGGTCACTTTGAGGTGCTGAGGCCACCCCTGCCTTTACCTCTCTATCCTCTCCCTGTCTCTCCCTTTATCTGTTTACCATCTGTCACCTGATGTGAGGACACTCAGTCTGGAGAAACAGAGATGCCACCACTTCAAAGGCCAAATTAGGAGTTTTTAATTGGAGAGCCAGAGGATTGCTGGTAGACTCCTTGTCTCAAAGACCAGAAGCTCAGAATGCAGATGGCACAAAGCTTATTTAGGCCAAAACCACACAAGATGTGTGGAATCCAACCCAACAAAAGTGTTTACACAAGCAAAGACGAGGACACTTAAACCTAAGAGAACAGAAAAACATCTAGGGAAACCATAAGAGGAATGAAGGGCTAATTATCTAGGGGAAGCATAGACCAGTCTCCTTACTTCAATCTCTCTCTCTCTCTCTCTCTCTCTCTCTCTCTCTCTCTCTCTCTCTCTCTCTCTCCTATCTGATTGTCTGTTTGGTTATCCTGGTACTGTGGCTTGAACTCAGGGTGTAGGCACTATCTCTTAGCTTTTCTTCTCAAGGCTGGTATTCTACCCCTTGAGCCACCCTTCTACTTCTGGATTTCTGCTGGTTAATTGGTGATAAGAGTCTCACAGACTGTGTTTTTCAGGTTGGCTTCCAGTTTTGATTTTCAGATTTCAGCCTCCTTAGTAAATAGCTCAGATTACAGGTATACGCACCAGGGCCAGGCTGCACCTGTGCTTTTAAATGCCGGAGAAATCCGACAGGAAAATGTCAAGTTTCAATCTATGGAACAACAACTCAGTTTAGATCTAGGGGTGGGGGAGCACGTCACAGGAGAGGAAAGCCCACTTCTTCCTGCTTCTTCAGCCACATGTGTCAGGACTCCCCTCTGGAAGGAGGAAGAAGTGATGCATTATGACCAAGTGTGATGATTTAACGCCATGCGATTTCTGTGAGATGTATGCTTTCCTCATTTGTTCCAAAGATGACTTTTCCGCCAGCCATGAGAACACCTGGCATGCTGGGTGGGGGGAGGTGGTATCTGAGTGGGACACTACCTATGCGTGGAGTTCAAGCTGGGCCCGAAGCCAGGAACTGGCTTCCCAAGTACAAACCACCAAGGGGGGCGGAGTGCAGTGCGGTAGATGCTCCGCGGCCTGGGAGGCTGGCCTGAGCTTGGGGCTGCAGCTTTTCTCCCTCCGGAGGCTCCCTAGCTTGTCCTTTGGCAAAGAAGGCCGTGGCAGGCATTCCCTCTGAGGCCCAGCAGGGGACTGTCCTGCCCAGAACATTCTGGGCGTCACAATTCCATTATTACACTCACAGAATGTCCTTAACAAGAATGACAGATATGGCAGCTCCGCATTTATTAAGTCCACACTGGGCAGTTTGCACATAATAACCCTAGTCACGCTGCAGTCCGTCCCACAAGAAGCACTGGATCCCAGAGAAAGTGAGCGGTGGATTTGCCAGTGCTACAGTGAACGAGGGGGCTGGAAACGGCCTCTCTCATTTCTCAGCGGGAAGGCCTGTGGGCTTCTCTGCCCTGCACCGTGGGGCAGAGGCCCGGATGACAGGACGAGCCTCCCATTCAACTGCCACTTCTGCCCAGGTGCCACCCATCACCATCGAAGCTGCTCCCAAACGAAGCTGCATGTACATAGGAGCTGGAGGAAACTTCCCTTGAGCCTCCAGAGACAAGCCAGCTCTGCAGATGGGTGCGTTTGGTCTGGAACACCCTTCTGGGTCTGCTTGCTTCCAGCATTGTGAGATAATAATCCATTTCCAGTGTACAGAATTTATGATGTATACATTTATGATAATGGGCTCTGGCGACCACAGGAAATGAATTCACCCTGGGAAGCTTGATGAATTGCTGGATGGAAAGGAGCACATGGAAGGTCACTGCCGAGCAGGCACCACCACTGGGGCTGGAGATAGTTGGAGACAGAGTGACTGGGGTCTGGACAGCTCTGGGGCTCCCGCGGCTGCCATGTCCAGACAGGACTAGATGCGCCGTCTTGGGGCCGCAGCACCTCTGCCCATCAGCTGTCAGTGGGGTCCAGATGCTTCCTCTCATCCCCGCCTCTGTCCCGTTGCAGCTGACTGAGTTCCAGCACCGGCTCTGCCACCTCCCGCCTCTCACCTTTGCCAGGCTGTGTCAGGCCAGGATCACACAGCCTTAGAGGAAAAAGTAAATGAAAATAATCATCACCACCAGCTGGGCAGTATGTGTAATGGCTTCAATCACAGACTCCAGGCCTTCACGTCTCAGTCTTGATGATCTCATCTGAAAACGAGAACAGGAACACAGACCTCATGGAGTTGTCAGGACACAGGAGATGATTTATTCTGAAAACACTGCATAGTGTGAGGCACAATGTCAATTCCCCATAAGCAACAGCCATTACTGTTATGATGCTACAGTTGAAGCATGAGTCTTGGCTGTGAGTTGCCAATGATTTCAGGTTTAACGGCCATGCAGCTATTTAGAAGGAAGCTCTCCCTTTGTGACATCACTCTACATACGGAGTTACAGGAGGCTTGCTATACAACCCAGAATTCAGTTTGAATGTTTAGTTCTCTCCCCAGCTTGTGGCTTTCTTTACTTCTTGGAGGTTAATCACTAGGAAGTCAATACTTTAAAAACATTTTGGAAGGTTGCTAAGGAATTTGAAGTCTTTGAAGGAAGTTGGTGGGAGAGAAAACCAATTTTAGGTCGCAAGTAGAGAAGGAAGAGAGATTTAGTGTTGTGGGCATTTGAGCTGTTGGACTTCACTTGTGAAAGTTAAGATTCTACCATGTGAGGAATGTCCCCATGAGCCCACATAAATATCTGGAGCTTTCCACAGGCTCCTTTTCTGAGTCACACAGATGTATTCAACTTCCCGGCTCCTAGTGTCTGTAGGGTAACTGACCAGGGCAGTCCAGGTTGGGCACTTTTGAGTACCTGGGGTATTTCCAGTAGCCTGCTGGGGGTTCTAGGAAACTAGGATATTTGAGGCTAGCATACTTCCTTTTCTCTTTCTTCCTTTCTTTTTCTTTATTTCCCTTCCTTCCCTTCCTTCCTTCCTTCCTTCCTTCCTCCTTCCCTCCCTCCCTCCCCCCCCCTCTCTCTTTCTTCCTTTCTTCTTTCTCTTGCCAATCCTGGGGCTTGGGACTCAGGGCCTGAGCACTGTCTCTGGCTTCTTTTGCTCAAGGCTAGTACTTAGCCTCTTGATCCACAGCACCACTTCTGTGTTTTTTTTCTTTTCTGTGTATGTGGTACCGAGGAATCGAATCCAGGGCTTTGTACATGCTAGGCAAGCCCTCTACTGCTAAGCCACATTCCCAGCTCATACTTATTTCTTTAAAGAACTCTTGATCTGGTGATGGAAAAAAAAAGTTAGATGAAAGGTGGGGGAGAATTAAATAGCATTAAAAGAAACAGGCAGAAAACTCATTAGCAACATTACTTGGTGCCTTCTACAGGGACTACCATTTGGTGAACATTCCCATGTGCCAGGCATTTTACCCCTAGGGTCTATTTGACTCACACATTCACCTTCCATTGTGTCTCATAAAGAGAAAGGGAGGGATCCAGGATGGGGGCCAAGTTATCTGCTTTATAAGTCTGCTAGCCACTAAGGTTAAGTGTGGATAAAGGGAACAGAGTGTGTGCTCTTGGGTTTCAGAGGAGGAAGAGACTTCTGTAAGATGGAGAAATTGGTGAAGGAGTCAAGGAACACATTGTTTTAAGAGGAACCTGGAAGGATGGCCAGAAACTGGGTGATGGAGAGACATGAGCAACAGCTGTTCAACTATTAATCGAGTACTTGCTGTATTGCATGGGCCTACATGATAGACTAGACCACTGAGAAAAACAGATACATGTATCACCATCATGGAACTTAGATTCTCTGGAAGGAGAGAGGTAAGTTTAAAATAAATTGATGATGCGTCATAATGCAACGTGATCAGTACAACAGAGAAAGGAAAAGCATAGGAGCATACTGGTTTTCCTGTGTCTGCTGTAACAAATCACTGTGTAGTTGGCAGTTAAGAAGAGTATCTAGGGGCTGGGGAGATAGCCTAGTGGCAAGAGTGCCTGCCTCGGATACACGAGGCCCTAGGTTCGATTCCCCAGCACCACATATACAGAAAAACGGCCAGAAGCGGCGCTGTGGCTCAAGTGGTGGAGTGCTAGCCTTGAGCGGGAAGAAGCCAGGGACAGTGCTCAGGCCCTGAGTCCAAGGCCCAGGACTGGCCCCCCCCCCCCCCAAAAAAAGAAGAGTATCTACCTACCTACCTACCAACCAATCTATCATCCATTTATTCTTACAGTTTGGAGGTCAGAAATAAGTTTTACTTGTCTATAGTCAGGGTGTTGGTTCCTTTGGGAGGCTCTGTCAGGAAAAGGCATTTCCTTATCTTTTTCAGCATCTACATTCCATGATTTGTGGCCCCTTCAGCAATACGGTGTCATTACCTTGCCTTCTTCGGATTTTCTGCTTCCTTCTTGTGAAGACCTAACGCACTACATCAGGCCCATCCAGACATCCCAGGACAATCATCTTAAAGTGCTTACAAAATGACATCTACATCGTACCTTTTGTCTTCTAAGCTGACAGTTCACAGGCTCTGGAAAATGAACGTGGCTATACTGCAATGAGGACATTATGCTATTAGGGTGAGCAACGGGAAAAATGAGAGGGGGAATGAGACTGGTTACAAGAATGAGTTGATAAGTTCTAGAAGGAACCAGCACACCAACACTTTGGAGACCAGCAACACGTCTTTCTGTTTTTCACCTATTGCTTTGTTAGGGTCTACATGGCAATTGCCTTTTTATGTGTTTATGTGACGCTTTCCCCTACATGGGGACCCAGACAAGATTACAGAAGGCATTGAGGCACCACATCTTTGGTCTCCATTGCTCTCCCAGCTATACCTTTCCTTCCTTGTGCTCAGACAAGGAGAAAAGCTCAGCTGAATAATAATTCCATGCAAACCCTTCCCTGGCACAGTGGAGGGAATTCATGGATGAATGGCATCTGAATGGCCAGGGAGCTAAGAAAGAGAGATTAGAGCTAAGAAAGGGAGATTACGTATTTGCCAAGGCTATTTGAGGCCAAACTCGCATCTTTGTAAATCTTTGTGGTGCCGCTGGGGGTAGTGATCCTAAGTTAAGCTTTGAAAATTACACCCCAGATGATTCTGTGAAAAGTGAATCCCACAGTAAGGCTGGCACTGGTGCTATTTTCACCATCTGGTTAAAACTGAGGCTATTCTACCCATCATAGACGCCAGGTGCTCTTGTTTTTGGTGGCTTGTAGCAAATATACTGAAGTGCATGTATGCATCATCTAAGATTTTTGGGGGGAGAATTTTATGGTTATGCTTGAAATTATTTTGTTGTATTTAGTTTAGGATTGCCTATAATTTCTGGGAAATTCTAGGACCCCCTCATGGGGTGAGGAAATTGAACCTTAAATTCCTTCCAAATGTAATGAAAATGTCAAGAAATTCTAAAGCAAAGATCATTAAAATGGACTCAGTAAATCAATATATTTTAGGTTCTTATTGATTTACCATTTGCAAATTCTCTACAACATTCAGAATCAGGGCCCATTATAGGGTTGAATCAAAAGTTTTGAGACTCAGACCCTGTGGCTCTGGCCAGTTGGATCAAACATTCTATCATCTTGGAGTCCTCCCTGTGCCATCCCCTGCTGTGTGGCCTTACAGGAGTCACCCACCGTCTCCTACCTTCAGTTGGCACTCAAGGCTGGGTGCTGGGGGCTCACGCCTGTGATCCCAGCTATGCAGGAGGCTGAGATCTGAGGAGCACAATTTAAAGCCAGCCTGAGCAGACAAATCTGCGACTCTCATCTCTAACCACCAAAACCTAGAAGTGGAGATGTGGCTCAAAAGTGGTAGAAGGCCAGCCCTGAGTGAAAAAGCCAAGCAAAACAGAGAGGCCCCAAGTTCCAATCCAATAACTAGCACCAAAAAATAAAATAGGGGGCTGGGGATATAGCCTAGTGGCAAGAGTGCCTGCCTCGGATACATGAGGCCCTAGGTTCGATTCCCCAGCACCACATATACAGAAAACGGCCAGAAGCGGCGCTGTGGCTCAAGTGGCAGAGTGCTAGCCTTGAGCGGGAAGAAGCCAGGGACGGTGCTCAGGCCCTGAGTCCAAGGCCCAGGACTGGCCAAAAAATAAATAAAATAAAATAAAATAAAATAGGGTCCAAGAAAGGATGTGATTGAATGACAGAGGGGCCACACCTTCTCTGTGCTGGACAAATACTGGACATTTGTTGATAACTTAAAAGATATTAACTATGTGAGGTTGTCGTGTGGCTTATAGGGCACCAAGTCCATACAAGTGGAAAGCCACATGTAAGTGAAAATGAGTCCCATATTTTGTGGATTTTGATCATTCTTAGATATGATTGTGTTACTTCCTTGGTCAAACAGCTTCAGTGACTACACCTTATATATAGATTGAGCCTAAATAAACTTTCCTACACATTCAGTATGTCCCACGATGTAACTCCGGTTCTCCTCTCCAGCCTCACACCTCACCGCTCCTCCTGTCCCCAACACTGGAACCCTGCAAGGTGCTGCCCGTTTCTGGAAACGTCTGCTTTTGCTTCTGCCCAAGCCCCATGTCCCTGCTCCCAATTCCTCAGTCTATTTCTATTGCTTGTCCCTAAGGCAATCTGTGATTGGACTAGAGGTTTCCCAGTCTTTATTCTTCCCCTTCCAGTTCTGCTCCACGATGATAATCTCAAAACACAAACAGTCCTCTGCTTAAGTCTCTGACATGGTGATGGATGCTTCTGGAAGTGTACCAGGCCCTGCCTACACTCAGTCTCGTCTTGCTCAACCATCTGCCACAATGTACTTACACTAAAATTCTCTAAGTTCTCTAAGAGGTACTTTCCTTGTGGTTGGGACCTCGTTTCCTATCCAGGTGAGTCTCTGCTTAGAATATTCCCTACTGTTCTCCCCTTGTTTCTCCTTAGCCAATCCCACTCAGCCTTCTGTCTCCAGGGAAACAGTATTTTCTCAAGGAACCCCACTCGAGCCTTTAAATTCGACTAGGCTCCACTGCTCCTAGAATTGGCACCTCTTTGAATATTTATATGCTATCAGATGTAACGGAGTCTTTTTGTGTGAGGTTTGTTTCTCCCACTTGGCCACGAGTCATGTGGAGGTGGACACTAGCTGTCTCTTTCACTGTTGTAGCTCCAGGACCCTAACATGGCTAGTTCTATAACTACCCATACACCCTGTGGATTGTCCAGCAGAAAATCTACCCTTACTATATGGTGCTAAACAATGTCTAGTGATGTCAACCCATCTTGGAAATTTGAGGGAAGTGTCATTTTGCACTGTAAAAAGTTAGTTTAGCATCCAAACAAGTAACTTCCTGTCACTTCAAACATCTTTGTAGATCACACCATTAATTTCTTTTCTGAAAGAAGAATCTGTGTTCTAAGTAAGTCCGGAATCCCAAACGTGAGACTTTGCTGATTGTTAGAGTGATTAAGACACACGTCTCAGCACTCGAGGGTTGGGTTCAATTGCAAGCTCATCTCCTGAGCTTAGCAGCCTGGAGAAAATGATTTAACTTCTTTTGCCTGCCGTTTCTCACCTGTAAAATGTGTACAGTGACTGTTTTATTGGCCTCATGAGTTTGGGCTGGATTTATGAGATCATGAATATGTGTTTTATGAACTGTGAGAAGCAATACATAATTGTAAGAAAATATGATTATGAAAATGATGAGCAAGGTCATTAAGGGAGGGGATCAGAAAAGAGACTTAATTATAATAAAGCGTCCTACACAGCTTAGATACAATATGAAGAAAAAAGGACAAAAGATACAAGCAAAGTGAATGTTGGAAGGATCATTTAAAAATGTCTATTCAGTACAGACACAATTTAAGAAAATACTTATTTATGATTAACATGTATGAATTGTACACACACACACACACATTGTACAAGCAAACATTGATTAAATTCTTTGTTGTACACAGGCTTCAGAGGCTCACACCTATAACCCTAGGTTGAGCTAGGAGGACCTGAGTCTGTGTGATTCCAATTAACCATTATAAAGGAAAAAGCCAGAAGTGGCTTTGTGGCTCAAGTAGTAGAGCACAGCCATACAGAACTTGAGAGCCCCTCTCCATTAAAACTCTACAGTCTCCTACAGGAAGATATAACCATTATAAACATCTACACACCAAATGTTGGAGCACCCAACTTCCTCAAACAACACTACTGACTCTCAAAACACACATAGATCCAAACACATTGATTGTTGGAGACTTTAACACACCACCTTCACCTCTGGATAGATCAACATGCCAAAAATGGAGCAAAGAAACCTCAGAACTAAACAATTGCATAGATCATCTAGACTTAACTGCCATATACAGAATAGTTCACCCAGTAGCACCAGAATATACATTCTTCTCAGCAGTGCATGAACCATTCTCCAAAACAGATTATACTTTAGGGCACAAAGCAAATCTGTACAAATTCAGAAATATTGAAATCATTACCTGAAGTCTCTCAGACCACAATGGAATAAAATTAGAGTTCAACACAAAAAGCCACCATAGAAAATCCTGTAACTCATGGAGACAGAACAACACATTGTTGAACCGCCAGTGGATCATCGAAGAAATAAGAACAGAAATTCAAATGTTTATGGCATTTAACCAAAATGAGCAAATAAAATACCAGCTCCTTTAGGTACACATACTCGCCAAGGAGGCCAGGTAAGTGTGGGCATTTCGGAGTAAGCTTCAGGAGCTTCTCAAGGTTTTATTCAGGGGAGGAGTTTATATAACAGTAATGGCGGCAGGAAGAGGAGGGACTAACCGGGTATTAATGGTTGGCTGATGAACTGTCCATCACGGTGATGTCACAGAACTTTCCACAGAGGCGGAGATCACAGTCCCCCCCAGGACCGGCCCCGGGCTCTTTGGGGGGGGGGAAGGTAGGAGTGAATAATAGCCACACAGTCCCAGGGTAGGGACTGCATCTTAAAGGTATAGCCATCCCCAACAGACAAACCCCTAGCAAATCTTACCAAAAAACAAAGCACACCCAGATAATCAAAATCAAAGACGAGACTGGGAACATCACCACAGAAACAATCAAGATTCAGAATATAATAAGGGAATATTTCACAAAACTATATGCTAAGAAATTTGAGAATCTGGAAAAAATGAATGAATTCCTAGCAAAAGTTGATATGCCCAAACTTAACCAAGAAGATGTAAACCCACTAAACAGACCCATATCAAGCAATGAAATAGAAATGGCAATAAGAGATCTCCCATCCAAGAAAAGCCTAGATGGATTCACAGTGGAATTGTATAAGGCCTTCAAAACAGAACTCACACCAATACTACTCAAACTCTTCAATGAAGTTGATAGTGAAAGTTTGCCACCAAACACATTCTATGATGCCAGTGTAACCCTTATCCCCAAACCAGACAGGGACTCATCAAAGAAAGAGAACCTTAGACCCATTTCTTTGATGAACATCAATGCAAAACTTCTCAACAAAATTCTGGCCAATTAACTTTAACAAGTCATCAAAAAAAATTATACACTATGATCAAACTGTATTCATTCCAGGGATGCAAAGCTGGTTCAATATACGCAAGTCAGTTAATGTAAATCACCACATCAGTAGAAGCAAGGTCAAGAATCCCGTGATTCCAATGATGTGGAAATAGCATTTGACAAAATCCAGCCCCCATTTGTGATGAAAGCTTTGGAGAAAGGATTCCAGGGAACATTCCTGAATATAATAAAGGCTGTGTATGACAAACCTACAGCTATCATTATATTTAATGATGAAAAGTTAAAGGCATTTCCTTTAACATCAGAAGCAAGACAAGGATGTCTGCTTTCTCCACTCCTATTCAGCATAGTACTAGAATCCCTACGCAGAGCAACAAGGCAAGAGAAAAATATAAAGGGGATTCCAAAAGGGAAAGATGAAGCTAAACTCTCTCTCCCTTTGCAGGTGACATGATCCTGTATTTAAAGAACCCATAGCCTCTACTACCAAGTTACTTGAGGTGATCCAAAAACTTTAGCAAAGTAGCAGGATATAAAATCCTCAAAAATCAATGGCTTTTTCTGTATGCCAATATATGAAGAGTGAGCCTCAAACCAGGAAAACAACTCCTTTTGCAATAGCCTCAAAAAACATAAAATACTTAGGAATAACCTTAACCAAAGAAGTGAAAGACCTCTATGATGAGAATTTTAAAAACCTTAAAAAGGAAATTAAAGTGGAACTAAGGAAATGGAAAAACCTCCCATGTTCCTGGATTTGGAGGATTAACATTGTGAAAATGGCAATATTGCCAAAGGCTATCTGCAAATTCAATGCAATATCCATCAATATTTCAACACTATTCTTTAATGTACTAGAGGAAGCAATCCAAAAATTCATAGGGAACAATGAAAGACTCTGAATAGCAAAAACAATTCTTAGCAGGAAGAACAGTGCTGGAGGAATTTCAATACCAAACTTCAAACTCTATTACAAAGCTATTGGCACAAGAACAGGCCTGAGGACCAATGGAATAGAAGTGAAGACCCAGAAATGAACCTGCAGACCTATGGCAACTTCATCTTTGATAAAGGAGCTAAAAAAATAGCATGGAAGAAAGAAAGCCTCTTCAACAAATGGTGCTGGCAAAACTGGGTCAACACCTGAAACTAAAACTACATCCTTATATATCACCCTGCACCAGAATCAATTCCCAATGGATCAAAGACCTCAAGATAAAGTCAGATACCCTGAAAACATTGCAGGAAGGAATAAGAGAAACAAGCTCCTTGGCATGGGACAAAACTTTCTTAATAAAGGCCCAGAAACACAACAAATCAAAGAAGGTTGGACAAATGGTATTGCATCAAACTGCGAGCCTCTGCATGGCGAAGGACATAGCTTGCAAGATAAGTAGAAAGTGCACACAGATGGGGAGATCTTCACTGTCTATGCAACAGACAAAGGCCTCATATCTAAAATATATGTAGAATTCAGAAAATTAAATTCCTCCAAAACAAATCCTCAAAGAACAACTGCCTCCTCAACAATTGGGTTAAAGACCTAAAAAGAGACTTCTTGAAGAGGAAATGAGAATGGCCAAGAGACACATGAAGAATTGCTTTACATTATTGGCCATAAAAGAAATGCACATCAAAACAACACTGAGATTCCACCTCACCCCAGTAAAAATATCCATTATCAATAAGACTAACAATAACAGATGCTGGAGGGGAGGTGGCTAAAAGGGAACCCTAATACACTGTTGGTGGGAGTGTAAACTTGGGCAACCACTCTGGAAAGCAGTATGGAGGTTCCTCAAAAGGCTAAACATAGAGCTCCCCTACCACCCAGCAGCCTGACTTTTGGACATCTACCCCAAAGATTACAAGCAAGAGCACACTGAAGCCACCAGCAAAACTATATTCATTGCCTCACAATTTGTCATTGCTAAAATATGGAACCAATCTAGATGCCTCTCAGTAGATGAATGAATGGATCAAGAAAATGTGGTACATATACACAATGGAATTCTATGCCTCTATCAGAAAGAATGATATTTCCCCATTCATAAGGAAATTGAAAGAGTTGGAAAAAAATCATACTAAGTGAAGTGAGCCAGACCCAAAGAAACATAGATTCTATGGTTTCCCTCATCAGGAATAATTAGTACATGTCTATGACAATCCTAGCAGAAGATGACAATAGCTATGTACATATGAACACATAAGATGATACTTAGCAAAATGAACTCCAAGTTATGAAAACAAGTTGTTTATCACTTGTTATTTTCAACATACCATGTGAAATTATGCCTTTTTCTTTTGTCTTTCTTCACCATGGTTTTATCCCTGACATTACTGTAACTGATGATGGTTCCCTGGATATTGTATATACATGTATTGGAACTCAGGAAGGGAAAGGGAATATCAATGGAGAGACAAAGGATAAAAGACAAACCAATGCAACAACAATATTTACAAAACGGTATGCAATAAACCAACTGTACAACTCATGGGGAGGGGAAGTGGGAGGGGAAGGTGGGGGAAAATGAGGGAGGAGGTAACAAGTTGGATAAGAAATATATGCACTGCCTTACATGTGAAACTGTAACCCCTCTGTACATCTCTTTGACAATAAAGAAGGAAACAATAAAAAATGTCTACAGTCTCTAAAGCATGGCAGTCATTTCTCCCTGGTCACCTCTTGCCATCCATATACATGTAATAGCCTTTTCAGTTTTACCTGAAAAACATACCTTGTCCATCCTAAGTGCTCAGTAAATATATGCTGAATGAATGCATAACTCCCTGTAGTGTTTGACAATTCAGCAGCTATTTTGTATCCAATATGTCTAATTCTCATAACCACTTGTTGAGAAGAAGTTCTTACTCTCATTTTAGAGGCATTATTTTACACAAGAAGGGTCCTCTCTTTTTCATTCAACTTCAGTTCATTTGTGGTATCAGCTTTCTTCTTAAAATGCAGATAAAAGCAAGCAATTATTTCTCTGAACTTCTTTTTTTTTTGGGACAAAGGATTTATTTTGATTCATTACTTCAAAGGATTCTGTTCTCCATTCCTGAGACCCATGCACTAGACACAACATGACCACAGTGGGAAAATGGAACAGAGAATTACCACACCTCCTAGCAGCCAGGAAGGAGGTTGAGGGAGACACTGAAAATGACAGAGAGAAGGGAGGGAGGAGAGTGGAGGGAGAGGGAGGAGGATGGAAGGGAGGAAGAGGGAGAGCAGAAGAGATTCCTGGTACGGCCTTCAAGGACATACCCAAAATGACCTGTTTCCTCCACCCAGAAGTCTACAAGTATTCCACAACAGCCCAGTCCACTGGGGACAGGAGTCTACTGGGAATATTACATTATCAAAACACAAAACCATGAATATATTCTATTAAGCAAATTAAAAACACACTAGATACCCAAGCACCACGTGAAACGTTTTTGAAAATGCTGGGTATCTTGACATTTGGCCATTTATTTCTAATTTTAAAAATATATGTCCATCTTACAGCAAACTATAATGCTATTTAATATACTTTCTAAGCACCTTCTGTTACTTGAAAAGATATGCTCATCAGTATCTGAACTTCTTTAATAAAACTATTTTCTTTTTTTTTGAAAATTCATTGGTTCTCTTACATTACTGAATTAAGCCAACAATTGGCTGCTTGCTAGGGAAGGATTCACATGAATCTTGTGTATTGTACTGAAGTTCTTGATTCTTGTCTGATGAGCACCGGTGGCCCAGACCAGCATTCTGCAGAAGTTTAGCTCCTCAATGCTGGCCACGCTTTTCCCTTTCTTCAGGGACTCAATACATTTCCCATGCTCCAGTGGCTGGGCCAGCCAGTCACTGGTCCCAGATGCCCAGGTGGAGCCAAGAAGTCTGGGACTCACTGAGGGTCCTACAGTGCTGACTTGTGTATCATGGGTGGGAGTGCAGGACTCCTGCCCAGCACTATTCAGCATGCTTAATTGGCATTTTCAAGGCACACACTGCCTGTAAGTCATCACTACATTCCAAGATCACCTGGCACTACGCCAGCAGAACTGCAGCCGAGGGGAGAAATGGAAGGATAGGCAAGTAGAAAATCGTCCAGAGGCAAAAGAAGAGTACAGGTTCAAAGGAAGAATTTCACCACCACCATTAATAGCATGGTCACCACTAAATATTTTGATCACTTTACACACTATTTATTCTTATGCAAAGAGGTCTCTAGAGATTCTGCTGTACAAATGGGAGAAGGTGTGGGAAGGATATAACTATAAACAAATAGTGCAACCACAAACTGCCTTATTAGCATCTGAGACGTGGTTATAAGTCTAACTTACCACTAGAGGGCAATCCAAGAATGAGCAAATGTCTGTCATTTGGCAAAAGTTGCTTATTTATACACCTGAAGAAATCTGAGATCATTTAGACTGAAAATTCAATACAAGATGGTATTTCCAAGAATTTAAATTTTCAGGGTTTTTATATTGTTTTTTACTTGGGAAGCTTCTTCCTAAATGGTGTAAAACATTAAGTACAATAAATGGAATAATTACCATGAAAACGAAGATGTGAATAATATATCTTATAGATTTAGACCCCTTGTCCAAGTAGAGGAAAAACTTATGAATGTTGGTGATTTGAAATGAGTTTCATACTTGTGATATGATAAAAGAGAAAAGGAAATCTGAACATATTTATTTGGCATATATATACATGTCTATACATACATATATATTTCATATATATGAATACATACATATGAACACATACATATGTATATGTACATATGAATAGAATTACACATAATTTGCATTATATCTGTCTGAATGATACAACGTTATCAGGCACCATTTTGCCAGTAGGTGCACCTATGGGGTTTCTTTTTGTTATTTTTTTCCTGCCTCATCTTTCCAGGTATCTTAGTATATGTTAGCCATGGGCTAAGTGGGATGAAATCAGAATAAACATGTTCATCAGTGATTGAATGTCTTGAGCTAAGTATCACCTTCCTGATGTTCCTCTCCCAAATCCCACGACACCTTGGTATTACTAGAACAAGGGTGTGCACTTTGGAGAGACTATGAAGGTAGGACTCCAGTTGTTTCTGTGTGTTTTTAGCAAGTTACCTTGCTTTAACCTACCCGTCCTTAAAATGGTGACAAAATTGACAACTACTTTACACACACCAATTCCTATGAAGATGTCCACATATAAGAGATACCTAGTAAATGCTCATTGGTTTCATGAATGAATGACCCCACCCAATGTAAGTTGATTACAAGAACAAATTTATGAAATAGCTTCAGGATTCGTGGATGAAGTTTCCTGGCTCTAAAAGACAACCAGCCAGTGGCAAACAAGAGCAGAGCAGTGGGGTTCTCTACAAAAGAAACTCTAACTAGGTTCTGCTCACTAGGTATGCTTCTGTCTTGCCTCTAACAATATGGTAACAACTGCTGAGCCCCAAATATGGGGGATTTCAATAAAAGCATAAAATTTTGTCTAAACAATGCCAGCTAGTCATTTAGAAAAGTTGTATCTGTATTCATAGATCTTCTTATCTTGTTTTTTTTTTCTTTTTGATCATAAGTATCCAAAATTTAAAATTAGTCAAATCATTACCTTGACTTTCTGGACATATTTGACAACATTACACAGGAAAATCTTTTAAAAGTAGAATCTAAAACAAATGCTATAGTAAGGGGTTATGGAGCTTCCTAAAAATTGACCTACATGAAATAGAGAAAAACCACAGAAAAAAGTTTATAGTTAGAAGGTCGAAGAGAAAATTAAGAACTCTTTCTCATTCCCTTAAAACTATACTTTCAAGCAAAAAGGGCTATTTGAAAAAAAATATGAACTGGAAAGAAATTTGATCTCAAATGTTAAGTACAGATGTACAGACTGAACTGTGATCACTGGTTCATCCTTCTCCACAAGTGAGTCTAATAAGCAACTCGATTTTAAGTCAAATTCTTTCTCATCCTCTTCCTCTTCTACTGCTGGTCCTGGGGCTTAAGCTCAAGGTCTTGCTGTCCCTTTGCTTCTTTTTTGTTGCTTAAGGCAGACACTTCCACTTCCAGCATGCCTTTCCACCCTGTTTATTGGATATAATCTAGGATTTATCTGCTTGGACTCTTCAAATAGATATCCTCAGATCTCAGCTTCCTGACTAGCTAGGACTACAGGTGTGAGCCACTAGTGCCTGATGCAAGTGAAATTCTTTTTTCAAAATAAATCTTTATACCATGGTGTCATTTTTGAGAAAAATAGAATGAAGGGAATGTGGGCTACTAAAGAGTTTAAAGAACCAAACAAGGCATAATGAAACTTACGAATAAAAATATAATGAAGGAACCAAGTGGATTCCTCCTGATATTATGTTATAGTTGACCAACAAACATATCTGTCCTAGGAAGGAAAACAAAATTGTGGCATTTGTATGGAATTTTCTAACTCTGTGTTTGACTCTTCTGGTAATTGTCCTAGAGTAGTAAAACATGTCACTTTTAAAGGACAATGTCCTTATGTCCCAGAATGGCTTATCCACAGAGAAGATTAGTCATGCTTGGGTTACACTGATTTACCAAACATGGCAATTTTCCATCAGGGAACTGGAGGTTGAACAAGTACTAACAGTGCCAAGAAAGGAAATGCATGCATCGGGCTGGACACTAAACTCAAAGATTTAGGAAAATCTATGGGACATCCATTGAAGTAGGTTAGCTTAAAAGTGACCATTCCAATTCACTGATGTCAACTTATTTTTGAAGACATAATTAGTGAACTAATTAATGAATTAAGTTCCCTGTGGCAAGTAGGGCAAGCGTCCCAACTTCAGTGACCTCAAAAGGTGACACAAGCACATCCTGAGCACAGCTCGAATCTCCACAGCTCCAGGATGAGTGGAGCCACTGGCGCCCATCTTGGGACATTTGCTGAATTAATAATTGGATATCTGAAGAGATGAAGAAGGCAACTTAGCGGGGGGAAGGGAGCTTGAGCAAAGATGGAGGCTTAAAAATACATAGGTGTGCTGGACTCCTTTAGCTCACGCCTGTAATCCTAGCTACTTCGAATGCTGAGATTTGAGTACCATGGTTCAAAGCCAGTCTGGGCAGGAAAGTCCATGAGACTTCTACCTTTAATTAATCACTCAAAAGCTGGAAGTAGAGCAGGAGCTCAAATGGTAGAGTGCTAGCCTTGAACAACAACAAAAAAAATGCTTAAGGATAGCACCCAGGCCCTGAGTTCAAGCCCAGGCCTGGCATGTGCACATGGTGCGCACATGTGCGTGCACACACACACACACACACACTCTACCACATATGTGTTTAGCACAACATGCATGGGCCCAGGGTGGATGATTGAGGAGCCTTGGAGGATAAACCTGACCACTATCTTAGCTGAACTGTGGATTCAAGGTGACCCAAGATCATGTCTACTAAAAGGATGCAGCAATTTGACCAGGTGTTTGCTTCAGGCAGCTGTGGTGAGTTGTGAGACTCAGAATCCCGCGAGGAATCTGCTGTCCTACTTTAAAGGGGAGTGACTAGGGAAAAGTCAGAGCTGTGGCAGAGGAGCCGCAAGGGAGGAAGTGCACAGCACAGACCCCTGCAATGTGTTGCCCGATTAGGTGCGGGGTGTGGTGAGGGCCCAGCCCTACTGGCGAGGTCACAAGAGACGTCCATCTTCTCAATGAGCACTGCCTCTGCCAAGCATGGGATAGACAACGAAAGATGGAGAAAGGAATCAGCCCTTGCTTTTACCACCTTAGACCAGCAGGAAAGACAGGTACATAAGTAACAGCAGCAATGTTCTACATGTCAGAAAAACATGATAGGATAAGATTGAATGAAATGAAGTGGAATGGAATGGAAGAACAGGATAGGATAAGATCGAATGAAATGAAGTGGAATGGAATGGAAGAACAGGATAGGATGAAATGAGATGCGATGGAATGGTGGAATAGGATAGACTTTAAATTAAGATGGGATAGAAGAATAGATGAATTAGAATAGAATAGAATAATAGATCAGAAAGAATAGAATAAGATGGGATGGGATAGAGTGGGTAGAATAGAGTACAATATAGGCAAGATGTTACAAGAGTTTTTGTTGTTTTGCCAGTCCTGGGGCTTGAACTCAGGGCCTGGGCACTGTCACTGAGCTTCTTTTTGCTCAAGGCTAGCACTCTACCACTTGAACCACAGGGCCATTTCTAACTTTTCCTGTGTATGTGGTACTGAGGAAACGAACCCAGGGCTTCATGCAGGCAAGGCAAGCTCTCTACCACTAAGCCACATTCGCAGCCATCACAAGAGTTGTATTCTGAAATATGTTTGAACCCAAGGAATATCCAAGCCCACAAAAGTCCAAGTCATGGGATTATATAGATTAAACTACTGGGACAATTCATTCCATGATTCCTTAGTGAGGACCTCTGTGCCCGGCACTAAGTGTGGCTATGCAACACAAATCCTGCCCTCATGAAGTGCTGTGACAGTCATGGGGAACACGCGAGGCCAAATGGCAGAGTATGAGAGCCGGTGATTCGTGCTAAGCAGCCGTGCTAAAGCAGGGAAGAGCCCTGAGCACGGGGAGGCAGGGGCTGGGAGGACGGCTGTGGGGCCTCCTGGGAACGCAGCTCACTGACAGCGAGACCCCGCCGCCGTTCCCACGCCGCAGCCCGTCCAGCCACTCGCTCTGCTTACTTCACTTCCTGAGATTCTCCTCATTCTCGCCAGTGCAAACACTTCCGTCTTGCTTCACTGGATTGGAACTTGACTCCTCTCAGAACTGTCCTTGTTATTTATGGAAGAGAGCACCTTAAGTCTTTTCAATGCTTTGAAGACAGGGGCAGTGATGTGATAAATCAAGACTAAAGAGAGCACTTGGTATTTAGGAACACACACACACACACACACAGAGACTACATTGAAGAGTCATCCTGCACTTTGTGCCTCTTAGAAAACATCTGGCTAGGCAAGCAGGGGGCCCTAGATCTCATTGGATCCCCATTTTCATGGTCAGTTGATGCCTGCTTTTCCCCAGGGAGGGTCTGGTCCTGGGTCTTTGCACTTCCTGTGGGCAGAGCTGCACCCAGGCTCCATGGGAGGACTGTGCTAATCACTTATTCGGGCACAGGCACTGAGCTCCGTGATGAGCAGGGGCCTGAGTCCGTGCCGCGAGGGAAGCCCAGAAGCCCAGGGGACTGTGCCCTTTGTGGGAAGAGCTGGGGCCTGGAGAGCTAAATAGACTCAGCTCCATCACCCCGCCTTGCTCAGCATCGCTAGAGGCACATTTTCAACACTGAGCACAAAACCTGACACCGTTCCATGCCCTTCCCTCTTTCCCCCTACTTGTCTTTAAACTTCTTTCTCTTGGCTTCTGTGCAGACATGTTTTCCTGGTTCTCCTCTGACCTCATGGACTGTTTACACGTTTCCTGTGATCTCCTCTTCCTTCTCTTTCTCTACTGAACCTGAGATCTAAATGTTGGCAGACATGGCTCTTCCAACCCTTTTCAAGCTTCTTTTTCTTCCCAGATGATGACAATCCTACTCTGTAACTTTCAAATGCTATCCATATGCTGATTCCAGATTAGTAAGTCAAGTCAATCAGGTTCAGAGAGACAAAACAGTACATGATTCCTCTCAGCTGTGGAAGTTAGAGCTGAATCATAAACATGTGAAAATACACGCAGGATCATCTGCATATATACACAAACAAATTGACTAACGTATGGTATCCTGGGGGGGAGGGATTCCAGTGGTATAACTCCTACGAACAACTAACCATTTAACAAAATAAGTATTGGGAAGTTGAAACATGTTTTATCAGGAAAGGGCAAGGGAAGGGAAGAGGCATACAAATTGGGAGAGGAAGTGCAGGTGAATGTAGTCCTCCTATTTAATACAGTCTACATACGTGGAAATGGAACCGGGTAGAGGGGATAGGTGGGGTTGGGAGAGATGGGAGAGATCACCACTGATCAAGATGCAATGAACTCATAAACTGACACGCTCACTTGAAAACCCTTTGCACAACTATTTAAATGTAATAGAAATAAAATCAAATAAATGTATCAAAACTTGTTTTATGACCTAGCATATGGTCTGTCTTGAAGAATGTTCCATATATGTTCAAACTGAGTGTTCTGCTGCTTGAATTCCTTTAAAGTGTCAAAGTAGACGAACTACTAAAAACAAAAAGATCTTCATGCTGAGCTTTCCTGTCATCAAAGATTACACAGCACCACTTGGGTGTCTGGTTTAAATGTAATATAGTCAACAAGAGAAATCTTGATTTTCAGCACATCCCAAACCTAGCTATCTTCCCGCTCTCTGCAAATAGCATCTGGATTCTACATGGATGTATAGGCCCCAAACATAGGAGTCTCCCCTTTTTTGTCATGGGATTGAACTTGGGGGTCATACCAAGGGGCTCGTGCAGACATGGTCCCCTGGGCTTTATCCCTAGCCCACAGAATCATTCTTAATTGCTCTTTTCTTTCTTTTTAAAAAACATAGTGTATTTATGTGGACCTTACTATCAACATATACTCTATTCTAGGTGATTGCTATTCAATATTCTCTTCTACCTTAATCAAATCTACCTCTTTTTCTTCCCCAAATTACTAGTTTTTCTATTTCCATCCTCTACAATCCATTCTTTAATTAGCTCCAAAAGTGATACTATAAAATGCGAATCAACACTGCACAATGACTTCAGAGAGCCCGGGACATTTTCACCTTCAGAGACTTCTTCCTGCCATTAAAAATATTTAAAAACTGTGTTTTGTAACTGTGTTTTAACATTACATAATAAAACATAAATTCTATTATTTTCCTTTTGATTTCTCTTTGGCACGTCTAGGATTTGAACTTAGGGCTCACACTTACTAGGCAAGCACTCTACCACCTGAGCCAGACACCTAGCCCTGTTTTGCTTTAGTTATTTTTTGAGATAAGAATTTATGTTTTGTAAAAAACAAAAACAAGGCCAGCCCTGGACTGAAACCCTCCTGTTTAAACTTCCTCCGTAGCTAGGGTTACCCACCTAACTTTTTTTTTTTTTGTTGTTGTTGTTGTTTTTTGGAGATGCAAACCATCACAAATAGGCCTTTCACTTGTCACTATTAAAACTCTGAATTTTCAGTGGATTTGGGGGCTGGTGGTTCCTACCCATCAGCTCGCTCCACTTTGGCAGCGCTCTGGTCCCCAGTAGCTTTTCCAGAACTACCACCTTCACCGTGAAGCTCCATGAGTTTTCCCAATTGCAACTTGGGCTCCCTCGGCCCTTTTACTTTTCTAGCAAAGACATCCTGAGGGGGGATAGATAGACGGCCAGCCCTACCCATGCCTTTCCCAGTGATGGCGGCCATCAGTGTGTTAACAACGTCTTTGGAGTCACTTGTCTGCACTTCCGGGCCATGGGGCCCATCATCTTCTTCGGGGGTCTGGCGGACCTGCTGATGCGGGGCACTGGAGGCTTTGCGGATCGGATTGTTGAGTTTTCGTTCTTAGGAAAGCCAACACCGAACAGACGGAGCAGGTGACCCGCTGCAGTCTGGACGCTCCCGCGGTGGTCTGCCGCTGCCTGACCACGGAGCACATTTTGTCTCAGGTGAGATCCATGCCATGGAGGTTGGCCAGGCAGTACTTGCCCTGAACATCCTGGGTCATGAGCTTGAAGTTTCTCATTGTGGCTTCATCATTCTGCCAATCAGCGAGGCTCGCTTCGAACACCGGACCCGTGAGGTGATTTGGGTTCCCTGGGTCCTCATGACTAGTCTTTCCCCGATATTTCTTAGTGAACATGGACAGTGCTTTTACGTCATACCCAGTCTTGCTTAGGAAATGGATCAACCACTTTCTTCTTGGCTCCCTTTTGCTGCCTTTTTTTTGTAAGACACTTTTTCTTGACAACTGCCATGGTGTTGGGTCAGAGAGCCAAAAGGGCAGAAGTTCACCTGTTTGTTGTTGTGATTGCTCATCATATCCAATTTTTGGTTGAGATGGAGTCTTCTTAACTTGTTGTCCAGGTGGGCTCTTTTATTTGAAAAGAAATTCAAAAAATTGCATGAATTGCTAAATTATTGCAATCCCTAGACCCTTTGCCTACTCCATTTCATGTTCTTTATTAGATCTCATTAGGTCTCCGATTAAAATGTCCTAGAAAGTAGAATACATTCTGAAGTCATTTCTAGAACTCTCTCTCTCTCTCTCTCTCTCTCTCTCTCTCTCTCTCTCTCTCTCTGTGTGTGTGTTCTAGTACTAGGGATTAAACTGAAGGTCTCAACCTTACTCAGCTTGTTGGCTCATGGCTAGTGCTCTACCACTTGTATCATGTCTCCTTTCAGGGCAGCTTTTTTTGGTGGTTACTAGGAGATGGAGACCTCTTCCCAGGTTGGCTTTGAACTCTGAGTCTCTGATCTCAGCCTTGTGAGTAGCTAGGATTATAGGCATGAGCTACTGGCACTTGGGGAGAATTCTTACCTCCTGTCTTTGCTGGCCACCATCTTACCTTGAGTCTCTCTCCTGCCACCGTCTTCTTGTTCATCTGCCTTGGTCATACTAGCTGTGTTTCTTGAGTGGACCTAGGGGTGGAGGCCTCTCTTCTTCCTTTTAAGACTGCAAAGCAAATTGTTCTGGGATGCAGAAGTTTTGGGGCAGTGCTGTATCTCCCTGCTATGCTTTTATTTTATTTTATTCTGTTCTATATTCTTTGTGCTGGTACTGGGGCTTAAAACCAGGTCCTGAATGCTGTCTCTTAGCTATTTCCACTCAAGGTAGTATCTTCCATTTGAGCAACACCTCCCTTTCTAGTTGTTTTGTTTTTGTTTGGTTTTTTTTTTTTTTTGGTGGTTAATTGAAGATAAGAGTCTCATGGACTTTCCTGCTGGGTCTAGCTTTGAACTGTTATTCTCAGATCTCAGCCTCCTGCATTGCTAGGATTATAGGCATGAGCTACTGGCCCCGCATGCCTTGTATTTCCTGTGTGACTTGAAGGCCTGTGGCATTGTCTGAGTGCCTGTGGAGGATGCCCCTTTTTTGAAAAGCACAAGAAACGAGCTGCCAGGAGAATGCAAAGTGACAGTGCCCTCACTGTCCCAATCCAAGTGAGAATTACTCAGAGTACAACACAGAACACCTGCCTCAAGCTCAACAAACAAACAAAAAACCCACTGCAGATAGAGAGAAGTACTGAGAGTCTGAGAGCCATAATAAGAAAACATAGAATAAGTCAGTCGCTATGTATGATGATTATTGTGTTTATAAAACCTTCACCAGAGAGCAGATCCTGGTTCACTTTGCATTCTCCCTGTTTCTCTGCTTATATGTAGCCTAGAGCATTCCAGAGAAAGGGGCCCTTTTAAGACCAGGAAGAAAAAGCCACACTGGTTTTGCTTAAAGCAACTTTCAAGTAATTTTACTACAAAATGAGTGTAGTGAGAGAAGTTTCTAGATGGAACAAGTATACAGCTCTCAGAAGGCACATGGAAAACTATGCAGAATGATTGTGATTAGGCTCAATGACTGTGCCAAGCTTAAAACAAGTGGTTATTTTGTAGTGACCTCTGCAGAACAATGCATCCATTGTTCTCTGGAATTTAATTCATTTGAAGTTACTCCATCCAAATGATAAAACATCAGATGTGCTGCACTCCAGGGGTAAAATGGCATAATTATTTTTATTGTGACCCCACTGTTAGGTGGGAAGGATTACAGTCTGTTCTAATTAGGCCCCAACGATCATCTTTTGAAAATGAGCTAGGTCTTAAAAAGGTGATTGAAATCATGTTAAGTGAAGGAATTGGCATAAAGGATCCTGCCCACTCTGGTGTGACTGGAAAGTTGGCAGAGTCATCTGCAGACTTCCCACAAAGCAGAACAACAGTCTTGGAAGAGAAACTGTTTTCAAAAGTAAGGGTAGCTTGCTTGGGGTGTTGGTTTGCTATTAGGTACAATCTACTACGAGTATCAACACAGCCAACAAATTATTGTTTACTGTATAAGAACTATTATGCAAATGCCTCCAAGCCTAAACAATTATAACTCCCTGCCTAAGTATTGTGGAAGTTCTTAAAATGATGTGCAGTGGGAATATTACCATCTGGAAGACTAACAGGTGATTTTTTTTAAAAAAAAAACAAGGTATCTCAGAAGAAAACACATACAAACACAAACATACGTATTCATATGCCTGTATGCCACATATTTAATAGAAACCTTAGAGACGAGCTCAGACGAACTAAAAATGGAAGTCCTCAAAAAATACGTGATTAACTTAATTGCCAAATATTCCCTATTGTCCCACACCTGTGCTTTTCAGAAAGAAAAAAAAAATCTCGATGCCTAAGTATGTTTTCAAAACTGTGTACTGGAGGGATGTGATACACACACACACCAGCTTTTAGTGAGAAAGCTGGTCATGTTGGAATCTTACACACACCACACGCGTGTGCAGGAGCCCAGGGCAGAAGGGGCCTCTCCCACCTAAAGACGGGCAGGGCCTGGGGGTGGGGGTGGGGGTGGGGGGTGCAGAGCGGCCTCACCCCTCCCTGCAGTCGAGGTAATTTCCTTTGATCCAGTAGCAGATCTGGGCATACTTGAGCGGGGTGATCCTCACGGCCACGTTGAAGTCCTGCGGGGAGCCGTTCATGTCCACCCACTGGTGGCCCGAGAAGATGCCGATGACCTTGCGCTCCCAGCGGCGCTGCGGCCGCCTCCACATGCGCACGTAGACGCCCGAGCCGCTGGCGCCGGGCTGCGCGTCGCAGCGCTGGTACAGCAGGTCGTGCGTCTCGTCCCCGACCTCGCAGAAGCGGTACACCAGGTTGCCCGGGCGGTCGTTGTCGTAGCCGGAGAAGTGGATCCTGCCCCCGGGCAGCTGCTTGGCCGGGGGGCTCACCCCGATCCTCATGAACTTCCTCTTGTGCGGCTTCTTGAGCTCCAGGAGCGCGTAGTCGTAGTCCATGCCCAGGTCGTTGGCGTTGCCCTGGATCCAGCCCTTGGGCACGTGCGTGCGCTTCACGCGGATCCACTGGAAGCGCAGGGCCTCGGGCCCGGCGGCCGTGGCGTTGCGGGGGTGGGCAGGGGCGCCCCGGGCCCCGTCTTTGGGGTGCCGGGGTCTCAGGAAGCCCACCCGCAGCTTCTGCGTGCCCTTCACGTAGCTCTTGCCGTCGTGGATGCAGTGCGCCGCGGTGAGCACGTGCCGCTCGGCCACCAGCGTGCCGGTGCAGCCCGTGGACAGCTTCACGGACGTGGAGAACGGGTAGTTGAGCAGGAAGTCCTTGCCGAAGATGCTGAACCTGCTGTCGTGGCCGTAGATCTGCCGCTTGGCCCGGGCCCGCCCCGCCGCCCGCGCGCCCCGCGCCGCCGGGCCCAGCACGTAGATGCCCACGCGCGTCTCGGTGCGGCTGCCGTTGGAGTAGAGGGTCTCGTACGACAGGTACTGCCGGGCCTCCTCGTACGTGGGCAGGGGCGCGCCCTTGTGGCACTCGGGTCCGCACAGGGACGACACCTCCAGCTTGGCTTCGGCCCCGTAGTCCGGCTTGGCTAGGGTGTGGGTAGACTGAGGCAAGACCACGGGGAGGCGGTAGGCGGGCCAGGTGGGTTTCCAGGACGCACCGTGGGGAGCCCCCTGCCCCGCCACACCGAGCGGGAGGAGGACCAGGAAGAGGAGGCGTCCCGGGGGCCCCGCCATGCTGGGCACCATTCTGTAGAAACAGAAGCAAGCGGGTCAGGAGAGCTGGGCCAGGCCGGCGGCGTGGCCGTCGGGGATGCGGGGGGAGGAGCCCCCCAGAAGCCGCGGCCCCCACGGACATCCTCCCGAAACGTCTCAGCCACCTGCAGCCCCCGCTTGCCGTGTGATCTGGGCTTGCTTTCGCTTGATTCTAAGCCGTGTCCCCCTGTCCCTCTTGCCTCGCTTTCCCTTGTCTCTCTCATGTTCAGTAGCATAGGCGTTTGGAAGATTTTTAGGGTGACTTGTCATTGATAAAGTCATTCTGAATCACCTGTCTGACGGGGTGACCAAGGCATTCGCGGGGACAGTCCCACAGGGGCCGAGACTCCTACTGTGCACACGAGGGGTGCATTTGGGAGCTCCTTGCTTTCACTTTAGACAGGTATTGCCCATCATCGCTTTAGTCCCAGAGAAAGCAGGCCTCTAGCCATCAAAAACATTCCACTTGTGTTTGGATTTTGACATTTTAATTTTATTAATATACTCATGTGTTTGGATTACGTGGAACACTAACAAGATCTTTGTCCAAGAATGAAAGCTATCATAGTGCAACAGGTACGACAGTAAGATACTATTCATGAGTTACGAATTTATAAAGAATAATGCTGTTTTGTTCAGGTGGTCACCTGTGTTCTCAGGTAATGTGTTGCCTTAACGTGGGGCCTATGCTGGATGAATAATCAGGAGGTGGACTGATTCGTGGTGACTTTACAGGAGTGAGGTGGGAGCTCAGACAAAGGGGTAAAATCCGATGTGGGAAGAAGAACCAAGGAGGGGCTCTGAGGGAAGGGATGTGTGAAGTTGCATGGAAGTTGCGTAAGGTAAGAGAGACAGAAGGTGACACGGAGGGAGCCAGGGGTGTGTGAGTGCAGGGAAATGCGTGTCTGGGCAAGTCACTCGCGATTCCACCGTGTGCATCAAGTGTGGGGCAGAGGCGGGGGGGGGGGGCGTGGGCTGGGGTCCGGTGATGATGGGCTCTGTGTACCAAATACAGGAGTTTGCCTTCAATCACCCCCCACAAGAACAACAGCAGTGCAGAAGGCTCAAAGTACTCATCACCGTTGGAGCTTCTGTGAGCTCTGCCCGGCTGGGAGCCTGCTGGGTTCAGCTGAATCCACAGACAGCATGAGCCGCACAGCCGTGCACCCCAGCACAGGAAGGGGGTACGCTCAAGAGGGGGGGATTCGGTTCTTTTTATTATCTTCCTGTCAGAGGCACGAAGCTTCTGGGTACCCCGTGCTTGCTTATGTCTTTAACAGGAACCTCCCACCGATCTGAGCTGGTCCAGTCCTAAGCGCTAATCTTCATTCAAAACATCCACATGGTGGATTTCTAAAATAAGTGTGTTTCACTCACTTGAGAATCATTCTGCTCTATTCTGCCTCTTGAATTCCACTTCTGTCAAGGAAAATAGGGAGGAGAAAGACAGGAGTGAGGTCCAGAAAAAGGCAATTCCTGCCGGCCAATGGTGGCTCATGCCCATAATCCTAGCCATACATGAGGCTAAAATCTCAGGATTGAGGTTCAAAGCCAGCCCAGGAAAGTCCATGAGATTCTTGTCTCCAATTAGCCACCCAAAATCTAGAAGTGAAGCTGTAGCTTAAGTGATAGAGAGTTAGCCTTGATTAAAAAAAAAAAATAAAACAGCTCAGGGACAGTGTCCAAGCCCCCCGGACTGACACACACACACACACAACACACACACACACACACACACACACACACACACACACACACACCAGGAATTTATTAATTCCTTGACAGTCAACTTCTCTAGATCTAAGTAAGAGTCCCTAGCTTATTTCTGGAGAAGAAATACCTTTAATTTCCTCCCTTCCCTTCCTTTCCTCCTTTTGTGCAGGTACTAGGGCTTGAACTCAGGGGCCAGACACTGTCCTTTAGCTTTATTTCAGCACAAGTATGTAACTCTACCATGTGAGCCACAGCTCCACTTCTGGCTATTTGCTGGTTCACTGGAGATAAGAGTCTATGGACGTTCCTGCCTGGGCTGGTATAGAAGTTCAAGCCTCAGATTTTAGCCTCTTGTGTAGCTATAATTACAGGCATGAGCCACCAGTGCCTGGCTAATTATTTAAGTCTTTAAAGTGCATGGATACATGTACACAAATGCTTGCGCTTGTTGGTTTTGCTAAGACTAAAGGTTCTGAGCAGAGTAGGGAGGGCACGGTGGGACCAGTAGAATCCTCCCCGGCCATGGAAACTTGGCAATGGGATAGCCCGCGGGAGACCTGTGAGGCTTGGATCAGGGCCTGGGTCCGCCATCTACTGGCTGGGGACCCAGCTCTTGAGCTCTTCCAGAGTTTGAACATTTTCTTTATGGACGGTGATACCTAAGTGACGGAATGTCCTCCCCTGCAACACTCCAGAATGCCTCTCAAGTATGACATGGACTAAAAGGAATGAGGTGTCTCTTACATATTGTATCTCAGGCTCAGAACACCATTTCTTCCCCCCCCCCCCTTTGACTAATGGGGAGAATGTTAATTCTGCTAACACTGAGCAGATGTGCCGTACCAAGTTTTGTTTCAGCTTATCTTAGGAAAGGAGGCACAGAATCCAGAAGTCCAAGCTGCAAAGCATCTTGCTTTTAAAATATGATTCTTGGGAGAAAAGATAGGAGATGAGATACTAGGTTATGTATTTATTGTAAGTGGTGTGTAATATTTTCAATATGCAGGAAGAAATGATGGGCTGGTGTTATCATCTAGAATACAGATCTTTGAATCCCAAATCTGAAATCTGTACACTGATTAGGTTCTAAGAATAGGAGTTTGAGCAACCAATTGTATCAAAATTATTATAGTTTTATTTGGCTTTCTCTCTGTGTGTGTCTCTGTGTGTGTGTCTGTCTCTCTCTGTCTCTGTCTCTTTCTCTCTCTGCTAGGGCTTGAACTCATGGTCTCATGGTCTCACCTGGCTTTTTTGCTCAAGGCTGGCAATTTGAAACCACAGCGCCATGTCCAGCTTTTTAAGTGTCTCACTGACTTTTCTGTCCAAGCTGGCGATGGCCACCCTTGGACCTCAGTCTCCAGAGTAGTTGGTTTGGCTTTATCTTTTTCCTCCCCCAAACTGAAATGGTCCAGTTGATAAGGGTGTCAGGATAGAAAATCGCAGGAAAAAGTCTGAAGTGAGTACAAACACACTTTAAAGATTCCATCTAGGAACCTTGTCTTAATGAATTAATCCTCTCAGGTTTTCCAAATGCTTGAATCCTTGCTTATGTAAATTCTTTCAAAGGTGGTGGAGTATGCCCCAATTCACGTGTGCCCACTTTTTTTCTTAGTCTATGAAAAAGACACAATGTTTTTAGAAACCAGTTCATGCAAGGTACAGGGTACGGAGGGATGGGATGCAAACACTTGTCAACCGGACCACCCAACCTTCTTACTCCAGCCACTCAGTACAGAGGAGCCTTTGGCAAAACGGTAGATGATTACGTGCCAAGAACTTTTGCGATCACTTACAAATCACAGAATGCGAGTGGAAAATTCTACAGAGCCTAGTGTATGATAGACTCTTATTAATTCAGAGTCCTTTCAACTTAAACTGCTTACTTAGCCAAGCGTGAGGAAGGAGTCAGCCATCTAGGACAAAAGAAATTGATAAACCAACAGGGCAAGATAAAGTTTGAACTTGTTAGGCCCAGCTGTGTGTGTGCGTGTGCGTGTGTGTATGTGTGTGTGGTTAGTGCGGCTTGAATTCAGGGCCTAGATACTGCCCTTTGCTTTTCCACTCAAGCTTGGCATTTTATCACTTGAGTCACAGTTCCATTTCTAGCTTTTATGTAGTTAACTGGAGGTGAGGATCTCATGGACTTGCCTGCTAGGGCTGGCTTTGAACCTCACTTTTCAGAGCTCAGTGTCCTGAGCAGCTAGAATTATAGGCATGAGCCACCAGCAGCCAGCAGAAGCACTAAGTTCCCTATTGATTTATGTGATAAAACCTTGTCTGACAGCATTTTGTCTTGCTTAAAGTTTCTCTATGTCTCTGAAAGTTATAAAATTGCATGCTAAAAGATTTAAATTCACATGTAGAAATGAATGCACATTACTTTTAGAAAGTAGTGCACGCCAAATTATTCCAAATTGATTAGGGTTTCAAAGAGCTGGTCGAAAATGAACAGCTCACGTTGTGTGTTCTCAGCTTCAGCATGTGAACTGGATCTCTACTCAAGTTCCAGGCTTTCTTAGTTGTTCACCCCCCTTGATCAGAGGCGGATTTGGAATTCTCTGAATGGCAACCTAAACTACATTATCTCTTTGACTGGTCTTCCCAAGTCAAGGATTCTCAAATTTTATCAGATCAAAAAAGTCTGGGTTAGGGCTAGATTGCTTATAGTGTCTGCCTTGATGTTTATTGCTAAAGAGTTTGCTGTGGGAATGATGGAGGCTGTTAGTGTAGGGCCAAAGGACAAGAAAAAATCCCCTAATTGGGAGATAAGACTTCTATACCAATTTGGAAAACAAAAACAAACAAAAGAACCCACCATAAAAGATTCCAGCAGAGGGCAGCTAAGGGAATAGGATGAGTGGTGGAATGGCTGGGTGTGAATGCGATCAGAGAGACCATATAGGAAGGAGAGAGGTGAAACACAGGAGAGATCATATAGGAAGGAGAGAGGTGAAACACCCTACTATCCAAGAAGGGTCTTCTTGGAGGAATTTATACTTCATTCACATCAATAACATACCAAGAATGACTGTGAGACTTTAACGTTAGGTGGGCTTTGCATTAATTTTTCAACTGATTTGATAATAGAATTCACTCAGAAACAATTATTGTTTCTAGTTTTCTGCACCCTAGGGTAGCCTGTGTTATACACATTTAAACTGGACACTTCAGAATGAAAGTAGATGTATTAAAGACATTACCAATCTCACACACGGAAAGATAACACATGAGTTGAATAACTTTAATATCTCTGTCATATTTACAAATAGGTCACCTTATCCTTGTATTAATTGTCTAGAAAAATCTCGTGTGTATGTGTGTGTGTGCGTGCACACACACACGTGCCACACAGAACTCAGGGTCTGAGCTTTTTTGCTCTAGGTACTCTACCACTTGAGTTACACCTCCACTTCTGGTACTTTGCTGGATAATTAGAGGTAATAGTCTCAGATTTGTCTGCTTGGGCTGGCTTTGAACCATGATCCTCAGATCTCAGCCTCCTGAGTGGCTAGGATTACAGGCGTGAGCCGCCTGTGAACTGGCTCAAAACCTCCCATCTTAGAAAGTTAGGTTGCCAGGAGCTGGCAGCTCACACCTGAGATCTGAAGGATCATGGTTCAAAGCCAGACCGGACAAAAAAGTCTGTGAGATTCCAACTTCAAAACAACCAGCAAAAAGTTGCAAAAAGCCAGGCAGAAAGTCTGTGAAACTGTTTCCATAATAACCAACATAAAGCTGGGCTGGGATGTAGATTTAAGTATAGAGCACCAGCTAAGCAAGCAAGCCTAGCAAGTCTAGGGCCTTGAGTTTGAACCCCAGTACTAGCCAAAAAAAAAAAAAAAAGAACTCCAGGATGTATCCTAATTCTATCTAATGCTGGATGAAGACAATTTAGGTCTATAAGCCTTTACAAGATAAAGATTCCTTGTATCCCTAAGTTTTAAAGGTTTCCAACAGTGTTTTCATGCAACACTTAACCCAAATGGTAAATCAGAATGGAAAAAAGAAGTAGGCAAATATTTTTTTTCTCATGCTTAGTAATAGAAAAGTGTATTTATTTTCTAATTCTGGGTGTCTGACTCACAAGGGGTTTACCCGTTTTATGCTCTACCGGGCAAAGTGAGTTGTATCTCATTGGCCCGTGTCTCAATAGATTTATACTTTATGAGCTCACTCCCATTTCCTCAGCCTTCAAATGATCTTATAGCAAAGGGACTTTACCCATGATCTGATGTGCAAATCACAGTAATCTCTTTGGAAACTGGGCCTGAGGGAGACTGCCATCTCTTGTTCTACACTGAAATCTTCAAAGCTGCAACAACACCAGTCTCCTCAAGAGGGCCAGTGATTGAGAACGATTTAACTCCTCCAGCAAACAAGTACTGGGAGGAAAAACCCAATCCTTTGGACATCCATTCTCTATTGCACAGACTATGAATTCCTGTGACCACTATAAACAGTGACAACAGAAAGGAACCACAAGACAGTGCAAGAAGATGCTAGTTTGGGATACCACTTGGAAGGATTATGATCTGCTAGTGACATCTGAAGCTAAGGATTCTGAGCAGTGAAACCATGCTAATTCCTAAAGCAAATGCCTAAATCGTCTTCAGCCCAAATTGACATTCATTTTTCCTGAGTCACAGAACCTGATCAGGCAAAACAGACCCAACCACATCACAATTTAGGAATGACAGTTTTGTACAAGAACCTGGAGGGCACTTACAAGTCCAGCAACTCTAAATACAATCTCATGCTCCAAGTTTAATTTTCACTCTACTGGGTTTTAGCCCTATGGTCCTGAGACAAACCTGGCAGCAGAAAAAGAACAGAGTGCATAAAACTGTCAATGGTGAGACTATGGGAAACACATTCCCTGGAGTCCGAAAGAATTACACATAATAAAGAGTTACACATGAATCAAGATCCTAAAGGAACTATGAGAGAGATGTGTGGAGAACCTGAGACGTAAATGGGGCACACCAGGGCCAACAATGTTCTCAGACACTCTAATGGGCACTTTGGCACTTAACCCTATGGGCAGGAAAACTCACCCACATTTACCATCCACCTGCAGGAGCCAGTTAGTTTGGGAAAATGAGTTAGTTTGGAAAAATGCTTCCTTCCCATTTCAGGCACAGGAGAGCATGGCAAGTTCCTATCGGTCTTTAGGAAATTAAAAAAAATGTACAAGATTTGTTCATATGCTGATGTGTGTATAGGATCAAATACTTGCAGCAAATACAGTGGCTTCTGTGACATTTTATGTTTCTTCTTTCCCTTGCATTCTACGATTAAGATGTCTTAAAAGATAAGTATGACTTGTTTTAAATGCTGTCATGTACCGGTAGGGGTAGGTTTTCTTGGGGGTGGAGGTATTAGGCTTGAACTCATGGTCTGGATACTGTACCTTAGTTTCTTCTTTCTACTCAAGGCTGGTAATCTACCACTTCAGTCACAGCTCCACTTCCAGCTTTTTGCTGGTTAGTTGGAGATAAGTCTCATATACTTTCCAGCACGGGCTGGCTTTGAACCTCAGTCCTCAGAATTACAGGTGTAGGCGACCAATGCCTGGCGTACAAGTGGGATTTTTACATAATGTGCAAGAAATATCCCAATACTAATTTGCTCTAGGGGCTAGGGCCACAGTTGACTCAACTCTTCCCACGGAGCCACGGGAGGACAATTCTGGCAGGGGGGGCTACCTGTCCCAATGTCCACACAGAGACACCCCCCCCCCCCCGCAAGTTCCCTTGCAGAAGCAAGCCGGCCCCACTGACCAGCCCAGGGCTCTCCATCAACCACTGGCGGTCTCGGAATTCCTCTGGGTGTTGCCCCAGTGGGTAATAAAAGAAACAGGAGTTTTTATCAGCTGCTTTCTCATGAGATGTTTGAAAACAAACTTTTTTTTTTTTCTTTTCCTGGAGGGGAAGGGTGGCCGTTGCTTGATCTAAGCAGGTCTCCCCCCTCTCCTTTGGAAAGCTCTTGAACAGTCTATGCCTTCACCGTGAACGTGAGTGGGGAAGTTGGGGCCGTGTCTTCCTCCCACCAGCGTGCAGGTGGTTCGGACAGAGCTTTCCGCTCCCAGCCCCGGCCCGGCGCGGCCGCCCTTCCCCTGGCTGGTTAAGGTGTGTTCCCAATCACGTGTCCAGGTTAAACATTAATGTGCAGAACGTGATGGGACCGTCCGGAGGAGTGAACGCAGGGCACCTGAGTGGCAGTGGCGGGGCGCGCGTGGGGAATGGGGGCAGTGGGGGGTGCTCCTCCCCGTGCCCGGCTGCGGGACCGCTAGCCCACCCGGCTCTCCCCGGAGCTCCTGCGGGCTCCGATCCCAGCCCCGGACCTCGGACGGCAGCTGCCCCCCCCCCCCCCGCAGCTCCCCCGGCTCGCGCCGCCCCGGCCGGCCCTTTGTCCCCGCTCTCCAGCCTCCCGGCGCCCCGCGCCCCGCACTCACCCGCGCCGAGCAGCCCGCCGGGCCGCGGCTCGCAGCGCCGCTCAGACAGGTGTGGGCGCGGGGAGGGCGCGCGCGGCTCCCATGCCGGCCCCGCCGCGCCTCCGAGTGCCGCGCGCTCGCTCGCCGCCCGCGCCTCCCGGGCCCGCCCGCCCCGCCTCCCGCCCCGGCCCAGCCGCCGCCCGCAGCCCGCGCCCCTCCCCTCGCCGCCCGCCTCCAGCCGCCCCGAGGGCCTGCGGCCCAGCGGGCCCCCCCTCCCACCCCCACAGGGGGCCCCGGGCGGCGGATCGCAGCCCTCTCCGGGCTCGAGGGCACCCGCCCGGGCCGGGGCCCCCGCACCCACGCGGGGCCGTCCTGCCCGGAGTCTGCGTCCACCGCGCCGGCACACAGCGCTCCTCCGGGCCGCTCCCCGCCGCCCGGCGCGCGAGGCTGCGTGCCCGCCGCTCCCGGAGCCTCCGGGCACCTGCGCGCGGGACGCGCGGGACGCTCGGGCGCGCCGGGCTGCCTCCGGCCAGCTCCACCGTCCCCACGCGGTGAAACCCGGCGCTCCGTGGGCGACACCGCACCAGCCGACTGCGGTGGGGGCCGGGGAGGCCCTGGATTTGGCCTTGGTTGGGGGAGCCGGGGCACCCCGCTGGCTGGCGGGGCTCCTCCGGATGGCTGAGCCTCGGCGGTCTGCGCCTTCAAGCTGGCTGGTGCTGACCGTGCCCTTGGCGGATCCAGTGCCAGAGCTTTGCTGTTCTCCCCCAGCGCCCTGGAGGAATAGAGGGAACGCAGACTGGCATCGGTGAGGAGCCAGCGGCCAGCTAGACAGGGCGCGGGACACCTGGGCCCCCAACTCATGGTAAGGGCTGGGGGTGTGGAGAGGTTTCATCCTGCTCAGAATCACACAGGTGTTGAATAGTCAGGCGAGATTTCCACCCGAGGTGGTGGTGATGATGTGTGTGTATGAGTGTGTGTGTGTGTGTGTGTGTGTGTGTGTGTCAAGAGCCTGGCTTTCAGTTTTCCTGTCAAACCCTGTTCTTGCAAAGAGAAGAGCCTAGCACCCAATGGTTGCACACCAGGGTGTTAATGACATGCCTGATGTATTTGCTTTAGCAATAGCTTTTACTTAGAAATGTCCCAAACACTTTATTACGGTGTTTTTTCCAGGGACCTGGTATTACCTACTATCTTCAGGGCACATTTTCCTTAGATCTCCCTAGTCTTGGCTGACATTTCCTTTGAAAGTCAGTACTCCGTTAATATAAAGATAGACATAAAAGCAGATATAAACTTACAGTGTCTAAACCATTGGAGAAGAAAACCAAGACAAATGGATGAATTGTACATGAAAGCTCACTTCTGGAAAGGCAAGATGTAAATGAGTCTGTTCCTCAAGCACTGACAGTCCACGGAATGTTAGCCACGCCCACTGCTCCGCTGGGGCATCTTTGCATTCTTGAAGATTGACTGTCCCATCCCAGAATGGGAGATGGCCTCTGCTCACTCCAGCCGGCTTTCCTCCCTCAAGCCCACCACATCTTTTGTTCATCCCAAGTCACTGCGGTATTTGTCTTTCACCTGAAATGTTAAAGCTGCTCTTGCTGAAAAGACTGACTCTTAACGCTATCTGGTGATGAAGAAAGCAAGATAAAGAGCTTAGTATCATTGCGTTCCTATCATGTCTGTCCTCCTCCTCCTCCTCCTCCTCCTCCTCCTCCTCCTCCTCCTCCTCCTCCTCCTCCTCCTCCTCCTCCTCCACCTCCTCCTCCTCCTCCTCCTCCTCCTCCTCCTCCTCCTCCTCCTCCTCCTCCTCCTCCTCCTCCTCCTCCTCCTCCTCCTCCTCCTCCTCCTCCTCCTCCTCCTCCTCCTCCTCCTCCTCCTCCTCCTCCTCCTCCTCCTCCTCCTCCTCCTCCTCCTCCTCCTCCTCCTCCTCCTCCTCCTCCTCCTCCTCCTCCTCCTCCTCCTCCTCCTCCTCCTCCTCCTCCTCCTCCTCCTCCTCCTCCCCCCTCCTCCCCCCGCCCTATGTAGCCCAGGCTGGCCTCAAGTCCACAATTCTCCTGCAGCTGTCTCCCAAGTGCTGGTATTCCAAATGTGCATACACTACTTTACCAGGCTCAACTTTTGAGTTGACTGACATTACTCAGCTCAGAATGTAGATAGGTGCATCCTTTGAGAGATATTTTGTTCAAGAGCATAATAATACAAGGTTGACCTATCCTGTTGCTTGCTTGTGTTTTTTTCACTCTGACCCTTAAGCTTTCTTGGCAAATCAAGCACCAACAGACCTTCAGCCTTAGATGAGGCCCAGATCAAGCCAGGATGTGCATGCGAGATCAAGATGCCACAGCAGGGACCAGCGGCTCCTGAATCGAGTCACTGCCCCTTAGTCCACCACGGGCAAGCAGGATGCTTTGCACAGGAAAATATATATATATATATATATATATATATTTTTTTTTTTTTTGCCAGTCGTGGGCCTTGGACTCAGGGCCTGAGCACTGTCCCTGGCTTCTTCCCGCTCAAGGCTAGCACTCTGCCACTTGAGCCACAGCGCCTCTTCT
This sequence comes from Perognathus longimembris pacificus, assembly GCF_023159225.1. NCBI lineage: Eukaryota > Metazoa > Chordata > Mammalia > Rodentia > Heteromyidae > Perognathus > Perognathus longimembris. The sequence goes on along the minus strand of NC_063173.1, from coordinate 8,877,288 downwards.
GGCCGTTTTCTGTATACGTGGTGCTGGGGAATCGAACCTAGGGCCTCGTGTATCCGAGGCAGACACTCTTGCCACTAGGCTACATCCCCAGCCCCACAGGAAAATATTTTGAAAGCATGCTCATGACGGTGGATTCCCCACAATCAAGGGCAGCCTGCGCCCCATCCCTACTCCAATCAGTGATTACTTTCTCTTGCTCCCAGTAAAAATAAAAAATAAAAAAGTTTTGCCGGTCGTGTGTGTGTGTGTGTGTGTGTGTGTGTGTGTGTGTGTGTGTGTGTGTGTGCTGGTACTGGGGCTGGAACTCAGGGCCTGGATGATAGTCTTTAACATTTCTATTCAAGACTGGCACTCTACCCTTTGAGCTATATCTCCATTCTGGCCTTTTGCTGGTTAATTGGAGATCATCTTCTCACAGACTATCTGTGTGGGCTGGCTTCCATCCATGATCCTCAGATCTCAGCCTCCTGAGTAGCAAGGGTTACTAGGTAGTAGCTGGGCTCTGGGGGTGGGGGGGGGTGCCTGACTTTGCCTATCTTAGTTATCATATGTGCCTTGGCCTCCTGTCTGTTTTAGGGTCTGTTGCTAACTAGTTGTATAACTCTTAGGTTGTCTTTGTCACAGCTACCTGGACACCGATCCTGATAGATTTTGAGAGTATGGTGGACTTCGAGAGGAAAGTCTTGTATAAAGAGCAAGGTGCCCTTCCTTGTGCTGTGCTTAAATTCTGTTTTTGTGTTTTTTTTTATCCTTTGTACTTATCCATCTTCCTTATCCCCAGGAAATGGGGGTGGCAGGGACTTCATTGCTTCTTAAAAACAGTTCAATTTCCTACTGGTAATGTATTTGAGAATAACTTTTATGTGCATGGCAGTTGAGTGGTTAAAATGTGTTTGGAGATAGGCATCAGTGGTTTATGCCTGTAATGCTAACCACTCAAGAGTTGAGATCAGGGGTGTTGCAGTTCAGACACAGCATAGGACGCAGTACAAAACAAATGTTTAACTGGATGGTTGGACACAGTGGCTCACATCTGTAATCCCAGCTACCGGACAAGTCAGGAAAATTATAGTTCAAGCAAACTTGGGCAACTAATTTGTGAGATCCTATCGCAACTAACAAGCTGAGTATGGTGATATATATTTGTAACCCCAGCTATGAAAAAAGTATAGATGGAAGAACTATGGTCTAATCTTGCCCCAGGAGAAAATTGAGACTGTATTAAAAACTAATTCAGGTGAAAAAAATGGCTGGGGGTGTGGCTCAAATGGCAGAATACTATCTAGTACTAGACCTGAGTTCAAACCTTAATATCTCCAACAATAGAAATAGACAGCTATTATTCCTACTGTGAATGGTCATGAAAAATTACTGAATGAATGAGTTTGATATGGTACCACGATTGTGCTTTGTCTTCTCTACCAGTCTCCTTCAAGCCATTATCGATCTGCTCATTGGATAAGCCTCTATTGAACCACTGCTACTTCCATGTCCATATATGTATATATATGTATATGTATATATGTATATGTATATATATGTGTACTGTTTTAAGGGCAGTAAAAGGTTGTTACTTTTTTGCAATGCTGGAATTAAAACCTTACATGGTTAAAAATTCCATATTTAAAGAGAATCTAATGCTACAAGCCACTAAAAAATCATTAAAACAAAATAATATATATTTGTGTTACATTGGAAGCTTTCTAAAAATTCCCATTTTTGTTAGAGAGTATTTTGTGTTGAGTGTTTAGAGTCATTTTTCTGAATATAAACTATCATGTAAAATATGTAATATTTGTATAACATATCCTTGAGTTACATCATCACACTGGCACAGGTGGTACTTTGAGAAGAAAAAAAAAATACAAACCTACACAGCAAAGTAAAGCTTACTCTAATTCTGCTTTCAAGAGTACAGTAACCTGAAACCAACAGGAAGAGCAAGAGGCTTTGGGGCCTGGCAATTTTCTGTCTACTGTGGGCATCAGTCTAAATTGAAAATTAGAAATATTTTGACATAACTGTGTGTTTCTCACTTCCTCTGGTCATAGAGGAAGTCTCCAAAGGCTAGAGCCGGGCTCTAAGATGCTCTCAAACTTACATGTTGACCCTCATGTCCAAGAAAACAAAAGATATATAAAAAAGTTTGACTCTAAAATTTCTAAAAAGCCTTTCAGAAAATTCTTTTGTTTTCAATATGTGTTGATAGCTATCCATGAATATTGGATTCTCTTTTCTCTCCTACAAAGTAAACTTTTATGTGGTTAGGTATGGAGTCTGGATATTTGAACTCAATGTCTTTCATGAGGGCTCTTCTGGCAAATTCTACTCATTTTCAAGCTCAAATGGGAAATTTCTTAAGAATTCCACTTATCTAAATAAATGTGTAATTTCGTGCTGTTTTCAGGGAATTTCCTTTATAGTCCTCAAAGTTTTCCTAGAGAGCTCTTTTGTTGTTGTTGTTGGTGTGTGTGTGTGTGTGTGTGTGTGTGTGTGTGTGTGTGTGTGTGTGTGTTGGTGGGGATGGGGGGGTGGGGTGGGGTGGGGGTGAGGGGGTAGGGTGGAGGGAGGGAGGGGCTGGAGCTTCAACTCAGGGCCTGGACACGGTCCCTGAGCTTTTGTGCTCAAAGCTAGTGTTCTACCATTTTGAGCCACCGCTCCATTTCTGGCTTTTTGGTTGTTAATTGCAGATAAAGAATCTCACAGACTTTTCTGCCCAAGCTGGCTTTGAATCATGATCCTCAGAGCTCAGCCTCCTGAGTAGCTAGGATTGCAGATTGAGCCAACCACACCTGGCTTTAGAAAGCTCTTAGTGTTGGTTCAATGTTTACATAATAAATGATTGACTAAATGAATGCTTAAAATTACAATTAGCTTAAGCCAGATGTGCTAATGGCTCATACCTGTAATCCTTGTTGTTTATGAGGCTGAGATCCAGAGGACTGAATTTTGAAGCCAAATGAGACAGAGAAGTCTGAGGGACTCCATCTCCAATTAACCAGCAAAAAGCTGCACTGGAGGCAAGGCTTAAGTGTTACAGTGCCAGCTGTTAAAAAGCAAGCTGAGTGGGAATACAAGGCCCTGAATTCAAGTCTCAGTACTGATAAAAAAGTTATAATTAGCTTAAAATAGCTTGCTGATCATTATAAGCAAGACACACTAAACATGCAATTTTACTCCAGGTTTCCAATATTTTCCAGGATATGAATCCCAATTTCTGTTTGGTGTCTGCTTACCATTATTTCCTCACAGGTCATATTAGTCCAATAATAACTGTGATTTCACTCACATTTCTCCACTTGTGCTGTGACTATAGGATGGCGCTCGAGGTGCCCATTGCCCTGATTTTTTCACATTCTGGCTGATTTTCTGTGCCATGTTTTGGAGTAGGCTCTGTTTACAGCTGCCAGTGTCCCCTCAATTGCCTTGCCAGCCTATCTGACATGATCATAGACACCTACAGGACGAACTATTTCCCCAACTGTTTCTTCCTGTGAACACAAGGCTAGTTGAATATGTGTTTCCAATGTCAATGTTCTGAGAAGTCCTGAGTGAAGAAATCTGGTCAATCTTATATATTCAAATTACCCAGTCTTACTAGATGGTTCCTCCTCCTCCTCCTCCTCCTCCTCCTCCTCCTCCTCCTCCTCCTCCTCCTCCTCCTCCTCCCTTCTCCCCCTCCTCCTCCTCCTCCTCCTCCTCCTCCTCCTCCCCCCTTTCTTCCAATATGGAAGATCTCACAAAACAGTATGCATGAAACCCTAGGTTCGATTCCTCAGCACTACATAAAAAGAAAAAGCCAGAAGTGGTGCTGTGGCTCAAGTGGTAGAGCGCTAGCCTTGAGCAAAAGGAAGCCAGCGACAGTGCTCAGACCCTGAGTTCAAGTCCCAGGACTGGCAACAAAAAAAAAGCCAGACCGAAGGTGTGGTTCAAGTGGTTGAGAGTCAGCTGAGCAAGCCAGCCAGCTGAATATGTACCAAGCCCTGAGTTTAAACCCTAACACTGGTGGCTCTCACTTGCAATCTTAGCTTCTCAGGAGACTGAGGTCCGAGTATTGTCGTTGAAAGCTAGCCCAGGCAGGAAAGTCCATGAGACTTTTTATCTCCACCTCACTACCAAAATGCTGGAAATTGAGATTGGCTCAGGTAGTAAAGCACCAGCCTCAAGTGATAAAAGCTAAGAGATAGCACGTAGGCCCTGAGTTCAAACCACAGCACAAAATAAAGTAAAACAGAATAAAAGAAAAAAAGAAAAAGCCTACTACAGTATCACATCTTATAAAAAGTATTTACATTGACCTTTGATTTTCTTCAACAACTTTCTCATAGCCGTTATCATTGTCATTTGTAAAATTCTCAGTTTACATTTTCTCTGTATTCCTAGTGAATCCTGAGCTTGCTTCGCCAGTCGGCACCATTTTAGACTGCATCTGTCAGTCAGAAACTTGGTAGGACCTCGATTCACCTTAGACTGGTTCAGGAAAAGCGACCTTAATGAGGTGCCTCCCTCTGGAGGTGAGGATGGGATTGAGGGACCAAACAAGGACAAGAGGCACCAAGATGCAGGGACGGTAGGCAGCCATCGCCAGGTGACACGCTGCCGAGGGTGAGCAAGGGGAGGAAGTGTGCCTGCCCCGCTATCTACTGGCCAGAGAGGTGTAAAACTGCTCTCCACGGAGGAAAGGAGTGGACAAGAAACCTGTGCCCCCTTCTCCCACGCTCTGGTCCCCTGAGCTAGCAGAGTCAGCTCGCAAGGAAGCTGGGTTGGGCCATGCCCAAGGACCAGCCTCCTTGCTGGACACAGGGTTGAGGATGGGTGGGTGGGAGGCACACTGGGAAAGCCTGGGTTCTCATGTTCACGCTGGGGCTGGGTGGGGTGACTTGTTCCTGCCTCATAGACTTACCCTGATGAAATTTGAAAATAGATTAAAAACTATGATCATGTCATACAATGCCTGATTCTCGTATTACTTTTACTACTCATTGCTATTATTGTTATGACCATGCTCTGAATAGCCTTGCTTAGAAAAGGTAGTTGAGTCAGGAATCATGTGTGGCTTCGATTGTGCCTCTTACACACACACACACACACACACACACACACACACACACGCCAGTAGGAGCAGCAGGGGAGCGAGTGGACAGGGGTGGAGGTGGAGGGTTGCAGATTGGGGTAAAAGTTAGCGGAAAGATGGCCCAGTGCTTGTGGCTGCAATCATCGGTCAGTTGGATCTTGGAAACCAACTCGAGGGAGCTAAACTTGAGACCTGACTTGCCGCTTTGGGCAGATAGTTTCCACACTTTTTAGCCAAAGTCTGAGCCATGTGGGTTTCCTTCAGCTTCTGTGAGGTGAGTAACCGACAAGCCAGCCTGTCCTGAGCATGCCACATTCACCGCGGGAAGGGCCAAGGGTGCCTCACCTTTGGGTGGAGAGGCAGCTTGCTTCCTCTCCTGCTCCTTCAGAGGGGAACCTGCTTGCTTGGTACACAGATTAAGGAAACCACGAGAATAACCCTGCTTTCACTTCAAAGAGGGCCAAGAAGGAGGAAGGAGGCTTTCCTGCCTGGGAGAGAGGGGGCCTTCTCAGCGGGGTGAGAAGACCCCCCCCACTAGGAGCTGGACTTACCACATGAAGACACACAGATCCCCCACCGAAACTCCGTCCCTGACCTCTGGAGGAAGGAGATGTTGCGAGAGTGACTGTTCCGCCAGTGATGGTCACCTTGGGAGGAGGACCCGTACTGACACCAGCAGCTGCAGGTGCGGACTTTCTTATCCGAGTTTCCGGCAGACTAAAATTAGTGAGAATACAGCCCTTAGATGCTGTGAGATCGGTGAGTAGGTGCTCAGCTATTCATGCCTGCCCACTGGGAAAGCAAGACATAAACCCCAACTATTAATATACAGCTCAGGTTACCCCACTCCAAGCCTCATGTTCTCCTAGTCAACCTGACCTTGGGCTCTCTTGCTTTCCATACGGCATTCAAGTATGTTGTGTCTCCACTCAAGGTTGGCTGGGGCCTTGTTTGAATAACTGCTCATACCCAGAATGAAGCATAATGTCCAGCGAGTAGTGGACTTTTTTTTTTTTTTATCAAATAGGGATTGTAGGTGACAGAGTTGTAAGCAGTATGCTGACAATAAGAGTGGATTCCTCCTACCACTGTGACATCAAAATGACATGACGTGTGTGTGTGCGCGCGCGTGTGCACGCACACACGCATGCACGCTGATACTGGGTCTTGAATCAGTACCTCAAGCTCTCATTTGTTTGTCTCACCCAAGGCTAAAGCTCTATTATTTGAGTCACTTCCAATTTTGGCTCTTTACTGGTTAACTGGACATAGATTTGCTGGCTAATCAGATTTGTCTCTGACCCTCAATCCTCAGATTTCAGCCTCCTAAGTAGCTAGCATTATGGACCTGACTCACTGATAGTTTTTGTTATAGTGAATATTACTTGTCTCTAATTCATGAGTAGAAAGTCTAGACTGCCTACCCTATGATCTCATAGTTTTGAACAGGACCCATTATCTTAGTATTGCTTTCTGAGACTTCACTTACTCATAGGCAATTATGCTCCTAAATATTAAATAAACTCCAGAAATAAGCACTTTATAAGTTTTCAATTGCATGTTATTTGTGAGAAGTGTGGTGAAATTTTGTGCTGTGCCACTCTGTCCTGTCTAGGATGTGAATCATCACTTTGTCTACTGTACCCATACTGTATATGCTACCTTCCTATTAGTTAGTCATCTCCATTATTAGTATCTCTATTATTAGTCATCTCCATTATTAGTACTGGTATCACAGTGTTTGCATTCAAGTAACACTTACTGTATTTACTCAACAGTGGTCCAAACAAGCAAAAGTCCATGAGCAGAGAGTAGTTATGCTAGTAACTTAGATATCCTTCCTTTAAGTGAAAAGGTAAATGTACAATAAAATATTTTGAGAGAGAACAAGAGACTGTGTTCATCTAACTTTCATCATAGTATATGGATACAATTGTATTATTTGAATATTAATTATCATTGCTAGTCCCTTACTGTGCCTATTTCATAAATTAAACTTTATTATAGGAATGTACATGTGTAAAAAATAGAGTACATATGGGGGAGGGGTTGCTACCAAGTCTTGAGGTGTTCACAGAAGTTTTGGACATGTCCCGCATGGATAAGTGGAGCTACTCTAAATAACATATTGGGAAAGTTAGGTTATCTGAGCTACTTGCTCAGTGCAAGAAATGAAAAAGATAGCAGCCCTTCCTTCCTTCTTTCCATCCTCCTTCCTTCCTTTCCTTCCTTTCCTTCCTTCCTTCCTTCCTTCCTTCCTTCCTTCCTTTCCTTCCTTCCTTCCTTCCTTCCTTCCTTCCTTCCTTCCTTCCTTCCTTCCTTCCTTCCTTCCTTCCTTCCTTCCCTTCCCTTCCCTTCCCTTTTCTTCGCTTCCATTCCCTTCCTTCTTTCCTTCTCCCTCTCACCCCTCTCGCACACACAAGGCAATAAAATAAAACTATAACATTCTTTAAAAAAACTTTCTGCAGGAAAATTAAAAACAAATAAATGACAAGCCTTTGATTTGTAAGACTATTCTTTGAAGACTTGATTGTTGACTTCAAGGCAAATTCCAATCTTGGTAAGTAACCCCCATCCCCAGCTCCAATCCACAATTTTATTACCAACTCTTTCATCCTCTGCCCAGCCCTACCCAATGATCTCCATGCTTCAGGGAAACGAGGTTCACACAGAGGCTGGCTATCCTTGATCCAGGAAGTCACCTTTATATTAATTCTAATGCCTGCCTGACTAGAGAAGAAAGGATAAATGATCTAATAAGATGGTTTGTGTTAAGTTGTGATCTAACATGTGTCTTTTCTCAAAGTACATAGGGCATTGATGTGTTGGAGTCCATTCTAACAACAATGGCCTTTTTTAGTGTGTGTGTGTGTGTGTGTGTGTGTGTGTGTGTGTGTGTGTGTGTGTGTGTTGGTACTGGAGCTTAAACTCAGGATCTCTCTTCCTTTCCTTGGCTTTTTCACTCATGGTAGTATGGCTCATGGTAGTATTCACGCATGGAGGTATGGCTCTTGAGCCATACCTCCAGCTTGGGCTTTTGCTGGTTAAATGGAGATAAGAATTTCATGAATGTTCTGCCCAGCCTGGCTTCAAACCATGATCCTCAGATCTCAGCCTCTTGAGTAGCTAGGATTACAGCTGTGTTCCACCACCACCTAGCTAACAATGGCCATTTTTAATTATCCACGAGCCATATTCTTCTTGCCCTTTTTTGTATTTGATCAAATAACCATGAACAGTAGGAACTCATATGCAGACAGTAACATCGCAATTTGAAGTGTTAGGTAGGGAATTGAAACCCAGGACCTGTTACTCCACATCTGTGTATCATAGTTTCCCATGCATTCAAGTAATCAGAAAGCCCACTGCACATTGACTTCTACAGGAATGAGGAAATGAACTACCTTCCATAGGAGGAAGTTCAAGGACAGGGTGACTCCGGGTAAGGGCACTCAAGGCTCCACCTTTGCTTCTGTTGGTCTGTCCAACAGAAGGTTAGTATGTTGGCTTGTTGAAAGAGGAAGGGAGAAACAACAAGCAACACTTTATACAATTCTATTCCTGAGAAATAAAAAGGGAGCTTCTATTTATACACTCTTGGGAGCAAGAAAATTATACCACTCCTTAGGTCTCTCCCCATATTGCAATGGTGGGAATTCAATGGTCATAAGCCCTTTGCAAAACTAATTCCTGGCAAGGAGATGAAGTAACCTTGGTTGGCCCAAGTAAGTAAGTTAGTAAGTATTGTAAAAGAGTTGGAAGAGCTTAGGTCTAGGGGGAGTGTGGTGAGAAGTTCTAGCGTTTAATTCTGGTTTTGATATCTACTTGGCAATGGAAACTTGCTAGCTCACCTCACAGCTTACCTTTGGCTTATTGGCAAAACCGGACAGATGATACCTGCCTACTGGTCTCAAAAGCAGTGTTGAGAAACAGCAATGAGGTAATGTCTGGACAAGCATTTTGCAAACTTTAGCTCCCTATTTAATGTATGGTATTGCTCCTTTTAAATCATTAATAGAACTGTTGGCCATAAGACACTCTCAATTACGTTTATGTGTGATATTTGATTTCATCAACAGAATAATTTAGAATTTACAAGAGCTTTACAAGCCCAAGCGTTTTGAGAATGGGAACCGAACTGAGCTAAAGATGACAGGTGGATAGGAAATATTTTGGAGGGAGAATCAATGGGTCAATCTAATTGGTCTAGAAACTAACTGAGCTCAGGTGCCAGTGGCTCATATCTGCACTCCTTACTTCTCAGGAGGTTGGGACCTAGAGGATCACGGTTTGAAACCATCCCCGGAAGAAAAGTCCATGAGACACCATCTCCAGCTGACCAGCAAAACACCATACTGGAGACATAACCTAACTGGAAGAGTGCCAGCAATGAGCAATAAAGCTGCGTAAGAGTGTAAAATCTTGATTTCAAAATCTTGCGCTGGCCAAAAATAAAAAAGAAAGAAAGAAAATCAACGGAGGAGGGGAGGAATTCTTGGAATTAGTTCTGGCCTCAGAACTTTTAGCTCTCAGGGCTCAAATAAAGTCATCAAGATCTGGTCTTCACGACTCCTCAGGTTGTCTTCAGAGCCAGCTTCCTTCCCTTTCAGCAGCTCTCCGTCACTCGCTTGTATTTCCTGAGGATTGGCTCTGCAAGGGAAGGATTGCCCTTTCATCACTCCCGCACGCCCCCTGGAGGCTGATCCCATTGTCCATGGATGAGGGGACCCTGCTGATGGGATCAGACCGTCTCTGGTCTTCCATTTCCTGTGGTCGTCTAACTCTAAGCCACTGTGAGATGCGGTCTTGATGACTTACATCAGGTTTCATTTTGATGAATTCTTATTAAGCACAAGACACTAATTCAAAACAATGATGCGTTCTTATTCTACTTCATGAACCATTTTCTAGGACAAATTTCTTTGAGGACCTGACACACAAGTGAATGCATGAAATAAAGAAAACAAAGATCAATTTTAGGGCACTATTCCGACTGACGAGTACAATGAGCACATCACTGCTGATTTTTAAGGTAAGAGGTAGGAGTTGTCTGAGAGCTCTGGAAAAGAACTATTAGCTATGTATTGGAGCAACTTTTGCCTCAGAATGACCTAGAGAGGGGACTGAATGCCAACCAGGTGCCCACATATCATTTGTATTCTTTCAAAAAAAATAACAGGAGCCATTGGTGGGCTTTGGTGGCTTGTAATCTCAGCTACTAAGGAAGCCGAGATCTAAGGCTTGTGATTTGAAGCAAGTATGGGCAAGAAAGTCCATGAGACTCTTTTCTCCAATTAATCATTAAAAAAGTCAGAAGTGGAGCTGTGGTTCAAGTGGTAGAGTGCTAGCCTTTAGTGAACAGAACTAAAGGATAGCCCTCAGGTCCTGTGTTCAAGCCCCAGCACTGGCCCCAAAAGAAAAATAATTCATAACACCTTCCCCTCCAACCCCCTCACAAACAGCAACAAAACAAGAGCTATATACCTGACCTGAACAATCTTCTCTTTGCATGTGGTGTATAAATGCATATTTAAGTTCATATGGGATGGGGTGTAAATATGCTAGGAGAGCTTACCTATTTCAGAGAGTACCACAAACATTTCTTTGGTAAGGAATCAGTCTGTAAAGTGAATCTCTTGCTCTTGATGATACGGTGTGGATCCATTTTTACATACTGGTTTGCCTTACAGGTAAGAATATATACTTGGACTACATTAAGGAAAGATATTGAATCTCATTATGAGATTTTTAAATTTGGGTCTGTTTTTATGTTAGAGAAAAATGTCTATTTGAAAATTGCTAAAGGTGAGCTGGGAATATGGCCTAGTGGCAAGAGAGCCTGCCTCTTATACATGAAGCCCTGGGTTCAATTCCCCAGTACCACATATATGGAAAACAGCCAGAAGTGGCGCTGTGGCTCAATGGCAGAGTGCTAGCCTTGAGCAAAAAGAAGCCAGGGACAGTGCTCAGGCCCGGAGTCCAAGGCCCAGGACTGGCAAAAAAAAAAAAAAGAACTGAAAATTGCCAAAGGTATAAATGCAAGCAGAACACTGGTGGCTTGTGACTGTAATACTAGCTACTCGGGAGACTGAGATCTGAAGATCTAGGTTCAAAGCCAGTTGAGGCAAACAAATTTGAGAGACTCTTATCTCTAATTAACCAGCAAAAGCTGCAAGTGGAGGTATGGGTCAAGTAATAGAGCATCAGCGGTGAATGGAAAAAGCCAAGCAAGATCACAAGGTCCTGAGTTCACGCCACAGTACTGGCAATCAATCAATCAATCAATCAATAAAAGTAAACGTAAACATGCAAAGAGACAAAAATGTTGGAACACTTGAGCTTTGACTTTGCAAAAGCAGATCGAATGCACTGCTCTTGCCAGAGCTGGTTGTCCCAGGACAATAAGCAGTCTTATAACCAACAGTTTCTGGAAGACTACAAGCTTGCTGTAATATAGTAGCTGGATTTGCGACAAATGAGCGGCAAGACTGTCTGCACATAGCACGCATTCAGTAACAATTCCTTGGGTGAGTGAAGGAGTCAGGGAACGATAGAATGTGTTCCCTTTCGGAACTTCTCTGGGAGATGATTCTGCCGGAGCTCTTCATTGGACCACAGGGAGACTGCCACCTTGCTTACTGGGAAGCTAGGAAACAAGGAGTTATGCAGATAGAATGTTAAACTTTTATCCACCCCAGCCAACTCCTTCCAAATTTATTTCGAAGTGCTTCCAACTCTTTTCACACAGAGACACATACACACATCCCAAGGAAAGAATTTAGGAGGCAAACCCAGTAAACAATAAAAAAATTAATTCTTTATTGAATATTTAACACTAAGGAAAAATGAAAAGTTGGGGGTATTAGTGGTGATTTAACAATTAAAAAAAAAACACCCAGAGATCCAAAGTCCAGTGCCCAAAGGACTCATCCCTTTCCCGATCCTGTGTCTCTGCTTGCTAGGAGAGACTCTGGAGGGCTTCTAATGCAGAGAGGATGGGGCTTGTAACAGCGGGGTGATAGTGTTCTGTGTGTTTGCTTGGTGGTACTGGATTTGGGTAAACAGATTTCCACTTGCTAGACAGGTGTTCCACCACTTGAGTCACATCCCCCAGCCTATTTTACGTTACTTATTTTTCAGGTAGGGTCCTTGTGTTTTTGTCTGAAGCTAGCCTGGACTGTGATCTTACCTGCACCTCCCACAGAGCTGGGACGGCTGGCACATGTTACTATTTCCAGATTTTTGTTTGTTTATTGAAGCAGGTTGGCCAGGTTTCCCAGGTTGACCTTGAACTTCAGTCATCCTGATATCAGACTCCCGAGTAGCTAGAATTACATATATGAGTCACCCTGCCCAAACTTAT